>NC_090926.1:664513263-665138263 GCF_040938575.1 Ambystoma mexicanum | reverse complement strand
GAGGACGTCCTCTCCTCCTGCCAAGGCTTTTTCTTTCACCCTGGGGATTTCATCATAGAATTCTTCATAATTTGCACAGTCATGTATCGGCTCTCCTTCAGTGACTGGCTCTGCTATAAACGTAGCTGGGTTTACTATCTTACATTGGACTATTTTTATCGAGGGATTCAATATGATCACTTCATGAGCAGAAGCTCTCTGAGATGTCAATGTGCCTTTCGGTTTTTATAGAATAGCAAATAATGAGTGCTTGATGCACAATGTCATTGAGCATCCCATTACAATGGTTGTTGCCTTCTCTATGGCGAACTCTGCGACAGCTAAACTTTGTTCACATGGGAAGTGGCCTCTCATTACTGGGTCCAGATTCCACTGTAATAAGCCAGGGGCTTGTTCCCCAATGAGGTTCTTTGAGCCAACACTGCTGTCATGACGCTGCCATTTGTGTGTGAAAACGTAAAATTCCTCTGCATAATTGGGGATCCCTAGAACTGGAGCTGTGCAAATAGCTCTTTTGAGTTCGGCAAACCCTTTCTCCATGGCCGCAGACCATTTGATCTTTTCTTTCATCACTTGGGCCTTCTTTAGAGCCTGAAGTAAAGGTTTAGCGTAAGAGCTGTAGTCGAAGACCCATGCCCTGACATAGTTGCATAGGCCTAAAAAGATCTGCATCTGCTTTATCGTGTGTGTTTTAGCAGTGTTCAATATGGCTACAGACCTTTCTGGGGTCACTTTCGTTCCTTCATGTGAGATCAGCTGGCCTATGTACAGCTCTTCCTGTTGACAATATTGTAACTTTTTCTTGTTAACATTATATCCTTTCTCAGCCAGTATAGTCAGTAGTTGAACAGAATTGTGCCTACATTGCTCTTCTGTTGTACTGCAGATTAAGATTTCATCCACATACTGCAGGACGACACTTTTTAATGCAATATTGCTTAAGTCTATCAGCAAGCCTCTGTTAAAAATAGGAGACTCACAGTACCCCTGTGGCAGCCTCATGCTTTTCAGACGCATCTGTCTGAACGTGAATGACGTCAGATCTTGTGAGTCACGGTGCAATGGGATTGAGAAAAATGCATTTTTCAAGTCAATCACCGTGAAATATTTTGCCTCAACAGGTATATTACATAGGATTGTAGATGGGTTAGGGACTAGAGGGAACTCGGCCTCAACAATATTATTTATTGGCCTTAGGTCCTGTATTAGCCTTCAAGACCCCCTTTACTTTTTTCACAGGATACACTGACTTATTACATGGTGACTCTGACGTCACTAAGATGCCCTGGTCCATCATGGCAGAAATTGTCTTGAAAATCCCCTCATCTGCCTCTCTGGACATGGGATATTGTCGGGCTCTTGGTAGAATCGCTCCTGGTTTCAGCTTAATCCTTACTTCTCCAACCCCCTTCAAGAGACCCACGTCATAGGGTCCTGTAGTCCACACTGATACAGGCACCTTAGCTATGTCATCATCAAAATATTCAGGATGTTTTAGTGCCAACATTATTCTCTGAGTTACTTCTCTTTTAATCATCTTTACCCAAAAGGTGAGACTCACTTCCACCATTGTCTCTCCCATTTCTGCTTGTTCTTCAAACAGATTGTCATCGGTGACGTCCGTCACTCGATATCCTTCTTCAATGTCAATTATCGTGCACCATTGTCTGCCCTCGTCATCGTAACCGTCAACCAAGTCCACTTTCCCTCGTATTGCAGCTGTGTGTATCATCAAGGGAAATACTTGTCCCTTCTCCTCATGCATAGGTATTCTGGGTCTGAACAGGAACTCATCAAGGGTTCTCATGGTTTTGTCTGCAAGGCCTGGCAATCCTGCCATAAGCACACGCATGCCATATGCGAAGATTTCTGCCTCTAATAGTATGGCCCTCATGGCTACGTGTCCTGAGTATACTCTAACCATTTCGCATACATTTTAACAGTGCATTCCCAGAGTCGAACATACTATACCTGCCTCTGTGAACGAGATGTCATGTTCAACTTTGTCATTAAGTCTCGACCCAAAATATTTACTGGGGTCTGCCGAGAATATAGTAGAGGTACGTTCATTTCGCAATCCCCTATAGAAACAGAGGGCCTTTGTAAGGGGAACTCGACTGGTCGCTCCTGTAAAACTCGGAGTATCTATGGCTTCGCTGGACAAGGAAAATTTGCCTTCACGTATGCACGAGTGTGTGAAACCCGGGTCAACTAGGAGGGAATATTCTTTATCCCCTATAACGACATCCACCCTGGGTTCCCTGTGAGGGTCTGGTGTCACTGATAGGATAGAGCACATCAGGGTTCCCAGTGAGCTGTCCTAGCTTATATATATTGTTTGGCCACTGTGAGCTGGTGGATTTCCCCCATTCCCATTATTACTTCCCAATCCAGGGTTCATGGTCTGAGAAAGTTGTAGCGGTGCCTGTTGGGATTGTCCTTGTGGAAAGTTCCCCATGCTTTGCAGCTGCATCTCTTGCTGTGCTCCTTGTGCTTGTTGTTGCACCGCGTGATTCTGTGCACCACCCTGCTGTAAAACTGCAGGTGGATTTGTCATGCCTGCTCCTGTTCCTTGGCCATTCTGCACCATGCCTTGATTTCTGCATGTACGCACCAAATGCCTTGTCATTCCATACAGCCAACAAACTGGCGGTGGTCGGATCATTTGCCCATTTGACATATCTTGGTTACTATTTTGCATATTTTGAAAGCATCCTTGATTGTTTTGGAAACCTCCCTGATTGCTCTGCCATCCTCTTCCCCAAAATCCTCTTCCCCTTGGATAAAATCTGTATTGCCCTGATTAATTTGCTGTGGACTAGTCACCTGCTGCATGCTTGGTGCAGCTGTGCTCGTTATCATGGCTCCCTTAAGAGCATACTTGGACAATTTATTTTGCACCAATTTCACTTCCTTTCCCCTACGAGTCGCTTCCTTTTTGAATTCTTTTCTTGCAACAGTCTACAATTATGTGCGATGGTCAACTGTATTTCAGCCACAAGATTTGGCTTTGATCGCCACCAATTTCTTGAGTTATTTTTGCACCGGCTCTGACAGCCCCTGGCACAGGATATGGTAAAACACAGGTATAGATTTAGTCCACGATTCATGAGTCTCGAGCACCCATACGTCTTGGAAATTGTGTATATAAATTAATGGATCTTCAGACTCCTTCATTTTCAGAGTCATTATAGCTCCCATATCAGAAGTATCTGGATAAAGTACTTGTAGCGCTTTCCATATGCGGCTCTACAATTTTTAAATGGCGCTCCATCATGCGAAGTGTTAATTGTGGTTACACCAGGGTAGCCTGCTCCTGTCCATACATCGTCTGCTCTCTCACCAGGCATGGCGATCAGGAGACCTTTGATGTCCCCTATAGCTAGCGTGTTGCCTCCTGTCATTTTTTCTAACTCATGTATCCATTTTCTGGCTCCCGATGTCAGCACTCGAAGCTTGTTTTTCAAGTTTTCTCAATCCATGTGTGGCCATGGAATATACTGTGGTCTTATTCGCCCCTTCTCAAGCAACGGAAATTGGAATGTGTAACCCTCTCTCTCTTCTCTCATTGTTCTCCAATCTGTTGCAGGGGTAATAATCCTGCATCACCGTCTACCTGGCAGTGCTCTTAGTCTGTCCACATAGGACGGTGAATACAACCCTCTCTGAACGTGAAATACTTCTTCATATTGGTCAGGCTGCGTGGCAGACTCTGATGCTCCCGGTATAGGTTCACTATTGTCTGACCACCTTATACCTTTTTCCCTTGGGAGTCATCTTTCGCTCCATCCCTCTTCCTCATTTCCCTCGTGCTCCTCCCTTTTGAAGTCAGGCATTGGTTGTCCCCAACTAGTGTGACTTCTCGTATCCTCTTTGTTCCTACTTATTTCCAATCTATCCAGGGATAGCTCTCTATTCCCACTACTTTGGGTGATTTCCTCAGTGTCATACAGCTGAGTGCTTTCCAGGCACTCGTCTTCTCCCTCCCCTTGGGGTATTTGTTCTAGCCCCATCTCATCATATATTCTATCGATCGTTTCCCTGATGCTTTTGGTGTCAAAGTCATCGTCAATATTTGTCCTAGACATGCCTGGCACTGAATCGTACGCAGGAAAGAATTCTTCTATATCTTCCCAATCTAACACTGGAGCAGGCTTTTTAACCTCTCTCCCCAGATATTCAAGAACTCATGCTCTCTGTCTTTGCTTATGTTCTATATCGTCATCAAATTCTTTGCGTTTCTTCGCCGCTTCTCTGACCCTAACTTCTTCCTTTCTCTTTTCCTTTCTACGTTCATCTGCCTTTCGAATTTCCTCATCTCTTTGTCTCCTTATCCTCTTTTCACGTACCCTTTACTCTTCTTCTAACCTTTGCTGTGTCTCTCTGTCTTGATCATAGGCTGCTCTTGATCAGGGGTTGCGATCGAGCTGTCTTTCTTGCTCTTCGCGATATAGCTGTTCTCACCTGTGTCTGTCTTTCCTTCTTATCCTTTCATCTCTTAACTCCCTTTCTTTCCCCTTCCTCTGTGTCTCATCTAACCTCTCCTTTTGTTCTGCATCATCAGTGCCTTTCCCATTGAGTTTTAGTAAAATTTGTCCTCCCATCCGTTTGTCTTTTGCGAATGCTATCTCATCAGTTCTGTCTTAGCTTCCTTTCCATCTCTTCCCTTCTCTATCTTTGTCGAGAGATGCACTTGTCTGTGTCTGATCTCTTCTTTCGTCATCGCGTCTCCCCTTGTCACTTGGGAATGTGGAGGCAATATTCTTGTCCTTATCCTTCCCTTGATTTTCGTCACTACTATGTGCAGGCGACTCATATGTGGGGTTGCTGTACCCTGTGGCTGCTTTAAGTTCCCTCAATGGGTATAATCCCTCGTCCTTACTTTCTTCGACTTTCGCTTTGGGTGGAGCAGGGGACGCGGTGGGCGTCTCACCCCCCTCTGTGCATACATTAAGTATCCAATCTGTTGCCGTTTCTTCCTCCTTCCCCTGTTCATACATTTTCCATAATTCTAGAACAGCAAGGCATTTTTCTAACTTCTTGCCTGTATATGTGGCGTGCAAATATGTCATCATATATTGTAAGACGGCTTTAGATAAATATTCATTTTGTGGCCACGGCATAAACGGCATAAACATCTTGTTGGTGGTACCTTTAACCCACTCGGTACTATATTTCTTTAGCTTGGGTCATGCTTTGGCAACTGTTTGCATAAGTGTGCCAATGGAGTTATGTCTTCCATGCTTAAATCTGTTCCCTTTCCTCTTATATAACACTTGTCAATGCTTTCGTGCGACTTAAACAGCTTCTAACAATATGATCGAGCACCAAATATGGCAAGCTCCAATCAAAATTTTCCACAAAATTGTATATCTTCCGATTTATTCGAAAAACATCAATTCATATGCGATTTTGGACAGATTTTGAAGGAACTTTTGGGTTGATATCACTTAGAACCCCTGCGACCTGATTAAATGCAAAAATTTGCACTGTCGTATTGGTGTGCCATAGAACGGAGACTTCGAGTTCCTCAACTCCGTTTGTTTAATTAGGAAACCAGGCTGCTGTGGTCACACCTTATTACTGCGCTAGTAATAAGGTGTGACCACAGCATAAGCCTGGTTTCATATGCGATTTTGTCTCAGCTATCAATCGGATTAAAAAAAATTTAAATCAGTTTTCTCAACACAAAAAAAATGTCCAATACATATGAAGTCACAATAGAGAACCATGTAAGACAGACACTTGACAGACTAGATGGACACCAGCTGGACACAGATATCTCTGCATCTAATCATTACCCCTTCATGGAGTGTAAACATACCCCTTTCACAACGTCTTTAAACGTTGTGGTAGTCTAATTGTTACCCATTATGTGGGACTCTGGGTACACGTTTCTTCTAGCTGCTATATCAAAGCATAGGAATAAGGCGAATCATCTCACTTCTCAGGTGTCTGCCCCGGTAACCTCTCTCTTCTCAGGTGTCTACCCCAGTACTTTTATTATTCTAGAGTCCCATATATATATATATATATATATATATATATATATATATATATATATATATATATATATATATATATATATATATTACATGGCCACGGTAGTGGCCATGTAGTTATGGTTAAGTTGCTGTTTCCATAGGAAGAGCACTTTTTGGGCGGCTTATAACTTCGCTCTCCCTGGACGGATCCTCACCAAACTTTGCAAAAAGAGTATATGGGTCACTCTGAATTATTTTGTAAAGTTTGGTGAGGATTCGTCCAGGGGGGGCAAAGTTATAGGCGGGGTCCCAAAACTTTTTTTTTCCCTATAGACATAATGGGAAAAAACTTTGCGCACGGCCACAGGCCAAACCGCTGTACGGATTTACACCAAATTTGTGGCAGGAGCGGGGGCTTGGTCCCGAAAGCGTGCTTTTGCAAATTTGGTGTAAATCCGTCCAGTAGTTTTTTATAAAATGACCAAAACATAAGGCAAAAAAATTAGTGATATCTGTGTTCGCTTCGCGGACGGACTTCCCTGTTCGCTCCGCGGACAGCACCCCGATTGGCCCATGGCCTTGCGTCATGTCCGCGGACATGCGAGGTGTTCGCTGATTGGACGGCGAGTGGCGTGGAGCGTGTCAGATTTTCTGTGGCGCCCGCCATCTTGTATTCGCCGTCGACCGCGTACAGCGCGGTGAAACGTGGATAAAAAATTGTATTTAGTGCCGTGTGTTGGTATGTAAGAGTGTTTGGGGAGGGCGGGGGAGTATGAGATAGGTTCAATGTTTTGTTTTTTTATGTGCTGGACGTTTTTGTTGCGTTCGATTTGTCCGCGGAGAACACGGCTGTTCTGACATTTTGTAAATAAACTAAATGGTGGGGTGTTTAGAGGACGGAGTATGTGTCATTTTTGTTCGCAAGGAAGGTAAAAATGAGCTATGAACACTTGCGGTGTACTTAATTGTTTGTAAATACACAAACTGGGGGTGTCCTCAGGACGCTGTCCGTATTGTAATCTGTCTAGTTCAATGTGTTCTAAGAACATTCGCGGTGTCCCGAAATGGTTGCAATTACACAAAATGGGGGTGTTCTGAGAACGTTGTTTGTATTGTTCGTTGTCAGGATGAAAGTGTTTTAAAACCACTCCTTTTGTCCGCTAATAGTACAATTTCCTATGGGCGTCAACCGACTTTTTGTCCACTAAAGAAACAATAAATCTGGCTGGTGTGCTATTGACCTGGCTGACTTGCTTTTGCGACACTAAATCATATCTCCCGCCCCTAAGCCTGATATTATCAAAGCATTCATATTCCCCGCCTTTCTCCGTGACGTTACAGGGTGCGTCATCAAACGCGCCCAGTCCTCTGCAGTCCTAAGTGACTTTACACAGAACCCAGAAGACAACACATATTATGTCACAACACAGCGCGCCACAATTTGGAATATGAAACAGTGATTTAAAAGCAAAAAGCAAGATTGTAAATTTTGTAAAGTACATTTATTTGACATCAAATGTTTACAGAATATTCAGCAATTTGCATTTGTGTTTGTTGTCGATCCATAAAAGTTCATGTTGAGGCACGCGATGTTCCTTTGCGGTACAGAGGGTGTTAGATCAGCTTACAACTCAGTGCGCCACAATTCGGAATATGAAACTGTGGTTTAAAAGTAAACACCAGGATTGTACATTTGGTAAAGTACATTTATTTCACATGAAATGTTTAGTGAATATTCAGCGATTTGCTATTGTCTCTGCTGTCGATCAGCAAAAGTTTATTTTGAGCCACGCGTTGTTCCTTTGAGGTAGATAGGCTGTTGGTTTATGATAAAAGCAGTAAATGATCGCTCTGATAATCGGAAGGTTGCTCCAACAATGAGCCATTAGACCACCCTATTGGTTGGTATGTTGTTTGTAGCCGCTAGTACTGCGTAAGGGTATATTGGTCCTTGCCGATTGTCCCATAAAATGGTGAGGGTCATAAAGTTGCATATTTGGACCTGCACCTGGCAGTTGAAGACCCCATCCGCTGGAGTCTGTAAATCGTGACATAGGCAAAATGGGGCCACAAACCTGTTTTAAAAAACATAAATTAGTCTCACCAGCCGATATTCATTAAAAATCATAATTTTATTTATTAGGGCGTGAAACTATTTGCTATCGAAGATAGTGCAACGGAGTATGTTAATAATAAAATAATAATATTTTCCCATTCATATAGCACTAAGAACCGTGAGGTATCTAAGCGTTGCTTATTATTAACCACGGTGTGTGGTGCTCATTTATCGACCACGGAAGGATGAAAGGCTGAGTTTGGCCTTGCCGGGATTCAAACTTGCGTTAGCAAGCTGTGCACGGATGTCAAAGCGAGCGTTGTACTCGCTGTGCCACTTGACAGGCTACAGTGAAGTGGCACAGCGAGTAGAGTGCTTGACAGCCTATAGAACGGTTAAATTATTTCTATTAACCCACCCTGTGTCGTCTGCCTTTTTCAGAGCCCTCTAAACGACAGGGGATCAATTCGGCAGTGATAGTGTGTGGTAGAAAACATTATGCCACTTTCAACTAACAAGTTCAACTTGAGCGGTCTTTAATGCTACGCTATTGTAATTATATTTGGTATAAAATAATCAAAAGGGTTACTTACAGTACAATTGCAATTTCCATTGTCTACGAGTAGTGCAGTCCCAAAATACAACTCTGCGTGTGCGAACGATCTTTCGCATAGTGATATAATATATAAAAGTGGTTTCGTTTCAGAAATTTCATCCTTATCTTCTCTTACGTTTTAGCAACACTTCTTCAAGAGAAGTCTTTCATCACAATCTCTGTCTGTCAAGGTCAAAACACAAAACAACCCTATAGTCCGCTTCGTGAGCCTCTCCGGGGCCCGAGATAAAAATGGAAGCAGCTGACCTTCACTGTGAACGAGCATAAATTCTTACTTTGCAACATTCTGTGTAAAGCCATCTGTGAGAAGTTGGTTTTTGCACACCATGTTTGTATATTGTTTGCGTGATATTAACAAAAAGTTTGTTTAAGGGACGTTATGGTTCTAAGTACAGCCGAAAGACCCCTGAAAATCGCAAGTTATGGTAAGCTATGAAAAATAACTCATGCCACCACCGTGCACTGCTAAGACTAACACCCAGGACATCAAAGATGACATCGCAAATGTCATTGATGAAATCACTGATGACATCACATGTGTATGTACTTTTCATGGAATTTGTGTACTAGGTATTTTTATTATAATGTTGCGAAAAAAGTATCAAGGATATTGCAATAAATATCATACCGTTATTAGTGCTTTGAACGATGCATTGATATAAATAGCATTGTATTATGGGATTCTATCTAGTATACTGAGCTACTAATGGAGAAACATAGCATTGTGTGCAGTGTACAAGATGAAAGTATAATATTTGTAATGTTAATATGTTGAATAATGAAATGATAATTGTCCTGAAATGTTCGAAAATTCACAAAATGGGGGGTGTTCTGAGGACGTTATTCGTATTGTGTGATTGCTTAGCTGTATGCAATGAGGGAATGGCACAGAGAGTAAAGTGGACGCCGTCCGAGGACACCGCGGCTGTTCGTGGACAGGGCATTCTACATCTGGGTTTTTCCAGGAAATCCAACATGGAAAGAAGACTGTACGGATCAGCCAATCAGATGTCGAGGTTGTGGATTTGTGTTGAAAGAGACTGTGTGTGGTGAAGATGGCAGAAGTAGAGAAAGTCAGGGTGTTGGTGCTTGGAGATATGTTTGTGTATGGTTTACAACAGTACGCTCAATGCAGGCATGTTGCAAAAAACTTTGATGTGAAAGGAGTGGAGGTGGTGTTGAGCACTGTGCCTGATTGCAATGTACAGGGAATTGTACAAGTTTGTGAGGATATGGCCATGATGAACAGTCCGCATGTGGTAGTTTTGCACTATGGTGCTTTCCATTTGGGCAACGTCAGTGCCCCTACTTTGTTGGCTGATTTGGAACGCTTGGTTCAAGCCGTAATGAAGATCCTTCCAAATGCGAAAGTACATTTTTCTGGATTACTACCTAGGGCAATATGGGACAATAGTTCAGTTTTTTGTCCTCAGCAAAACATTGCTAGGTGTCTCATCAACCGAGGCATGTGTGCCTTCATGCTTAGAGCTGGTATGTTCTTCTGTAATAATGAGAATATTGATGCCAGTAATGCTGTTAATTTTAAAGAAGATGGCATTTCTTTATCTTTTACGGGAAATGCCTTTCTATTTTGGAATGTAAGGGTTGCTTTGGAGAAGGTTATGTGAAGATTTTAGGAGTAAAGTAAGAAAAAAAAACAGAAAAAAAGTACAAAATAACAGGTGTCTGTCAAGCATCTGTTAAAAAAAAAAAAAAACGGCTCTTTTCAGAGCCAACTTCAAAGGGGAAATGGGGCACACTATTTAAATTTACATTCACCACGCTCAGATTTTCGATATGTCCGTGGACATGGTGGTAGTCCGCGGACATGAAAATCTCTAAGAGGGGGTTAGTATGTTCTATGTTACATGTATATGAAGTTAGGGATATTATGGTTAAGTTGTGCTACTAAAAACCTATGAAATTCAGTGAAAAAACTTTGTTAAAGGGACGTTATGGTTAAGTTGCGCTACTAAACACCTATGAAATTCAGTAAAAAAACTTTGTTAAAGGGACGTTATGGTTAAGTTGCGCTACTAAAAACCTATAAAATTCAGTGAAAAAACTTTGTGAAAGGGATGTTATGGTTCAAAGTAAAACCGAAAAACCCCTGAAATTCGGCAGTTATGGTAACATAAGCAACCATAACTCGCGCCACCGTGCACTGCTAACACTAACACCCAGGACATCAAAGATGACATCACATTCTACACCAAGATGACATGACATTCTACACCAACACACAATTAGAGCGCAGCTACACCCCTTCGATCAATTTTGGTCTAGCTGCTCACATATGAACACTACATCATGAACACCTCAACACTCTGATAAAATGTAGCTATACCCCTCGAATTCGGCCTAGCTGCAAACATAAGCGTCCTACACAGGCCTAACACAGCCAGAACCCAGTCCTGGTTACCATCCTCTAGACTGCACACATTGAACTGATATCAAATACCACCACACCTAATGCTAGGATGCAGCTACCATCAGGCAATCACTTCAGCTGGACACATTATCGGTGCACCCAAGCACCCTATGACACCTCACTCTCTCAACTGACCTGGACTACGGTCCCAGAGGGCATTCAACCTACCAGAGCTTTGAGGTCATACCAATGATATACATAGCGCTATATAAATGCCAGATAACATAACATAACATATATATGTATATATATATATATATATATATATATATATATATATATATATATATATATATATATTAAAGTGCAGAGGTCGCCGCACTATAGTTAAGGTGAGTATCAAGATACATATGAAACCCAAAAAATGAATTGCTAATAACTTGAAATGCAGGACGGTTTTTGGCTGAACTTTTGCAAAGAAAAGGTTGTTTGAAGTCCCCACCAAATTTGACATTTTTGGAAAGATCTGTTAACAAATGAAACTGTTATTAAGAAAGTAAAGAAACACAGTTTCGGCCAAGTCCCGATTCATTTTCCCATAGAGAAAAAGTCAACATTTTGTTCCAGCGCAGAGCCAAAATTGCTGGATGGAATTGGCCTAGGTATGAAACAACTTGAGCACGAAGCGTTGACTCGATTGACAGCAGGGTTTATTGATATGATATGATACATAGATTACAAGATGTAAAGGAAGTCCAGCATGAGAGTTGAGAAACAGTGACACACCGTGAATCAATGAAGTCCGTAAAAGTCAAATCCAGCATTGGCCACAAGACGGTGATGGTGAAACCAGAATGTCTCAGGACAGACTACTGCAGAAGTAGGCTGTAGGGGGGGCAGGGAGGGAGGGGGAGCAGGGTAGAAGAATCAAACAAAATAGGCAACACCTTTGTGCGAGAAGGGAGGCGGGCACAAGGGAACATCACAGAGGGACTAGAGGGCGAGGGGATGGCCTGTGGGGAGAGAGGGAATAAACACATGTTGGTGCATGCTTACCTGCTGTCATCCAGTAGTTGCTAAAATGTTTGACGGAAAAGGGGTTGCCCCCTTCTCCCAAAATGATAGCTATATCTCCCATAGGGCTTTGCAGCACAGAGGCAGACATGTTTTAACACATGGAAATTCTATTACTAATATCTTTTGATTTGCTGGATGTGTTTAGATGAAATTCTCAAAACAAAGTGTGTGTTGAAGGCTTCCCAAAACTGCACGTTTTAGGAACAACATGTTATAAAATGAAAAAGTTATTAAGAAAAAACGTTCACAGTTTTCAGCCCATTCATTTTCCCGTAGAGAAAACATGTTGTTTATTAACAGCTGTAGCGTGAAAACCGCTGGACAGATTTGGACCAAATAAGAACTGACTTGGGCACAAAGCGTTGACTTACATTTCCTAACTAGTTTGGGGTAAATCCATCCAGTAGTTTTCCAAATCTTCAACAGAGAACGGGGTACCCCCTGCTCCTTAAAACCCTCATATCAGTCTTGGTGCTTTTCAGCAGACCGGCCGAGAGAGGCTAATAAAATTTCCGAGAGGGTCTCTGGGGTTGTTCAGTCCAGTAGTTGTCCAAATATTCTTTGGAGATGGGGGTGCCCCTTCTTTCAAAATGATAGCTATATATGTCATCCACAATGCATTAAAAGGCTTTTCAGAAATGAAAAATCTGCCTTTTTTTGTTTGATGCGAGAGATAACCATGTTTATAATGGGTATAACAGGGGTTAGCCAAAAACAAAAAGTGGAACAAATTTAATTTGGTGGAGGAAAAAGAATGAAATGGCATCAGGCTTGAAGTGGGGAGTGGGGCAAAAGAATACCATGTGAAATTGGGGAACTTTGGGGCCTTCGCTAGTGTGCTCAAAAGATACCTAGTGGTGTGCCATGGCTAGCGGGCCTGTTTGGGAAGCCTATTGAAGCAATACGGAGAGTAGCCACTGCCGAAGGCTTGGGGCACTGGGCATGGCCAAAAGCCATGGCTTGTACAAAAAAATGATGGTATAACAAAACCCTTAAAATTCACTGACAAAATGAATTAGTTAAGGTGCAGTAAAGATGTGCAGATTTAGAGCAATGAAATCCTTGCAATTCAGCAGAAGTTGGAAGTCATAACCGGCTTAACTCGCCGCGTTCCGGTTGCAAAGCCCATTAACACATACATATAATAAGAGAAGGTATTCACAATGTTATGTTATGTTATGTTATGTTATGTTACGTTACTTGGCATTTATATAGCGCTCTATTTATCATTGGTATGACCTCAAAGCGCTGGTAGGTTGAACGTCCTTGGGAACCGTAGTTCTGGTCAGTAGAGAGAGATAAAATCATAGTGTGTGTGGGTGCACCGGAGATGTGTGCAGCTGATGTAATTGCTGGGTGGTAGCTGCATCCTACCATTAGGTGTGAGGCTGGAGATATGTAACGCTCACCTGGTATCCACAGAGACACCACTCAGCCCTGGCTGGACCACTCGCACTCTCGAACCTCCTCCCTTGGTAATGTTTCAGCTGAGGATTGGGCCTGCAATACAGGAATATCGGATTCAAGACATAACTGTCTCTTGCTGATTGACTCCCGCCTCCCTTGAAAACCAAACCTTCACTTAGACCTTCTCCTCACCTTAATTCTTTGTACGGTGCTCTCTGCGTCCTGCTTCTTGGTGCAGGGGAGCGTAACTGGTGCAGGCGTGTTGCGACCTAGTTGCTTCACTGGTGCGGGCCCTGTTCGAGTCCAGACCTGCTGTGACCCCAACTCTGTTAAGGTAGGTTTTGCTGTTTTACAGTCTTAATATTCTGTCCCTTCTTTCTTTCTTGTCCCTTGTTTTTTACTTATGTCTCTGCTTCTTCCTATAGGTGTGGGAAGAGATTTTTTGGCATTGCCGTGCTGATTGGAGATGAGCACGAGGCGGTGAGGAAATGCGCAGTGCGTGGCGCTATCTTGACTTTTCTTGTGCTAACCTGTGTCTCCCCTCTTTCTTATAGGCTCCTGTGAGGTCCCGGAATGGATGCTGACCGAGAGACAATCGAATCAGGTAAGGGTCTTGTGGTTTTTTGCTGTTTTTAAATAGAAAAGAGTAAGCGCTTACTAATGCTATTTTTGCTCTCTTCTTTTCAGGTTGCGGGGTTCCGGAGAAGGATGCCGCGCCAAGATGCTGGTGTTCTCTGGACCGGGTAAGCGATGGATCGAAGACTGGATGTTACTCACAGAAAAGTGCTGTATTAATGATGTTCTTGTACTTTCAGGTGCGGTTCCAGGATAATGCAGGCAAGGAACTCAGGAGACTGAGCTGGACAAGCGTGTTCCTCTGTTCGGGCGTGGCTTATGTAGCCCCAGGTATCCCAAGGCCCGACCACACCCAAAATCCCAAAACACTAAACCGCATAGCACAGTTCTTGGAACTGAGCTATGTGGGAGCCTACATGTTGGACAAAAGCACATTAAGAAGTCCAGACCCCATGTTATCTTCACATTGAGTATGAGCCTGGCGCCAAAGGCGCTAGGACTGACTCCAAGAGAGTCTTTAATGAGATGGCAAGGCCTTTGAGGCCATAGAGGGAGGTCGTAACCTGGCTCCAGTGTAGAGGCTGACTTGCCTATGAGGGTTAGGGGGAAGGGATCATGACAGATATCAGTTAGGCCTGAAGGACGCATATGTGAGCAACTAGGCCGGAATGTGCTCGGCTAGCTGCATTTTATCAGGGTGATGAGGTGTTCATGGGGTTATATTCGTATGTGAACAGCTAGGCTGAATTGGTCAGGGGAATAGCTGAGTTCTAGTTGAATGATGGTGTAAGGTCGAGAGTAAGCATAATGATATGATATGATGCAAAAAGCAAAATATTGTCCCTGAGTGCAAAACTTTCAAGGACTGACAGTTACATGGTTTAAAAAATTAAATAATTCAGATGCCCATTCGGTCGCCCATGCATGCAGTAACTGGGACTGACCCTGCTTAACTTCAAAGCAGGGCTGAACCTGCTTAGCTTCAAAGCAAGAAAAGGGCCGGCCCATTCCTCTAAGGGGTTTTCTAAGTTTGGCTCATGAATCAGGCAACATGGCCTGAGGAGGCTGGCCTCTTCCTCACTTGGAAACTAAGCAAAGTCTGTGCTGATTACTGCATAAAGGGGAGACCTAGATGGCAATTTAGTCACTGGCTATGGCCTGTGATTTTTACATCCGGGTACTGAACTACACATGTAGTCTTTTGTAATCTCACAAAACTGCTGAAATAAAATGCTTCACTGCCCCCCAGGCCATCACCAAGTGCCCCCTCATCTGTGCTAGCTCCACAGATGGCCTCCTCGCCTCCCATGCCCTCTCCCTTTCACCCCAGAGCACACACTGCTTATGTGACCTAGTTTGCTTTCATATGCCAGCTATTCAAGGCTACAGAAAGCTTTGTGTTGCAAACTCAGTCCCTGGACCCCCTCCAACTCCCAAATTTCACTCAGTTCCGTCTAGCCCTCCCCCACCTCTCCCGTGGTGGCTTTTGTATGTTTTTGACAAACAAGATGGCGGCTATGTCATTGAGAGAAAAACCATTTCTGAAAACCATGATCCTGCAATGCACCATGGGAGATAAACTATAATTTTTGGGGAAGGGGGCACCCCCTTCTCAGGCAAATTTTAAAATAACTACAGCATGGGATAACCCCAAACCATGCATGGATCAATCTGTCCTGCGGTTTATGCTGTGCAATTTTGCAAAAATTAATTTGATGGCATTTACATGTTTTTTACATGCAAATAGCTTTTTTTTCTGCATTTCATTTACTCATTGCCTTGGCTATAACCTTCAATATCTCTTGCATCGAGAGAAAAATAATATGGCGGCTATGTCATTTCTAAAAACACCTGGTTTTGGGTAATCCCCGAGATATAGCTATCTATTTTTGGGAAGGGGGAATCCTCTTCTCCGTTAAATATCTAAATAACTACTACGTGGAATAACCCCACACCATGCATGGATCTCGAGTCAACGCTGTGTGCCCAAGTTGTTTCAGATGATTCCATGTAATAATGTCCCCTCAAAAATATCGCTATGCAAAATAATCAGCAATAAATTGCTGTTTCTTGAAGGGCATTATTACATGGAACATGTGGGGGACACCCCGGCAACCCACAAACTTTTTCTTTTTTTTCACAGGCAGCGGGGGACACCACCGCAATCCCTGCTCCCTATGTCCCTATATATATGGTCACCTATATAATGTCACCACAACCTTTTCCCAGTGACATTACATACAGTTACCATAATATAGGGATATTATTACCTGATACCTTTCAGAACTAGTCCAAATCCGTCCAGCGGTTTGGGTTCTGCGCTTTAGCAAAAATTGACCTTGTTTGCCTACGGGAAAATGAATTGGAAGTAGACCACCCTTTGGAGAAAAAAAATGTGTTGTCTTCTTAATCCCTTTTTTATTTTTTAACAAATCTTTACAAAACTTTGCAGTCTTGGGTGGGGTGTGAGTCCTTAATCACTTTTGAAATTTCGGTCAAATCTGTTACTTGAATCAAAAGTTATTAACGATAGAATTTTGAAGGGTTTGTATGGGAGTCTGACTCAACCTTAACTACAGGTTGGCTATATATATATAACTATTGCACTCAGTAGTGAAAATGATATGGAGGTTCCCAGTAGGAACACTTCCTGTGTTTAGCACGGAACATTACAAACTACCACTGTGGCCTACCAGTGTAGCCCACATAGATAACCGTCTTTGGGGTACCCTCACCCTGGGAAGCTTAAAGCCTTTACAAAGGACATCGCAAAGTTGACTTGTGTACTAGGCATCAGATTCCACCTCATACAGGAAAAGTCGGTGAACCAGTCAGGGAAAAACTAAAAACATAAAAGGTACATGAGATCTCTGGCCACGGGTACAATGCAAGCCTTTCAACCTCACAGTGACATCGATGCATTAGTTCCCTTGCCTATTGGAATTTGGATGCCTTGTAAACAGTGCAACTTCAACTATTAAGGGCTTTCCACAAGTGTCTATTAAAAAACGTTTGCAGGAAGACAGAAGCAAAGCTGGTCCACCCTTACCCATCTCCTATTTCCATGACGTTGTTTAACGAGCTGGTGAGGATTCAGTCTAAGCCGCAGGATTAACCTCGCCATTCATTGCCAAAAGCGAATCATACAGTGGATAAAAGTGCTGTACCAGGGTTTGGCACAACCCAGGACAGGGAGTGAAATTTCCTGACTCACTTGTCCTGGGTCCTCAAATGCCCAGCTTCTGTAGACAAATAAGCTCTGAGAAAGGGCTTAAGTATTTTGTCCTTTGAGTACAATTCCCGGATCCCAGTCGCCTGGCAGATATATTGGTCCTGATAGAAGTCAGATGAACAAACCACACAGGCAATGGATGGCTACAGTTCTCTGAGATGCCCGACATTCCGAGGAGCCAACACTATTTGCGCCATGATTGGATCAGGGTCAGGCACGTCAGCACCAAGTTTACTGTGGACTGACAATAGCCACTCCCGCACTCAGATCACTTATTGGGATAAACAACTAAGAACTGCCTCGTCCACGCTGCCCTAGCTTGGAGAAATGATTGCCCTTGGATAGTGCATTATTATCTGCAATTTTCGAGCCATCCCAAGGGGCCGCGGCGGCCATTTTTACACTGGGAAAGGTTACTTTGGGAACTGATAGACGCCAAATAGTAGTAATTTCACAAAGCCATCTGCAATCCCCTCTGATTATATTAAAGAGTAAATTATATGCTTGCAGACTCTGCTCCATTTGGAGTGCCGGCAGGAGAACTTTTAAGTGGAGTTTAAATTCATCCCAAAGACCTCTTTTATGAAGTGTTCTCAGCTGAAGTAGTTAGACCAGTTTGCTTCTGTCTGTATCATTGCTCTGCACACCGCACCATTGCTTTCTTTCAATTCATGAAATGACCACCTTCCCATGGCTCATCCTATCGCCCCTCCTCGACAACTGGCCCAAAAATATTTGAAGAGTGGAGCACTAAGTGACATTTAAGTGTTAAAGGTGTGCAAGAAGGCATATTGTGATGCAAAGAAACAAGGGAAGAGAGGGCCAGGCCGAAGAGTGAATACAGAATCCTAAATTCAGATCTCAATTTACCACTGACAACATCGATTGATCCTGACCACATTGATAGATGTCTCTATGCATTGGTGAGTTGATCGTAACATGAAAATCCTGACCATTGTGAGCAAGTAGGCCACCGAAACTTTGCCTATTCCGTCTTTCGTAAGCAAAAAATGACCAGAGAAATGACCAGAGAAATGAGGAAGAAAGAAATCATGAATGCCATTCGTACTGGCACGATTGTCCTTATGCCCAGAAAGTCACATATATCATTCTTCTCTGCACGTTAAACAACTAACGTTCTACTGTGTTCGTGCCCATCCCTTCTTCCAAGTACAATAACAAGGTTTGCCAGACTCAAAACTGTACAATGGGAAATGTTCAAAATGTAATCTAACTGTCCAAATTCCAACACTTTTCAGGAAGAGTTTCCTCTTCTTTTGTAAAGCAGTGTCTGACTTGCCGCCTTCTGAACTCCCAAGAGCGTTCCAGCACTCATGCCAGTCCACTGCAATGGGAAATTCTTCCCCTTTGACCAGCAGTTTCTATCTGGTTCTTTTGTGTCAAACTATCATAGGGGTGCCAGTGGAATATTGGAAGCCAAAATCATTGGCAATGGACGTGTCTTCTTGCCAAACTTCACACACTGAAGACATTATATAGGAACAATAACGTTTTTGATTGTAATACTGCAGAGCCACAAACTTATATTAACAATAGGTGTAGTTATTACCCTATTTAGCAGAACTCATTTAATGGGCAACAGCAGCATGGAATGCTGTTTTGGCCATGCTCAAAAATGCCTTATGAGTTTTGATCTCCATTACCCCTCCTCCCAGTCATCATGACCTGCCCACCCTGCTCTGCAAGAGTTGAGGGTGGTGCAATGCCTGGAATGTTTTGTGTTCTTCACTTATAATGGATGGAGTAGAAGGTTCTGGCGATAAACCCAGAACCTGGATATTTGGTACAGTAAAGAGCTCTGGAAGCTGTCTGTGGAGAGGCGGGTGACTCCATTATCCCAGTGGTAGCGGGAGGTGTGAGGGGGCAGGCTTATTTACCTGAAAGGCCCATATTGACTTACAATGTGCTTTCCCTAGAAGCTGCCATTTTTCTATGTGATAAAATAGTGTAATTGAAAGTTGTTGGCTCCTGTAAAATACCCTCCCTTTTGTAAAATCATTTTGGGTTTGAAGGCGAGAGATAATTGATTCAAAATATATCATTTGCAGGTCAGGTGTCGACGGTAATTCTACTGTAATTCTATCACTGTTATAAAGAACAAGCTTGTGGCTACTATGAGAAAATATGATTCAATCGATCCGTAATTCGAGCCTTTGAAATGCCATGAGAGAGGGGACCTAGCGCTCACCTGCGCTCAGGGTGAAGAGGAAGAGCTTGGAAATGTGGGTTTACATGGGTTGACTAACTTACAGGGGATTTGAGACACTCGAAGGTCGGCTGCTTCTGAAATGGAATGCAGGAAGTGTCGGTCAAGAGACAGGCAGAGGCTGGCCTTGACAAAGCACCTAAGATTGGCAGCTCATCCATAATGGGCATGGGGGTGCTGGCCCGCCTGCACGCTCGCCCATCAAGGAGCTCCTGCACCTCCCCACACAAAGAAATGAGTGCTCATGTGCAGGAATCTGGTTCTGGTTCATTCTACATGGGAGCCAGGGGTCTCTCTGGAGGTGGCAGCAGAGCTGAGTCTGGACGAGGGCTGCATGTGGGTGAGATTTTTATTTGGTATGTATCATAATGTGTGTGGTTGATTGAGTGTGTGATGTATGGGTATGTGTGTGAAGTGAATGTTGTGTGTTAATGAGCGAGGGAATGTTGTGTGAATGTGTGTGTCCCTGCGTTTGTGCAGGGCTGGGAAGTGGGTAAAGGGTGGGGGCAGGGGAACACAACAACAGCATGTTTTACTCAGCTTCTCACATAGATGCCTAGGTAAAAATGCTTTTAGCAAAATAAATGATAATGTTTTATTACTTGGCTAGATTGTTATTTTGGACAGCAAGTTTAGGCATTTCGTTCAGTGGCATGACATTTGTTTTTTTTTTACCAGAATCTATGATAAAGTAAGTATGATAAGTGTTATTATATGGCTAGACTGTCATTTTGAAGCAGCCAGTCTAGCCATCTTATTGTGGCATAACATTTTGTTCTAGGCACCCAAGATATAGCAAGTATTTTAAATTTTAATACATGGCTACAATGGCATTTTGGGGTAGCCGGTCTTGCCTTTTCCTACTGTGGCATGACATATTTTAGTGAGCATCTATCATAAAGCAAGCATGATAAGTGTACATGGCTAGACTGACATTTTGTGCATCCAGTCTAGCTATTTCTTTGGCATTGCATTTTTTACTGAGCATCTACGATAAATCAAGCATGATGCATGGCATTTTTAATGGCAAAGCCAACTGCTATATGTACGTAGGTGGGGGTAATGCCATATACTGACAGAACCACCGTGGACTTCTTTCTTTTATTATCATTACAGGCGTTATGCGCAAATCAAACATGAGTGTGTTAATAAATGGGAATACTAGAATTTAGTGCTGCAGACAGCATAAAAATGTATGTGCAAGGTCATCGTGCACATGTTTTTATAGTGGCATATATTGTGGGCAAAGGCATCATGAAAAAACATTGGAAAATGTACCAGATCACTGTTGGTGACTTGCATCTAATGGCGTTTTTCATGAGTTAGCCTACAAAACCTATTGGAAACTGTCTGGCTTTTTACCCAATTTTTCACATAAAGTGTGCTGTAAAATGCACCATGTTAACCCATTATTATACAATGGGCCTCATTACGAGTCCGCCGTGCTGGAATCTGGTGATTCCGTGACGACGGTGACTCCGACGGCACGTGGGTCGCGCGCAACACACCGAGGCGGAAACTGAGTCACCGCCGTCATGTAAACACCCACGCACACAGACTTTACGCAACAGAAAACGGTGCAAAACCCGTGTCCGCCCCTGCCGACATGGAAACACCGGAAGCGGAAATACCATGACCGTGGGAAAAAAAACGGAAACAGAGTGGCGCCCATTATATAAAGCACAATCCACTGTCATCCTCAGGCACCACAGGTCAGAACACCTCCCTGAGACTGAGAACACATCTAACACCATCATGGCATCCAGGATCCCAGCACGCAGACAACAAAAGCAGCGCTTCATTGAGGCTGAGCTCACAGTTCTGGTGGAGAACATTGTCGAGCATGTGGAAATGTTCTTTAGTGCAGACCAGCGGCACGCTACTCAGAAACGCCACAAGAAGGTGTGGGCGGAGGCAGCACGCAAGTGCACAGCGGTCGGTGTGACCACACACTCTGTGAAGGACTGTCATAAGAGGTGGGATGACCTCAGGCTCCGGGTGCGCAACCTCATCACTGCACACCGTCAACACAGCACTGGCACTGGTGGAGGCCCTGCATCCCCTCTCAAGTTGCAATCGTGGGAGGAGCACTGTAGCAGTGTCATGCACCTCAAGGGCATCCACGGCAGAGGAGATGCAGAGGCAGGAGTGAGCCCACCTGCAGATGCCGGTAAGTGCACAGAGTACAAAGCCATAAGTGTGAATGAGAGTGACCCAATGGACCCACTCACAATGCCCCCCGCCCAAACAGGGCAGGAGTGACCCAATGGACCCACTCACAATGTCCCCTGCCCCAAAAAGGGCAGGAGTGACCCAATGGACCCACTCACAATGCCCACCCCCCAAACAGGGCAGGAGTGACCCAATGGACCCACTCACAATCTCCCCAGCCCCAAACAGGGCAGGAGTGACCCAATGGACCCACTCACAATGCCCACCCCCCAAACAGGGCAGGAGTGACCCAATGGACCCACTGACCACCCAGATGACAAGTACCGCATCCCCAAAGCATGACCCCTGGAAATGCACACAGTGCGTGCTTGACTGGAAGCAGAGACACACACACCTGAGTGCATCAATAGACACAAGTGTGTACATGCAAGTGGTCATGGATTGTTCCGTTTGATGCATGTGATGGACACATTAAGTGACATCACACGACTAACAGCATGCCCTCTGTATCCCAACAGCCGTGACAAGTGACAGCGACAACGGCCAAGAGGCAACGCAGCGGCCACCAGCACGCGCCCAACGCAGTACTCCTGCCCAGGAGGATGATGCTAGCTGCTCCGGCACACAAGCACTGCTGCATCAGGCACACCGGCTGCATCAGGCACACCAGCAGACGCCACCATCCCCATGTAGGTACCCACCATGGCCCCGGATGATAATTCGCAGCCCATCTGCACTGCTGAGGAGGCTGCATCGAGTGATGGAAGTGCCCCAGCCATGCAGGCCGAAGCAGTACAACAGGGTGAGGGGGACAACATGGATGAGCTGTCACCCATCCATGGCCTACAGTTCAGCCCCCAAGAACTGCACAGCCCCATGCGCTCCCCAACTCCCTCCATAGCTGAGCTCAGTACACGCTTGAAGCACATCGAGCAACAACAGGCCACCCTGACGCAGCTGGTGGAAAGACAGCTGGAGGAGGCCAGGCTGCAGCGTGAGGAGGCCATGCATCAGTGGGAGGAGGCCCGGCTGCAGCGTGAGAGCAATGCAACGTCGGTGCGTCGGCTCTCCAGGTCGATTGGACGATTTGCGACCACCATTGTCACCCTGGCACGCCATGTCAGGGAACGGAACAGTGTGAAATCCAGCATTGCAGAGTCAATGTTGGTTGCCCAGCAGGCGTTTCAAGGATGTGTGTCCAAAGTCACACCGAAAGTCACCTCAGCCAGCACCACCCCATCCAGCTCTGCCACTTGCAGCCCACATAGGCGCTCTAGTCGGCTGACTGGACCCGCCAGCAAGGACACGCCTGTGCATAAGCGCCCCCGCAAATAGTGGCATGTGGGGATCGCAGTGAACATGACATTTGTGGACACCATGGGTGTAGGGGGGTGGGTATGTTTGGGTGGTGGGGCAGGTCCATTAGGGGGTTAGTTGTTTGGGGCCTGGTTGGGGGTGGGTATGTTTGGGTGGTGGGTGGGCACGGGTGTACAGCTTCCCTACCCAATGCACTTTCTTTCCTGATTTATTGATAATACAACACCTTTGAAAACTACCATAATCAGTGGACATGCATGTTAAGACGGATTTCTGAACTCTGTCCTGGTGGCGCAGAAGTTCAGAAGGCCAACCTAATTACTTGGAACAGGGTAACCTCTGGACGAGCCAGACCAATCAAGGTAGCGATCGCGGCGGTCAAGACTAGGTCTCAAGAGGGGTGAGGGTGACTGAAAGCCCGCAATGAGCACACAAAGCAAGAGCGCTTACAAACTACTCCAAACAGTTGTTATATCAAAAATATATACACATTTATTTTAAGGCCTTTAAAACAACGACCGTAGCGAGAAAATCACAATATCACAATATTAAGCCAACACATACCATATCAACACAATATATATACAAATACGACAGTCGCAAGCGTTATATGCACGAAATGTGTAGTCCACCTGAAAGGGAAGGAAAACAGGCAGTGCGATAATGCTTTAGACTCAGTTCGCCTTCAGAGGCACCTAACTAGATGGAAGTCCGAGCCCTGCGAAGAGTGGAGCCTTGTGCTCAAAGTACCTGCACACGCTGGTGCCAACGGGCAAAAGGAGAAGCTCCTCGGAGGAAGTCAGGCAGTTCGGGTTAGTGCACAACAGAAGAAGAACAGGTTCCGCGACTCAAGCGCAGCCTCCACAGTGAGCAGAAGCAGAGCGCGAGTACGGACAAAAGGGTGCTGTTTTTACACAGCGGGGAAAAGCAATGGGCTACTGCAGGAGGGCGACCAGATCCTAGCTATACTACTCACCGGTCCCCGATGCAAGCAGACCCAGGCTTCTCCACGTTAGTTGCAGCAGCTGGCAGGTTCAGAAGAGCCGGGAATGCCTCGTCGTCGTGTAGAGAAAAAAGACGTCCCAATCGAAGAAACCTGCACAGTTTTGTCACCACAGCAGGGCAACGGAGCGGCCGTGTGTATCTGAGCCAAATGTACACTACTCACTTCAGACTTGGGAACGCCAAGTGCACTAAGCGTGTGAGAGTGACAAGGACTCGAAATACCACACAACCTGGCGGCGGTTACAGAGCAAGGCTCCCTTGTAAGCTGGTCAGTCAACTGGATGGCCCAGAGACGCTTCCGAAGGCTTACTGGCGGGAGATGATGAAGTCGCCGAGAATAGCTGTTCCTGCTATTCCAAAGGTCGAAGCACCAGTACAGGCCTTCTGGTTCGATCAAAGGAGGAAAGGGTTTCACAGGACGACAGCAGTGCAAAGGAGGAGTCCTTCAGCGGGTCACCAGCGATTCCTCGGTCCAGCCTCGTGGTTGCAGGATACTTGGCTCCTGTATTCCTTCGTTCGTGAGAACTCAGGAGATCGACATGGTAGTGGTGTTTCCAGCCCCCTCTTATCCACGGTTCCCTTCACGCCAAAACGGAGGGGAGCCAATGGGAGATCCGCTCATCAACACACACACCATTCGTGGACCAATCACGGACCACGGTGGTCCCAGGCATTCACAACACCCTAGACTCTCTGGCACCCAGGATGTGTATTGGAACCAGACATCCCAGCCCACACCCTGGAGGCGCACAAAAGACATGTAGAAGCCCGTGAAAGCATCCGTGTTTCGCGGGAAAGTACATGCCCAAATAAGGAAGGCCCCGGGTCGCTCGACCTGGGGAAGGTGAAGGGAGCAAGAGGGTCAGTGGACAGGACAAAGGAGCCTTGTGGTCTGGCCATTTTGGGAGCCAGGCCACCATTTTGGGTTCAGTGCGAAAAACGCGCTCAGAACGCCAAAAGGAGCTCAAAATACACAAATCGATCGCTGCCACCATTCCAGTCCCTGAATGACTTGCACCGATCAAAATACCATCCTAAACGAGTATCTAGGGCCTGTAGAAGGCTAGAGACCCAAGAGAGCTGTAACTTAGCTTACAGTGCCCTCTTGTGTCATGTTGCACTAAAGCCGCAACATGATAAAAGAAACTACGGGAAACAGCGTTCCCCGGTACTGACTGTCTTAAGGGCATGTCAGTTTCCCCGTAAGAAAAGGAGCGAAAGCCCAGAGGAGTGCGGCAGAAGGCTGCACTTCTCTGGCAAAGTCAAGAACAAGGTGAAAAACAACAACAAAAAGTTTAGGGGTTGCCACATGGAAGGAAAATTACCTACAATTACGAAATCTTTCCTAACACTCGCCCCTCCCAGACTATGGACAGGGGGAACTAATCCACCCCTGGATGAGTCTCTCGTTCAGGTCGGTTAAACATTCTGGACAACCCATCAGCATTGCTATGTTGGACACCTGGCCTATGCTCAATAGTGAAGTCGAAGCCTTGTAGACTTATGGACCACCTAAGCAACTTTGGATTCTCCCCCTTCATGTTCATTAGCCACTTTAACGGCTTATGGTCAGTTTGCACAGTGAAGTGGGTCCCATAGAGGTAGGGCCTCAGCTTCCTTAGGGCCCACACAACAGAGAAACATTCTTTCTCTACCGTGGACCATCTGATCTGAGCTCTCTGTCCTTAAGCTGGCGACTAATAAAACCGAGAGGGTGTTCCTTACCCTTCTCATCTACTTGTGATAGTACAGCTCCTATCCCAGTGTCAGAGGCGTCCGTCTGCACGATAAAAGGTCTTTGATAATCAGGGGCCCTGAGGACAGGGGCCTGGCACAAGGAGTCTTTTAAGCCATTGAAGGCCTTCTCACACTCGTCGGTCCAAGTTACCTTCTTGGGTTTCTTCGGAGTTGTGAGGGCAGTCAGAGGGGCAGCTATGGTGCCATAGTCTGCCACAAAATTGCGGTAATACCCCGTGAGTCCTAAGAAGGCTCTCACTTGGGTTTGCTTAGTGGGGGTAGGCCAGTCTTGTACTGCTTGTACTTTACTGGGTAGAGGCTGTATCCTCCCTCCACCTACTTCATGTCCAAGGTAAACCACTGAGCCTTGTCCATTTTGGTGAGGGGCCACTCGGACACCCTCAAAAGAGCTATCTGAAGGACTGCATGGGAACAGGTCGGGGAGAGGTTCAGACTCCTCTTCCTCAACATCTGAAGCCAGTAGCAGTGCTGCGATTTCGACACTTGGGACGAAAGCCTTCAGCCTATTCACGTGAAACACTTTTGGAGCCTGTTCAGGCCTTCCAAGGTCCACTGAATAGTTAACCTCACCCAAGGCTCCACCACGGGGTAAGGGCCTGACCATTTGTCCTGTAAAGCTCGAGGCCTTATGGGATTCATGATCAGGACTTGCTGACCAAGTGTAAAGTTGATGAGGGAAGCTTTCTGGTCGTACCAATGTTTCACCAGCGCTTGCCCTGCCTTCAATTTATCACTAGCCAAGCCCATCAGAAGTACCATCCGTTTTCTGAGCCCTATTACATAATCAACTACATTGGTAGTAACAGGGGGAGTGGGCATCTCCCATCCCTCTTTGACGATGGCTAAGGGTCCCCGTACGGGATGACCAAACAGAAGTTCGAAGGGGCTGAAGCCAACACCCTCCTGTGGTACCTCTCGGTAGGCAAACAGTAAGCATGAAACAAGAAGATCCCATTTTCTTCTCTGAGGCTCCTCCAGAGCCCCAATCACGCTCTTTAACGTCCTGTTGAAACGCCCCCCCAGACCATTGGTCTGAGGGTGGTATGCAGAAGAGAACCTGTAGGTGACCCCACATTCTTTCCACATAGCCTGCCTATACTTCGACATAAAGTTGCTGCCATGATCCGACACAACTTCTTTAGGGAAGCCAACCCTAGTAAATATGCCAAGTAAAGCTTCTGCAACTGACTTGGCAGTTACAGTTTTCAATGGGATGGCCTCAGGATACCGGGTTGCATGGTCGACCAGCACCAGGATAAACCTATTGCCCGAGGATGTTTGCGGGTCAAGGGGACCAACGATGTCGATCCCTACCCTTTCAAATGGTACCCCCACAACTGGGAGCGGTACCAACGGAGCTTGGATTGTCGCGCCAACCGTACCAGACAACTGGCAGGAGGCACAACTCCTGCAGTGACTTTCTACTTGCACCCCCATCTTGGGCCAGTAGAAGTGCATGGATAACCTTTGCTTGGTCCTCTTCATACCAAGGTGACCAGCAAGGGGAACTTCATGCGCCAACTGCAGGAGGAAGGGCCTAACAGCAAGGGGAACCACCAACCTCCTATGGTCTCCTTCTGTAGACTCTGTGGGCTCGCTATACAGGAGTCCACCTTCCCAATAAATCCTATGCGTCCCAGGAGGCTCACCCTCAAGCTGGGAGCAGGCCTGTCTCCTTAGGCCTTCCAGAGATGGGCACTCACGTTGGCCTTTACTGAATTAGTCCCTATCAGGACCTCCTTCAACTAACAAGTCTTTTAGTTCAGGATGATCGTTGGGGTCGAATACTTCAGGCATCGCCACCTCCTCGTCAGGCCCGGGCGATTGACCAACTTCCTCCACTGCAGTGGTAGGCGAGCTTGGGGGATATTCTCTTTCCCTCGTCTTGACTTGTCGACTCCTTTCGCCTTGGGTTTCCCCTTCGGCTGGGGCGGCGTATTGGACTTGGCCAATGCTGCCCGTGCTTGAGACCGTGTGTAGGGTCTTTCGGCAGTGTCTCCTACGAGCCCTAAAGCTCTGAGATCATTACCTAACAAGACCTTTCCCGGGACGTTTCTCTGAATGCTCACTGGAATCCTGACTGCTCTACCATTTAAAGTAAGATTTACAGGGATTACGGGAAACATACGGAGGGGGCCGTCAGCCAACTTAGTGGGCATCAGAGTAGCTCTGGCAACTTCCTCTGAGTCTACCAAGGTAGAATCCACTACAGTGCGGCTGCACCCACTATCCCTAAGAGCTGGAGTATCTACTCCATTGATCAGCACACTGTCTTTAAAGTAGTGCTTGGTATTATCCGGAATCCTAGCATAAGCCTCTGCGACTTTAGGCTCCCAGGAACCCAGGGACACTAAAACTACCTCAGCCTCTATCCCGCTGGGAAATGAGTCTGAGGAGAAGGATGCTCCTGTAATCTCTTCTTCCTCGTAGAAGGAGAAGGCCAGATTAGCGGAGTGGACCCCCAAAGGTCTAACCTTACAACGGGGATCCCTCTTCACGTGGTCAGTTGCTCCACAAGCAAAACAAGATCCATTGGGTCTGTTTACATAGGGAGGCTTATTGTAAACAGAGTTTTGTTTCGGAGGCTGACCTCCACTACCCTGTGAGTTCTCTTGTGTCTTACCCTTGTTTTTCTTTTTGTGGCCCTTATGGGAAGAAGATTTAGCAGATTCCCCACCCTCCATATCTTTGGACTTTTTCCCTTCCTCCTGCTTACCAGGATGAGTTTTGTCCTTATGGGACACTCGATGTGACACCCATAAGTCTGCTGCAATGGCCAGCTTCTTAGGATCTATCTCCTTCGAATCGGCCAAATGCTGCTTAAGCTCCGGGGAAGAAGAAGCAAAAATGTGTTCCAGCATGACAAGATTTATCATGCCTTCGAAGGTAGAAACCTTATAACCTTCGACCCAGCCAGTTAAGTTTTTCAAAGATTCAGCGACATAAGATACCCAAGTACCACCTTCCTTTTTCTTATACTCTCGAAAACGCTTTAAATATTGGGCCGGAGTCTTCCCAAACTTTAAAATGAGAGTTTGCTTTAACATTGCGAAATCAGCTCGCTCAGCCTTCGACATTTCCATAATGGCACTACAGCCAGAATGGGGCAGTCTACTGAGTAACCACGCAATCTTATCAGCATTGTCAACTTCTTGAACTTCGCATGCATACTCAAACGCATTCAGCCAGTCCATAATGTCATTCCTTTCTTCATACACACTGAGCAGATCTTTCGGAAACCGTGGATGAGAGGAAGCCCCAGACCCATGTCCAGGACCCTTGGACCCATTTGCAACCTGAAGCTTGGCCAGTTCCAACTGGTGATCCCTGTCTTTTTGTTTTTCTGCCTGTTCGATTTTTAGTTTGGCTATGCTGAATTCAAGCTCCTGCTGCCTAAACCGCAGCTCTTGCTTCTTGAATTCAAGCATAGCCTCCCCATCAGCACTGGCAGAGGAAACATTAGACATCACATCCTCCCTGTCCTCGTGGTCGCGATGGATCAGTGCAGCGGCAGAACCGTCGGTTCTACCAGTGAGAGCAGCCCCACACCTTCTGCACTGTCCTCAGAAGTTATAGCGTCAAGCTGCGTTTCTTGCCACGCCACGATTCTTTGGATCATTTCCAATTTAGTGCCTTGAGAGGAAACACCTCTCTCTGCACACATCTTCTTCAATGTTTCTGATTTGGAAGCATTTAAAGTTAACAAGGTATTTGTTTCCATACTGTTAGATAGGACTATGGCCTTTTTAAAGTTATACTACAACAATTCACTACGTGTCCTGGTTGGAATAACCTGAAATGCCTTAGTTCGTGCGCAACACTGGATACCTTCAGTCGTATCCCACCGCTGTACACCAATTTGTTAAGACGGATTTCTGAACTCTGTCCTGGTGGCGCAGAAGTTCAGAAGGCCAACCTAATTACTTGGAACAGGGTAACCTCTGGACGAGCCAGACCAATCAAGGTAGCGATCGCGGCGGTCAAGACTAGGTCTCAAGAGGGGTGAGGGTGACTGAAAGCCCGCAATGAGCACACAAAGCAAGAGCGCTTACAAACTACTCCAAACAGTTGTTATATCAAAAATATATACACATTTATTTTAAGGCCTTTAAAACAACGACCGTAGCGAGAAAATCACAATATCACAATATTAAGCCAACACATACCATATCAACACAATATATATACAAATACGACAGTCGCAAGCGTTATATGCACGAAATGTGTAGTCCACCTGAAAGGGAAGGAAAACAGGCAGTGCGATAATGCTTTAGACTCAGTTCGCCTTCAGAGGCACCTAACTAGATGGAAGTCCGAGCCCTGCGAAGAGTGGAGCCTTGTGCTCAAAGTACCTGCACACGCTGGTGCCAACGGGCAAAAGGAGAAGCTCCTCGGAGGAAGTCAGGCAGTTCGGGTTAGTGCACAACAGAAGAAGAACAGGTTCCGCGACTCAAGCTCAGCCTCCACAGTGAGCAGAAGCAGAGCGCGAGTACGGACAAAAGGGTGCTGTTTTTACACAGCGGGGAAAAGCAATGGGCTACTGCAGGAGGGCGACCAGATCCTAGCTATACTACTCACCGGTCCCCGATGCAAGCAGACCCAGGCTTCTCCACGTTAGTTGCAGGAGCTGGCAGGTTCAGAAGAGCCGGGAATGCCTCGTCGTCGTGTAGAGAAAAAAGACGTCCCAATCGAAGAAACCTGCACAGTTTTGTCACCACAGCAGGGCAACGGAGCGGCCGTGTGTATCTGAGCCAAATGTACACTACTCACTTCAGACTTGGGAACGCCAAGTGTACTAAGCGTGTGAGAGTGACAAGGACTCGAAATACCACACAACCTGGCGGCAGTTACAGAGCAAGGCTCCCTTGTAAGCTGGTCAGTCAACTGGATGGCCCAGAGACGCTTCCGAAGGCTTACTGGCGGGAGATGATGAAGTCGCCGAGAATAGCTGTTCCTGCTATTCCAAAGGTCGAAGCACCAGTACAGGCCTTCTGGTTCGATCAAAGGAGGAAAGGGTTTCACAGGACGACAGCAGTGCAAAGGAGGAGTCCTTCAGCGGGTCACCAGCGATTCCTCGGTCCAGCCTCGTGGTTGCAGGATACTTGGCTCCTGTATTCCTTCGTTCGTGAGAACTCAGGAGATCGACATGGTAGTGGTGTTTCCAGCCCCCTCTTATCCACGGTTCCCTTCGCGCCAAAACGGAGGGGAGCCAATGGGAGATCCGCTCTTTAACACACACACCATTCGTGGACCAATCACGGACCACGGTGGTCCCAGGCATTCACACCACCCTAGACTCTCTGGCACCCAGGATGTGTATTGGGACCAGACATCCCAGCCCACACCCTGGAGGCGCACAAAAGACATGTAGAAGCCCGCGAAAGCATCCGTGTTTCGCGGGAAAGTACATGCCCAAATAAGGAAGGCCCCGGGTCGCTCGACCTGGGGAAGGTGAAGGGAGCAAGAGGGTCAGTGGACAGGACAAAGGAGCCTTGTGGTCTGGCCATTTTGGGAGCCAGGCCACCATTTTGGGTTCAGTGCGAAAAACGCGCTCAGAACGCCAAAAGGAGCTCAAAATACACAAATCGATCGCTGCCACCATTCCAGTCCCTGAATGACTTGCACCGATCAAAATACCATCCTAAACGAGTATCTAGGGCCTGTAGAAGGCTAGAGACCCAAGAGAGCTGTAACTTAGCTTACAGTGCCCTCTTGTGTCATGTTGCACTAAAGCCGCAACATGATAAAAGAAACTACGGGAAACAGCGTTCCCCGGTACTGACTGTCTTAAGGGCATGTCAGTTTCCCCGTAAGAAAAGGAGCGAAAGTCCAGAGGAGTGCGGCAGAAGGCTGCACTTCTCTGGCAAAGTCAAGAACAAGGTGAAAAACAACAACAAAAAGTTCAGGGGTTGCCACATGGAAGGAAAATTACCTACAATTACGAAATCTTTCCTAACACTCGCCCCTCCCAGACTATGGACAGGGGGAACTAATCCACCCCTGGATGAGTCTCTCGTTCAGGTCGGTTAAACATTCTGGACAACCCATCAGCATTGCTATGTTGGACACCTGGCCTATGCTCAATAGTGAAGTCGAAGCCTTGTAGACTTATGGACCACCTAAGCAACTTTGGATTCTCCCCCTTCATGTTCATTAGCCACTTTAACGGCTTATGGTCAGTTTGCACAGTGAAGTGGGTCCCATAGAGGTAGGGCCTCAGCTTCCTTAGGGCCCACACAACAGAGAAACATTCTTTCTCTACCGTGGACCATCTGATCTGAGCTCTCTGTCCTTAAGCTGGCGACTAATAAAACCGATAGGGTGTTCCTTACCCTTCTCATCTACTTGTGATAGTACAGCTCCTATCCCAGTGTCAGAGGCGTCCGTCTGCACGATAAAAGGTCTTTGATAATCAGGGGCCCTGAGGACAGGGGCCTGGCACAAGGAGTCTTTTAAGCCATTGAAGGCCTTCTCACACTCGTCGGTCCAAGTTACCTTCTTGGGTTTCTTCGGAGTTGTGAGGGCAGTCAGAGGGGCAGCTATGGTGCCATAGTCTGCCACAAAATTGCGGTAATACCCCGTGAGTCCTAAGAAGGCTCTCACTTGGGTTTGCGTAGTGGGGGTAGGCCAGTCTTGTACTGCTTGTACTTTACTGGGTAGAGGCTGTATCCTCCCTCCACCTACTTCATGTCCAAGGTAAACCACTGAGCCTTGTCCATTTTGGTGAGGGGCCACTCGGACACCCTCAAAAGAGCTATCTGAAGGACTGCTTGGGAACAGGTCGGGGAGAGGTTCAGACTCCTCTTCCTCAACATCTGAAGCCAGTAGCAGTGCTGCGATTTCGACACTTGGGACGAAAGCCTTCAGCCTATTCACGTGAAACACTTTTGGAGCCTGTTCAGGCCTTCCAAGGTCCACTGAATAGTTAACCTCACCCAAGGGCTCCACCACGGGGTAAGGGCCTGACCATTTGTCCTGTAAAGCTCGAGGCCTTATGGGATTCATGATCAGGACTTGCTGACCAAGTGTAAAGTTGATGAGGGAAGCTTTCTGGTCGTACCAATGTTTCACCAGCGCTTGCCCTGCCTTCAATTTATCACTAGCCAAGCCCATTAGAAGTACCATCCGTTTTCTGAGCCCTAGCACATAATCAAATACATTGGTAGTAACAGGGGGAGTGGGCATCTCCCATCCCTCTTTGACGATGGCTAAGGGTCCCCGTACGGGATGACCAAACAGAAGTTCGAAGGGGCTGAAGCCAACACCCTCCTGTGGTACCTCTCGGTAGGCAAACAGTAAGCATGAAACAAGAAGATCCCATTTTCTTCTCTGAGGCTCCTCCAGAGCCCCAATCACGCTCTTTAACGTCCTGTTGAAACGCCCCCCCAGACCATTGGTCTGAGGGTGGTATGCAGAAGAGAACCTGTAGGTGACCCCACATTCTTTCCACATAGCCTGCCTATACTTCGACATAAAGTTGCTGCCATGATCCGACACAACTTCTTTAGGGAAGCCAACCCTAGTAAATATGCCAAGTAAAGCTTCTGCAACTGACTTGGCAGTTACAGTTTTCAATGGGATGGCCTCAGGATACCGGGTTGCATGGTCGACCAGCACCAGGATAAACCTATTGCCCGAGGATGTTTGCGGGTCAAGGGGACCAACGATGTCGATCCCTACCCTTTCAAATGGTACCCCCACAACTGGGAGCGGTACCAACGGAGCTTGGATTGTCGCGCCAACCGTACCAGACAACTGGCAGGAGGCACAACTCCTGCAGTGACTTTCTACTTGCACCCCCATCTTGGGCCAGTAGAAGTGCATGGATAACCTTTGCTTGGTCCTCTTCATACCAAGGTGACCAGCAAGGGGAACTTCATGCGCCAACTGCAGGAGGAAGGGCCTAACAGCAAGGGGAACCACCAACCTCCTATGGTCTCCTTCTGTAGACTCTGTGGGCTCGCTATACAGGAGTCCACCTTCCCAATAAATCCTATGCGTCCCAGGAGGCTCACCCTCAAGCTGGGAGCAGGCCTGTCTCCTTAGGTCTTCCAGAGATGGGCACTCACGTTGGCCTTTACTGAATTAGTCCCTATCAGGACCTCCTTCAACTAACAAGTCTTTTAGTTCAGGATGATCGTTGGGGTCGAATACTTCAGGCATCGCCACCTCCTCGTCAGGCCCGGGCGATTGACCAACTTCCTCCACTGCAGTGGTAGGCGAGCTCGGGGGATATTCTCTTTCCCTCGTCTTGACTTGTCGACTCCTTTCGCCTTGGGTTTCCCCTTCGGCTGGGGCGGCGTATTGGACTTGGCCAATGCTGCCCGTGCTTGAGACCGTGTGTAGGGTCTTTCGGCAGTGTCTCCTACGAGCCCTAAAGCTCTGAGATCATTACCTAACAAGACCTTTCCCGGGACGTTTCTCTGAATGCTCACTGGAATCCTGACTGCTCTACCATTTAAAGTAAGATTTACAGGGATTACGGGAAACATACGGAGGGGGCCGTCAGCCAACTTAGTGGGCATCAGAGTAGCTCTGGCAACTTCCTCTGAGTCTACCAAGGTAGAATCCACTACAGTGCGGCTGCACCCACTATCCCTAAGAGCTGGAGTATCTACTCCATTGATCAGCACACTGTCTTTAAAGTAGTGCTTGGTATTATCCGGAATCCTAGCATAAGCCTCTGCGACTTTAGGCTCCCAGGAACCCAGGGACACTAAAACTACCTCAGCCTCTATCCCGCTGGGAAATGAGTCTGAGGAGAAGGATGCTCCTGTAATCTCTTCTTCCTCGTAGGAGGAGAAGGCCAGATTAGCGGAGTGGACCCCCAAAGGTCTAACCTTACAACGGGGATCCCCCTTCACGTGGTCAGTTGCTCCACAAGCAAAACAAGATCCATTGGGTCTGTTTACATAGGGAGGCTTATTGTAAACAGAGTTTTGTTTCGGAGGCTGACCTCCACTACCCTGTGAGTTCTCTTGTGTCTTACCCTTGTTTTTCTTTTTGTGGCCCTTATGGGAAGAAGATTTAGCAGATTCCCCACCCTCCATATCTTTGGACTTTTTCCCTTCCTCCTGCTTACCAGGATGAGTTTTGTCCTTATGGGACACTCGATGTGACACCCATAAGTCTGCTGCAATGGCCAGCTTCTTAGGATCTATCTCCTTCGAATCGGCCAAATGCTGCTTAAGCTCCGGGGAAGAAGAAGCAAAAATGTGTTCCAGCATGACAAGATTTATCATGCCTTCGAAGGTAGAAACCTTATAACCTTCGACCCAGCCAGTTAAGTTTTTCAAAGATTCAGCGACATAAGATACCCAAGTACCACCTTCCTTTTTCTTATACTCTCGAAAACGCTTTAAATATTGGGCCGGAGTCTTCCCAAACTTTAAAATGAGAGTTTGCTTTAACATTGCGAAATCAGCTCGCTCAGCCTTCGACATTTCCATAATGGCACTACAGCCAGAATGGGGCAGTCTACTGAGTAACCACGCAATCTTATCAGCATTGTCAACTTCTTGAACTTCGCATGCATACTCAAACGCATTCAGCCAGTCCATAATGTCATTCCTTTCTTCATACACACTGAGCAGATCTTTCGGAAACCGTGGATGAGAGGAAGCCCCAGACCCATGTCCAGGACCCTTGGACCCATTTGCAACCTGAAGCTTTGCCAGTTCCAACTGGTGATCCCTGTCTTTTTGTTTTTCTGCCTGTTCGATTTTTAGTTTGGCTATGCTGAATTCAAGCTCCTGCTGCCTAAACCGCAGCTCTTGCTTCTTGCATTCAAGCATAGCCTCCCCATCAGCACTGGCAGAGGAAACATTAGACATCACATCCTCCCTGTCCTCGTGGTCGCGATGGATCAGTGCAGCGGCAGAACCGTCGGTTCTACCAGTGAGAGCAGCCCCACACCTTCTGCACTGTCCTCAGAAGTTATAGCGTCAAGCTGCGTTTCTTGCCACGCCACGATTCTTTGGATCATTTCCAATTTAGTGCCTTGAGAGGAAACACCTCTCTCTGCACACATCTTCTTCAATGTTTCTGATTTGGAAGCATTTAAAGTTAACAAGGTATTTGTTTCCATACTGTTAGATAGGACTATGGCCTTTTTAAAGTTATACTACAACAATTCACTACGTGTCCTGGTTGGAATAACCTGAAATGCCTTCGTTCGTGCGCAACACTGGATACCTTCAGTCGTATCCCACCGCTGTACACCAATTTGTTAAGACGGATTTCTGAACTCTGTCCTGGTGGCGCAGAAGTTCAGAAGGCCAACCTAATTACTTGGAACAGGGTAACCTCTGGACGAGCCAGACCAATCAAGGTAGCGATCGCGGCGGTCAAGACTAGGTCTCAAGAGGGGTGAGGGTGACTGAAAGCCCGCAATGAGCACACAAAGCAAGAGCGCTTACAAACTACTCCAAACAGTTGTTATATCAAAAATATATACACATTTATTTTAAGGCCTTTAAAACAACGACCGTAGCGAGAAAATCACAATATCACAATATTAAGCCAACACATACCATATCAACACAATTTATATACAAATACGACAGTCGCAAGCGTTATATGCACGAAATGTGTAGTCCACCTGAAAGGGAAGGAAAACAGGCAGTGCGATAATGCTTTAGACTCAGTTCGCCTTCAGAGGCACCTAACTAGATGGAAGTCCGAGCCCTGCGAAGAGTGGAGCCTTGTGCTCAAAGTACCTGCACACGCTGGTGCCAACGGGCAAAAGGAGAAGCTCCTCGGAGGAAGTCAGGCAGTTCGGGTTAGTGCACAACAGAAGAAGAACAGGTTCCGCGACTCAAGCGCAGCCTCCACAGTGAGCAGAAGCAGAGCGCGAGTACAGACAAAAGGGTGCTGTTTTTACACAGCGGGGAAAAGCAATGGGCTACTGCAGGAGGGCGACCAGATCCTAGCTATACTACTCACCGGTCCCCGATGCAAGCAGACCCAGGCTTCTCCACGTTAGTTGCAGCAGCTGGCAGGTTCAGAAGAGCCGGGAATGCCTCGTCGTCGTGTAGAGAAAAAAGACGTCCCAATCGAAGAAACCTGCACAGTTTTGTCACCACAGCAGGGCAACGGAGCGGCCGTGTGTATCTGAGCCAAATGTACACTACTCACTTCAGACTTGGGAACGCCAAGTGTACTAAGCGTGTGAGAGTGACAAGGACTCGAAATACCACACAACCTGGCGGCGGTTACAGAGCAAGGCTCCCTTGTAAGCTGGTCAGTCAACTGGATGGCCCAGAGACGCTTCCGAAGGCTTACTGGCGGGAGATGATGAAGTCGCCGAGAATAGCTGTTCCTGCTATTCCAAAGGTCGAAGCACCAGTACAGGCCTTCTGGTTCGATCAAAGGAGGAAAGGGTTTCACAGGACGACAGCAGTGCAAAGGAGGAGTCCTTCAGCGGGTCACCAGCGATTCCTCGGTCCAGCCTCGTGGTTGCAGGATACTTGGCTCCTGTATTCCTTCGTTCGTGAGAACTCAGGAGATCGACATGGTAGTGGTGTTTCCAGCCCCCTCTTATCCACGGTTCCCTTCACGCCAAAACGGAGGGGAGCCAATGGGAGATCCGCTCATCAACACACACACCATTCGTGGACCAATCACGGACCACGGTGGTCCCAGGCATTCACACCACCCTAGACTCTCTGGCACCCAGGATGTGTATTGGAACCAGACATCCCAGCCCACACCCTGGAGGCGCACAAAAGACATGTAGAAGCCCGCGAAAGCATCCGTGTTTCGCGGGAAAGTACATGCCCAAATAAGGAAGGCCCCGGGTCGCTCGACCTGGGGAAGGTGAAGGGAGCAAGAGGGTCAGTGGACAGGACAAAGGAGCCTTGTGGTCTGGCCATTTTGGGAGCCAGGCCACCATTTTGGGTTCAGTGCGAAAAACGCGCTCAGAACGCCAAAAGGAGCTCAAAATACACAAATCGATCGCTGCCACCATTCCAGTCCCTGAATGACTTGCACCGATCAAAATACCATCCTAAACGAGTATCTAGGGCCTGTAGAAGGCTAGAGACCCAAGAGAGCTGTAACTTAGCTTACAGTGCCCTCTTGTGTCATGTTGCACTAAAGCCGCAACATGATAAAAGAAACTACGGGAAACAGCGTTCCCCGGTACTGACTGTCTTAAGGGCATGTCAGTTTCCCCGTAAGAAAAGGAGCGAAAGCCCAGAGGAGTGCGGCAGAAGGCTGCACTTCTCTGGCAAAGTCAAGAACAAGGTGAAAAACAACAGCAAAAAGTTTAGGGGTTGCCACATGGAAGGAAAATTACCTACAATTACGAAATCTTTCCTAACAATGCATCATTTCATTTGCAGACAAAATCCATTTATTCACCGGCATCGTCATATCCATGCATTGCTGTCAATGTGCAGTCTGTCAAAAGTAAATGCGAATGAGTGTATCCCGTGCTTGTTGCCCATCTTGTGCACACCCGGGAGGGTGTGGAGCCACCCCACCCCCATCCCCATCTTCAACTCCATCAACATTCTCTGTGTCTGGCGGATTGTGCAGCATGGCACACACAAGCACAATTTTACCAGTCTTCACTGGGTTGTAGAGCAGTGATCCTCCAGATCTGCTCAAGCAGCGGAACCTGGCCTTCAGTAGGCCAAATGTCCGCTCAATCATGCCACATGTGCGGACGTGTGCCCTGTTGTACGCCTCCTCATGCGTGTTCCTTGGGCTCCGTACAGGCGTCATCAGCCATGTCGTGAGTGCATATCCAGCATCACCTACATGGGATGGAAATGTGTGAGACATGTCAGTGTTTGTGGTATCATCTCTTGATCTGATGCAGTGCAATCTTGTGTCATCATCCATTCATCCATATGGGCCAAGCAGTGGTTGGACGGATGGCCGATTGCCAATCATGGGTAATTGTAGATGGTGGCATTTGGACATTGCCCAATGACTTGCTGTGCATATGGAGTTGCCATTGCGGACAATAGTGGTTGGTAAGTATGGCACTGTGCAATGATGTGCACACATCGAGGAGTCAATCTATGGGCTGTGATGGTTTGGCTGTTGCAGGATGTCTCATGTGCAGCTGTCATGTGCATTGGGGGGCAGTGGTGCTAAGTGTGGGTGGCTGTATTGAGTGGATCAACTTGTATGGCCTCGTGGTAGCATAGGTCATATGTCTTATTTGACAGGGTGTGTACTGTGCCAACCTGTCATGCGTAGCTTTGTGATGTGTGGGTTATGCTGACCGTACATTACATGGGCCAGGGGCTGATGCATGTGCAGTTGTAGCAGCCCACTCACACAGGTCATTGGCCTGGGCGCACAACACACTTCCACAGGGCCTGTGCATTGGCAGTTGTACTCACCCAATAGCCATGTGCTTTGTCCAGCATAGTGTTCCATGTAGCGTGGCAATGTGGAACTCCGCAGGACCATTGAGTCATGTGTTGACCCTGGGAAACGTGCGCAGCAATGTGTAATCACCTGTCCGGCATCACATAGCATCTGTACATTCAGTGAGTGGTACTGTTTCCTATTGCGGTACACCATCTCCATTGCATGTGGTACTGTCAGCTCTATGTGGGTGCAGTCTACTGCACCTATGCAATTTGGCATGGCTGCAATGGCATGGAAGGCCAAGTTGGTGGCAAAGACCTCTGCAAGAGTACGGGGTAGGGCGATGTGTTCCGACACATGGCGCATCAGGGCATCTAGTACCTGTCCCAATATTTTAGAGAAACAGGGTTGTGAGAGCCAGTGCAGCTCACCCACTGTGTGCTGATAAGTTCTGGTGCCTAGAAAATGCAGTACTGACACCACCTTCAGGAGGGGCATTGTGTTCGAAATGGCAATGTGGCTGCTGATGTCGTCCTCTATCATGGCGGTGATGTACATTATTGTTGGACGGTCCAGCCGGTATAATGTGTGGATCTGTCCTGGGGTCAGGTTCCAGGGTGAGGCCCTGATGCGGGTTTTTGCAGACTGCCTGCGAGGTCGTGCGAGCTGCACAATTGGGTTTGGCATGGGTGCAGGGTTTGCTAACTGCCGCCTGCGCCTCCTCCGCCTCATCCTCCTCTGCACCATTACTGCCAACATGTGCACTGCTGCATGTAGGTTCAATAGCCCCAGTCCCAATGCTGCTGCAGCTGCTGCCTGTATAGTTGTGTTCGGAGTTGGCCTGGGTGTGGGTGTGGCCCTTTTGTAGGCTCCCAGTGACCTGCTGAGTCCAGCTGGGCTCATTTGGGGCACCGGTGGCCTGATTCAGCTCACCAGGCACTGTTTAACGTCATGTTTGCAGTGGCACCGATACCGCCTCCGTTGCCACAGTTTCCATGTCCGTGGTACTCGTGATGCCCATGGTGTTTCGTGTTGCCGGTAACTGGGGAGTTTCGCCGCCGACGCATTTTACGGATCTGTTAACTCCACAGCGGCGGTTTGTGGTGGTGGTTTTTCCGGGATCGTGGGTTGTGATTACACGGTCGCGGAAACGGTGCCGGTATGGTTATACCGGTGGCATTAAGTCCGGGTCGGCAGACTCGTAATGAGGCCCAATGTCTCTGTGCGAGAAACCCCGAAAACTCCTTTGGACATGCTCAGTCATTACAGCATATTTAGGGGAAATAATTATACTCCCCAAATGAAAAAGTTATCTGCCTCCACGGGGTGTGAAACATTTATTTTTACAAAGATGTGGTGAATGATTCGAACATAGTGCTTGCACTAACTGTCATGCTATGAGTACAAGCAATTATTTAATTTGCAATGGAGAACGCCTGCCATTCTCGGCAATACTTTTAGGGAGGTTTTGTTTTTTCTTGCTTCTATTATAGCCCCGTCCTCTCACTCCTTCCACTCCACTCTCTTGTTCCCTCCTTCTTCTCTTGCTTTCTCTTGTTCACCTCGTAGTATTGGTGGTATTTGTGATTCTGTATCTTTCTCTACTCATATCTCCTCTATTTCTCATTCCTCTTGTTACCAGCTTTTTAATATAAAAAGAAAACCTATTGGTTTCTCACGTTTTCTTGTGCGAAGCTTTTATCTCCTCTTTAGTTTTTTCTCAGTTGTTTATTGTTCTTCTCTTTTCTTTGGTCTGCCTGCTTCTCATCTAGCTTCTCTTCACTCTCTTTATTATTCTTCTATTTGAGTTATCTGTACTCTTGCTCCCCGAGATTCGATTATTTCTGCTTTGCATTCTCTGCATTGGCTTTCCTTTGAAAATCGTTTGCTTTTTATTATTTTTTGTATTGTCTTTAAGTTTCTCTATTGTCTTGCCCCTCCTTATCTCTCTTCTTTAGTTTCTCTCTATGCTCCAACCCGTTCACTTTGTTTTGAATCTCTCTTTCTATTCCTTGTGCCCCATCATATTTCGGTTCATTTGCTCTTCTTGCCCCTAACACCTGGAATGCTCTTCCTATTTCTCTGCGTTACATCTCTTATTTTTCTCTTACGTCTCATTTAAAATCGCATCTTTTAATTGCTTGATCTGATGGTTTCCTGATTACTTGCTCATGTAAATTGTACCATTGTTACTTTGTACAGCACTTAGGTGTCAAGTGCTATAGAAATTCAATAAAATACAAATACTTTTTAATGGGCAAGTAGCCAGACTGCTCAGCAGGAAGCAGGTCATGAGATAGTGTGACTACCCACACTTCTATCTCTCCATTGTTCCCTGAGCTGTGGTGTAGCTCATCAACTCACATTAACTAATTGTGCTGGCCTTTCATCAGCAACAAGGATGTGATATAAAGAGGCTGTTTGTTTGAAAGTGCTGTATCTCCATCTGTCATGTATCTCTGTATATGCATCTAAATGACAACCATCTAATGTATTTTGTAACGAAACAATCTGTACTAAGCAATACTCTGTCTGGGCCGCATTCATGTAACCCTGAATCAAGCCTTCTTTCGTCTTCTCATAGCGCCTCGATGCCTGTGGGCTGTAGTGTGCTCTACAAATCCGAAAAATAAATAAATAAATATACGTGAATACATTGCCACCCCTCTGTGACTGCTTATAACCAAGGTGTGCTGCTTTGCAAGCAGGTCACAAGAATGTAAAAAAACTGGGTGCTGATTTGCATTCAGAATGGGCAACAATAAAGGAAGCAATGTCAGGGGTTGGAACGTCACAGTGAGGTTATGTCATCCCTATTTTGAAAATAGGGTGTGTACTGCAGTAGAACATATTTGTATTTCCTGCCACACTGTGATATTCTGCATGGAAAGTGTCTTCTGGGGCAGAAATGCTGGATTCCAATTAGCATAGTAATGATGCCAAACTACTGCCCACAATTTCCGACAGCAAAGCTGTGGAGCCTTATGTTGTAATATGTACTCTTTTCTTCCTGCTTTTGTGAAAAACCTCCTGTCAATTGAGTTCAATGGGAAAATTATAACAGCTCCCACTCAAATCTTTGGCTGCAGGGATCTCATTTTTGAGAAGGTAGTGTACAGGCTCGGGAGATGGATTTAGGAGCTGCTATGTGCCCTGGTCATGCATGTAGATATACATAGGCGAACAGGAGTGAGGGGTTGGTGGGGCGTGCAAAGGTTAGTTTTTGCACTCACGTGGAGTTGGTGGTCCCGTATGCCATGGAGGTGATGTACCGCAATCGCAAGCTATACCACTCCATCAATGTGCAGATGGTATGTGACACCAGCAAGATGATCACACAATGCTGTGCCCGATTCCCCGGATCAAAGCACAATGCAATGGTGCTCTGGAACTCCACGCCACCCTGCTACATGGAGCGACATGCTGCACAACGTGCATGGTTGCTGGGTAAGTCTTCTCACAGGCCCATGGTAGTGTTTGGGTGGGGGTGAGACATGCATATGCTACCTGGGTGTGTTTGGGGCGGGGGGCATGCATATGCTACCTCTCCATCCTCTGGCCCATGGGCGTGAATGTGGTGGTGACTAGACACTGTCCATGCTGGGAAACACTGCACCCCCAATCATCCTAACCTGAGCATGACACTGACAATGTATGCTGACATACTCTGGCCGCACACCAATGTCAAAATGTCAGACTCTCAAGCAGCGCACTACCCTCATCATGTCCATGCACATCATCAGACTGTACTCACAGCACCACAATGCACCAACATGCAGTCACACAGCTTAATATACAAGACTGCATCAAAGCCCCTCACAGATCATGCATGCATGAGTGTGTAGAATTAAATCCCACTCAGGGAAACCACTGTCACTGACCCTCCACCACGGGAACAACACATACCACCATGGCAAAAATGTGTAGATGAATGCCAACCCAATAATCTACGTGTGACAAGACTGCTGTAAACCCAACCCATCAAGTAGTCAAAATCACCTATATGAGTGTGATTGGAGTGGTAAACATTCACTGCACATAAGCACCAGCATGCAAGTGGACACCCTGCATCATCAAAAGAACACATCCCTACACTTGTGAACCATACCACCAAACACACCGTGGCATGATTACATGTGTGCAGACGTGTAGGGACATGTGCATGGCGTCTTCAAATTACTGCATGCATGATACTCCAACCAACATGTGACATGGTGTATATCAGCCTATATCATCAAACATTGACCTACATGATTTTGGTCCCATCACCTGCCTCACATGTGAGTATGTCAGGGACCCTCTCACTCCATTTGGTTGAGTGGTGAGTCTGATGTCAAGTCCCCGCAGTCCTGTATGTCACACATGCCTACCACCTTGGTTTGGCAAGCTGTGAACAGACCAGATAGTTGCACATATGTGTAGTCAAAGGCTGCCATCAGAAATGTCCTGCATATGAGCATGAACAATGTACAGGCTGAGCACATATGAATTTGAAGAATTACCCTCACACATACCGTATTGTGCTCCCATGCAGGTGATGCAGGCTATCCCCTGAAGCAGTGGCTCCTCACCCCTGTCAGAAATCTGTGGAACAGGCACGAAGAGGACTTCAATCGGGTTCATACACGTACCAGTGTCGTGATCGAGCACACCTTTGACCTGTTGAAGGCACGGTTTCGCTGCCTCAGCAGGTTGGGTGGGGCAATCCTGTATGGGCCTGAGAAGGTGGGCACGATCATCATGGTATGTGCCATGCTGCACAACATGTGCATCCGACGGAACGTACCTCTGCTGCCTGAAATTGACCAGCAACCACCGGGTGAGGATGAGGATGATGAAGGGGAAGGGGTTGCACATCAGCCAGGTGGTGATGCACATGAGGGATGTGCTGTGCGCCAGTCTGTGATAGACCAATTTTTCTAATGCACATGAATGCAGAGGCTGACATGGATGTGGGACTCTGGGCACTGGGTGTGGGGGTAGATGGGCACTGTGCACTGTAATGAAATAAATTCACACACACCCAATAAGCAATGTCCCGTCATGTGTTTTTTTGTACACAACGGGTGTATTAAACAGGTGATATTTACAACATGCATAGACCCTCCACCTCACACACACACCCTTCCCCCTACCCTCTCCTCCCCCAACACCCCCACACAACCCCCTCCCTTCCTCCTCCCCCCAACACCCGCACACACCCCCTCACCCCAGCCCCCAACACCCCCACACACTCCTTCCCCCCTCTGTCCACCCCCCAACACCCCCACACACCCTACCCCCCAACAACCCCACACATGAAGTGCACAAAATGTTTCATGATGCAATTGCAGTCAACACATGCAGGGTGCCCCTGCTACTTCTGGTCCCTCTTCGGAGAAGGAGGTTGCATTCCAATGCGCCGCATGCTGTGCAGGGACCTGCGCACTGGGCTGGTCTGCGTAGAGCTGGCAGGTGTGGCAAATGATGAGGTGGATGGTTGCGGGTCGGTTGGTGCTGGATGCCGCTGCTCCATGTTGTCAGCTATTATGGCCAGGATCTGGGCCACTGCTGCAAAACCATCATGGACCCACTTGCTGTTCCTGTTTACGGCCTTGATGATGGCCACAGTGTTGGCACGCATTTCACACCTGCGTGCCTCCCCATCTGCAACATATTGTTTGATGAGTTCATGCATCGCCTGTTGCCGGCCTTCCATCCGTGTCATGCGTCCCTCCATGTCCCGTATCGCGGTGGAGGTGGATGGTTCACTTGCTGACGTGGCCAATATGGGGGTGTTCTCAGATGGGGACCACTCCACATGTGTGCTCTCGCCTCCAGACACAGGCTGAGGGGTGCCCTGTGGGGTGACCTGTGGGGTGACCTGGGGGCTTGGGGTTTGCACGGCATCCTCAGACGGGGTACCTCCCTCGTGAGTGTGCTCCTCATCATGGCCTTCTTCCTCATTGCCACTATGGGCCGCAGATGCAGCTACCTCCCCGACAGAACTCATGTCAGCCGACTTTGTTCTGTTATGCTCCAATTCAAAGGTTGTGGCCACGTCCTGTGTGACGGTTGACTCCTGGGGTGTGGCGGCAGGTGTTTGTTTGTCCTGTGCTGGGAGCTCTGAAGATGGTGGTGCAATGGTGTGTGCCTTGCCTGGCACTCAGACCATCCGACTGCCCCTGGACGTCGATGGCCTGGTGCCATCGTCCCTTACCCTGGGCCTTTTGGCAGGTGTACTAGCCTGGGCACCTGCTTCATGGTCATTGCTATCTGCATCCATGCCTGTGGCGGACAAAGAGAGGCAGGGCATCAGTGATGGTAGCACTTGCATCATGCATGCATTGGTGTCTGTGCAGTTTGTGCCACGTAGATGGTTGCACGCTTGTTGTTGTGTCGGACAGGGTGCGCGCTATGTTAGGGGGGTGGAATTGGCATCCCTCATCCTGTGGTGTCTGCTGTGGGGCCTACAGGTGTGTTTTGGCTTGTGTGAAGTGTGACACATGCTGTTTTTCTGTGTGTCGGGTGTGTTTTGGGAATGGGTGCAGCATACAGCATGCATGTTGATGTGACAGTGGTGGGGCCAGCATCTATACAGGGATATGTGTACGTGTGAATGATGGGCCATGTATTGGCTTGCTTCACTATCACATTTGTTGGCTGACATTATTCTTTGCATGTCAGTTTGTGGGGATACTCACCTTCATCAGCTGATGATGGTACTCCGAACTCCGCTGCACCAACTCCTTCGATACCCTCCATGTCTATTGTGGTGCTGCACGTCTCTTCCCACCTTGTAAATTTTATGGGGGAGTGGGCCCCGCCGCCTGTTGCCTGCCCCTGGCTGCAATTTGCCGACAGGATGTTTCTTACACATAGGCGTAGATCGTCCTACTGCTTTTTAAAGTCCTTCACATGCGTGCAGTGGTGTCAACTGCACTGACCTTCTGCACCACATCCTACCAAATCTGCTTCTTCCGCAGCTGTGCCTGATGCCTCAGGTCTGCGCAGAATACCACATCCGCATGCTCTGCTAAAGTGTCAGCCAACATATTTAGTTCTTCATCACTAAATCTTGCCTTGCGCTGGTGGGGAGTGCCTTTATGGGTGGCTTTAGAAACCTTCTCGAAGGTGTGTATGGTATTTTGCCAAAAAAGATCCTGTCGATCAAGGATTGCAATGGATTGTGTTTTTGAAGATGTCCGCCGGTGCATTTCCCGTTCCGGCATGATGACGCTACTTCCGGTTCTGCTGATGAGGGACCCAGTAATACACTTAGCGGTATTGCTGGGTCTGTTATTTAGGGGTGGTCAGAGGCGGAGGAGGTATCAGCGCATTTCGGGATGCCGCTATCAGGGGTTGGAGGGACGTTACCGACATGGCAATATGCCCGTTACCGGCATGCCAGGACGCACGTGCACACACTCTCATACTCAACTGCTATTTGTGGCATCAAGGCTACACGGACACATTATTATCGCCATGCCGGTAATGACGAGATTTTACTGCAAAACTTGTAATGAGGCCCATTGCCTTTGTCATTGCACACTCCCTACTGCATACCTAAGAACCACACTGCTTCAAAATCTTAATTCACAAAATGACCACACAATGGTATCTCAACAAATGTCTACAAGAGTAACAAACCACTCTGGAAACTATTACCAGTAACCCTCCTCCACCATCATACCCTCACCACCCTTTCCCGCTCAGCATCCCATCACCACACATACTTGTAGTCATACTCCACCACCCTCTCCTTTCTACTCTATCCCGGTACCCTTCTAGCACTTGATCCTATACACCCTCCCTCCATTGCCTCCGGCACATTCTGGCATATTGGGGTAATATCATCAAAGGTGGGTCCTTACAGGGTCAAATTCTGATATTTTCTGGTAAAGAATTACAGGTTTATATGAGTATTTATTAATTAAATTGGCTGGCGCATACTAGTGGCATTGTAGCTTTGATTACAAAATATGCAAGAACTGCAAATGATGCGGTGGCCCTCCTGGCTTTTAGCTCATTCCATTTTGAAATCCTGTAATAAATGTGCTGTGCTCTAAATGTGCAATGGTATTTTCCCATCATAATATACAACTACATGTACCAGATTGCAAAGTCATGTGGGTCAGAATTTACTGAACAATTTACACCTGACAGGTCTCCTACTGCACTAAAGAATTAAACACACTCTCTAAAGGTGCCTGAGTGATGATCCGTTACCACCATGTCCTTTCTTCCTCATCACGGTGTTTATTCTAACTTTGGAGACAGTCTACCTTCATTAGTGTTTATCTTTGCCCCTTCTCTTCATCCAGGGTATAAATGGGCTGATCAACCCACAATCCACCTGATCACTTTGTTGTCCTCCTAACAGATCCAATAGGCAGAAGCCTGCTAGGCTTGTCTCCAAAGTGAAGCAGGAATGGCAGCATGGCCTACAGTGAGTAGGTTGGACACCAATACCCCAAAACGGGCCCTTGGCTGGTGATCATCCAATGGACCGGCATCCTGTGTTCCAAGTGCCTTGGTAATAGTAAATAAAACTGAAAATACATATATTTGAAAGAACTACAGAAACTACAGTCCTGCGAAGCTTGAGGTTGCTGAAAGGTATCGGTAGACTGCATCGGCCTCATGACCTTGCTTTTGACAGAACAGGCTTTTTGCTTCCCTGAAAAGATGTCAAACATTGATACTGAGCTGAACAGCATTTTTGGGCCAAAAGTATAATTAGCTTTTTGCTTCTGTTAGATATTATGCTAATAATTGGAGTGCACAGTAAAATATAAAAGGCTGGTTTCGGGAGGCAGATCAGGAGAATAGCTGTGCACGGACCAGATGGGAGTTTTCAGACAAGGCAGATCAAAGGCTGGAAGGGAGAAGCATGGGGCCATTATCCTTTATGCAGAAGGGAGGGTTTGAAGCACCTCCTTTTTTCTTTGCTTGATTTTGAGGCCAATAAATTGAATTTATGGCTTTTTTGAAGCATTTGAGTCCCAAAAGGACTCTGGCTGTTAGCTTTTGAGACAAGCTATTGATTATGACTGAGCTATATGGGGAATATTTTTACATTTCCACCCAAGGCAAATCGGCTCACTGCTAATGAACAGATATGTTTCTCAATTGGCTAATGCTGACAGCACAGTTGATCTCAATTGGCATTGACTCTTTTTGAAACATTTTTTCCTGTTTTCTTTCTTTTTTGATAAAACGGCCATGATGCTTTATTAGGTGGTTTTTGATATTTTTGTCATTTTCCTTGGATTGTGCAAACTGTTCCAGGCCTTCAGTCTTCTTCGCTCTAATCTCCCTTCCTTCTATAGATAGTGAGTATGAGAGTATTTTTATGCAGCATTGGGATCACATTGAGAAAGGTATTGAGTTATTGAAAGGGCAGGTGCTTCTGTAGAGACTGTCTAGCAAGATTTGCAAGGTTAGCTAGCAAGACCTGGTGGGACAGGCTGTTGTTTTTAAGGTGGCTATGATATATAGGAGAAGGTTGATTAGTCTGAGTCATGAGTAGATGTCGAGACAATGACAATGATTGCTGCATATTCATTATTGACTTTTTGCATTGTAGGTGTGTTGTGTGCTGTACAAAACAAATTTGGGGAATGCCAGGCAAGAAGAACGCTTGGGTAAAGGGAATCAACTAAAAAGCACCAAAGCCCTGGGACAATGCTAGATGCTGCACCCCTGTGGAAACAGTAGGTACCTCCACCCTACTAAAATAAGGACAGAAAAGGGACAGTGTGTCCACAGCAATGTGCTGCTAACCTGATTGTTTCAACTAGTTTTTAGATAAACCATGATAATGCAAAATCAATATGATTCATTTAAATGAGTCAAAATTGCAAGGAAAATGTAATAACTTTTGTCAAATCTGCCAACACGTGTTTCAATCCTTCGTGGGTCTTTGTCAAGGCAAAACTAAATGACAAAATTCCATGAAACAAAATAGCACCAACAAGAGGAATAAGTAAGGAAATACATAGAACAAGTTTCGACATGTGTATAATTGAACAAAAAACAATCCAATTCATGAGAAACCAAATCACATTAAAAAAGGCAGCAGAGGATCAAGGGTAAGATATCAAAACAAGAAACCCCCATGACAAACAATGGTAAATTCATTGGGAATATATTACCAGATCAGGTGGATATAATTCAATGACGTGAATCAGGGAGACATACAATTGGAGGCAAAAACCAAAAGGAGTCTGAAATTATAACCTTGAAAGTAACAACTTGTTCAACACAAATGTGATACATCACGGTAGTGTGTGTGGTCTAATAGTCACAATGCTCATATTTGTTGCAGAATAATACAAATAGACTGGTGGATATCTGCAAATAATGTTCACACACATGTGGTATCCTAGGGATAAGAATCAGCTAAGACCAGACCCAAAGGGACCAAAGGTGTTGCCAAGAAGGATGAGTAAAGGAATACATCAAACATAAAGTATAGGGGAAAATATATGAGGAACAGCACCACCACGGTTAAACAGAAAGCTACATAGTGCTGCATAGAGATTTACAAGAGACACCTATCGTCAGCAGAATGAGAACGGCAAATGAATTCCAATCCAAGCAGAAATAAGAAAAGAGAAGAAAAAGGTGAATGGAACAAACCGTCCAAAGCAAATACTGTGTCTATATACAGGACTAACAAGAGATGGAGCATTGATTGGCTAGATAGTAGCAGTCCAAATGTGTTACTTGCCCATTGGCACCTCCGATAATATTCTAAAAGTAAAAGAAACAAGGATACCCCACATGAGAATAAATGCATTCCCAGGAGACCCATAGGCTTGGTAAATGTACCTGAAAATTGCTTGTCCACTCAGTTTAGATTACCTGATGTGTTGTACTGAAATGTTATTCTGTGGGAAGTTCACAAAAAACCCTCTACCGGTTGATTCAGGTATATTATGATCGGTCAATTAATACCCACAATGGGAGTATCCTGAAATACAAAATGGGATGACCTATTGGTATGTATACGACAAATGTGAATAGAAAATTCTGCCGTCCATTTGGTCTAGTGAGTAGCGTTTCCGCAGCCGTAGGTCAATATAGCGCGTGGTGAAAGTGTGTATAGTGACCATAATGGTAACAATGTTTCTTTATTACTTATTTCCCATCATTAAAAGATGTACATTATGCATGAAAGTGAAAGAAACTTCATTGAGTGTTCATTACTAGGAAGTTTGACAGAAGTATTTTAACATGAACTTTAAGAGTAGGGCATCTATTTGAAGTACTGTGTAGTGATAGGTTATAAATGGTTCATGTCTTTAATACACAAAGTGTTGCTGTTAGGTTTGAGTAGTGGACAATCAAAAACAATATATGTGACATTAGTGAACCACTCCAGTGCAGATGAATGAGAATCCATCAAGTCAATCAGAATTCAATGTCTACCACAATGAGAAACCTTGTCACAGAATCACTAACCTGGTCTGCAGAGGTATTCGAGAAGATTGTGAGAATCCCTGTGGGGTCTCTACTGCCCCCAGTCTACCAGAGGTGGAACTGGGTACCGTAGAAATCCCAGGGAATCCATCTGGGGTAGAAAACCCTGCAGCGGCTTGTTAGGAGACGGGTGTAGCGTCGTCGTTGGAATGGCGTGCGTAGAGAAGTCTACTCAGGCGAGACAGGTTAGGATCTTCCTGCGAGCAGACTGGTGTCTAATAGGGGTAGAAGAAATAAGGTAAGTGAATAAAATTTAGAGAAATGCAGTAAGTCGGAGGATTTCCGTAGTGAAGGAATGGCTACCTGGGAAAGAGAAACAGAATTTCCTTTCCCAGTTCCGGAGATGGGTTTGAATACTTGGGGAAATAACGGAGTGGAAGAGGTAAGTTCTTCTCTTGTTAATCGGCTCGAATCTGAAGTCTAAGGGAGAAAAGGGAGAAGGGTTTAGTGATGGATTGTTTGTAACGGTCTCGAGACCTATGAAAAGGTTTCCTACTGTTGTGGATCAGAAATGATTCTTGGGCAGACGGCGTGCAGCCGCCGAGAGGAAGGACCAGTGTCTGAGAATTGCTCGAGGAGAGAGCCCTGGTACGCAAACTGAGATGGAAAGTGAGATTGTTGGTTAGATCTCTGTAAGGATACAAAGGATTAATAGAAGGCAGAAGTAATAAGTAGACAGAACTATGAAGCTACGAAAGAGGATTCCTAGCTGCAAATTTATGGAGCGTCTGGTAGCAGAGTAGCAACGCAGGGAAGTGTTTGCTCTCTTGCTTGAAATACGGTCACCTGACTGTTCGGTGGCGGGGACTGCACCGTGCTAGAAACAGTAGAAGGCTGGAGAGGTAAAGGTTTGTGAAGCACCGCCATCTTGGGAGGATTCTGCGTATCACGAGTCCCATGAAAACGGCTTTGGGCACTGACATAGCGACGTCGATTCATCCGCCACCATGACCATCTGGATAATGGGGATGTGACAGAATCTGCCACCCACTACATGGGGTTGATTTCTTGATCTCTCTACTGATGCACAATGACAGGTTGTCTATCTGTATTCCTATCACAGCCCCTGCTGGAGTTTGGGAGGGGTGGGTCCTAGGACACGCCCCTTTGGGTAGATGAAAGGCTCTTTAGATATAGGTAATAAGAAGCACGTCACTTCAGCAACCACTGCAGGACATTACTCAATCTTTGCTACATCCCAAAATATTCTCGCTACTTAGCTACTGCAGAGGGGCAGAGGGGTTTGCTAAAAGCCTGGCATTACAAAGAACAATATACACCCTAATGAAAAGCATAGTCTAGAACACATAGCTTACACCACACTCTAGTGAACAGCTGGGTGTCTTTTTAAGCAAGTGCTCTTAACAGCTATCTAGCTATGAGATATTACAATGGCTAACCCACATGTTGGTATCTCTATACCTGTAAACTGGGCAGTAACCAAGTGGTTACAGGAAGAAGGTGTTAGAGATGTCAAAACCAACTATACAGTGGAAGTGGTAGTGCCTGGAGTATTTTCAGGGAAAACCCTCTTTGCATAAATTAAGAGACCTGGTGTCAAGGCAGGAGATGTGTTTGAGACCATACACATTAGGAGGGATCTAGACTAAATACAGTACACACCCTATGGGTATCCTGAGTTAGTCATGCAGCAGGTGGACCACCAGAACTGTTTTCAAGGGGGCTTGACATATCCCACTACAAGGGCTACATATGGCCCTTTTGCTATGGTAGGGTTAACCTTAGAATACCACTCAAAGGACAAGGAGGTAGTGTTATGCGATGCAGGTGTTTGGCAGCGAAGGGGAGCAGTGTTGATTACTAGTGCAGACGATATATCGATCCATCGACATCCATAAGGTAAGAAGGTGCACTGAGGGAGGGTAGCAATGCTGCACTACAGCCAACTCCCCAACCATCTTCCCCCTGCAACTTAGGCTGCGCTTCTCCCAGCCTTATGCAACCTTCCCCTCTCTGCCATCTCCATGTGCACTCCCCCCCACAAATTGTGCTCCGCTCCTCCCGGCCTTGCGCATCCTTCCCCTCTCTGCCTGTCCCCACTTGCGCTTTACCCCGCAATTTAGCCTCTGCTTCTCCCGGCCTTGTGCGTCTTTCCCCTATCTGCCTGTCTCCATGTGTGCTTTCCCACCTGCAACTTAGGCTCTGCTTGTCCTGGCCTTGTGCGTCCTTCCCCCTCTGCCTGTCTCCTCGTGCACTTTCTCCCCCTGCAACTTAGGCACTGTTTCTCCCGGCCTTGCATGTCCTTCCCCTTTCTGCCTGTCTCCTTGTGCACCACTTCCCCCTGCAACTTGGGCTCTGTTTCTCCCAGCCTGGCATGTCCTTCCACTTTCGGCCCATCCCTATGTGTGCTTTCCCCCCCGCTACTTAGGCTCCACTTCTGCCGGCCTTACATGACCTTCCCCTCTCTGTCCATCACCATGCGCGCTTCCCCCCCGCAATTTTGGCTCTGCTTCTCCCGGCCTTGCATGTCCTTCCCTTCTCTGCCTGTCCACATGTGCGCTTTCCCTCCTCTCGTCCCATCCACACATGTGCTTTTCTCCCACAAGTTATGCTCCGCTTCTCCCGGCCTTGCATGTTCTTTCCCTCTCTGCAAGTCTCCATGTGTGCTCCCCCCGCAATTTAGGCTCCACTTCTCCCGGCGTGGCCCGTCTTTCCCCTCTCTGCCTGTCTGTATGTGCACTTTCCCACCTTCAATTTAGGCTCTGCTTTTCCCGGCCTTTGCGCGTCCATCCCCCTCTGCCCCTCTCCTTGGGCGCTTTACCCTGCAACTTAGGCTCTGTTTCTCCCAGCCGTGTGCGTCCTTCCTCTTTTTGCCCATCTCCTCCTCTGCTTTCCCCATGCTCCTTGTGTCCTTTGTGCCTTCTCTTCCTTCCCTCTAAAGCCCCCGTCAGCTCTGACTATTTATTGTATATTTGTTGCATTGTTTGCATTTCTCTTCTTACTCATCTAGGTCCCTCAGGGTTACTAGTGTTCTGCATATTTTGTGTTGTATTTTCATTTCCCCTCTCACTCTCTTAGACCCCCCCCAGTAGTCTCTATTGTATTATCGCACATTATTGCAATGTCTCCTTCTCTTTAGGCCCACCCACAACTGCGATTATTGTTGTTACGGTACTCTGTGCTCATTGTACCCGTCCTCCTCTTTCCGCCTTTGTGTGCCCCTAATGTGTGATCCCCCCCTCCTGTTTGGGTTGCATCCTTGTCTTTTTCTCTCTGTCTCGCACACCTCCATGGTGCTCTCAGTCTCCCCTATCTTCTCTAACTGCTACTCTATCTCCTATCCTATCCTATCCCTCTCACAAAGGCTGGTAGGAAGAAGCTCAAAAGGCACATCTTGGTTTCCAACCCAGGCCTCACTATTGCTGATACCTACACCAGTCCTTCCTCCATGCAGACCATCACCGACATACTCTTTGTCATTCCCCCTCCAGGCCTATGGACCCCCCATATGGTCTCCGTTCCCTGTCCTTTTTCCTTCTCTCCTGTTAATGGTGGCACACAGTGGGAGGTCCTCCTGGCCCGTTATACTCCTCCAAGACCCTCATTAATGTCAATCTGAATGGTACCGTCTTGGTCCAGCGCCTTCAGCCCAATCTCCTCCTTTTCAGTAGACACTTCTCCCGTCTTTTCAACTTCCTTCCTTCTCCTGCAACTCCTACCTACACCTCTCTGGCTCTTCTGCCACCTCTCTGGCACCCTCCTCAGCTTCTGGGGTTGCTCGGCCTCCTCCTTCCTCCGCCATCGCTCTGGCACCTTCCTCTTCCTCTCTGACTACTCTGTCATCTCCTTCTTCCTCCTCTGCCCACTCGAGAGCACCTCTAACACTTCTGCAGGGTGTACCTCATGCCTGTGCCCCTCCACAGATGTCTTTCAAATGTGGCAATCTGCTCCACGTCGCTACACTTAACTCCTGCTCTGCTGTAAAATACTCCTCTGACTTCTGCCAACTCCTCGAAGAACTTGATTTGGAGGTCCTTGGTGTTACCGAGACATGGTTCATGACCAGCCCTGTCTCGAGTTTTGACACTCTCCTCCCTGATGGCTACAAGATCTGCTCTGAACCCAGAATCAAGCATCCTGGAGGTGGGGTAGCTCTGATCTTCCCATAGTGGATCCCTGCTTATGTCATTCCTACGCAGGCCTACTCCTCCTTTGAATGCCTAGCCTGCACGCTCTCTATTTCCTCTGGCCTCTCTCTTACTGTGGTCACCATCTACAGGCCACCTGGCCAGTTCGCCCTCTTCCTCTCCTAGTGGGCTGACCTCTCCTCCTCACTCCTTGCCTCTACCTCTCAACTTCTTCTCCTCAGAGACCTCAACATTCACATTGATGCATCTAGCCCCTCCTCTGGGCTCTTTCGCAATCTCTGTGACTCTCTCTTGTTATTCTTCCCTCTGGCCTGACACACTCTGCCGGGCACATCCTGGGTATTCTTATCTCGTCAGACATCTCCCTCTCCAAACCTCTCACCACTCCTCTCTCGTGGACTGACTACTTTCTTCTCTCCTCTCACCTGTCGCTCTCTGTCTCTGACACCTACCTTCTCTGTCATCCGGCCCATGAAGCATGTGTCAGTGGAGGCTTTCGCTGCTACTTTCTCTCCTCCTCCTACTCCTGAGGCTGACTCACACTCTGACACAGCCCTCTCCAACTTGCATCTCTCAATCTCTAACACTCTTGATGTCCTTCCCCCTGTCATGAGGATCCATCGGAAGCCCACATCCAAGTGCAACTCTTGGTATGATTCCAACCTTGCCACCCTTAAACATAGGTGTAGGGTGGCTGAGAGGAAGTGGAGGCATCAGGCTCATCCTCCAACAAACTGGTCTGCCGCCTGCTCCAAAGACAATATAGTCTCTCTGTCCTGCCCAAGAAAAGAGCTTACATCCAAGCCCGCATCTCCGCAGTCTTTAAAAACTCAGCCAAACTGGCCAATCCTGCTGCAATCTACACCTCTCATGTTCCCTGCCAGGCCCTTTGCACAGCACTGGCTTCTCAATTCACCACTAAAACTCAGGGCATCCTGTCCACTCTCTCCTCTTCCTCTTCCTCTTCCTCTACCACACCCGGCTTCTCTCCGAGCAGCTCTTCTCCTCCTTTCTTCTTCTTCCCGGTGTTTATTCTCCCGAAGATGTTTCTAGACAAGTCTGATCTATGAAAGTCTTGTCAAAGCAGGTGTCCCCTGCTCCTCCAGAACCATCAAGGACCACATTTCCATACCCACTCCAGCCTTGGCCGATTTCTGCAAACACTCTTTTACCACTGGAACCTTCCCTCCCCCCTAAAGCATTCCCTTGTGCACCCCCTCCTCAAGAAACTCTCTGCCGATCCTTCCTCTCTGGTGAACTATCGCCTGATCTCTATCACTCGTTTCCTGGGCAAACTCCTGGAAAAGCTAGCCATCTCCCATCTTCGTCTCCATACTGAATCTGTTGGTTGTCTACATGGCCATTAGTCTGGCTTCAGAGCAGAAAGAATCATGGAAACTGCTCTTCAGAACATCCGTGAAGACCTACTCTCAAACCATGTCACTGACCATCCTTCTGTCCTCATCCTCCTCGATCTCTCTTCTGCTTTTTATACTGTCAACCATGCCAGCCTGTTTAACTGGCTCTGTGATAACCTGGGTATCACTGATCAGACCCTGGCCTGGCTGACCTCCTTTCACTCTGACGACCCTCCCATGTCCAACTGGGGTACTTCCTCTGCTCTTGCTCTCTCTCTACCTGTGGTGTCCCCCAGGGGTATAATCCGTCTCCTTGGTTGTTCAACCAATACCTGGCACCTCTCCCCCACCGCATAGCTGCTCTCTGCTCCAACGTTGAGTGCTTTTTGGATGACACTCAGCACGCTTTCAGGCTCCCCTCAGCCACCTGTTATCCCTCTCTCATCCCAGACTGTCTGTCCGCAATACAGGAGTGGTGTGCCACCAATGATGTCTGCCTTAGTGCCAGTAAGACAGAGATCCTCCTCATCGGCTCACCAGAACCTTCCTTTCCTCTCACTCTCTGGCTGCCCACTCTTGGCCCTCTTCCTGCTCCTACCTCTGAGGCTAAGAACCTCAGGGTCATCTTTGACTCCACACTCTCCTTCTCTCCTCACATCTCTGACATCTCTAAGAAGTCAAACTACCAGCTTCACCTCCTCAGAGGTATTCTTCCTTTCCTCCTTTTCCCCCAGAATCTTGCTTTCTCCAGAGCTCTGGTTCTCTCTAGGCTAAACTACTGCAACAGCATCTTTCTAAATCGACCTGCCTCTACTCTCCATCCTCTACAACTCATCCAGAACAGGACTGCAAGACTTGTCCTTGGCCTCAAGCCCAGGGATCGTATCTATCCAGCACTGAAATCTCTTAATTGGCTGCAGTGGCGGCAGGGATCAAGTTCAAGACCCTCTGCACCGACAACAAGGCTCTCTGGGACCTGGGACCACAATTCATCCAACTCTCTCGACCAAAATATCTTCCTACTCGAGCTCTTCGCTCCTCCACCTCCAACTCCTTGAAGGTCAGTCGCTTCTCCAAGCCACAAGTTGGTGGCAGATCTCTATCTTCAGCTGGTACCTGCCTCTGGAACAGCCTCCCTGCTTTTCTGAAACTTGAACAGAACCATCTCTGGTTCCGGAAGCACCTCAAGACCTTCTTCTTTGTTCCTGCCTCCTCTCTTCCTCTCCCCTGCTGCTCTCCTGTCTGATGCAAGCACTGGTCACCTGGCAACCATCTGAACTCAGGCCCAGGTCCCAGGATGTCCAGCTGCAAATCCGCACTGCCTCTGGCACCCCCTGCATTTGTGGTCTGTATCTGTCACCCTGTAATCCCCTCTCCTGCACTTATTAGACACTTGTCTGCACTTCTAACACTCACACTTGCCACCCGTTGGCTGCACTACTTGTTGTTTCCCGATTCCTTGTCCTGCACTTGTCAATCCCCCTACCCTCCCCCCAGCATTTCTCTCCTACCCGCTCCCCTGCACTTGCCTGATTTGAATGTCAGTAGGCCTAGTAAGAATGTTGTTTTTGTCCTCCCTCTGTTTCCCCTCCCTTGCCTTGTCGCGCCTTGAAACACTTGTGTATAGGCTCGTTATAAATGCCTTATCATATCATATCATAAATGTGGCAGAGGCATGTGGCATAGGCTAATATTCATAATTCTGTCTAAATGTGATGCAAACTGATATTTACAGTCCTGTCTAGATGTGAAGCAAGCTAATATTCGCAATTCTATCTAAATGTGATGCAAACTAATATTCACAATACTGTCTAGATGTGTCACAAACAAATATTCACAATTCACAATCCTGCCTAAATGTGGCAGTGGCTAATATTCACAAATATATCTAAATGTGAAATAAATTTGGGGTTTGCTAGCACAGTTAGGGTACAGTTCATATAGATGTGAGAGATGGCTAAACAATACAGTTGACAACTTAGTGGATATATATGTGGTTACAATATGGTAAAAGGGATTGGTACATCATGCAGGTTTCATGGTAATGGGTAGTGGGGAAGAGGGGCCAGTTTAATGGAGTGCATTGATTGATGTGCCCCCTGTCTCCACCTCACCCACTTTGTCTGTTCGCTGCTGGTTAATGGCTGCTTGCTTCCCCTGCTGACACTGGCAGACACCATCTGGAGCTGCTTGTGTCAGCTGCCCGTTGCCTTGGGGCAAATCACTGAGGGGGTGCCAGGCAGTGGGCTGCCCTGGTTGGGTTGTTTAAGTGGCAGCCTGAGCCAATCAGAGCATGCGGGCGGGCTGGGAGCAGGGATACAGAGACCAGGACACGGCTCAGTTCATGAGTCAGGGAGGCTATGTGCACACAGTGTGTGCAGGGGGGGAACAAAGGCCTAAATGGTCACAGATCCACTCACCAGGGGCAGATGGCAACTCGAGGCAGCCACAGGTGTTAATGCATGCCGGACCTCAGCCCCGGAAGCACATTACAATTACAAGGTCAATCTGGCCAATCAGAGCACTTGGGCAGGCTGGGAAGTCGGAGGAGGGATACAGAGACCAGGAAATGGCTTGGTGAACGAGTCAGGGAGGCTATGTGCACACAGTGTGCACAGGGGGAAACAAAGGCCTAAGTGGCCACAGATCCACTCTCCAGGGGCAGATGGCAACACGAGGTGGCCACAGGTATTAATGCACGCTGGACCTCGGCCCTCGGAGCACATTACAATGGTAGAATCAATCTAGCCAATCAGAGCACAGGGGCAGGCTGGAGGGTGGGAGGGGGGATATGGAGACCAGGAAATGGCTCTGTTAACTATTCAGGGAGGCTATGTGTACACAGTGCGCACAGGGGAAAGCAAATGTCTAAATGGCCTCAGATCCACTCACCAGGGGCAGATGGCAACTCGAGACGGCTGCAGGTGTTCTCAAGTAACATTTTTGCAGGATGTCTGGCAGAGCTGTTGGGGGAATGGGTATCAGATAACTCTGCCCTTCTGGACACACTGGTCGAAGGGAGGCCATTCAACACTGAGGAAGAAATCCTTGTCACACTAGATATATGTGCTTTATACACGAGCATTCCCCAACAAGAGGCGGTTCAATGCATACGCGAAATTCTCACCATCGAAAAATCGCCCCGTAATACTCCTACTGAATTCATTTTGGAGTTACTCACGATGGCCCTTGAAAAGAACTATTTCCAATATAAGGACCAGTTCTTTCTGCAAAAACATGGAACGGCGATGGGCGCAGCGTTTGCTCCCAGTTTAGCCATATTATATATGGCTATGTGGGAACATCATTTTGTCCTTGCGGAAACTAATCCGTTTGTGAGCCACATAAAACTTTGGCGGCGTTATATTGACAACATTCTTCTTATCTGGCAGGGTCCAGCCTCGGCTCTCCAAGAATTCTTTTTGTGGATTAACAGACAACATACAGAGATTAAATTCACGTTTAGTTCCAGTACCAAAGAGATCCAGTTCTTGGATCTCAGAATATATGCAAGGAATGGCAATTTATATTGTTCGCTATTCAGAAAGCCTACGGATAGAAATACATTACTCCACTTCTCGAGTTTCCATCCGAGGGGAGTAAAGGAGAATCTTCCGTATGGACAATTTCTGCGATTGCTCAGAAATTGCACATCTATCAATGAGAACACCACTCACGCGGATAACCTTACAACACGTTTGGTTGCTAGGGGCTACCCTAGGAAACTGGTTTTGAAGGCGGTAAAAAGGGCGAGATTCACCCCTAGGGAATGTCTTCTCGCTCCCAAAGTCCGTACCACAGAAGAAAAACGTGTCTATGTCCCGCCTTACACTACGCATATTTATGCGGTTAAGAAATTGATCAAAACATTTTGGCCTTTGGTCAAATTGGAATTGTGTGACGAACCAACACCACTTTTCGCAATGACCAGACAGAAAAATCTGAGGGATCTGTTTGTGCATTCGAAATCTCGGATTTTGAGAAATAGAACTACGGGCTGGGACCTCCGACCGTTGGTAGGACATTTCCCGTGTGGCGGTTGCTCTGTCTGTAAGTACACCAAAACAATTAAAGACTTCCTGGTGAGAGATAGGAAATGGGACATTCGAGCCATGACAAATTGCAAAACACCTAATGCAATTTACTGTATCCAGTGCCCATGTGGCCTCAAGTATGTGGGTCAGACCTTGAGACCTGCCCACATACGGATCGTGGAACATAGGTCTCGCATCAGATGTAAGAGCATCAATGCCCCCTTAGTTTCTCACTATATGCAATTCGGCCATTCCCCTGAAGATCTCTTTTGGTGGATCGTGGAGGCTATACCGAGACAAAATACCTCGGCATGTAGCCTCAACCTAGCCGAGGCCAGGTGGATACATCGACTAGATACCATAGAACGGGGTCTAAATGAAAGCAACCACCTACGGTGGTGACCCCCCCTTGTTTTGTTCCCTTCAATTTGTGTGAAGCCACTGCTTGGTCTGACATCGTGGTTTTAAGTGCGTGTTTGCTGTGACACTTTACCCATGGGTTTATGGCTTTGCCCCACAGACAGTGGGTATTTTCACCGGAGGCATTCCGATTGCATTGATCCATCTCGTCTTATTCTGTGGTCTTCTCCCGTGTAGTGAGAGCCTTCCTGAACGACTGGGGCCAGTCTCCTATTGTTGGAGGTTTCTCCGACGGCTATTGGTAGACCGCGTAGTGTTCTGGCACTAGCCGTCTCGAGCTTCTCTTGGAGTCTGAGCTCTCTTATTCTTTTTTATTTTATATTTTATATTTTATTCTTTATTATTTCTTTTTTATTATTATTTTTGGAGTTTCATTCCGATTCTCAGCAGCGACACAGGGTGTTGGAGTGATACTCTTGCCCACTTAGTGTTATAGAACTATTGTTTATGTCACACCTGGGTCCTCAGCTTGACCCATCTTGGGTGGTACGGACCCCTCTATGGCGGTGAGCTTGGGCTTGTAATGTACGCCAGTGGTAAAGCCCTCTGGGAGAGCGACGGTGATCAGCTCCACCCTTTAGTCCTATTTTTCTATCCTTGCCTAGGCGACCCACGCTTATATCAGGTTTTTTGCCTTGGCAGCTGTGGGTCCTTTCTTTGTGTCGACTCTCTGACACGGTAAGCACTGAGCACATTTCCGGGATCGTACCGAGCCTGAGCTTGAATGGCCACGGCGCGGTCTGTATGCGGTACAGCCCTGCAATCCTGACTGAATGGTTGTGGCTTAACTGGGGGCCCTCCCAGGTAGGTGTTCTCTTCATACGTTGAACATTGGAAACGTGTGATGGCAATGTATGGGATTCGCGGCGGATGCTTCTGCACCGCGTACATCAGGTTACATGCATTTATGTCATTTTTCGGCTTCCACGGGTTTAGGAGAGCGGGGCATTATACTATATTTCTTTAAATGGTATATTTTTCTTCTCTGCATTTACGATTGGTATCGCTTTGTTTCTGTTCTCTCTCCTTTTTCAGCTCAGTAATGGTGTGGTGAGGACGTTGTACTGCCCCCCCTCATATTGGCCCAATTGGTCCTCGGACCCTCGTGCTCGCCGCTAGAGGGATCTCCCTCCATTACCTGCTTAGCCCCTTTCTGCAGGTGAGTTTCTGACGCATTGGTTCTCACTGGCGGTAGGCTATCCGTACTTTTATTCATCTGTTTGGTAATTTGTGTCTCTGTCTTTATATGTGCAGGCTTGGAGGCTTTCTCCCGCGCATTTTTGCCACTTCTGTGGTACTGAAATATCTCATGGGGGGACCATTCTATCCCTTCAAGTAAGTGTAGGGTCTATTTAGCCCTTTATGTACCTTGCCGAGGGCACTGTATATTTTTCAGTTCTGGGTCGGGCTACTGGGTACACTTGGCATGCGGACACCTGGACACAGCAGCACCCCATTTCGTCTCCTAGGGGGTTTATACTAGTGTGTTTTATTTTCCCCCACTTTACGTTCCTTGTGGAGTGTTTTCTTTTTCTCTGCCCTCTCTTCGCCCGTAGACGGGGAAGGGTACAGTGAATGATTTGTTCTGGTGGAGGTTGTTTCTACATTGATGCTACCACCTTGGTGAAGGGTGGATTTCCTCTAATACACAGTAGTTCGGTGTTTTCACAGGTGGAGGATATCTTTTCCTTCTTTATGTTGTTATTAGTCACTTTTCCAGTAGCTGCAAGTTGTTTCTTTTGGGCTGCTGGGGGCCTTTTTATTTGGCTGAATAGGTCAGTAATATGATTATTTATCACATCCACAGAACTCCATTCCCCTTGGGGTCCTGACGAAGGCAGCAGAATTGATGCCCTGCCGAAACGTCCTGTACATCGCTCCATGCTACCGAGCTCTGTGATATGGCCCAACAACGCCATAATGGACGTAGACCTGGGATGTGTGTGTTTTGGTCAGGCGTAATTTAATTCGCCATGTCTATTAGTTTTAGCATTGTAATTGGGTGACACTGCCATACAGAGCATATCTGTGACTTGTTAGCCAGATAGGGCCAGGTAGTTAGAATGTGTGCCCGCCTTGCTCTGGTTTATACAATCTTTGCTGTGTCACCTGTGCTTTTATGATTATATCATGAAATTGTTAATAGATGCATTTACACATTTTCCACATTGATATATCTCTGTATGTGGTGTTTTTTTATGATTGGTGTACGTAGGACCTATGGCCTACGAAATAAAACTATGATCCTTTTATATTAAATGAAAAATATGGTACACTGTGTATTTCTCACTCTGTGAGGTGATGTATACAACTTACGGAATGGGACCCAGTTTAAATTGAGACTGGGCCATCAAATTTGTTCCTGAATGGTTCATCTTCCGGACACACAAGCAGGTTTTCGAAGGGGCTTCTCCATGGTCGATTTATGTTTTATATTAAACACGATCATAGAGAGGTACACTAGAAGGAGGGGGGCTTAACTTGTACATACAAGGCCTTCTGAGATCTTAAGAAGGCCTTTGATTCTGTTAATAGTACCTTGCTGTGGGGAAAACATAGGATAATAGGCGTCCCCTCTGGACTACTGCACTTAATAACGCTCCACTATGAAAATACATCAGCTAGGGTGAGATGCACAGCAGACCATAAGTGCTCAGAAAGTTTTACGATAAGCGCAGGAGTAAAACAGGGATGCCCACTAGCCCCATTACATTTTTCGCAATTCCTTGGAGATTTCAACCAACATAAGGAACCCCAAGACTTAATCTCAGCAGTTTTAAATAACACAAAGTTTAGTAGACTATGATACACCGACGACACAGTGCTTTTGGATCGGATACAAAGGGGTCTACAAAAGAGCTTGGAATATTGGAGAATTCCAAGAAATACTTTTTGGATAATGGCCTCAAATTGAATACCCTAAAAACAAAACTACTGGCAAAAAGAAAATCCTCATTCACCTGGGCATTAGATAATGAAACAATAGAGGTGGTGGAGGAATATAAATATTTGGGCTTGATATTTTCAAGAGAGGGAGGATGGAACAGCCACATAAATATGGTAGTAAAAAAGTAGATGGTAAGCTTAAGTTGTCTTATATGCTTTTAGTACAAATTCGGCATCAAACACCTTGATAAGTGCATTCAAGTCCTCAGGTCAAACATTAATACAGCAATTCTTTATGGTGCAGGGAACTGGGGGGCAGCCCCATGCAGAAGCCTTGATACATTGCTGAACTCTGGATTGCGTAGGATCACAGGTGTCCTCCTTAGAGCCCCAGGGGATGTATTACGGTATAAGCTGGGGATGGTTACTATTGCCCTACAAACCCAGCAGCGGTTCCGGGAATTTTATTTGAATGCTCAATTGGGCACTCCAGTGTACTCAAATATTGGGATTGCAGTGAGAGAGTACATACAAATAAGTAGCAAGCATTTGGGGCTCTGGTATAACTGTACTCTTGACCTGTTGAGGAGATGGGGTTTCATTGATGTAATGGCGCTGGGTGAACTGACGCGTAGACATCGCTGGGAGAACTGACGCGTAGACAGCACAACACTCTAATAAAGGATACATCAGGAGAACTTGAGTTAAAGGCTCTTTGGATGAGATATGCAAATGTATCCTCCCTAAAATTGCATTGCCCCAGGCCAATTTAGGATGGTAGGAAACCAGCAATTACGATTTAGCGTGCTTTATAAAGGCAATACTAGAAGTAGTCAATAGATTTAGGTTTTAGAGATTATTTAACTATACTGTTTCTGTTTTAATGGTGGTAAATTGCCAAAAGTATAAAGTTTTTAATATAATGGGACACATTACGAGTTGGCCAGTAAAATAAGCAAATTACTGGCATGCCGGTGCAACCGTGTCCGTGTAGCACTGCTGCTGCACCGGCATGCCTGTAAGGCCATCCAAACCCCCGATAGCGGCTTCAACCATGTCGCAGACACCAGCACCGACATCCTAGATGCCGTAAGGAACGGTACCATAAATACTGGTATGGTAAAAACCAGTACCGGAAGTGCCAGTACTGGAAGCAACAACATTACGCTGGAACAGGAAATGCTCCGGCGGCCATCTTAAAAAACACAATCCATTGCAATTGTCTGCCTAGAGCACCTGGATAGGCGAACTGTGGACTGTGTCAGCAAGGTTATGACCATGGCAACTAGGAAAGGCACAGTGTGGCTGCAAAAGCCACGTTTCAGTGATGAAGAGCTCAACATGCTCTCTGACACACTGGTGGAGCATGCATAGGGCTCTAAATGTACTAGCATCGATGTATGTAGGATGTACGTTGACCCATGACTGATGCCCTGCCTCTCTGTCCCCCACAGGCATGGGATAAGACTGCGAGGCAGAACACAATGCAACACCAAAGAAGACACCCGAACGCCAGAGATGAAGGGAACAATGACGCATCCAGGCCTTCAACATCAAGGGCTGGACAGAAGCAAACCACCGCTCTCAAGCCACAGCCCCCAGCCAACAGGAAACACAGGCTGGAGAACCAGGCGAGCAGCTATCACCGACACCCAGGAAGGAACCCCAACAAGGACACACTGCTGCTATCAAGGCACCCATGCCAAAAGGCACCCCTGCCACAAAGGGCCCAACAAAAAAAAACATCTGCCCCACAGGAAACATCTCAGGTGGAAGAGGAGAGATCACCTGTGGCCAGTGATGTGGAGGGGCCACAGTCAACGCCCACCAGTGTTCTTGGTGAGGTGGCACAATCTGCGCAACATAGTGCAGAAGAGGTGGAGGAGGTGGAGGAAGAAGACACTGCAGGATATAGCATGCCTGAGAACATGCCGAACACCCTAACCATGCTGCCCACCCCACAGGTCTCACCCGAGCCTGGCTCAGGTGGACACAGCTCTGCTGATGACATGCCCTTTAAAACCCAACAGCTGCACAATCAATCAGGGACTTGAAGGGGCGGCTGACCTGCATAGAGGAGCGCCAGCAGGCCATGCATGATATGGTCAGGCAATATGTTGTGGAAGGGGAAGTCACATGGGTTTGTGGGGGTTATGGGGCTTTAGGGGGTGGGGGGCATGGGTGTGTGGGGGTTTTGGTGGGTGGGTGGTGGGGGATGTGGGTGTGTGGGGATGTTGGGGGTTAGGCGGCATGTGTGTTGTGGTGTTGGATTGTGGGGGTAGTTTGTTGTATATTAAAGGGTAGAGGTACATGTTGCTTCATGTTCCATGTACATAGCTGGTCATTTCATTAATACACCTGGTCTGCATAAGAAAAACACATGACTGGACATTGCTTTTTGAGTGTGTGTCCATTTATTTCTTAACAGTGCCCAGTGCCCCCCATTCCCAGTGCCTTGTGTTACCCAGTCGATCAAAAGTATTGTGCAATCAAAGTTTGGCGTACAACACGTCCTTCGTTCACATTTTGCTGAGGCCGATATGCAGCATCTTCACCATCATCCTCCTCATCTTCTGGTGGAATCTGGTCCGTGTCAGGGGGCTGCAGTACGTTGCGCTGGATGCACATGTTATGCAGCATGGCACATGCCAACACTATCTTGCCCACCTTCTCCGGCCTGTATTTGAGTGCCCCACCCGACCTGCTGAGGCAGCGAAAACGGGCCTTCAACAGGCCAACAGTCTGCTCAATTGTGACACGAGTGCGTGCATGTGCACGGTTGTAGTCCTCTTCGTGCCTGTTGACTGGTTGCCTGACGGGGGTCAGGAGCAACAGCTTCAGGACATATCCATCATCACCTGCACAGGAGCAATGGGAAGTGTATTTGTGAACAGTGTTGTCATTCCTTGTGTGCACTGCCTGGACAGTGTTCATGGTCAAATGCCACAGATCCTTCATGACTGCACTTGACATTTCCTTAGGGTATTACCCAGGTAAGTGTACTTAGGGATGTGCCATGGTTGTGGGGTATGTGTGCCGTTCACGTCTTAGGGACCTTTCCATCAGATACCGCACTCAGACAAATGAGATGAGAGGACCATGATGTGCCGACATCTGATGGGTGTGTTGTATTAGGAATATTTAATATACAAGTGGAGTGCATCATGACACATTTGCCTGATGTGCTTCATAATACACAGTGGTTTGCTATTCATGCTTTCGACTACTTGATGTCATCATGTACTTGTCCATCAACGCCTTCCCCATATGACCAAGGCACAATGGCATTGGTGGTATGGTCCGCCAGTGAAGGCAAACATTACTGTGAAGGGGCTGGGTGTGTACTGGCATGGCGGAGCTGAGGTAGTATGGATGGGTCCTGCACTACTCGATCAGATGTTAGTGGTGGTAAATGATTGATGATTGCAATAGTTTCCTTGCTTGTACCATTGCATTTGGGAGTGTCCCTTAAGGTGCCTGGGCGGGTATACTGGTCTACTGTTTGCCCGTGGGGTGGGTGCAGTGACAGGTATTCCCATGTGTGGCAGTTGGATTTGGCTCAGGCACGGCTGCATGCCCCATGATGTACTTTGCTTTGCTCATGTATTTCATGCATTGGGCCTGCATGGAGGTGCATCGTGATACCTGTGGTTCATGTCTGATGGTGTTCCAGGTCCATGTACTGACTGGGGTGGGCGCTGTGTATGTTGATTACATTTAAGCACAGCTGTGTAGGCATGCCACATCTGCATCCAGTGGCTGTGTCCAACATTCTGTTGAGGTAATTGGGGTCACATTTTTTGCCACCCAGGTCGCTATGGCCCCCCCAGAACAACACCCCTCATATCCCAGCCAGCACACAGGTTGCCTATGCTTGTGGTTCCCCCAGGCAACACCCCTCATACTCCAGCCAGCAGACAGGTTGTCTATGCTTGTGCCACCCCCCAGGCAATACCCCTCATACCCAGCCAGCAGACAGGTTGCCTATGCTTGTGCCCCCCCAGGCAACACCCCTCATACCCCGGCCATCAGACAGGTTGCCTATGCGTGTGGTCCCCCCAGGCAACACCCTCATTGCCCTGTCGTTGGACTTACCCAGCAGCCAGTTACGTTGTGCAGTGTGTCGTGCCATGTAGCGGGGAAGTGTGGAGTTGCACAGCACCATGGCATCATGTGTGGATCCCGACAATCTTGCACAGCAATGCGTAATTATTTTGCGTGCATCGGACACCATCTGGACATTCAGGGAATGGTAAAGCTTCCTGTTGCGGTACACTACCTCCACGGCATGCCGGACTACCGGCTCCACATGGATGCAGTCGATGACACCGATTAGATTTGGCATGCCTGCCAGTGCATAGAATGCTATTTTGGAAGCATTCTCCTCCTCCTCAGTCCGTGGTAAATATATGTGGTCTAAATATATGTGGTCCCTTCCATGTTTCGGTAGGGCATCTAGCACCTGGTTAAGCACACGGGAGAAACATGGTTGTGAGATGCCATGCAGCTGCCCCCCTTTGTGCTAGTAGGTGCCTGTGGCAAGAAAGTGCAGCACATACACTACCTTCAGCAAGGGGGGGCGGGGTGCCTGTCTGGATGGTGATGAGGCTTACCAGGTCGTCATGGTTGAGGTCCACTATTGTGCATATGGTGTCCCTGTCCAAGCGGTACAGGGTGTGGATCTGTGCAGGGGTTAGGTCAAATGGACTTGCCCTTAGGTGAGGGATTGTTGGCTGCCTGCGGGGTACAACTGCCTGTACTGGTGGCATGTGCTGGCCCTGTCTCACCCTCCTTCTCCTCTTCTGCATTCCCTGGTTCAATGCTTGCTGGAGTAGTAGCAGTGCAGGCATGTCCTCCAGCCCAAATATTGCAACTGCTAATGGTAGCATTTTGGGTTTGGAAGGGGTATGGTGTGTGGGTGTGCTCCTTTTGCCCTGTGCCAGACTCCATTGCCTCCACCTGTGCTGATTGTGTGCACCTGCGGCAGGTTTCAACACAGCAGGTTCCTATTAACGGCTTCCCCCACGATGCCGGTACTGCCGGCATTATGGTAACCTTTCTTACCGGCATCGGGAGGGCAGTAAGTGCATGTCCATGAACCTCGTAATGTGCACTTCCTTGCTGCATGCCGGTGTTACTGGCATGACTACTGTGTGCCCACGCTCATTCCAGGAAGCTACCCGGTTACAACGGGTCCCTACAGAAGCCGGTAGCACCCGCATCGCGGGTTGTAATTCACCGGTCCGGTAGATAATGCCGGTATTCCCGTACGGTATTGTTATTACCGGACCGGCAACCTTGTAATAAGTCCAATGTGTTTTAGTGTGTATTGAATGGATTTTATATCTGAATAAACGTATTTACTACTTACTAGGTTCCACCCAAATAGGGAGGCAAATCACACATATACCAGGGAGCACTATGGCATTCTGGTGCGGCATTTAGACATTATTTGCTCTTAAGCTGTAGAATGTAAAGCCTTGGGAGCTGCACCGGCAGCACCCAGATCATTAATAGCAGGGGAGGAAGGAACACTTCAATTGCAGACCCTCAAAGCCTTATTTGACACCTGCCCCACAAGGAGGAAATCTCTAGATGTAATTCCATTAAACTGAGCCAGCTAGAGGCATCCTACCCTCAAGTCACTCCTCAGCAGAGGGCTTTAGCATTTATAATGGACACAGGTTGTAATCTACCTATGGAACACTGTGATCATTGATTTTCACTGTATAGATGGTTATACCTTCATTTAATTGAGACTCCTTCAATTGCAACACTAACCTCCATTTTGGGAGATATATTGAACTCCCAGGCAGTAGAGGCAGCAATGAGTTTAGGACTGGAAATAGCCGGGGGCAATTATTCCATGATAGATGGAGTATGCATTCCGTTCATAAAAGGTGAATCAGTTATACAAGAAGTTTTCAAACACCTAGCAGTATTTCCCAGTGACCAATAAGGAAAACTCCAGTTTGGTCCCATTATGACAGCTATTTATAGGTCCATATGCAGAGATCACTTGGGTAGACCCACCGGGGAAGGTCAAAGGAAGGAATCAGGTCAGATTAAATACTCTAAAAGGGCACCATTTACTAATACCACTGGTATCAGACAGGAACCAAGCAGACATTCCTTCTCAGCTAGAGGCAGCTAGAGGCAGAAAGGGAATGGCACAGGCTTCCAGTATGCCCCCTGCCAAAGGAGAAAGGGAGTCCTTTCAAAGCTGGTTGGGGTAGGAGACCCTACAAGGACAAGGGTAGTGAAAAGAATACCTATCAGTTAAAGGATAGGGCACAATTTAGGCAACCACAAAGATACAGAGATGAAGATTATCCTTTCTCTCATTCACAGAAAGAGAAGAAACAGACCTTGGCACCTAAGGGAGAGCAGAAGTCTGCCAGGGGAGGTAGGGGGGATTAAGGAAGTAAAGAACAGCTTTAAGAGTGGAAAATTGCAGTAAATCTAAACCAGACTCCCAGGATAATACCAGTGACTAAAGATCCAAGGGATTGGCTATTGGTACAATTGTATTCTGGCACACAAATCTCCATATTTAAAGAAAGACACACAAAGCTTTTACATCACATTTTTACTAATCAAAAGGTAGAGGTTATTACTCCCACAGGAGGAGTGGTTGAGGACAATAATGTGTTCATAGTTACAATTCAACTTGAACGAGAAATAGAGGCAGTATTTTGTTCTAATTTGCATATAACACAATATGGCCTTTTAGCAGAACATTAGTGGCATAGACTATAGGCCTCATTAGGAGTTTGGAGGCAGCCATGCCCTTGATAAGGGCATGGCTGCCTCCAAACTCATGTCCAGGTCCGGGTTCTCTGAATGGGGAAATACCGGGCTATTCCGACCTTGGAGAGCCCGGTATTTCCCCATTCAGGGAACCCGGACCAGGACCATCCCCATTCGAACCCCCATAGGGCTCAATGGGAATGGGGAGGGAGCTAACAACAGGCCTGTTAATAATGGGCCCATTGTTAGCTCCCTGGTCTCCTCACAGGACCCGCAAAGGACGTCTGGTCTGACCAGATATCCAGAGCGGGTCCTGCGAGGGAACCTCGTAATAGGGTGGTATGGGTTTAACTGCGCCGGCACCTTTACCAGCGCCGTTAAACCCATACCGCCAGGGTCCTAATGAGGCCCTATATGCTAGAAAAAGCCCTAGCGGTAGGAAGTAATTAAACCAGCTTATTCAGTTGAAGTTGAGGAACATACAGTGAACTCCTATGCTGCTGCATAGGTGCAGCATATTTATACAAGAATCATGTAGGACATGACATAGACTTCCCTCCTTATAAAATGCCAGTGTTCACAGCACCAAATCTTCAGATACAATATCCAATCAAAGCATAGGCTATACCACATTTTTTAATAATTGTGGATCAGTTATTAGACTAAGGGGTTCTGATGCAACAGGCAAGTCCATACAATGCGGCATTAGGTCCAGTATTTAAGCAAGATGGTTCATATCGGCTGTTAATTTACTTTAGGAATTTAAATGCCAATACACGCACAGAGGCTGTACAGAGTATGCATAGTTCAGGTCTTCTGAGTAACATATAGAGAGACAAATATAAGACTTTATTGGATCTAGGGAATGGATTTTTTCATGACCTTTGCATTCAGAGAGCTAAACATACACAGCTATGACATTTAGGGGAAAACTGCCTTGCTGCTCGAAACTCCCACAGGGGTACAAAAACAGTCCTATGCTATTCTCTAGTAGAATACAATCCCTCTTAGAAGGCATACAGACATTTTAGACATATACTGAGGAGGGAAGGGAACTTTCTAGAGGAATGTGCACACATGCAAAGCCAACACACACTCAAACAGTGAAAGGCATTTTGGACGCACACACGTGGCAGATTATGCAGCATTAGTGAAACTACTATATGGCTTATTGAAGCCCAGCTTCCATGCAACATACTGGTAAGAAGAGACACATGCATCCTGCACCTTGTCTGCCAACAGATGACTCAAAGTAGACATCTTCAGGACAGAAACACAGATAAGGACTTAGAAGTGATACCATTTCCTGTTCCAATTTTTATTTTTATTTGTAGTATGTAACCATGGGGAGACAAAACCCACAGCATACCATTGACATGTCTATGCAATTCCAGAGCTCAAATTTGCTCGAGAAGAAATGATTCTGGCTGCGGTACAAATGATAGTGCAGAAGGAACGCAACTTATCTGCAAACAAAATTATGCACATTGACACGTTAGAAGCAGCTACACACTCCCATATTGTAAATGCAAAGGCACTCCAGATGGGTTCAATGGGCCACGACACAGATAGCACAAGACATAAAATATCACTATAAACCAGAACTACTACAAATGTATAAACTGGAATGGTCTCTACAACCATAAGCAGATGCAGCAGTACCAGACGTCCTACTTTGGATGTTTGTAAGTGCACTCCACTGTAATGAAAGTGCTGTTCTAGCAGTTGGGACAAGCACTAAGTATTCTGCTGCCTGTGCTGCTGTAAAAGGGCAATTCAACTATAACAATCAGTTTGAACACCAGGAGACCCAAACAAAATATTTAGGGGATACATCAGCTCAGGTTAGTGAGTTACAAGTCTTCCTCCTGGTACTGAAACAAATTGATCCACATGGGCTCACTCTAATTGTGTCTGATTCAGACTATGTGGTACAATGTTATCATTTTGACCATCAATGATGGAAAGCTAACTCTTTCAGAGATTCTAAAGTCAAGCCACTTTTATCAAAACATATTTGGCAAAAAATATGGGACATCAACTATTTCTGTTTTGAGCTTATCACAAATGAAATGGTTGCTTTAGCTTTAAAGAAGCTCAAATCTCCCTCTCCTTTAGATCCAATGCCTCTAAATTCTGTTCAGTCCTTCTCAGCTAATGTTATCCCCTTGGCCACTGAGACAATATGCCACTCTTTCTCAAGTGGTTCCATTTCTGAACCATTAAAACATGCATTATTGATACCCCTGTAAAAAAAACTCATCTCAATCCCTCAAAGCGTTGTAGCTATCAGCCTATTTCTCTTTTGCCCATGATGGACAAACTTATGGAGCTGATTATTACCCCTTAGCTCTGACATTTTCTTGAATCCAACTCCCATCTTCATTCTTTCCAAGCAGGATTCAGATCTCTTAGAGGAATGGAATTTCTGATGATCTTGGTCCTTGACAATATGGCTATGCGTCAGGACCGCAGCAAATAATGAGTGCTTATTTTACTTGACCCGTCCACAGCCTGCAATATAATTGATCATGTCATTCCTCTTGAACGGATGAAGGCAATTGATATTACCGGACTCCATCTTGCTTGGTTCCATTCCTATTGTCAGATCCCACCCAAACAATTTCCCTTTCCCTGTTTAAGTCAAAACACACACCTGTTATATGCAGTGTCGGTACATTCCATCAAGAGTCTTACACTTTGGCTCTCAGATCTCATTTACTGTTCCTAGATTTCCTAGGGTCCGTGAGGGTTGGCGTTCTTTCTCAGTTCTTGCTCCAAAGCTGTGGAACACTTTTCTTTCTCACCTTCATGAACTGTTTGACCGTCTTTCTTTTCATAAAGCTTTATAGACATTTCTCTTTGTTTAGGTTTGAATAGGGGCTCATTTTATTAGCAGTCCTTGCATGCTGTAGCACCCAGATGTCACAGGGCCTCGGTCTCGAATTTTATAATTCACCATGCAATGCAATACAATACAAAAGGCTAGGCCTCTCATCTGGGTTATGAACACAAAAGAACAATGAAAAGATTCTAAGCACAGTGCAGTCAATGAGCTTGTTCATCAGCCTGCAAGACAGCGGACTGCTCAAAAGATGGCAGCACCATTAGCACGCTCGGTTACATACATAGATGAAGACATACAAGCATGTTTGGATGCCAACAGTTCTAACCCACCAGGGTTACCCACTTTCTATAACTATGCTGTAAAAGAGAATATAGTGATAGTCCCTATACCTAGGTCAAAGGGAGTGCCTGTTGACAGGGCACTACTAAGCAAGCAGGTATTAAAATGAATATCTGCAGCACATGCAAGTGTAGCCACAACTACTTTGGGGTTTCAGCTACTACACGACTCTTGCAGGATAAATATTGGTGGCCAAGGCTCAGTAAAGAGGTACTACAGTACATAGTAAATTATTAGATATGTTGGCAAACACCAATTGACAATTCCTGGAGGCCACCGGTAAGTATCCTAATCAGGGCAACAGTGCCCTTCTAATGCATGTATATTGATATTGATATTGATATTTTATTTCTATCGCGCTCGTACACAAGTGTAGGCCCAGTGACATTGAGAATCTGCAAGTGCCTGGAAGAGGGGGAGGGGAAAAGTGCATGGCAGGGGGGAGAAGTGGAAAGTGTGGTGCAGAGGAGAAACAGATAAATAATAATAAAGAAATAATAAAGGCAACAAACTGTGGTAGTTCAGCCAGCAATAGCCAAGTGCTGTGTTTAAGGCAGCAGACAGGGTAGGACAGATAAGTGGAGGAAGAAAAGGGGGGGACTGTATGGGTACAGATACAGACCCCAGTGCAAGGGGTGACCCGGGGGCAGTGCGAGAGGGTGGCAGGGTGAGCAGGTAGCTGGGCCCGGAGGACAGATTGTGGCCAGGTGCATGGTGCAAAGAGAGAACATATCAGCAGGGGAGAGGGGGAGCGAAGGGAGAAGCAAAGAGGAAGGTCTTGAGGTGCTTCCAGAACCGGAGATGGTTCTCCTCAAGTTTTAGAGTGGCTGTTCCATAGGCAGGCCCAAGCCGAAGACAGAGATCTACGGCCAGCTTGTTTCTTTGACAAACAACTGACCCTGAGCAATTAGAGGTAGAGGAGCGAAGAGCTTGAGAGGGGAGCTATTTGCGGATGAATAGCTGAATATTTTGGACCCAGGCCCCAAAAAGCCTTGTGGACAATGCAGAGGGTTTTTAATTTAATCCTTGCATCCACTGGGAGCCAATGGAGAGATTTCAGAGCTGGAGACATACGATCCCAGGATTTGAGGACAATGACAATTCTCGCAGTCCTGTTCTGGATTAGTTGCAGAGGGCGGAGAGTAGTGGCAGGTAGATTTAGAAAGAGGCTGTTAAAATAGTCCAACCTCGTGAGAACCAGAGCTTGGGAGATCATGAGCTACTGGGGGAAGCAGAGGAAAGGCAGAGTACCTCTGAGGAGATGCAGTAGGAAGTCTGACTTTTTAGAGACATCAGAGATGTGGGCAGAGAAGGAAAGTGTGAAGTAAAAAAATGACCCCAAAGTTCTTAGCCTCACAATTGGGGGTCGGAGGAGGGCCAAGGGACTACATATGGACTATATGAACTACATAGCTCTACTGAGACCCGTAAATAAGTACAAATATGTGTTAGTTGTGGTGGACTTGTGCACAAGATTCACTTGGGTAATTCTACAGTAGAAAGCTGGTTGTAAGGAGCTCATAAAGGGTTCGCTTTCCTGAGCTGTGTAGCTATGACTGCACCTATAAAGGAAGGGCTCCTGGAGGGCTGACCCTATTCTGCCCAGGAGGGCTTAAGTTACTAGAATACAAGTGGAAAGTTCGGGAAAAAGCACAAAGTGGGAGGCCCCCTCCCTTATTTCTCATTCAATTTTAAGCACAATGTGTCAAGAATCACACCAAAACTAACAGAAACTTGTTTTTATATAATTTTCGGTATCTACTTTTTTTTACAGTTTAAGATATATTTCTGAACATCAATGATTACAACAAAACAAAGCAACCACAGTTTGCACAATCACAAGACAAAACAAAAGCAAGTTGGTATTCTTGCACATGATTCTATACAGGGAACATAATACAGTTACTACTGTCGCTTGTCCATGGGGGGCGACAGGGGTCAAGATTCAGTAGACAGGTGAACATCAGGTATATAATACATATCTTGGTAATACAGTGAAAATTGGTGACACTGTGTTTGAAAGGAAAGTGTGTCTACACCCAGTGTTTCGGCCCTATACTGGAGCTGAATGAGCCGATTTCTTCCTAGGGCCTTCGTCAGGACAGAGGAGGACTATGCAGTCAGGATGTTCAGGAAGTGCTGAAAATATGAATGAGGGATAATGAGGGGAGGCTAGAGACATATTAGCTAGAGATCATGTGACATAAATCACTGGTTGTCTGTCGTGTACTGAATACACATCGCTTACTTGTGGGGACGGGAGTCAAGCCACATGCAAAACTGTAGAGGGTTCAACAAGAGGAGCGATACTACTACAACTCTGACTGATTTCATCTTGGAATGCACTAGACTTGCCATGTCTGAAAATGTCTTTCTTTTCAACAAACAGATTTACAAGCAGATCCTAGGGGTCAGCATGGGGGCCACTTTCGCGCCAGACATTGCTAACTTGTTGTGGATAGGTCCTCTGACCTTTTTGTTTTATTGACTTTAGGAATTTTTTTTATCCCTATGGAGATCCCAATGATCAGCCGACTGTTGAACATTTCAACTTTTGATCTAGCACATACACTACACACAATACATAAGAGGGAGGTACAGGCTGCTGATGAAGGTGGGGTCTCAACACAAATAAGCATATACCCACTAGCGTTAGGGCAGTTCTGGACACACAGTATACCAGTATAAAACGCACAGTGGGCCTCAGATACAACTTCGTGTACATACACTATTGGTGATACATACATTTAGGCTAGTGACCCCTAAGATGCATACCACAGACACCTATAGGACCCTTTGGAGAGCCAAGATAGAAACATTTCCTCAGGGAGCACTGTTAGATCCTGAAGATGATCTAGAAAATGTAAATGACAAGGCAGACCATGTTTGTTTTATGAAATATTTGGACACCTTTCGTTACTACAAGCAAAGACCAGTCTGGTGGCTAGACAAAACCTGCTGGGAGCATTTTCCTTTTCCACGTTTGAATGCACCATCAGAAGTTAGGGCCCAATTTCCTTATGCACCAAAACTCCCGGCGGAAGCAGGGTGTATAGCAATGAATGGATATACATCCCCCCACCTCCTACAAATGGCCAGTATGTGTAGTCTGCACATTCTGTGATGTATGATAAAACTGTCTATGCCACCATGACAGAGGAAACATGGTAAGGGACAGTCCCTCTTAACACGTCGTGGTGGTCAACATTGGCAAGCACACTGAACAGACACTCTAGATTTAGCAATCGGGAATCCAGATTTGATGTATTTCCTCAATCACACTCCTTATGCAGTAATGTGTAGTTCAGCCTGTTTACTCGACTATCCAATTTGGGCAATCAAAGAGAATAGCTTTTGGTGGACACATACGCAAATTAAAAAAGCAAAGCAGGAAAACAGATATGAACACTTTATAAATGCCTACTGTATTCCTATAAACTGGAGCCTTGATGGGAATGAGTGTCATAAAAGGCACATAGATATAGGCATAGGTCCATACAAAGCTGGGGATTCACAAAACATTTCACAAGCCTATACAATTTCTATAGGCAAAGCATGTCAATTAATGGCAAAACAAACATCTTTAAATGAGGTTGTTATTGAAAAAGATACATGGGTAAGGTCATGTAATTAGTCAGCAATCCTCGATTGGAGAGGGCAACTAGGAAAGGCTATGACCAAAGGGGAGGAGAAAAAAACAGACATCTCCTACACCTGAAAAGAAGTTGTCCGGGAAATCCAGAGAATGGCTGGACGAATCATAGAGAAGAGCCTTCTTGCCACTTAAAACAACTTCATTGAATTACAGCACGGAATCTACAAGCTGAGAGATGTGGTAGTGGACGTGGTGCATATCATCCAAAAATACTTGTGAAATGTACAAGATAAACAACAGGCAATGGTTGAACTTTCTGAAAGTTACAGACTTCTTGGACACACTGTTTACAGGCATCCAGACTGGACAACAATCATGTGGCAAGAGCAACTGTCAGAACTAAACCTATCAAGACAGGCTTAGAGACAGGTCATTTCAGAGTCCATCTACTCTCTGCTGAGTGTTCTCAAAAAGACATTCCATGGAATATTGGCACAGGACAAAGACCTTAGGTCCTGGACACTGCATGGGATCCTGAACATTCCTGTGCCAGCAAGTACACCTCTGTAGTGTGAAGAATTGCAGTCCTAGGGCACCCTACACTAAGTAGAAAATCAATGGATACAAACCATCTACGAGGTGTCCTATACCTATGTGTGTGAGACACATGAGATCTCTACAGTACAAATGTATTCCCTGAAAGGTTGTGTGGCAACACATCCTGCAAGATGCCAGGACATTGTTAAGATCAGTCCATGTGAGCAGAATTCAAACTCCACCAAATGTACATTGCGTGCAATTTGAATGGAATACTTTAGTAGCAAAGCTGTACAACTACCGAATGGATCTTACATTATGCAGTTCAATCCTTCATGCTGTGGTGTTTCTATGGGGGCAACCAGCCTGACCACTGTCTCGAAAGTGATGAAATGTTGTGACATTAGACTTAATTCCCCAGTGCGGCCTGGACTACTGCTATCAAATTGGCCTGAAGTCAAGATATAATTTCTGAAGTTCCCACAGTTATCATTGAAACTGGAAAATCTCCTGAATATGAAGGTACACGTCGCTAGCACCACTGAGCCCTTTGTGGAAGCATCAAACAGAGCACTGCAAGTGGCCAGAAACCTGCATGAGAGAACACCAGACTGGCCAAAGGAGATTCAAGCCCTACTGGAAAGCTACCATCCAAAAGAAAGAGAAGCCCCATCCTTGGATCCATCATGAACTTGCTGATGAAAACAGTTCTTTCTTTCAACCCATTACAAAGTATATTGGACTTCTTCAGAAGCATAGGATTACACCTGTGTTCTACATCCTCGCAGCTCGGTTCATCCTGGTACTGATCATCTTTTTATTTCATCATGACAATTAACCAAGGACCTTTTTCAAGGCACCAAAGCTGTATCCCGATTGACAGATACATTTTTAAATATTTGCTTATGATTAAGATCTACCCGTCTCTGATTCCAACTGGAAGTTGTCCACTAACCAGCACCTGCTGCACCCGGGTCTTCTCAAGAAGATATATGTATATGTTTCTGTTTTAATATTTAGTAACCAGTGACTATCCTGAGTGAACAACCTTTACCAACTAAGTAGTATGCAATGTTCTTCATGTTCTTTTGTTTCTTCACTCTTATTTTCATGACCCCTATGATCTCTCCATGGCTTGCTTTACTACTAATAGGGTGGTGTTATGCAGTTTTAGGTTTAACCATGCCTGGGGTATATTGCCTGTGCGTAATTCCCAACCATGTAAACATTAACATGGGCACCTAATATAATGCATTTGATACATTCAAGCAAAGAGTAGGATTCACAATTAAATGCAGAGAATAACATTGGGTTTGGACTTCTGGGCTTAATGCCAGACCATATCTTTATTATGGTTCTTGCAGGTACATCCATTAAACCAAGTCAATAAAGTGAGCCGATCTGGAATTAAGGTGCTGGTAACAAGGTTACTGGCAACTTTTCTGTACTGAATCACTCCAAGTCTGCCGGTAGGGGCTGTAAACTACAGACAGGCCTGACCTGCTGGTAGTTCAGGCCCCTATTGGCAAAAAAATCAATGAAGCACAGGCACAGTAAACACCAGTGCCAGTGCTTCAGTGTTCCCATTCCCATATAGGAATGGGAACTGACTGTAATATCCCAGTAATATTGGGACATCGGGCAGTGGAAACGGTAAGCCGAGGTTGCCAGTAGGGCAACCTCTTAATGAGGCCAATGCCTGTATTCCCAACTTTCTGGGAAGTGTTCCAAGTGTCTTGGTAATAGTAAACAAAACAGAAAGTACATATTATTGAAAGAACTACCGAAACTACAGCACTTCACTCCAAAGCTTAAAGTTGCAGAGCAGCTTCTATAATTAAGTGAAAGTTATCGGCAGACTGCATCGGTCTCACAGCCTTGCTTTTAACAGAAACAGGATTTTTGATTCCCTGAAAAGATGTTGAACACTGATACTGAGCTGGTAAACTGAACAAGTGTTTTGGGCCAAAAGTCTAGCTTTTTGCTTCTGTTAGATTTATGCTAATAAGGGAAGTGCACAGAAAGGTATAAAAGCCTGGTGTCGAAGGCAGAGCAGGAGATTAGCTGTGCACGGACCAGACAGGAGTTTGCAGATGGGGCAGATTGAAGGATGGAAGGGAGAAGCTTTGGGACCATTATCCTCTGTGCAGAATAGAGTGGTCGAAGTCCCTCCTTTTTCCTTGCTTGATTTTTGGCTTTTCTGAAGCATTTGACTGCGCAAAGGACCCTGGCCATTTGCTTTTGAGATGAACTATTGATTTTGACTGAGCTGTATGGGGAATATTTTTAGATTTCCTCCCAAAGCAAATCGCCTCACCCCTATAAACAAATCTTGATCTTAATTGTCTGATGCTGGCACCACGGTTGCTCCCAATTGACATTACCTCTTTTTGAAGCATTGCATCCCATTGTCCTGCTTTTTTTTATTTAAAGAAAAACATCATAGTGATTAAATAGGTGTTTTTAAAAAAATATTGTTGCCATTTTTCTTGAATTGTGCATACCGTACCATGCCTCCAGTCTTCTCCAGCTCTCATTTCCCTACTTACTACAGTTAGTGTGAGAGGATATTTAACCATCAGTGATATCATATTAAGAAAGGTATTGAGATCAATAAAGGGCAGGTGCTTCTATAAAGATTGCTAGTAAAATGTACAAGGTTGCATAGCAAGACCTGGTGAGTCAGTTAGTTGTTTTTAAGGTGGCTATTTCTATGAGAAGTTTGATTAGTCTGAGTCTTAGTAGACGTAGAGGTAATGACAACGATTGTTGCATATTCATTGATGACTGTTTGCATTTTAAGTGTGTTGTGTGTAGTGGACATAATGGTAGCAATGTTTCTTGATTACTTATTTAACATCATTAAAAGATTTACATTAGACATGAGAGGGTAAGAAACATTTATTGAGTGTTCATTACTGAGAATTTTGTCAGAAACATTTTAACATGAACTATAAGAGGAGGGCATCTATTTAAAGTACTGTGTACTGATATGTTATAAATGGTGCATGTCTTTATTACACACACACAAAGGGTTACTGGAAGGTTTGAGCAGTGGATATCACTACAAATATATGTTTATTACTGCAGCCCCTGCTGGGGGAGTCTAGGTCATTCCCCCACGGGTGGAGGAAAGGCTCTTTAGATAGAGGTGATAAGAATCACATCTATCAGAAGAGGGTACAGGGTAGAATTCTGCAGCTGCCCTCAAGACTATGGAACAAGGCTCATTTCTTGGCATCAGAAGTTCCCCTCTTCTGAACTAGGAAACAGGATCACCTTCATGGATGCTCATCTTCACGTACTATTTTGGTCATTGTATCTCTGGTTCTGATGTTCACATTAGTTAACCAACACTTCCAGGTTACCATGCTCCCTGTCTGGCTAAGATTTGCTTTAAGGGTGTTCCCAAACTGGTACTTCTGTGATTGAGTCATATGACTGGTTTCTAAGTAATTCTAGAAGGATTCCCCCACAATTTGCCTCTTCCATCTTGTATTGCTATGGATGTGAGCTTTAGGTGTTGGGATGCTTTTGGGGGAATCTAACTACACAGGGGTTATGGTCAGCCCAGAAAACACTCTGTGTATACAACGTGAGGTACATGGAGCATAGCCATGGTCTAATTTCCATCTTCCCACTAAACAGAAACATTCAATTTTAGGTCCAAAGTGATATCATGTTACTGGCTTGTGAGTTCTACTAAACAGACCCCACCCTTTTCATAAAGCACATGATAAAAGCATAGTGCATACATGTGCCTTTTATTGTATCAGTCTTCTGACATCGAGAGCACTAGCCCGGAAGTTGCTCAGGGCAGGTGCAAAGGTCACATGTGCATTTCTGACAGCTGCTGGAAAATAAAGTTCCTGCAGGAAGAGATGGTGCTTTAACTGACTGAACCTCTGATTCAAATTATAACATTTGTGTAACCTAAGTTATCCGGGGGGCAGGAAAATCGGTAAACATAACCCATACCTTGTTGTAGTATGGTGGCTAATAAGGTCACACAAATATAGAGCCACCGCAATTTGATATCATATCTGTGTCTACTCTGTTAGCCGGGGCAGCTATGACAGTAATGATGTGCATTAGTGCCTGGTCTGACTGTCTCAATGGATGGTATGTGGAACAATAGCCACGCTGCTGCCTTCTGAGACCTCTGCAGAAAGGGCAAAGCCCTCATATCAGGGCCCAGAAACAGTAACCAGGTGTTCTCCTTATAGGCAATGCATTAAAGGATGTACTGACATTAAAAAAGCCACATTCACACCAGGGTGAAGACCATGGAGCCACTTTGAAGTCAGCAGACATGGGAAGGAGGTGGAGTTAGAGCAGCCGAAAAGTGAGGCACGCCAAGGCACTCTGGGTACGATTGTATTCTATTTTATTCTAGTGTTTTTTTTTTATATTGCACCAGCACACCCGCAGGCCTCAGGGCACTCACAGAACACAACAGACAGATAACATAGAGAGGGTGAGGCAGTATATTAGGTTGTTTTCTTTTTATTTATTTTTATAGTTGATGGCAGAAGGTAAGGGTTAATTGTTACAACAAAAGAGATTTGAATCCCCTGCTGCAGGCTTTCTTTTGGCCAATCTCCTGTGATATTTGTCTTCATAAGTAGAGGGACACCGCCATACTATTTGATTCATCTTCAGACGTTTACAAGCAGAGGAAGAATTCATCTAGTCGTCTGTTGGGTAGAGAGTCTATCTGCTAGGGCGATGAAGACAGAAGGCATCCAAGGCAAAGAGGGAGATCTCTGTACCCTAGCTATCCCCATGGAACATTGAGACTGAACTGCTGTGGACAGAGACCTCACTTCAGGCTGCATTATAAATAGGACACTGTTCACATCAGGTGAAAGATCCTTTGTAGGTGCCTGCCAAGCTTCATGGAATTGGAGTGCAAAATAGAAGGACTCACCTTTGTCCAGGACTCCCTGGATTGGGAGTCCCAGCAATCCAGAGACCAGAAGCAGTAACAGTTCTGTTCCACAACCTAGAGATCTCTTCAATCTGGATTGACCAATATCAAAACCCTTTGAATCACCTCCACAAGACCCACAGTGCTGCTTTTGGAACTCTAGGCAAACTGCAAACTGCTTGCAAAATTGCAAGACTTCCAGATTGCGGCTAGGTTCTAAGATGTTAAAGTGCAACAAACACAGCTAAAAGCATACAGTGGTATTATAATTATTTTTATTAATGAAGGAAAGACATTGCAGCCCAGCTTGGGACCCTGCTGAGGTGCACAGCTCCACAGGCTCTCACATAAATAGACCATCCTCTCTTTCCTTGGCTGGACTAAGGCGACTCAGTCCCCCATCTAAAAGTGGTAGGGTGACTGACTCCTCCGCTCAGGTGTAACGTGAAATCTATTTGCCTCTAGGTGCCAAATCAGAAAGTGTATGGAGCAGAGAATTATATCTGACTGCCTGGGGTAATTGATGCTAACGAAAATCTAGGCAAGTTAAATGACTCTCCTGCATATAACGCTTTTGTAGACGTTGTAGTGCAATAACGTGCCACTGTGTGCTCTGCAGATGTGGCACACATCTCATTTCACGTTGTGCTAGTTTTGGCAGATCCTTGTCGGTGCCTGTATACGAGCGATGTAATTTAACATGCCTTCTGGAACCACACTCTTTGTGATGCTGTATTTGGACATCGTCAGGCTGAGATGCTATTTGATGTCACCATTACCACTCTACCTAGGACTTTGATTAAATTATGCGGAGTGGCTCAGCCTATCGGGTAGTCTATTCAATTCCGCATACTAGGCCAGACTTGCGGTACATGTGAGCACGTGTTTCCCATGAGGGTTTTGACTGGTATTTAAAATCCAGAATTTCTATCTTCTTTTTGGACCCAGTAAGGCGAGAGTGAGGCGTGTACAGCTGGTGCCATTTGGAAGACACTGCCCGGTGCCTGCGACAGTTTGCCTCATCCGACAGCTTAATATTATTGCAGGTTGGGCCAGTGTCTGGCTAATTACAGTGCTTCATTTGGGATAGTTCAAGGGCCTCGTTCGGCTTCCATGTGGAAGTCTGAAGTCCCAGACGGGGTCTGCTGTTTGATGGTAAACAAACAATGATGAAAGAGAGCTCTTTGGTGGCTAGAGCAGGAAGCAGCAACCGGCATGAAAGGAACATCCGGAAGAGGTCAGGACATGATGAAGGGCTTTACACTATGCGCATGCGATAAACGATGGACATGTAGTGTTTTAAAACATGAGTGTAAAAGGTACATAATAAATAATGTGCCCAGTGACTCCATATCAACAAAACATGCCAGCCCAGCCCATGGCTTTGCTTTTACGTTAGTTTTGTGTTACTCCTTCATACACAGTTGAAGTGCCCCACGACTACAATGCAGGACTGGAATGGAGTCAACCAGTACCCTGACGTCTGAGGCACTCAGGAAATTAACATTGACACAAATTGGAATTGATTCTTGGGCTGAGGTCCTCCCCAATAGAACCTTTTGAAGATTAGCTAACAATAGTGCATTTTAATGCACTTCCGGTAAGTACTGTCTTTAACTTGTGGATACAATGTACACACCCTTTACAGGTGGTTGAGTGAAGGAGAGGGGGTCTACCTGAAATAAATATACTTTTAGAATGTGAGTGAGAAATACTGCTATTCAAAGCTCATATGGTTAGTACAATTTGGCAAGCATAAAACATGCATAGGCTGTTTTACATGCACCAAGAGCATGACAATCCATCATTTGTAGGTTTTATCTTATAAATCTGAAACATTACTGGTTTCTATGGGCAATTAATTTGAATGGTAAGCCTAAGATATAGCTACCTAAAGTACCCAAAATATGAAGTTATCAATTCCAGATCCACAGGATCCCACCAAAAACCTTTACAATTTTTTCGAGGGTCTATAGCCGTGTATGCCCATAGTCTAAAGAAGCACTAAATGCAGAGGTCAGGTAAATTGCATTTTACATGGTCAGGCTTTGGACAGCAGAGCAATCTCTTAATGGCCAATAATGGCCACTACCAGTGGCACCTCATCAGAAGTATTCTTCCTTTTCTCTCTTTCCCCCAGAAGCTCACTGTCTCCAGAGCCCTGGTTCCCTCTAGGCTGGGCTACTGCAACAGCCTCTTTCTCAGTCTGCCTTCCTCTACTCTCTGCCCTCTACAACTAATCCAGAACAGGACTGCAAGACCTATCTTTAGCCTCAATCCCAGGAACCATATCTCTCCAGCCTTGAAGTCTCTCCAATGGCTCCTTGTGGCTGCAAGGATCAAGTTCAAGACCCTCTGCATCGCCCACAAGGCCTTCTGGGTCCGTAGCCCACACTAAATCCAACTATCTCTTCCAAAATACGTTCCTTCGCGAGCCTTTCGGTCAGCTGCCTCCAACTCTATTAGGGTCAGACACTTCTCCAGGCAGAGCGTGGGGGGTAAATCTCTCTCCCCTGAGGATGCTTCCCTCTGGAATGGCTCCCTGCCCTTCTCAAACTTGAGCCCGACCACCTGAAGTTCCAGAAACAACTCAAGACCTTCCTTTTCTCCTCTGCTTTCTCTATCTCCCTCCCCTGCTGGCCTACCTGTCTGCTGCGCTGTCTGGCTGCTTGCCTGCCCCCAGAGTCACACTGGGTACCAGGCTCCTCCATGGTCAGTCTTTCCTGCTCTGCCTCCGGGCCTACTATGCACTTAGGGTCTACAACGGTAGCCTCTACAGTCCTCTGCCTCCTTGCACTACCCAGAGCGGCGCTGCCCTGGCTGCACTTACTCTCAGCAATGCTTCCCTGATTGCACTTCCCTCTTCCCTTTCCCTGACACTCTTCCCCCTCCCTTCCCCCTGCACTTTGTGTTGTCGCACTTGCATGACCTGAATGACACAAGGCCTAGTAAGATCATTTGTCTTGTCCTCCTTCTGTCTTTCCCCCTTGTCTTGTCGCATCTAAAAAAACGTGTGTACTGGTGCTTTATAATTAAAAATCATATCATATCTTATCATGGCGCATGCTGCAAGTTACAAGGTCTGGATTTATCCAGCAGAGCTACCCATTAAATTACACCTATTCCACCGTAGAGAAGGTTCCCTTGGCAGGCTCCCTCGCTGGAACAGCTTCCCCCTTTCTCTCCGTTTTGAGCTGGATCTCCTCAAGTTTCCTAAGCACCACAAGACTTTCCTCTTTTACTCCTACTTGCCTCTCTCCCTCCCGTGCTAATCCCCACAGTCGCTGTGTTTGGTGGCTTGGGCCCTTATCTGTCCTTCTGGGTCCTGGCCTTCAGTACAATCGCCTGCAGCATCCGCCCTCCCCCTGAACTTGCCTTCGGGCACCATAGGCCTGTAATGTCTCATATGTCTGCACTTAGTGTATTGGCTGGTGATCCCTCTTCCACCAAAAGGTCTCTGCCTGGCACTTACCTGTTCTCTTTGCATTGGGCCCTCTGTTACTTTCCCCTTGTGTGGAACCTCTCGCGCATAACCCCCCTCTTCCCCTTCTCTCTCTCTGCACTTGCACGCTCCGAATGTTCACAAGGCCTAGTAGGACTGTTTTGTTTTTATTTTGCTCATCATTGTTATCATATCCCATTGTCCTGCTTTTCCCTTGTTGCCTTCCCTTTGCCTTGTGGTGCTTTGAAACACAATTCTGTGATTTATAAGCGCCTTAAAAATGCCCAATCAAATAAATAAAAAATAGAGTTCAGATTTAGACAGAAGATATATATTCCCTAAATTTCACACACTTCCCCGTACATATTTATTAATTCGACAGAAAGGCTATCACCTGAGGTGCACATTCTGCCCCTTAGATGTTCAGGCTTGAGGCAACAGAGGTAGCCCTTAAATGCCACATACTGCATCCTTCCCACACGCTCAGGCTTTAGACTACAGAGTTAGCCACTAAATCGCACATACTACACCAGTATGCAGTCAGGCATTAGAAAGCAGAGCCATCACCTACATTGAACATACTTTCCCTTACATGCGCAGGCTTGACACAATAGGGCTAGCCCTTATATTGCACATACTGCACCTTAGGTGGTCACACTTTAGACAGGAGAACTGTCCACGAAACTGAGCATACAACACTGTGTGTAGTCAGGCTTTAGACTGCAGAGGCATCCCCTAAAATACATATACTTCACCTTACCTTGTCACGGTTTAGACAGCAGAGCTTTCCATTAACTTGCACATACTGCACCGTACAAAGCCAGGCTTTAGACAGATGATCCATCAGCTACATTGCACATACTGCTCCTTAAACGGTCAGGCTTTAGACAGATGATCTATCACCTACATTGCATATACTGCTCCTTAAACGGTCAGGCTTTAGACAGATGATCTATCACCTACATTGCATATACTGCTCCTTAAACGGCCAGGCTTTAGACAGATGATCTATCAGCTACATTGCATATACTGCTCCTTAAACGGTCAGGCTTTAGACAGATGATCTATCACCTACATTGCATATACTGCTCCTTAAACGGTCAGGCTTTAGACAGATGATCTATCACCTACATTGCATATACTGCTCCTTAAACGGCCAGGCTTTAGACAGATGATCTATCAGCTACATTGCATATACTGCTCCTTAAACGGTCAGGCTTTAGACAGATGATCTATCACCTACATTGCATATACTGCTCCTTAAACGGTCAGGCTTTAGACAGATGATCTATCAGCTACATTGCACATACTGCTCTTTAAATGCTCAGGCTTCAGACAATAGAGCTAGCCCTTAACTTGCAGATACTGCACTTTACACGATCACAGATTAGGTAGCAGAGCTAGCCACTAAATTGCACATAGTACATCTTTTATAGTTTGGCATTTCGACAGCAGAGCTATCCCCTAAATTGCACCTACTTCACTGTACGTAATAGGGCTTTAGATATCAGAGCTATCACCTAAATTGCACATTCTACACGTTACATAACCAGGCAGTAGAGGTTTCTGTTACATTGAACACACTGCACCTTAAATGGTCATGCTTTAGACAAAAGAGCTAGACACAAAATTGCACATACTGCACCTTATGTAGTTCAGCTTTAGACAGCCGAGCTATCCACTAAATTGCACATACTGCACCTTATATAGTTCAGCTTTAGACAGCCGAGCTATCCACTAAATTGCACATACTGCACCTTATATAGTTCAGCTTTAGACAGCCGAGCTATCCACTGAATTGCACATACTGCACCTTATATAGTTCAGCTTTAGACAGCCGAGCTATCCACTAAATTGCACATACTGCACCTTTAGTCAGGGTTTTCGACAGCACAGCTAACTACTAAATTGCACAAATGTCACCTTTTATATTTCGGCATTAGACAACAGAGCAATGCTCTAAATTGTACATGCTGCACTTTTCAGTAGTAGGCTTTACATAACAGGGTTAACCCTTAAATTGAGCATATTGCACTTTACATGGCTCCACTTTAGACATCACACCTATCCACTAAATTGTACATTGCATACGTTCGATAGTCAGGCCTTAGGAAGCAGGGCTATCCATAATATTGGAAATACGGCCCCTTACATTGTCAGGCTTCAGACGGCAGAATTAACACTTAAATTGCACATACATCGGCGTACACGGTCAGGCTTTATATAGTACTGCTGGTATCAGGTAATATTATCCCCACCAATAATATTGCCATCTATATGGTCGTGGGGTAAGGCCATAGGCAATATTATTAGTAGGGATAATTTATGGGGTTAATGGGACCGGGCGTTGCAGGGAGTGTCCCCTAAAAAAATGATGGGGGTTGCAGAGGTGTCCCCCGCAGGTTCCATACTTAATACGGCCGCAAAAATATGGCAATATTTTTGTATGGAGATTTTTTTGCTGGGATTTTAACACATGGAACCGTACTGCTATGCCCTCAGTTTCACGTCTGTACTTTACATGGTCAGGCTGTAGACTGTAGAACTATCACCATAAATTACACGTACTGTACCTTAAATCCAGGCTTTAGGCAGCAGCGCTATCGCCTATATTGCAAATACTACACATTAAATGGTCAGGCTTTATACAGCAGAGATATCCCCCAAACCATACATACTGCGCCCTCCTTTGCCAGGTTTTAGAAAGCAGAATTAGCAACATAAATTAAACACACTGCACCTTACATGGCCAGGCCTTAGAGAGGAGAGCTATTGAGTTACTGTCTTCATTGCATATGCTGCACACTGCGTGGTCAGGTTGATGACAACATAGCTATCCCCTAATTCAAAATGAGCAATTAAAAGCACTGTCATTGCCATCAAGTGTGCCATTTGGTAGCTTTTGGAACTGAACTAGCTTCAAAAGTAGGTAAATTTAATGTTGACACCCTTCCTATAAACCATATAAAATAATGAAAAAATGTAATTATTTTGAAACAAATCGTTCAAACCTACCTTACTGCAGAAATCTACCCCTCCCCACCCTCTTCTCTTTTGTGGTGCAAATTGATGTTTATGGGTGAGGTCGTTTCTTCCAGGCTCTAGGACAACCGTTTGTGGGACAAGTCACACCATGTGCACATGTTACAGCTAAAAGGCCTCTTCGAATTTCAGGAAGGACAACACTACATTTAGATATGCAATGAATGTATGCTTTTATCATAGTCCATTCTGTAGCTCTTGTCCAGAGCTTTCCAATCAGACCAGTGAATTGTAAGGGGTCTTAGATACTTAAAATCTGAGATTACACTTTTGTTGAATTGTGCATCCTAGCCCTTAACCCCTTTCTTTTACTTTTCAGAATGCATCACTTCACTTCCTGCAACTGCAGTAACCCCATCTGGCCAAGGATGATGAACCCAGTTGTGTGGTGCACTTCGGGGAATCCATACTTAACCTATCATCTTTCCTTCTCCTCATCTCGTTGACCTCGAAGTGAAGAACCCCATGAAAGGTTTCAGCGTTCTTCTTAAACTGAAGTTATGGAGCTGTCTCGACACCAGGTGGCAGAGGAGAGCGAGGGGAAGGGAAGTCATGTTTTGCCCGCTACTGAGCGAGGGGAAGGGAAGTCATGTTTTGCCCGCTACTGTGTGCTCTGTGTGGGACAAATTTCTGGGAGAAACAAAAGGGATTCTTGCCCCTATCTCCATCACCTGATGAACGCCTTGCAAATGGCATTTGTTGTCTGATGGGCGATGCCCTAATCCATAAAAGTCTTGGCAGGCCAAATGAGCATAGCACCTGAGCAGGTTGGAGTGAGGTCTGAGATGGCTCTCTGTCAGCAAATAAGCAAGATGAAATGAGGGCATATTCTTTTTATTTTTCAGGCAGCCCTCTTCCCAAACGAAATTGTCATCCCTTCAATAAACCTTGGTGATGTGCCTATGGTAATGGGTGGAGTCTCCGGACTGTCCTTCTCCTCATCTAAGATCCTTGTTGTATACATAAAACTTCACATAAAAAAAATACAACAAATTATAAAATATGTTGCTACAGCATAGCAGGTAAAAACACATGTACGAAAATGAAATACATCAATTGCTATAAAGTGAAATGAATAGAAAATAATGCTCAACACGTCTTATTACAGAGATGTCTGCCTTCTGTTCCATGCTCTAGCAGGAACACCTGACACCACAGATACATAGATTTCTCTATGAGCAGCCTTACAACCACAGATACATAGATGTCTCTATGAGCAGCCTTACACAGATCCAAGACTTCAAATGAAGTCTGAACTTTAAAATGTTTAAATAGTGCTATAAGTCATATATGCCATAAATCATTCAATTGAGGGTGCCAGAATATGAAAAGATACACAACCTCTGTAGAAGTCTGGCTCATCGAGTATGATTTTGTGTTAGAGGGTTTCCAATAACAAATGAAGCTCATTAAAGGCAACATTTCGTACCAGATTTAATGTACACATTCTTCACTGACAGGTCTGCAAGCCAGTTGTGGTAGTTTCCATAGCCTTGATGTATTTTTGACCTCAAGTACTGATTAACAAGAATTTTCTCCTGAGCTCTGTTCAGTAAATTCACTAGTGCCCAGTCCCAATAAGCTTTCTTCAGAGGATGTATGAAAGACTCTTCAATTTACTCAGGACGGTCCCACAAGTGGTCTATCCCAATCATTCTCAAAGTGCTATTTACATAAGTAAACCATGACCAGGGTTTAATACTATTATATTTTAAAACATCTAACAGGGCTGCCTTATGTATGACTAGTTCATTGCTTGTCCACAGTTTATTATTTTCTCCAATTCTGTTTATTCAGTTTTCAGAGCATAAACAGCATACATTTTGCCATAAATCATATTCAACCAGCTCCAAATATTAGCCCGTGTCCCCCTCCCCCACCTCAACCCGCCTTGTCACTTCCCCCGACGACACAAACAGGATTTGACACGTTTTTGAGGTGAACCAGTGGCATAGAAATATTTCTATATAAATCCAAGACTTTCAATCGTTGAACTCTGTAGTCTCCCTTCAGAAATGTTAGGACCTCGCTCAGGTCTCTGGCAAAGTGGGTTACACATGGCACACAAGTCCAATTCAACGGCCACAAACTCCCAGACTTTGCAAAGCCAGTCTTGGAACATTGGTATATCCCTCCTTTGCACCTCTGGGCATTTAACAGTAAGGCAGCTAATACCAGGATTATTTGGGCCTTTGGCTGCGCCATGCTAATACCCAATTGGGACCTCTGCTCGATCCCCAACAGTACCTTTTTCTGGGGAAGCTGCAAGATCTACCCCAAAAACCTGGTTTTGTGTTATTGCACATCCCTCCAGAAGGCTTCAAGTTTGGGGCATTTCCACCAGATGTGGGACCAAGTACCCCACATCCCATCCAACAATCCTGCAACGATTCCAGGTAAATCCTTTTACGTTATTGCGGGCATGTAGTGCCATGTGTATAAAATATTGTACCACATCTTTGTAGCTGAGTAGATTTCAACAATTTATGGCTGTCCCTCCATAATCACTCCCAAGTTCCTACAGTGTCTCCCTCCCCAATATTTGTTCCCATTTTCCCATATAACGGACAGGCCTTCTGAGGACCTGCCCTAGCCAGTATCCCGTACAGAGCAGAGATCAATCCCCTAGAGACATCATGAGTCGTGATATATATTTTTCAAATGGGGTGAGAGAGCGGGAGGTTGCAGTCTTGATTAATGGGATCCAAATCCAGTGTCTTACATGGAAGTATTGCAGCCTCTCCCTCTCATCGACCCTGAACCATTGCTTGCATTCTACAAATTATTTGGTGGCTTGCCCTGTGAACATATCTCCCAATCTCCGACAATCCTCCACCTGCCAGTTGTGGAAAGCTCCCTGCTCTGTTCCTGGTGAAAATCTGCGGTTGAGAAATAGTGCTGTGAAAGGAGACGGGAAAGACGTGATACCATATTTTTGTCACCAGCTTATACCACGTATCCGCTACCAGTTTAGTGATTGAGCTCAAGTATGTGTGTAAGGTTGTCTCATTTGCAGATCCACAAAACCTCCTTTAGCAAGCACATTTTTAAATCAATTCTAGCATGGGAGGGAAATTAGCGTTGTACCAGCCGTCTAAAGTAGGTGAAATAGTGACCCCTAACTATCATATATCCTTGGGACTAGATTTCTCCACTACCCGGACCGTAAGGTTCGTCAGTGCTGCTCCCAGCCGTAACTTTTAAACCAGACACTCTACAGAATTTGGCAAGTGTCCCCATAACTCCTTTGAGTGACTTCTCTGGTTTTGTCAGTGCCAATAGCATATTGTACGCAACAGCGGCCACCTTATGCAGAGTTCCCCAAATGTAATCCTGTGGATCTTCCCAGAGTCCTGGAAGGCCTGCAGTAAGGGCTCCTGTAAATGGCATACAAAATGGGTGAAAGTGGACAACCTTGTTTGGTGCCCCTACGCAGGCTAAACACTCTTAACAAAGAGCCATTTATGAGACATCTCCCCAAGGAATTCCTATAATTCACTCAGACCATTTTGATAAAACCAAAACCCAAACCAATCTTCTCCATGATTTTAAACCAAAATGACAATTCCACTCGGTCGAATGCTTTCTCGGCGTCCTGGGAGAGGATGATAGCAGGATTGAATTCTTCTGGACCTTCTCTTTTAGGTGGGCTATTTTCTGCATATTATCACATGTTTGGTGGCCCAAAATGGACCCTGACTGGTCCGTATTGATAAGGGTAGGGAGCCAACTTTCTAACCTGTTAGCCAGGATCTAAGTATACATGTTGGTGTCAGCATTGTGTAGGGCTATGGGCCAGTATGAACCGCATTTGGTAAGATCCTTATAAGGTTTGGGAAGGAGAATCAATTTTGCTTCCTCCATGGAGCTAGTTATTTGCCCTGTTTTCTGTAAGTAATTGATAAGGCTGGTGAGCTGTCGGATGAGAACCTTGATGAAAGCTTTGTAAAAGCCTGTAGTAAAGCCGCCCGGCCCGGGTACTTGTTAAGGGGCAATGCTTTGATCAATACACAAACCTCATCCCCTGTAATTTCCATACCCAATTTTCTACCCAATTTCCGACCCCAATCTCACTAAATTCCCCTTATCTAAAAAAAATGTGTAGATGTTCTTGTGGGGTCTGGCAGGAGTACAATTCCACATAGAATTGTGTAACGCACTCCTGTATATCTGCTGTTTGCAACTTCCTTTTACCCATCTCATCTTCCACTCTGAGAATAACCTTGGAGCCAATCGTGCCCCTCAGCAACCTAGCAAGAAGCTTATCCGCCTTATTTGCTTTGGTGTAATATCATTGGCTAATGAAATGTAAGGCTTTCACAGGTGGGGCTGGGAGTTGTGGGCACATGAGAAGAAAGTTAATCCTTTTTCACTCCCCCTCACCTGCCTCCAAGCATCCAGAAGACACAGGGAATTGAATTGTTCCTTTAGTGACTTGGATGCTATCCCTCCCTTCTGTGAAGACCCTTTCTTACTCCTATCTAGCTCTCGTGACCGGGCTAAATTAAAGTTCTCCCATAACAGCTCTGACTATGATGCAATGGCCCCACTCATCCGCTTTGGAATCTATGATTCTCATATCGCTACAGTATTTCATGGCTAGTACCACCCCTCCAGTCTTGACGATGCATGAAATATCTGTCAGGAGATTTTAAGTTTAAGACTCTCATGGTCCCTGCAAAACAAATGGGTTTCTTGAAGGGCCACCACATTCGTTTTATTCATCCTGACAAACAATTCCATCTTTCTTCGCTTCAAATGAGAGTTTAACCCCCTAACAATCTGGGTTACCCACTTGAATGTAGCAACATTCACTATCCCAACTTCCCGTTCTTTTCACCAGCTTTTACAGAGGCCCTAGGCTCCCCAGTCATCACCATGGACCCCCTTGAATCCTTGTTCTCTCGTCTTGCAAACTCGCCCTCCATAAACAAAACTACCCTCCCCACCTAAACACCCCTAAATCTTACCTTTTCAAACCCCCACAACATCAGCAACCTCCCCTCCCACACCAACACCCCCTCCATCCCAGGCATTTCTGCCCTTTGGGTACACAAGATGAATTAGCCTACTACTCCTTTAACACACAACCAGTTTATATCACTCCTTCTGATAATCACATTCCCTCTTAAACTCTAATGACCCCAAACAGCATATCCTACTGTCACCTATAGCAACCTCACTTTTACTGGCTCTTTCCACTGTATTCCCCCGCTCTGGAATTATCTTTCTTGGACTTAGGGTGGCCTATCAGAATCCAGTTTTATCTTCCTTGGGCCTAGGCCACTCAGATAGCTAGTGAAGGGGTCTGGTGCCCAGTAAGCCTCTAGGGCCGCTGATAGTCTCCACTGGTAGTTCTCTTGGGGCCAGTAGTGATACTGCTTGCATCTAGCCCTCGTACAGTGATACCTGCCACCCCTTCTGGCCTCCTCTGTCACCGGGTCACACTGTCTTACTATCACCAACTGCTGCTGAGTTGCCTCTCTCCCCAGAACATAGTAACAGGGATACTGCTATCTGTGGCATTTTATGGACTCCTCTTGCTTACCCCGATGTCTGTGGGAGTTAAAACTCACAGTGCTGCCGACTCCCGTTAACCTCTGCTATGTATAGATCACAGCCAGGAGGAGCGCAGACAAAACCTATCCCCTCTGCTGCAGCTGCCACTCACCAGACCACCCTGCTGTTTGCACCTTAGCCCGCTAACACATCTCATCACTTGCGCCCCAAAAAAAGTGCAGCCCAATCCACAAGGGACACATGAATGGGCACATTTTATATGTGCGGCCATTCAGATGGCCTTTTTCACCTCCTTGATCAAATAAAGTGGCGTTTCTGTCAATTTAAACTGCCAGGTGGATGGCCAGTGAAGGGGAAGCTGTGGGCCGGGGGTCACCTCCCACCGTCTATGTCCACCGGCTCCACTCTTACCGTGCCCATGGCAGCAAGCCACTTTGCGCTGGAACAATGGTATCCTTGGGCCTCAGAGACTGTGTGGCACAGTCATGTACTCACACACTCCAGTTCTCATACGCTGATGGGACCATAGGTGCAAAGCAGTCCTCTCACCTCCCGCTCCAATCTTAGGAACTTGCATCCACACCTCTGGACGAACACCTCCTCCTGTCATTTTTGTCTCTTTGGAGAATTTGCAGTGAGATCTTGTGACATTTCTGTTTGAATTATTTTTCTTTTACAACGTTTTCTTTTTTGTGGAACAGGATATGTTTTTTTATGGGGGGTGTATAGAGAACATAGTCTATTGTATTCTAAAATGCAAGGAATATCAGCGTTTACTTTATTTTCATCAAAGTTGATTAGAAATAGACCGTGAAGTGTACGTAAGCGTGATAGTGCTACGAAGCTCATGCCTTCTTTAAAGACTGTGTTAACAATATCTATCAATGCTTTGTCTAGGGTAAAACCTTGTGATTTATGAATGGTGACTGCGTATGCTAGAGTTAGAGAAAATTGTTCTCTGCGTACATACATGTCTTTGAAGAAAAGTTTGTCAAAGAGAACATTGACAAACTGAATGCTATTGTCACGTGGGTATGTTTGAAAGCCAACAACTGTACCCAGTGCTCCATTAACTAGTCCTTGCTCCACGTCAAGGTTACGTTTAAGCATTACTCTACAGTTTAAGGATAATTTTAATATTTTTTCCAAACCAGCTGTGTTGGAGATAGAATTTTCTAAGGTATTTAGTCTTGTTGTGGCTTGTTCACACATGGGTAGTGTCATACCATGTACGTCCAGTTTGTCTGTTGCGGAAATCTCAATTATTAGTTGCATTTCTTTTTTCAACATTTTTTCATTGAATTTGGAACAGCTTACAAGAGTTGGCATTAAGGCCATACAATTGATATTATTGTGTGCTAATTGTTCCATAACATCAGTAGCACATGAGTTATAACCATAAAGTGCATGGATGTGCCGGGTTTTTAATATTGTTTGTGCTTCTTGAGATAGTACACCAACTCTAATACTTTTTAAAATGTTGGCATAGGTGAGGTCTGTAGACTGTCGCATGTTTTCTGTTAATTCTCTATATTGGAAATGTTGCCAAATGTTGACATTTCCTATGCTACCAATAGTTTTCCGGCAGAGTTTGTGTCCTAAGGTTTTAAAAATTGGTTCACCTTTCACTGGTGTCAATTGAAGAAGATCTCCGAAAACAATAATGTCTTTTTCTCCAAAGAGCTCTTCATAGTTTGGTTTAAGTACTTCTTGTAATCTGAGGTGAATCAAAGCAAACATTAGGTTGGAGACCATGCTGACTTCATCTATTAGTAGCATTTCATTTGTTTTAACACTCTGCGTAGCTCCATTGCAGTTCTGTAGAAAGTTTGTAATATTCTAATTTGTTTTGGTGTTCTACTGGTAGGAGTAGTAATCGATGTAAAGTTACACCCCCTATGTTGTAGGCAGCTAAACCTGTGGGGGAAGTTACAACAGATGACAGTTTGTTGTTTGTCAATTATTGAGGGAACTTGCTGATGATTTTGATTAAGAAGGTTTTGCCTGAACCAGCTTCACCACTGATGTATAATAGTATAGGTTTGTAATTTTGGCAGGTACATTCTTTATTTTCATGTTGTGCACCATGTGTAATTTCTTTTGTTACTTCTTGAAAAATGCTACGCTGCTCATTGTTTAGTTTTGATTGTAGTGTACTTAAGTCTTCTGTATCTTCATACTGACACATGGCATTTTCTACTTCTGTCATAGCTAATTCTGCCTCATTTGCAATTACTGGCTGTGCCAGTGGTTCTTGGCATCCTGTTACAGAAGGTTGACTACTGTCAGGAGTGTCCTTATCTAGTTGAGCCTGGAGTTATTCTTCATGTTGCTGTTCATTGTGCAACATTGTTTTGTACTGTGTAAAGTTTACATTGGTGATAGTGCTTTAATTTGCTTTGAAAGCATCTTCATAGGAGTCATAGTTATTTAGTAACTCTTCTTCTTTTCTCCATGGTTTAAAGAGTTGTAGCAGGGACATGTAATATAGCTCTTTATGTTGAGGAGTTGTTAATGACTATTTGATATGATTAATTACACTTGGTTTGGTAACTAAGCTGCCTTCGCAATTGTCACTCTGTATCTACCTTTTTTTTCATCTGGTTTTATATTATTTTTGTATGTGAAGTTTTGGGCTATGTGGTATAGACACACGGTTTCCAAAGTGGTACTTCTGTTTAGGTAGTATGTGTCTATTAAATTGTTTTTTAAACTGTCGTGGCTGTTCGGATCATTGTTGGCTATTGTTGCTATGTCGTCGTATGATTTGAGAACTCTTTTTCTAGATTTAGCAGGACCACGACTGAGCCATACCATATTTTCATATTATCCATACAAAGCAGTACGGGTTAAATGATCTGCAGCTTCATAGCAGCCACATTCTCTATGGGAGAGCATTTTTATGCCCAAGCTGTACAATTTCTGAGACAGTGTTTTGTCTGATGACAGGTCATTCCAGAGGTCTTGAAGCTCTGTTTTTTCTGCTTTTGTTAAGTAGGCTGTAACATATCGTTCAACTGCAGTGGAATTGTCAGCAATGTATTGCACATCTATGTTTGCATTCCACAATAGGGCAATGATTGCATTGTAATCATTTATATATTTTGCTTCTTCAGTTCTTTTTATATAATATGTATTTTTAGGTGATTTACCTTTAGCACTATGTCTAAGTGAAGACATGAAGTTGTTCACTTCACATGTTTCTGTAACCATCTAGGGAAACCAAAACAGCATTTGGTGTAGTATTTCCCTCTGTTTTTGTATTTGCGACAATATTTGCCACATTTGTGTCTTTGAAATTGAAATTGTACAATTTGTACATGAAGATCACTATTTGTTGCTTCTGATGGAATTTCACAAGTGACATATTTTTCGATAAACTGTAACACAGTGGCATCACTGTTTTTACCAAATTTAGGAGTATCTTTAATCCATAAAAGCATGTGGATATGTGGTGTTCCTCTGGCTTGGTATTCTTTTCTCCAAAAGAAGTGTTGCACTTCTCTGAGGGGAGGAACAGTTTTATTACAAATAAAGTGTAGCATAGCAATGAAGCATTGATGGAAATATCTTGAAACATTAACAGGATCTAGAGAGCAAAGTTCTCCAGGTGTTACTATATCTATGTTTGTTTTGGTTTTGTTTGATATGCATAGGAAATCATGTATATCTTCCGATGCATATTTTGCACAACTTAATGTAACAAACCAAGAGGGTGGGCCAAGGTTTCTTATCATGCAACGTAAATCTCTGTGACATCGGAACCAGTACTCTTTCGTACCATGCATGTTTGCTAACAGATTTGTAATGCTTGATTGTAAAACTTCATCTTTTTCTTGCACTTTTTGTAGTAATTGGGGTTCCTGATTTTAAGGTGTGTGCAACTCCGTAACATAGAGTTGCTAGTTCACTTTCAAAGAGTAGGTGGAATATGTATTCCACATTTTGTCCAAATCTGGGATCTTCAGAATACATTCGTAATGAGCAGTATTCTGATGCTGTTATCTGAGTGGGTCTATCATCGTACCTTCCTCCTTTGCCAGTAGGAAAGAGTAAAGGAAAAGCACATGCTTCTATACTTTTTTCCCATATGCTGATTGGTGATCCTTTTGTTTGTCACATTTGGTACGTTACTAGTGCATCATTTATGGTTTATTTAGAGTGTAATGGATGAATTGTATAATGGCCTAAAATATTGGATATTGTAGCAGGATCTAGAAGTTCAAATTGACCAGTTACTGGTGACTTTTCTATTATTTCAGTTGTTTCTCTTAAGTTTTCTTCAATATTTATTAGTTTGTAGTATTCATTATTGTCTTTTAGATATTGCAAGGCTTGCCTAACTTTATGTAAATCTACCAGTTGTTACCAAATTTGATTGTCTTTTGTAGGTACACCATTTACTATGAAAATTAAAGATTGGTCTATTGCACGTTGTACTCCCAGAGTGTTCACATTGTCTTTTAGATCTAATGGTAAATATACTACTTTGCCGCAAATGCCTTTCACCAATTCAGAGGGAGGTAATTTTTCTGTTTTTGGTTGAAGGCATATTATTGCTTGGAATGGGTGTACTGTTTGAATTATGATGCTCTCATATAAATTGAGTTGTTGCAGAGGTTTTGTTAGAGGGAATAATTCCAAATTATTTGTGATAGCACGTGAAGGAGTTTGATTGCCGTCAAGTTAGGTAGTGCAGTAACTGCAAACGGTTAAGGGGTCAGTTATTTCATATTTGTTTTCTGCTAAAAAGTAGAGAGCTAATTCAAACCATTTGGAATCTTCATTGTCTTCTATTTTGTATGTTTTGTCTATAGTTCTTGTGTTATTTTTATAAAAAGTTCTGCGGCAACACACACACACATGGTTTGGTATTTCAGCGGATGTACTTTTGAATTTTAGTATTTCTTTTTTCTATGTGTGTAGTAGAAGGTTGCCATGTGCAGAATTGTTGCTAGTCTGTTGTAAAGCTATTGCATTTTGTAAGTGGTTTTCACTTCCAAAATAGTTACTCTGGATATGGTTGATTTCTTTGAGTAGGTATTTGGCTGTACCATGTAGAAGATTGTTATTTAAATTGGCTAGTGCTAAAGCAGGACTTTTAGCATAGTACTGTTTATAGATTAGATTTCTTAGAGTTGAATGATGTGTTGATATCATTTTGATATAATGGAAGCTGCTTTTGCAAATAGGTCCTGAAATGCAATGCAGGCCAATGAATGTCCTTGCAGTGCCGTGTATTTGCGCACTGGACAAGTATTCATATTTTGCAGCAGTTTTATTTAGATTTTGTCTTTGCCTTTCACATATTGATTCAGGAACTGGCGTAAAGATTTGAAAGATTTTTTGGCAATGTTACACATTACCGTGTATGACCATTTGTATACTGGATGTTCTGGTTCAGTCAAATGAAGAATTTATTTATTTATGTATTTATTTATTTAATATTTATATTGCGCCAGTAGCTCGCGAGCCTCGGGCAGCAGAGACAAGAACACGAAAGACAGACAAATGGTGATAGGACGGATAGGACGGGACAATCACATACGATTACTCTGACAGGGAGTGGAATGAGTGGAGAATTGATTCTGAGTTCTTTGGAGATATTTCTGTAAGCAGTATTTCTTGCTCCATAATGGTATTATTAAGTTTTTCATAACCTCGTCCACTGCTATGGATGGCAATTGTGTTTGTTTGATTTCGTTTATATGCTTCTTCATTGAAATATGGTTCTGTGCTTGTGGTGTGACTTAATTCACCTCCACAGATATTTAAGAAGTCATTTTTGTTGACATTCTATGTATTGAGAATCTTTTTTTGTAATTTAGTAGTTAGTTTGGTTAGTGGTTTCATTCTGCTTAACACTAAAATAAATAACTTTCTTTTGAGAAGGATTGCACTGTTTAACAAAGCTTCTAAGATTAATTTTCTACGGTAGGTTTTAAGGGTTGTGCATGATTTGTCTCCTGATTTTATAAGATACTGAAGGACTCTGTGGCAGAACATTTTTGTTAATATACTTTTTTTGGTATGGTTACTTCCTGCTATATCAAGATTTATAGGAGCAGTTTTAGCAGTACTGGTACCTGTATTTCTGTTTATCATTTTCTGTTTTCTTTTACATTTTGATAGAGGAGGCAAAGTTTCTGTAGTGGAAGATTGTTTAGTTTTGCTATATGACTGTATTAGCTGTTTTGTTTGAACTTTTTGTAAAAACTCTGCTAGCCATGGATGCTTATTTTGGACATTTTTATTTTCATTTGCTCTATTTCTGCGTTGCTTTCTACGGATGTGCTTTCTGGTAGGCATTCTGTGGGGTCCGTTGAAACAAAAAAATAGAAGGCATGGGTTGGGCGGTAGTGCAATGTATGTGTGCTATATGCATGACTGTTTGAGTATGATTGTTAAGATGTATCAGGTGGTGTGTGATTGTGCTGTGGGCAGCTACAATTAGTAGGGAAGGCTACTCTTCTATTTGTGTGTTACTATACTGCGGCTCAGATGATAGTAAAAAGTGAGCTAGTGGTGAGGATAAGCACTAATAGTAAACCAAATGGTATAACATTAAAACTATTCTTTGTTTTGTAATACTAATATTCTAGGGGCTGAGTTATGTTATTTGTGCTCTGAAAAACAGAGATTTGTGTGCCATTCTGCGTGCTAATCCCTGTTTAATAAATGGTGATTTGTGGGTAAAATGGTACACAAATGTTCGTTTTTTTGGTGCACAAATTACATGAATGTCTCGCACAGTGTGTTTGAGTAATATATTTTAATAAAAAGATTATAAATATAACAAGTTAAATTATAACAGTAACAGTGGAAACAATTTGAAATTGAGAATCAGACCAAGAAAACAGTAAGTAGACCAATTAAACAGACCCTCCAGCTTATAGGGATTTTGCGATCCCGCAAAATGCTGCAAAAACGGCCGTTTTGCGCAAAATGCAGCAAAAACGGCAGTTTTGTGCAAAAACAGCATCTTTAAAAAAAAAATAATTTGTTTGACATTTTTTTTTAAGTAATCTGCAAAAATTACTGTTTTAAAAAAAATAATACTCAGGGTGCCAGGTTCTCAACTTTTTTTTACACAAGAAATGAAATGCGCTAACACATCTCATCACTTGCGCCCCAAAAAAGTGCAGCCCAATCCACAAGGGACACATGAATGGGCACATTTTATATGTGCGGCCATTCAGATGGCCTTTTTCACCTCCTTGATCAAATAAAGTGGTGTTTCTGTCAATTTAAAAGCATATCCCTCATTTCCAAGCAAGATGCACTTTTAAATGTGCAGAAATTGTAGGCAACCCTACGCGCACAGAATGTGGGGCTGCCACTGCATGACAGGGTCTTTCCTGACCCTGTCATGCATTTCTTTTAAGATATGAACCGCTGCTGTGTCTGTTCCTCAAATAGGATAAAAATGCATTTTTTGGGTCGCATTTTACAGCGGCAGGCACTTGGAGGGCCGGTGCCTATGAAAGGCGCTGGGAGCTTGCAGAACACTGTTGGGAGAGCGACTCTGTTCAAAGTACTGCCCATTTTGATGACAAAAATCTATCGAATGTTACAATTTGACCTATTTCGTCCAGTACTATTCGATCGATTTTTATAAATACTGAACATGTGTTGCGGGGTGTTACCCGCTCCCCATGTTCAGTATTTTTGCTCTAGGGTGGTTGCAGAAGTGTTTTCCCCTTTTTCCTCAAAATTGGAGGCGGGGACAGAAAAAAAAGAAAACAACGAAAAGGGACCCTGCGGAGTCGGATCAGACCCGCGTTAGAGGTACGGATCTGGCACCGCAGGGTTGCAGGGGAAGCGGCAATGACCAAGCAGTTAAGTACGGGAGCGGGTGGGGTGGTGGTGAAAGGTACATTTTGAGTTGTTTGGCTGAAGTGCAAATCAATTCACAGCAAAAATGACTACGGTCAATTCCGCCGCAAATAATTACACTTTGGTCAAACAGCCCAGAACACCATTCAAGGCAGCTGGCCAGCGCACAATTTGCGCTACAACTCAAGCCTGTGGAAATGCGCCGGTCACCTTTGAGAATAAGGTGACCTGCTCATTTCCAAAAATGGGTTGTCTAAAAATAGCATATCCTCCGTTCTTTTTTAAGTGCCCCATTATTTGAGGAACTGGGTCAAAATCTGCATTAAAAAAAATAAAAGAATGGTTACACTATGAGAGAGAGGGAGAGTGATGGGTGAGTTGTGAAGTGATAGGCAAGAAAGCAGAGGGAGAGCAGTGGGTCAGAGGAGGAAGCGCTGCACAAGGGAGCAGAGGAAGCAGTGATGCGGTGGGCCAGAAATCTGAGAGCGAGCAGAGGTACAGAAAGTAGAGGGAGCATGTGGTCAGTGAGCCAGAAAGCAGAGAGGAAGCGGTTGGCCAGAAAGAGGCAGTGAGCTGCAGATTGGGAAAAAGGATGAGGGAAGAGTGCGATAGAATGGGAGAAAGGATGCAAGATGCAGAAGCAGCACAAAAGAATGAAGGACTGTATATTGCGGGAGGAATTGTAGAGTGTAAGGTGTCAGTTGGGAGTATGATTTGGAGTGTGGCAGGGGCTGGGCAGTGCAAATTGTGACTTGACAGTGTGACATAGCACCTGAGTATTTGTATGACCGAGTGAGAGGTTAAGAAATGTAAGTTGTGATGGAGAGTTGGTGAGATGTGCGTTGGTGAGAGAGGTGTGTGGTTGATTAGGGGATTGGAGAACATAGAAGGGGAATATTTTCAGCATTACAATTTATAATGATCAATTTAGTTAATACTTTTAAATAGGCATGAACATTAAACCAGAAATGTAGCCAAATCAAACACTGTTCTGCCAAGCCAGAGACATCTGGCACTCTTCCTATTAAATTAATACAAAAGATACATAATAATGATACCCTAGCTCTCTTGTAGCCTTGCACTCTGCCTATTTCCTGCAATGTGGCAATCTTACACCTTCCAGTTAATACAACATATCCTGGAAAAATGCTGCAATAAATAAAGGTTTGTGCCACAAAATTTGCCATTTCATGCCGCAAAATCCTGGAAGTAAATTAAAGGGAAGAAGGTGAGTAGTGCAGTAGAAGTGAGAGGGAAGGGTGGGGAAGAGGAGGAGGAGGGAAACGGATGGGGTTAAAGGTGAGAATGGGGGGAGAGGGAAGGGGAGGGCGATGATTAAGGAGATAAGGCAAGGGGGGAGGGTGAAGAAGGTGGGAAGGGTTTCATGTTGGGTAATGGAGAAGGAGAGATTTGAGTAAAGTTTAGAATGAGGAAAAGGTAGAAATAGAGCAGAATGAGCGAGGTAAGGAGATCCAGTGCAGGGGAGCTAGGAGATGAAAGGAGCGGAAATGGGGTGTGGTATAAGGGGAAGTAGCAACAGTGAGAAGGAAGTTGCCAGCAGAGTGAAGGGAGTGGGAGGGAGTGTAGAAAGAGAGGAGAGATAAGGGAGAGCAAGATTGTGGAGAGATTTAAAGGCTAGGCAGAGAAAGTATGGTAGTATTGTACTTACTCTTTTTTTGTGGAATGAGCAGGTTTCTTTGTAGTTGGTATTTGTAGTTCAGATGTTGTTGTTTTCCAGGAGAGTGATCTTCACTGCAATTGAAAAAGAAAGAAGTTTATAAATGTGTGTGTTTATAGCGGTGATGTTAATTGAGAGATTCATATTTATGTTTCTGTAGTAGTATTCTTGTTTGATATCTGAACATAGTGTATGCATGCAGTTTCATTTGACTATATTCAACCTTCATATTTCATTTACAATAGGTTAGTTCAACATGCTTTGCAAATGAGTAGAATATTAAGTGTATGAAACTCACTTGGTTTTTTAAAGCTGTGTTATAAGATGTTAGGAGAAAGAAGAAATAATGATATATTTATTTTGCAATTTTTATAAGGTAAATGGCAGAAACTGTATAGAAAAGCATGGAATGTATGCATTTGTGAAGGTGTGGGTAATAAAGCAGAAGGATGTGATTTACAGGTATTGGATTTATTGCAACTGGGAGCTTTTCAACTATAGTGTGTATGTGTGTGAGTGTATGAAGATGCATGAACTTGTACTGGCTGTGTATAATTTTATAATGCACTACTAAGTGTTTTTCCACTATTATATTGTTATTTCTCCCATCTTCTAATATTATAATTTTTTAGATAGGTGTGTGTATAAAAAAATTAGATAGCAGACAGGTTTGGAAGTGACAGTTGATTATATCAGATGGGAAATATGACAGTAAGTGCATTGTATAGGTTATACAGTTTAAATGGCAGTTACTCTGTTTATATGCATTTATAAGAGTTGTACATGTACCTTGCAGAAAATATGCATACCTGTAGTTTGTATTCATTCATGTGGATATGCATGCAGCTGCAAGTAGAAATCTTGGAGACTTGTAGAGCAGTTTTTGTAGTAGGTGCTTTCCAATGATATGAGACTTGTACTCAGAGTGATCAACAGTACATTTGCAGGCAGTGCTGAACTATGATGATGGAGTTAGATGTAGAGTTTGTGGATGTGATTGGTGGATGGTTGTGTGACTGGTTAGCTGTATCCATTGAGGGAATGCACAGAGAGTGAAGTGGAAATGGTAGAAGGACTGTCCAAGTTACGATATGTCCGCGGACATGGCGGTAGTCCGCGGACATTGCATATTACATACAGGGATTTTGGGGTGGAGATGCATGTAAATGAGAGTGAGCACAGTAATGATTGATTAGTAAAGTTAAGTTGGTGTGTTCTTTAAGGAGAGAGTTTGTCAGAAAGTCTTTTTCCTGAGAGAAGAACAGTTAGCTATAGCTGTGTGTTTCAGAAAACAGATTGTGTGGATTTTGGGAGACTCATGGATACATTGGTTGGATGTGCATGCACAACACTGTGGAGTAGCTGCAGATCTTGGATTCCCTCATGTGGAAGTGCACTGGCATGGAGTGTGCGGAAGGAAGAATCTAGACTTGCTACCTCTCTGTGCTAGTTTGCAGACAGAGCATCATCCAGACATAATTATAATTCATTGTGGAGGGAACAGTTTGGGACATGTGTCAGGAATTTCTTTGCAATTTGCGATGAAAGAAGGACTTGGGAAGGTCCTGGACATGTTTCCAAATTCCCAAGTAATATTTTCTCGTATTGCGCAGAGACAAATGTGGCTGTAACGCTCACCTGATTCCCACGGAGGCGCCGACCTGTTCTGGACTGCTATGACCTCTTCTAAGGTGATGCGCAGGACTCGGAAGACGACTGGAACCCCAAACCTCGCCTGTCTGGCCCGTAGAAGAATCCTTCTGTAGATGGAAAAGGGGATTAACTGTCTGCTGGATAATGTGTCGGATTCCCCCCTTCCCCCTCTCACACTCCTCGAACCCCCTCCGTGATTCCCCGTAGAGTCTCACCTTAGAGTCTGAAAGGACGAGCTCTCCATCCTGCTTCCGATGCAGGGGCACGTTGATTTCCAGTTACTTCACTGGATCTCGGGTTTGGTGAGTATTCAACTCCGTTTGACTTTTCCGATATGAGGCCGTAAGTATTCAGTTGCAAAAGTTCAAGCCTTAATTGTCCATTGTCCTTTTCTCTATTTCAGATGCAGGATGAATAATCCGCGTAGAGGAATGGATTTGCCGAAGGTATACTCTGGTGAGTCTTTTTGATGGATGGTTCCCTTAGTGATCTTGCTTTCACCCACTAATGCGTGTGTCTTTTTCCCCTTAGGGGCCGGGGTACGGAAGTGCCAAAGAAGCGGCGCCGACCCGAGGTGAGGAAAGATTGTCCCAACAATAATCAGGTAAGTCTTAAGGTGGAAGAATCAGGCCTTCCTCAATCTGTTCCTTCGCTCACCTTTGTTTTGTCTCTTTTTCTCCTTAGGCGCTGAAAGGTGGCGGATGGTGCCAATGGTCGCTGAAGAGCCCGAGGGCGCCTCGTGAAGGTGAGTGGAACGCGGCGCTGCAGCGAGCGATGCAATGCGCTTCTAAAAATAATGTCTTTTGTCAGGATCGTCGGAGTGATGGTTCCGGACTCCGGATGGAGGTAGGTAAAGTTCAATTATTCACCTTTCTCTCCTTTCCTTCCTTTTCAGGTGTTCCAGGTTGCAGGCGGGCGTGGCTGAAGCCAGGATGCAGGAGCAGACACGGTGAGCATCCAGCTGCTAGATGCAGAACAACGCGAAGCGTGAGCTGCTGTCTGGGTGTGGTTTAAATAGCCCTCCAAGTAGTTCCAGGTAAGTATTCTTCCTCAGCCACGCCCGAGTGGTAAAATAATCCCATAGGTAAAATAGTCGCTTTCAAACCTCAAGGAGGTCTGGATCCGGCAGCATGGTCTGCATCAGGTAAGTCCATCCAAGCACTCCCATAATGAGCCTGGCGCCTATGGTGCCAGGACTGATGCCTTCTATGAGACTGGCGCCAAAGGCGCCAGGACAATGTCCAAAGAGCCCCTATAAGGGGTTGCTGGGTCCCTCCCTGAGGACATGATGTCTGCTTTCGGGGACGCTGGGCCTGAACTGGCTTCCCGGGAGTAGGCATCATGACTGCACTCTCCCCCAAGGCCCCTCCCAGGATTGTTCCCTGCGGGGGTTTTGGTTTGTTTGGGAAGATCCGGTGGAATTTCTTAATTAATCGAGGTGCATGTACAAGGTCACTGGGTTCCCACGACCTCTCCTGAGGCCTGTATCCTTTTCAATCGATTAGATAGAAAAGTTTTGACCTTAACATCTTTGAATCTAAAATGTTCTTCACCTCGAATTCAGGTTCTCCATCTATTTGAATGGGTTCTGGAGGCTTGATTAGTCTGGTTCCAGGTTGCACTGGTTTCAAAAGTGACACATGAAAAACAGGGTGAATTTGCATGATAAGCTGGTAAATCAAGTTTAACAGCCGCTGGATTGATTATGGCCGTAATGGAGTAAGGCCCCAGATATTTTGGATTAAAAGTTCGAGGTCCCTTGAGCGATAAGTGTCTGGTAGCCAGCCATACTTGGTCCCCAATCTGGTCTGAGGTGCTTCACTCCGATGCAGGTCAGCATTCTTCTTGTATTTTCTCTTGGCTTGTTGTAAATGTGTAGTTGCTTCTTTGAAGGCTTGGGTAATTGTAGAATGCAGATGGTCCACTGCGGGCATTCCGAGGTCTTGAGGCGAGTCGAGGTCTGAGGTTCGAGGGTGATGCCCATATAAAGTATAAAAAGGACTTTGCCCAGTTCCAGAGTGTACCGAATTATTATATGCATATTCGGCTATCCAAAGAATGTCTTTCCAGTTACTTTCAGATTGCTGCAACATACACCGTAAATATTGCTCAAGGGTCTGATTCGTCCTCTCTGTTTGACCATCGGTCTGAGGGTGGTGACTAGTCGATAATCTTACATCGATTTGTGCCAATTGACAATATCTACGCCAAAAGTGGGAAATTAATTGGCTTCCCCGGTCTGAGATTAGTACAGACGGGAATCCATGTAAACGAACAATATAAGGAATTCTTTGGCTAGAACTGAAGCTGAAGGTAAACCGTTCAATGGAATGAAGTGGGCAATTTTGGAAAATAAATCCACAATAACAAGAATAGTGTTATATCCTGAACAAGGAGGTAAGTCCGTAATAAAATCCAATGACAGGGTGTGCCAAGGTGCTGGCGGAATGTCTAAAGGTTGAAGGAGACCGGCTGGTCTTTTCTTTTGGCCTTTATTTTGGGCGCAAACACCACAGGACATCACCAATGATTTAACATCTTTTCGCCAAGAAGGCCACCAGAATTGTCGCTTCACCTTTTCATCCGTCTTGGCAATACCGGGGTGCCCCTCTATTAGTGTATCATGATAACGAGAAATAACGAGCTCTTGTAATTCCTTGTGTGGCAGAAATAAGCGCCCTTGGAAATAAGGTAAATCATTATTCATAGTAAAGTCAGATCCCTTTTGTACCCAATCCTGTAAGTCTGTAGGGTCCGGGAGTTGTTTAACTCTAGCTTGAATGTCTTCAAGCGTTTGTAAAGAAGTCATGCCCAAAATTCTCTGTTCGGGAATTATCGGTACAGGCTCTGAGTTAGTATCAGTTTCTCCCATTCCTATTCGGGATACAGCGTCCGCTTTGCCATTCTTACAGCCAGGACGGTAGGTGATTACAAAATCGAATTCCACAAAAAACAAAGCCCAACGGAGCTGTCGAGATGACTGAGCCTTGGCGGTCTTTAAATACTGTAAGTTCCGGTGGTCGGTGATCACCATGAAGGTATGTCTAGCGCCAAGTAGACAATGCCGCCAGGCTTTAAAGGCGGATTTAATGTCTAACAGTTCTTTGTCAGTGATTGCGTAGTTAGCCTCGGGTGCCGAGAATTTTCTGGACCAAAATGCAACGGGATGTAATTGGTTAGTTTCGGGATCTCTTTGAGACAGGACAGCTCCCATGGCTAGGCTGGATGCGTCAGTTTCGACGACATAAGGGAGATCTGGGCGCGGGTGCTTCAATACAGGTGCAGAGGTAAATTTAGCTTTTAGTTCCTGAAAGGCCTGCTCGGCTTCTTCAGACCATTCGAAATGTTTATTTTTCCTTAAGAGCGCAGTGATGGGTTGAACCACACGAGAAAATTCTGGGATAAACCTGCGATAAAAATTGGCAAAGACAAGCATGCTTTGAACACCTTTCACGGAGCTAGGTGATGGCCATTTGAGGATAGCATCCACTTTTCGTGAGTCCATGCGGACTCCTTTAGGTGTCAGGATGAAACCAAGAAACTCGACTTCTGTGGCATGGAAAACACATTTTTCAAGTTTAGCAAATAGTTTGTGTTGGCACAATTTCTCGAGAACTGCCCTGACATGTTTTCTATGATCAGATTCCGAAGAGGAGTACACAAGAATGTCATCGATATATACGACAACACAAACGTCGATGAGTTCCCGAAAGACATCGTTCATGAAGTATTGGAAGGCAGCCGGTGCATTGCACAATCCGAAAGGCATCACCTGGTACTTGATTAGCCCATATTTGGTGCGGAAGGCAGTTTTCCATTCATCGTCTTCCCTTATTCGCACCAGATGGTAGGCCCCCTGGAGATCTAACTTGGTGTATATGCAGGCATCCTTCACCTGGTCAAGGAGTTCAGGGAACAGGGGTAAAGGGTATCGGTTTTTAACAGTTATCTGGTTCAATGCGCGGTAGTCAATACAAGTTCTGAGGTTGCCTTCTTTTTTTAGGCACGAAGAATAAAGCCGAGGATGCAGGAGACTTAGACGGGCGAATAAAACCATTGGCTAAGTACTGATCTAGATATTGTCGTAAATGAAGATTCTCGGGTTCGGTAAGGGCATAGATCCTGCTGCAAGGGGGTTGTGCACTGGGCAATAGATCGAGCTGGCAATCGTACGACCTGTGAGGTGGTAGAGTGTTGGCCTGTTCCTTTTGGAAGACGTCTTGAAATTCTTGGTATTCTGGCGGTATTTGCAAAATGACAGGGGTTACTGTAGCTAGGCCAATATTTGGATTTCTTGCATAACAGGTTTGTGCACAATCTGGAAAGGTTATGCTCTTTGCTCTCCAGTCAATTCGAGGATTATGTGTTTCCAACCAAGGGATTCCTAGAATTACTTGAAATTGCGGAGCCTTGATTACATCAAACACAATTGCCTCCCGATGTCCGTCTTGACCCAACAATGTCACTTCAGTAGTGGAGTGTGTTACCGGCCTAGAGGCGATTTCGGTTCCATCCACTGTGGTGATGACATCCTTACTGGTTTTAGGGCAAAGAGGGAGGTTGATCCTGGAAGCCAATTCAAGATCCACATAGTTTCCTATAGCCCCACTATCGATGTATGCCTTAATGGCATGTAACCGCCCAGGCTGCTTCGGATTTACGAGGACCATTGGCATGATGAAATGCGAGGTCAGAGAGTTCATTTTTAAGCTCGGCAAGCGGACCCCAACGCTTGTCGGGCGTGGTCGTTTCCCGACTCAGATTCCATCAGGTTCTTATCAGCGACTCCTACCGCCTTCTTAGACGGTTTTATAGGGCAATCTCGTAAAAAGTGTCCAGAAGCTCCACATTAAAGGCATAATTGCATTTTCCGTCTTCGTTCACGCTCTTTTTGAGTTAAAGGTCCTTTAACCCCTCCAATTTGCATAGGTTCAGTAATATTGGCACCCTTGGGGTTAACATGGGTTTTGACCAAAACCCGGGTCTCAAACTTGGACCGATCTGCCTTTCTGTTTTGAAGTCTGTGATCTAATTGGACCACCAAGTCTATATATTCAGAGCAGTCTTGGGGTGGATTTACGACCTGGGCCAGGACATCCTTAAGTTCTCCACGTCGACCTCGATGGAATAACGTGATTCTTTTATCCTCCGGCCATCCAGTCTCCACAATTAACCTATTGAAGGTCGCGATATAGGCTAAGAGGTCCAGGTTACCCTGTCGTAGGGATAGAAGCTCGTTGTCCAGGGCCTGTCCCTGAGAATGCCGCGCAAAAAGTCTTTCCATGCTTGTCTGGAAGGCTTGAAAGTTCCGAAGAATTGGGTCATCTTGAGTAACCAGTGGAACTGACCAATCCGCAGCACTGCCGCTGAGATATGATAGTACAAAAGCGACCTTGGTTTGGTCATTAGGGAAGGCCCCAGGTCTGCAGAGGAAGTGCAATCGGTATTGACTCATGAATACGGCAAACCTTTTGGGGTCCCCGGCAAAATGTTCCGGTGGGGCCAGTGGCGTATTTCCAGGTTGATTAATTTACACTGGGTTATTTGAAACCACTGGGGCGGAATTACCCCCAGAACCTGGTAAAGGAGTTTGACCAGCCTGACCTTGTAATAGCTGTCTGGCAAGATCATCAGTTCGTTCTATAGATACAATTAACTCTTTCCTGAGGGCATTCGTCTCCTGGCGAGCGGAATGAACTTCAGCTCGTAATTCCCCCAATAGCTGGGCCAGCTGGTCTGTCTCGGAAGTCTCCATAGCGCCCGGGTGGGAAATTGTAGGTAGGCTTCGCGTTCTGTAACGCTCACCTGATTCCCCTGGAGGCGCCGACCTGTTCTGGACTGCTATGACCTCTTCTAAGGTGATGCGCAGGACTCGGAAGACGGACTGGACCGGACCCCCAAACCTCGCCTGTTTGGCCCATAGAAGAATCCTTCTGTAGATGGAAAAGGGGATTAACTGTCTGCTGGATAATGTGTCGGATTCCCCCCTCCCCCTCTCACACTCCTCGAACCCCCTCCGTGATTCCCCGTAGAGTCTCGCCTTAGAGTCTGAAAGGACGAGCTCTCCATCCTGCTTCCGATGCAGGGGCGCGTTGATTTCCAGTTACTTCACTGGATCTCGGGTTTGGTGAGTATTCAACTCCGCTTGACTTTTCCGATATGAGGCCGTAAGTATTCAGTTGCAAAAGTTCAAGCCTTAATTGTCCGTTGTCCTTTTCTCTATTTCAGATGCAGGATGAAGAATCCGCGTAGAGGAATGGATTCGCCGAAGGTAAACTCTGATGAGTCTTTTTGATGGATGGTTCCCTTAGTGATCTTGCTTTCACCGACTAATGTGTGTGTCTTTTTCCCCTTAGGGGCCGGGGTACGGAAGTGCCAAAGAAGCGGCGCCGACCCGAGGTGAGGAAAGATTGTCCCAGGTAAGTCTTAAGGTGGAAAAATCAGGCCTTCCTCAATCTGTTCCTTCGCTCACCTTTGTTTTGTCTCTTTTTCTCCTTAGGCGCTGAAAGGCGGCAGATGGTGCCAATGGTCGCTGAAGAGCCCGAGGGCGCCTCGTGAAGGTGAGTGAAACGCGGGGCTGCAGCGAGCGATGCGATGCGCTTCTAAAAATAATGTCTTTTTTCAGGATCGTCGGAGTGATGATTCCGGACTCCGGATGGAGGTAGGTAAAGTTCAATTATTCACCTTTCTCTCCTTTCCTTCCTTTTCATGTGTTCCAGGTTGCAGGCGGGCGTGGCTGGAGCCAGGATGCAGGAGCAGACATGGTGAGCGTCCAGCTGCTAGATGCAGAACAAAGCGAAGCGTGAGCTGCTGTCTGGGCGTGGTTTAAATAGCCCCCAAAGTAGTTCCAGGTAAGTATTCTTCCTCAGCCATGCCCGAGTGGTAAAATAGTCCCTTTCAGACCTCAAGGAGGTCTGGATCCGGCAGCATGGTCTGCATCAGGTAAGTCCATCCAAGCACTCCCATAATGAGCCTAGCGCCTATGGTGCCAGGACTGATGCCTTCTATGAGCCTGGCGCCAAAGGCACCAGGACAATGCCCAAAGAGCCCCTATAAGGGGTTGCTGGGTCCCTCCCTGGGGACATGATGTCTGCTTTCGGGGACGCTGGGCCTGAACTGGCTTCCCGGGAGTAGGCATCATGACAGTGGCTGCGTTCTTCTTCATTTGGTCCACAAATGGAGAAAGCGAGGTGCAATGTCAATAAGGATGTTTGTGCCTTTCTAAGAGATGTTGGCATGTCCTCTTTTCACAATGAAAATATTATGTTTCGTAGCACATACATTTTTCGTAGAGATGGAGTCCATCTTACATTTGCTCGTAATCACATTTTTCTCAGCAATGTACAAAATGCATTGCGTCCTTTTGTGGAATTACAGCCATCTTTTTTGCAGTAGGTGTTGATTATTTCAAGTTTTTCAAATACAAAAAAACACCACCAAAAGGCTCTTTTCAGAGCCACCACTTCCTCCCAGAGAAAAGTGTAATAATTTTGATAGGGCAGCACCCCAAAATTTTTGATGTTCGCAAACTGTCCGTGGACTTCTAAAAAAATGCACAGGAGCCTGCTCAATTTATTTGCCACTTCTATTTTTTGACTGTGCAAGGTGGCTCTGAAAAGAGCCTTCTATTATTTTTGTTGTTTTATATTTTTTTGTTTTTTTATACACGACACACTAGGAGAGGAGGGGAAAGGAGGGAAAGTGGGGGACACCAACCACCGGGATAAGAAAGGACAGGTGGAGAGAGGAAGATGTAGGGCGGGCCTTGCTTAGGTAGTGGGCAGGTCTTCTCGTGCTCCGAGACCGTAGTCTCGAAAGCACTTTGAAGTCTCTCCCCCCTGCAGAGTACTGTGTCGCAGTACATACACAAAACTGTGACCCTTGAAAGGTAAGGGTCATCAGCATTGTGAATGGCCTGTGAGGCAGCTGGAGGGATGCCTTCTCCCACAGGAGTGTCTCTAGTGGTGAGAGGAGCAAAAAACGGAGGATGAAGTAGATGAACTCAACCTACTACGCTCCTCGCAAGGTACAACCTTGCGAACGGCCCCACCGTGGAACGACCTTAGGTGTCACTTTATAGTAGTCGTACCAAAGCTGTACAAACCAAGCCTCCCACGACTCAGCACCATTTTGCACTGGTTGCATGTGACTTTGTTTGTACGTGCCTTGGGTACGTTATCATGAATGGTAAATAACCGTGACACCCAAGACTCACGGCGAGTGCTGGTAGTAGGGACTTTCACTACCTCATCCTCATCATCCTCTTCATCCTCCTCTGCATCCTCACACCTGTTCCCCTCTTCAAGCCCTTGGGGAGGTGGTGGTGGTGGAGGGGGTCGGGGTGGTGCTGAGGCAGATGTAGCACCAGGTGGCAGTAGAGGAGCCATGGATGCCATCAGGTTTCAGAAAAATCTGAAGATTGGCAGGAAAATGCCAGCCAAATTAGACAATGCTTTGTCAAATAGCCAAAAGCACAATGAGGATGTGCTCTTGGGTGTGGACTTTTATAGGGGTTCGTGGGCACGCTCCGCGGACACCCGCGCAGTCCGCGGACAGATCAAACATCCCAAAAAGGCTAAAAAAGTTCCAAAAAGTATGTAGAGAATCAGGGTGATTGGCTGGGACATGTGCTATGGTGAATGTTTACTATAAAATACTGTGGATAGCCTGAAAATGCACTTTAAATATGTTCGGGGACCCGGACAGTGTCCGCAATTCAGAACACACAATCAGCGTGGGTGCGGTCACACAATGGCGTCGCAAACATGTCCGCGAAGGGAATTGGTGTCCGCAGGACATCAAAACCACAGGAACGGTTGTGCACATGTGCGCGGGTATTCTACGGACAGTGTTCGGGTCCTGAAATTAATTAAAAGTGTGACACAAGTGACGCAAACAAGTTACGGACAGACGCGATGTTCGAAAAGTTATGGGTGTGGTGCGCCTGTGCGTAGAGGTTCTTTAGGCAGTACGGACAGGCAAAGTGTCCTTAGAACACCCCCATTTTACATATATGTGGACAACCCGGACCCCTATTGTGTTCTTAGTACAGTTCCCATTTGCCTACGAACAATACGGACAGTTATAGTGTCCTTAGGACACCTCCATTTTGGTTAATTGCGAACATCCCTGACACCGAGTGTGTTCTAAGAACAGTTCTATGTTACTTGCAAACAGTACGGACAGGTATAGTGTCGTTAGGACACTTCCATTTTGGTTTTAACGGACATCCCGGACACTTATTGTGTTCTTAGAACAGTTTCAACTTGCCTGCGAACAGTACGGACAGGTATAGTGTCCTTAAAACACCTCCATTTTGGGTTTTACGGACATCCCGGATACAGAATGTGTTCTTAGAAAAGTTTCAACTTGCCTGCGAACAATACAGACAGGTATAGTGTCCTTAGGACACCACCATTTTGGGTTTTACGGACATCCCGGTCACCAAGTGTGTTCTTAGAACAGTTTCAACTTGCCGGCGAACAGTACGGAAAGGTATAGTGTCCTTAGGACACCTCCATTTTTGGTTTTACGGACATCCCAGACACATAATGTGTTCTTAGAACAGTTTCAACTTGCCTGCGAACAGTTTGGACAGGTATAGTGTCCTTAGGACACCTCCATTTTGGGTTTTACGGACAACCCGGTCACCTAGTGTGTTCTTAGAACAGTTTCAACTTGCCTGCGAACAGTACGGACAGGTATGGTGTCCTTAGGACACCTCCATTTTGGGTTTTACGGACATCCCGGACACCGAGTGTGTTCTTAGAACAGTTTCAACTTGCCTGCGAACAGTATGGACAGGTATAGTGTCCTTAGGACACCTCCATTTTGGGTTTTACGGACATCGGACACCGTTTGTGTTCTTAGAACAGTTTCAACTTGCCTGCAAACAGTACGGACAGGTATAGTGTTCTTAGGACATCTCCATTTTGGGTTTTACGGACATCCCGGACACCGAGTGTGTTCTTAGAACATTTGTAACTTGCCTGCGAACAGTACGGAAAGGTATAGTCTCCTTAGGACACCTCCATTTTGGTTAATTGCGGACATTCCGGACACCCGCACTGTCCGCGGACATCCTAACTGCCATCTTTTTCTTTTTAAATGCAAAAAAGAACTGAATTCAGACACATTATATTTTGTTTTATTATATCTAGATGTACAATTTATGAAAGAGAAGGGGAAGTAGAAACTGATACAAACACAGGGGAATTGGGGTTTTCAAGAGGATGGATAGGAGGAGATGAAGGGATGGAAGTCTCATCAAAACGTTTTTGTTCGTGGAGAGGGTTTGGGGATAATTAACTGGGATATGGAGAGGGGGGCCGGTACATGTCGGACAATGATATTTAATTTTTCCCTTTATGGGGTCCTTTACGAATTTCTTCAAATGGTTGAAATTTGCCATGAGCATGTCCATTTTTTCTTCCATGCACTGGAGAGTCTTATCCAATGTATCTTTTGGTGTACTATTTTCAATGTTTGTATGGTCTGTTAAAAAAAAAAATATATATATAAGTGTACATAAAGTAATGCTTATTAATTTGGTTATATAGGCTATACCATTAGTTTAACTATCTTCAGACATTTCCTCACGTGGGAAATTCTCCTCAAGCCACTCCAAAGTTATGGACATTTCTGTGAAAAAAATATATATATTACTTGTATTGTATCTAATACAGACATTTTTGAAAGATCTGCAGTTGCTCCTAGTTGTGCAGTTTCTGTGAGGTATTTATGTTGAAGGCTGTCTTTTTTTTATTTTGGTATATTCCATTTAGTACATATGCTATTTAAATGGATGGTTGATGTGTTAGATATATAGGTTCTATTTCTTATTTATTACTACATATAATGTGTTTGTGTGCTGGTTTTTGAACTTGTGAACTGTTCATATGGCACAATATAACAATTCAAGATACCCACTGAGTTTTTGGGTAGTGTTGGTGTTGTCCGCATCCGTCCGCGGACATACGCACAGTCCGTGGACATCAAAATCACTAGCTGGGGGTTCACTATGTTCTATGTTACATATATATAATGTCAGGGATATTATGGTTAAGTTGTGCTACTAAAAACCTATGAAATTCAGTAAAAAAAATGTTGTTAAAGGGACGTTATGGTTCCAAGTAAAACTGAAAAACCCCTGAAATTCGTAAATTATGGTAAACTAACCAACCATAACTCGAGCCACCACCAGGCACTGCTAAGACTAACACCCAGGACATCAAAGATGACATCACAAATGTCATTGATGACATCACTGATGACATCACATGTGCATTTACTTTTCATGAAAACTCTGTAGAAGGGATTCTTATTGTAATGTTGACAAAAAAGTGTCAAGGATCATTGGAATAAATATCATGAGCTAATTAGTGCGTTAAGGAATGCATTGATATAAATAGCATTCTATTATGAAGTTATATCCAGTATACTAAGCTACTCATGCAGAAACATAGGCAGTGTGTGCAGCATACATGATGAAGGTGCAATATTCATAATCTTGCCATGTTGAATAGTGAAATGATAACTGCTTTCTTATTAGAGTTTTGCGTACTGTGAAACATGTAATAGGCAGCTAATAAAACCCATTTACTACATTATTGCATTACTGCACACAAAACACAAACAGACAACAACACACACAAATAGAGCATATACAGGGAAAGTGAAGTAAACAAAAAAACAGCAGTATTACCCGACAAATTTTCATAACATAACTGATTATCTTCATGTACAGAAATGATTGCTCTGCTTCAAAGCTACTACTTCCCTATGTATAACTATCACATATTGTGACTAGACCCTAATGAAAGTAGTGTATGTGCAATGTGTACAAATATGAGCATATGCAGGGAAAGTACATTAATAAAAAAACAACAGAACTATAAGACAGTGTTGATAACTGTACTAATCATCTTCATACATAGAATGCATTGTTGTCTTCCAAGTCTGTGTTTTCCTCTTTGTATATGTTTCACATGCTTTGAGTGGACCCTAAGTGAATTACTGTAAGAACATAGTAGAGAGAATCTTTAGTTACTGACTGTTACTGCCTTAGATATATCAGTAAAGGAAAAAAGAGGGAGCTAGACATGTGATGTCATCAGTGATGTCATCAATGACATTTGTGATGTCATCTTTGATGTCCTGGGTGTTAGTCCTAGCAGTGCACGGTGGTGGTGCGAGTTCTGGTTGGTTAGCTTACCATAACTTACGAATTTCAGGGTTTTTTCGGTTTTACCTAGAACCATAACTTCCCTTTAACCAAGTTTTTTTACTGAATTTCAGAGGTTTATAGTAGCACAACTTAACCATAATGTCCCTTTAACAAAGTTTTTTTACTGAATATATATATATATATAAATTCGGCAGCTATGGTAAGATAAGCAACCATAACTCGCGCCACCGTGCACTGCTAACACTAACACCCAGGACATCAAAGATGACATCACAAATGTCATTGATGACATCACTGATGACATCATATGTGTATGTATTTTTCATGAAAACTCTGTACAAGGCATTCTTTTAATGCTGACCAAAAACTGTCAAGGATCAATGGGATAAATATCATGAGCTAATTAGTGCATTAAGCAATGCATTGATATAAATAGCATTCTATTATGAAGTTCTATCCAGTATAGTAAGCTACTCATGCAGAAATATAGGCAGTGTGTGCAGCATACATGATGAAGGTGCAATATTCATAATCTTACCATGTTGAATAGTGAAAAGATAACTGCTTTCCTATTAGAGTTGTGCGTACTGTGAAGGTACCGTAATTAACACCAAGGTCCCTTTGCGGGTCCAATCCTTTACGGCTGGTAAAACCAGCCGTTAAGGTGGGAACCCGCAAAGGGACCTTGTAATCAGGCGCTAAGGGATTACCGTTACCGGTATCCTTACTGGTACCGGTAATCCCTTAGCGCCAGGGTCGTAATGAGGCCCCTTGACTGTTACTGAGCAAAACCATGTGGCCTAGATATTTCAGTAAAGGAAAACAAGGGGGAGCCAGACATGTGATGTTATCAGTGATGTCATCAATGACATTTGTGATGTCATCTTTGATGTCCTGGGTGTTAGTGTTAGCAGTGCACGGTGGCGCGAGTTATAGTTGCTTATCTTATCATAACTGCTGAATTTCAGGGGTTTTTCGGTTTTACTTTGAACCATAACGTCCCTTTAACTAAGTTTTTTCACTGAATTTCATAGGTTTTTAGTAGCGCAACTTAACCATAACGTCCCTTTAACAACGTTTTTTCACTGAATTTCATAGGTTTTTAGTAGCACAACTTAACCATAATATTCCTGACTTCATATACATGTAACATAGAACATACTAACCCCCTCGTAGTGATTTTCATGTCCGCGGACTACCGCCATGTCCGCAGACATATCGAAAATCTGAGCGTGGTGAATGTACATTTAAATAGTGTGCCCCATTTCCCCTTTGAAGTTGGATCTGAAAAGAGCCGCTTTTTTTGTTTTTTTTACAGATGCTTGACAGACACCTGTTATTTTGTATTTTTTTTCTTGTTTTTTTTCTTACTTTACTCCTAAAATCTTCACATAACCTTCTCCAAAGCAACCCTTACATTCCAAAATAGAAAGGCATTTTTTTTCCGTAAAGGATAAAGAGATGCCATCTTCTTTAAAATTAACAGCATTACTGGCATCAATATTCTCATTATTACAGAAGAACATACCAGCTCTAAGCATGAAGGCACACATGCCTCGGTTGATGACACACCTAGCAATGTTTTGCTGAGGACAAAAAACTGAACGATTGTCCCATATTGCCCTAGGTAGTAATCCAGAAAAAATCCTTTTGGAAGGATCTTCATTACGGCTTGAACCAAGCGTTCCAAATCAGCCAACAAAGTAGGGGCACTGACGTTGCCCAAATGGAAAGCACCATAGTGCAAAACTACCACATGCGGACTGTTCATCGTGGCCATATCCTCACAAACCTGTACAATTCCCTGTACATTGCAATCAGGCACAGTGCTCCACACGACCTCCACTCCTTTCACATCAAAGTTCTTTTCAACATGCCTGCATCGAGCGTACTGTTGTAAACCATGCACAAACATATCTCCAAGCACCAACACCCTGACTTTCTCTACTTCTGCCATCTTCACCACACACAGTCTCTTTCAACACAAATCCACAACCTCGACATCTGATTGGCTGATCCGTACAGTCTTCTTTCCATGTTGGATTTCCTGGAAAAACCTGGATGTAGCACGCCCTGTCCATGAACAGCCGCGGTGTCCGCGGACGTCATCCACTTTAATCTCTGTGCCATTCCCTCATTGCATACAGCTAAGCAATCACACAATACGAATAACGTCCTCAGAATACCCCCATTTTGTGAATTTTCGAACATTTCAGGACAATTATCATTTCATTATTCAACATATTAGCATTACAAATATTATACTTTCATCTTGTACTCTGCACACAATGCTATGTTTCTTCATTAGTAGCTCAGTATACTAGATAGAATCCCATAATACAATGCTATTTATATCAATGCATCGTTCAAAGCACTAATAACGGTATGATATTTATTGCAATATCCTTGACACTTTTTTTGCAACATTATAATAAAAATCCCAAGTACACAAATTCCATGAAAAGTACATACACATGTGATGTCATCAGTGATTTCATCAATGACATTTGCGATGTCATCTTTGATGTCCTGGGTGTTAGTCTTAGCAGTGCACGGTGGTGGCGCGAGTTATTTTTCATAGCTTACCATAACTTGCGATTTTCAGGGGTCTTTCGGCTGTACTTAGAACCGTAGCGTCCCTTAAACAAACTTTTTTTAATATCACGCAAACAATATACAAACATGGCGTGCAAAAACCAACTTCTCACCGATGGCTTTACACAGAATGTTGCAAAGTAAGAATTTATGCTCGTTCACAGTGATGGTCAGCTGCTTCCATTTTTTTCTCGGGCCCCGGAGAGGCTCACGAAGCGGACTATAAGGTTGTATTGTGTTTTGACCTTGACAGACAGAGATTGTGATGAAAGACTTCTCTTGAAGGAGTGTTGCTAAAACGTAAGAGAAGATAAGGATGAAATTTCTGAAACGAAACCACTTTTATATATTATATCACTATGCGAAAGATCGTTTGCACACGCAGAGTCGTATTTTGGGACTGCACTACTCGTAGACAATGGAAATTTCAATTGTACTGTAAGTAACCCTTTAGATTATTTTATACCAAATATAATTACAATAGCGTAGCATTAAAGACCGCTCAAGTTGAACTTGTTCATTCAAAGTGGCATAATGTTTTCTACCGCGCACTATCACCGCCGAATTGATCCCCTGTCGTTTAGAGGACTCTGGAAAAGGCAGATGACACAGGGTGGGTTAATAGAAATAATTTAACCGGTCTATAGGCGGTCAAGCACTCTTCTCGCTGTGCCACTTCACTGCAGCCTGTCAAGTGGCACAGCGAGTACAACGCTTGCTTTGACATCCGTGCGCAGCTTGCTAACGCAAGTTTGAATCCCGGCAAGGCCAAACTCAGCCTTTCATCCTTCCGTGGTCGATAAATGAGCACCACACACCGTGGGTAATAATAAGCACTGCTTAGATACCTCACGGTTCTTAGCGCTATATGAATGGGAAAATGTTATTATTTTATTATTAACATACTCCGTTGCACTATCTTCGATAGCAAATAGTTTCACGCCCTAATAAATAAAATGATGATTTTTAATGAAGATCGGCTGGTGAGACTAATTTATGTTTTTTAAAACAGGTATGTCGCCCCATTTTGCCTATGTCACGATTTACAGACTCCAGCGGATGGGGTCTTCAACTGCCAGGTGCAGGTCCAAATATGCAACTTCATGACCCTCACCATTTTATGAGACAATCGCCAAGGACCAATATGCCCTTACGCAGTACTAGCGGCTACAAACAACATACCAACCAATAGGGTGTTCTAATGGCTCGTTCTTGGAGCAACCTTCCGATTATCAGAGCAACCATTTACTGCTTTTATCATAAACCAACAGCCTATCTACTGCAAAGTAACAACGCGTGGCTCAAAATAAACTTTTGCTGATCGACAGCAGAGACAATAGCAAATCGCTGAATATTCACTAAACATTTCATGTGAAATAAATGTACTTTACCAAATGTACAATCCTGCTGTTTGCTTTTAAACCACAGTTTAATATTCCGAATTGTGGCGCACTGAGTTGTAAGCTGATCTAACACCCTCTGTACCGCAAAGGAACATCGCGTGCCTCAACATGAACTTTTGCGGATCGACAACAAAGACAAATGCAAATTGCTGAATATTCTCTAAAAATTTGATGTCAAATAAATGTACTTTACAAAATTTACAATCTTGCTGTTTGCTTTTAAATCACTGTTTCATATTCCGAATTGTGTCACGCTGTGTTGTGACATAATATGTGTTGTCTTCCGGGTTCTGTGTAAAGTCACTTAGGACTGGAGAGCACTGGGCGCGTTTGATGACGCACCCTGTAACGTCACGGAGAGAGGCGGGGAAATGAATGCTTTGATAATATCAGGCTTAGGGGCGGGAGAAAATGATTTAGTGTCGCAAAAGCAAGTCAGCCAGGTCAATAGCGCCAGTCATAGGATTATCACATAATGTCGGCGCACACCAGCCGGATTTATCATTTCTTTAGTGGACAAAAAGTCGGTTTACGCCCATAGGAAATTGTACTATTAGCGGACAAAAGGAGTGGTCTTAAAACACTTTCACCCTGACAACGGACAATACAAACAACGTTCTCAGAAAACCCCCATTTTGTGTAATTGCAACCATTTCGGGACACCGCGAGTGTTCTTAGAACACATTCAACTAGACAGATTACAATATGGACAGCGTCCTGAGGACACCCCCAGTTTGTGTATTTATGAACAATTAAGTACACCGCGAGTGTTGATAGCTCATTTTTACCTTCCTTGCGAACAAAAATGACACATACTCCGTCCTCTAAACACCCCACCATTTAGTTTATTTACAAAATGTCAGAACAGCCGTGTTCTCCTCGCACAAATCGGACACAACAAAAACATCTAGCACATAAAAAACAAAACATTGAACCTATCTCATACTCCCCCACCCTCCCCAAACACTCTTACACACCAACACCCGGCACTAAATACAATTTTTTATCCACGTTTCACTGCGCTGTCAGCGGTCGTCCGTGAATGCAAGATGGCGGGCGCCACAGAAAATATGACACGCTCCACGCCCCTCGCCGTCCTATCAGTGAACATGTCGCATGTCCGCGGACATGACACAAGGCCATGGGCCAATCGGGGTGCTGTCCGCGGAGTGAACAGGGAAGTCCGTCCGCGAAGCGAACACAGATATCACAAATTTTTTTGCCTTACGTTTTGGTCATTTTATAAAAAACTACTGGACGGATTGACACCAAATTTGCAAAAGCACGCTTTCGGGACCAAACCCCCGCTCCTGCCGCAAATTTGGTGTAAATTCGTCCAGCGGTTTGGCCTGTGGCCGTGCACAAAGTTTTTTCCCATTATGTCTATGGGAAAAAACACAAGTTTTGGGACCCCCTCTATAACTTTCCCCCCCCGGACGAATCCTCACCAACCTTTGCAAAAAAATTCAGGTCGGGCCATATACTTTTTTTGCAAAGTTTGGTGAGGATTCGTCCAGAGGGAGCGAAGTTATAAGCCACCCAAAAAATGTTCTTCCTATGGAAACACCAACTTAACCATAACTACATGGACGCTACCGCGTCCATGTAATATTACATGGCCTGCGGTAGCGGCATGTAGTTATGGTTAAGTTGCTGAACCCATAAGAAGAGCACTTTTGGGTGGCTTATAACTTTGGTCCCCCTGGACGAATACTCACCAAACATTGCAAGACGAGTATATGGATCAATCTGTATCTTTTTGCAAAGTTTGATCAAGGGTGGGGAAAGTTACATGGGGTGTCCAAACATTTCTTTTTTCCCATAGACTGAATGGAGAAAAACATTGCTCACGCCTGCAGCCCAAACCGCTAGATGGATTTTCACCAAATTTGCAGCAGGAGCGGTGGCTTGGTCCCGAAAGCGTGCTTTTGTAAATTTGGTGGAAATCTGTCCAGTAATTTTTTAAAAAAAGGACCAAAAACCAGGTCCAAAAAAATGAGTGATATCTATGTCTGCTCCACGGACACACTTCCCTGTTCTCTGCGCGGACAGGACTCTGATTGGCTTAAAGGGCAACATGGTGTCCGTGGACATCGGACGTGTCCGCTGATTGGATGGTGAAAAACATGAAGTGAAACACAACATTGCACTTGTCAAACTTATCAAATAATCTCTGGGGAGGTGAGGGGTGATGAGGATGGGATGGGATATGGCTGAAAGAAGCAAAAAAACTGGTGTTTTTGCTGTGAAAGTCCACAAACAGTCCTGGGGCGTTCGCGGACACTTCTACATTACATGGTTGGTGAAAAGAAGTTCTTGGATGGCATATAACTATGGCACCACTTAATTAAACTGCATGAACATTTGCACTTATATTCTTGGCCTGATTCCGAATGAGTCTGCAAAGTTTGGTGGGATTCTGTCAAGAGGGGGCAATTAGAGGGGGGTCCCAAAATAATATAAAGGTTTATAAATGTGGTGCCATTTGACAAATCTACACAAAGGTTTGCAAATAGATTGTAGATCTAGATTTAAATGGTTTTGCAAAGTTTGGTGGGATTCTGTCAAGAGGGGGCAAAATAGAGGGGGTCCCAAATTATTTTAAAAGCTTATAAATGGGGTGCCATTTAACGTATCTACACAAAGGTGTGCAAAAACATTATAGTTCTGGATATACATGTTTTTGCAATGTTTGGTTGGATTTTGTCAAGAGGGGGCAAAATTATAGGGGGGGTCCCAAAAATTGTAAAGGCTTATAAATGTGGTGCAATTTGACGAATCTACACAAAAGTTTGCAAAAAGATTTTAGATCTATATATAAATGTTTTCATAAAGTCTATATGGATTTTGTGAAGTGGGGGCTAGGTAATATTACTATTGTATGTGCATACATTTGACACTTTTGAACAAATAAAACATATGTGGATTTCCAGCAAACTTGTGGAAGGAGCATTGTCAAGGATCTGAAAGCATGGTTTTGCAAATGTATGGAACTCGACCTTCCCTTTCCATGGTGGCCAACTTGGAAAAGGATTTTCCTTCCTACACCGGGATGCCTGTGGCGTCCCGGTGTAGGAAGGAAAATCTTTTTTGGCAACCCCGGTTTCCGCTTTGGGAACCTAGGGTGCTAATGGCCATCATCCCTCATTACAGGGGCTGGAATGGCCGGATAATGGTCGGAGACCTCGTTATCCACCATCACCTCGCTTGGGCTGATAACTTTAGCTGCTGGGCCGGTATCCACCGTTCCAGTCCCTGGGACGGGGGATGAACGCCACAATATTCCCATTAGCATAACACAAAATGCAAATGGAAATGTTGGAAAATCTTATTTAGTCTATGTACTTTACTGCGAAATGTAAAGTAGATAGAGTCTATACGTTTTGTTTTAGTTCCATTTTTTAACTGTGAATGGTGGTTCCTAAAGGAACATTTCTTTTTGTTGTTTTTGGATGTAATTTAATTTTTTGGTAGGAGAGTTAAGAACGAAAGGTGGGGAGGGAAATGAGGGAAGAGGCACCAAACACTAATATGGAGGGGACAGGGCAAAATATTGCATGTGTGTCATTTCTAAGGTAGAGGGCAGTGTTTCTCATGCTCCTTGATTACAGCAGCGGTGGTGGCTCTTGGGAAGGAGGGGTGGCAATAGCTGATGCCATTTTAAGATAAATAGCAGTTTTACTAAAAGTATGTACTGTGTACTAGATTGTTAATGGATCATGAGTGGGGATAGGTGTTGGAGCTTTGCAAGGGAAATTTTGAAGTTGAAAGTTCCTAGAGCAGTAGAAAATACAGTTCCGAACTGTCCGCAAAGCATGGATTTTATCATGAAGTGCGGACGGGTTCTCGGACACGTCATCATGCCCTGCACCAGCGTATGGTCAGGCAGCACTGTCCGGAAGGTCCGCAATGTAGTCAGATGTTCGTAGACGTCTACGGATGCAAAACTAGTTGAAATAGTAGCAAAAAGTGTATAGAAGTGTTAAAAATTATTCTAGAAGGTGGGAAATATAAGAGTTTTAAGGTGACACTTTGTAAATTGGACACAAATATTGTTATATTGGGTAAGTATGATATTAATAAGTTGTAGGAAAATGGCATTTACTGGTAAAAACCCATGAAATTCACTGAAAAAATTTTGTTAAACGGACGTTATGGTTAAGTTGGACTAATAAAAACCTATGAAATTCAGTGAAAAATCTTTGCTAACGGGACGTTATGGTTAAGTTGCACTAATAAAAACCTATGAAATTCACTGAAGAAACTTTGTTAAAGGGACATTATGGTTAAGGTGTGCTACAAAAAACCTATGAAATTCAGTAAAAAAACATTGTTAAAAGGACGTTATGGTTAAGTTGGACTAATAAAAACCTATGAAATTCAATGATAAAACTTTGTTAAAGGGACGTTATGGTTAAGTTGCACTAATAAAAACCTATGAAATTCAATGAAAAAACTTTGTTAAGGGGATGTTATGTTTAAGTTGCACTAATAAAAACCTATAAAATTCACTGAAAAAACTTTGTTAAAGGGACATTATGGTTACAAGTAAAATAAAAAAAATAAAATGAAATTTGCCAGTTATGGTAAGCTAAGCAACCATAACTCGCGCCACCACCGTGCACTGCACAGACTAACACCCAGGACATCAAAGATGACATCACAAATATCATTGGTGACATCACTTGTATGGAATGGGTGTGAAGAACCTTTCAGACGCAATAGAGCAGCAGAAGTGAGCTGGCATGCATGTACGTTTGGTTGCACAGGTGAGGTCACTGTTAGGACATGGTAACGTTTTTCATGTGTGGTTGGAAATGGTGCAGTGAAATGTCACGCAGTGTGGGCACTGGGTGCAGTGTTTGCATATTGTCAGTATGGAAGAGGGTATGGTTGAAGTGTAGCTTATATGTGCTTGGATAGTGCACTGTGTGCAGATTTCTTGGAGTAGGGGCAATGTTGTGAACCGTTTGTGGTTAGGTTGGCAGTGACACAATACTTTCTGAGTGGAAGTGGGTAAGACCATAGTATGTGAATGAAAGGGTGTAGGGGTGCCGGAGACAGTGTAATGTTGCAGAATATGGTAACTGTTGCATTTACCGCTGTATAGCTGCATTGCAGTGCAGAGGTTGGGTAGGAGTGCTGGTGCCAGTGGTGCATATGTGCACAGTGGTAGCTGGTGACATGCTGACATGCATGGATTCATTACAGGCATGTTTGCAAGGAGCACACCTACTGCAGCAATACAGGTTTGACATTGCATGAGGCACAGGGTGGTGATCCTTGGAGAATGGGTTTGGAGCTCATTGTAGACATGTTACAACAGCACAAGAGAGTTGGAAAACATGTACTGTGTGTTCCATGGTTGTGGTGATAGTTGCAACATGCTACAGTATTTGGTGTGCGGCAGGAGATGGTGCAGTGAGAAGGTGTGCAGTGTAGCCACAGGGTGCACTGTTTATATAATGTGAGTATGGAAGAGGGTATGATTGATGTGCAGCTTGTATGTGCTTGGATAGTGTGCTGTGTGCAGATTTATTGAAGTAGGCCCAAAATTGTGAAGCTGTTGTGCTTAGGTTGCCAGTGACACAAAACTTTGTGAATGGCAGTGGGTAGGGGTGGTGCAGGCCGTGGTATGTTTGTGGATTCTGCTAATTGTGACACGTTTCGTGAATGGATGTTCTGTGGTGTCGGGCGTGGGTTGAAGTGCCAGTACGTAAGTTAACGTTTGTGCATATTGTTAGCTGCCCACATGGTCACATGCATGTATCCATAGTGTTGCGCTGGGTGTGAGCAAGGGCTGCACTGTTGTGTGCATGGCCAAAGGTGTGGTGGGTGCACCGTAGGTTCTTTGGTGATGCTGCAATTGTGCATTTGTTAGCAGAAGTTTCTGTTGGAAGGGTTTTGGAATGAAACAGAACGTGCACTTACAGTGTTTTACAGTAAATATGGAGTGGTGTACATAAATTATAGTGTGCAATGCAGAGGTTTTGTATGTGATTGCTGCGTGCGTGTTTGATTATTTGACAGCACTCAATGAGGGAACGCTGCAAAAATGCCACTGCAAAGGGAAGAAGTATTGTGTCTGATTTACTGGGCTTTGGCCCTCACTGTAGATGGGAAAGAGCTTGCGGCACATCCTGCCATTATGAGCATGCTGGTCATGGAAATGGAATTGTGGGAAATAGGCAATTAGGTGTTTGACAGGAAGGGGCGGTACCATATCTTCCCAATACTGTGTCGTGAGGTTGGTGGAGATGGAGAGACGCACAGTGCTTATCGTCGGTGATACCTTTGTGCGCCATCTGCACAGGTGTTGTGTGCAAAGAGGCGTTGCTGGTAATTTCGGGTTGGAAGGAGTGGATGCTTTCTGGGGCTGTCAGGGTGACTGCAGTTTCAGCAGGTTGGTTCAGCTTTGCAGATATGTGGCCTCTGTCACAAACCTAGACTTTGTCGTGGTGCACTATGGAAGTCTATATTTGGGTTACATGTCGTGGGGACATTTAATCCATCACCTGAAGAGGTTGCTGAACGCAGTGATGCAGATTTTTCCTACTGCCAAGGTCGTTTTCTCATGCATAACACCAAGAGGAGTATGGGCCCATGCCAGTGCAGTTTGTCCATATCCAGAGGTCAGAAGCATGTGTGAATTTATGCAGACTGCTGGCGTGTTCTCTACCCACTATGAGATCATGAAATGGCAAAATATCCAGTGGTTCTGTAGAAATGGCATTTATTTGAGCACCATTGGCAATGCTGTTTTGCTTTTACACTGTGCAGGAAGCATTCAACCGAATGTGGTAAAAATCTGAGGAGAGGCAAACAGAAACGCATATAAAGAGAAAAGAAAAAAAAAAAGGTGCTTGCATGCACGTAAAAAAAAAAAAATTATACATCAACGATGGAAGACACAATCCCCTACCCAGCTTGATATTGCTTCCCCTACCAACCCCAGGGCCCCCCTCACTATCACGAAAAGGTAGCAGATTCCATGGTACTTTCAGGATTACACGTGCCACATTCTGGGTGGTCATGTGTATGTATGCTGATGGAATAATCTTGCATACTTTTACTGAAGTTTGCAGTGGACGTGCTTTAAAATGGCATGACACTTGTACTGTACATGTGTAACAGTACATTTGAAGTGTTGTACAGGAGTGACAGTGTTGGATGATGGTGGCTTCAATGCGATTGGTAGATGCGTATGTGCTTATTTACGCGTAACCCAATGATGTAGTACTGCAGAGAAGATAGTGGAAAGGGAAAAAGCACTGCTCCAGTTTTACAGGGGTGCGGCCCTCGCAGTACACACGCACATGCCACAATATACCCTTCCCACCATGTTGCCCAATTGACATGGGACTGTGGGGATTGTCCAATCAGGTGATTAGGGTGTGCGGCAATAGGAAGAAGAACTCCTGCTTCACTCGGGCCTGGCCCTCGCCGTACTTGGGGAAGCACTCGTGCCACATTCTGCGCTTCTTGCCATGCTGCCCTATGGAAATGGGACTGTAGGGGTTGTCCTATCAGGTGCTCAGGGTGTGCGTCACAGGAAAGCACACCAATAGGAAGAAGGACCTTGCGCTAGATCGGAAAGCGCATGTGCCACATTCTCCCCTTCTAAGGATGCTGGCCAATGCGAATGTGACTGCGGGGATTCTCCAATTAGCTGCTTAGGTTCCGCTTCACAGGAAGCAGCGGTAAACATTTTTTACATTATTTCATGCACTCAGACTGGCAGAAATGGTGGACGCAGAGTGCTGTTACTGGGCGATGCCTTTGTGGTACATTTGCACAGGTATGCCCAGGAAAGAGACTTGTATGGCAGGCATTGTGGTGAGCTGCCGATGCCTGCAATTTTGGCGTTGTCCTTGACCTTTGCAAAGAAGTAGTCACTATCGCGCCTTTTCATGTTTTCGTGTTACAGTACGGAGCTCAGCATTTAGGTTACGCACCTTGTGCATATGTGTTGCATCAATTTAGGAGATTGATGAAAGCAATGAAGCGTTTTCTTCCCACTGCGAAAATTCTATTGTCATCTATACCGCCAAGAAGAGGGTGTGACTGTTCTAATGCAGTTTGTTCACAGCCAGAAGGCGTAAGGTGTATCATTAATGGAAGCATGGCTACTTTTTTGTGTGATTCTGCAATGTTCTTCTGCTACAATGACATCATTCATTCTCAAAATGCTGACTTATTCCATGACAATGGCATTTCTTTGTTGAACATTGGCAATGGCATTTTGTCGATCCATCTACAAGTTGCGTTGAAGAGCTTAGTGTAAGAATGCGCAGAATATAGAAAAAGAAAAATCTTTATAAAAATCAAAAATCCTTTTCTTACCCATACCACTAAGAAGAGTATTCGACTGTTCTAATGCAGTTTGTTCACAGCGAGAGGGCGTAAGGTGTATCATCAATGGAAGCATGTCTGCTTTTCTGTACAATGCTGCAATGTTCTTCTGCAACAATGACATAATTGATTCTAAAAATGAGGACTTGTTCCATGACAATGGCATTTCTTTGTCCAATATTGGCAATTATATTTTGTTGTTCCATGTACAGGATGCGGTGAAGAGCTTACTGTAAGAATGGGCAGAGTGCAGAAAAATAAAAATCTCTATAAAAACCACAAAAATAGTGTTTCCTTAAAAGCATCTTTTTAGAGCCACCACTACATATGAAATCTGCTGTCCTGGTTGAAATGTATTCCGCCACTCCTGCAGACAACACGAAAAGTTTGCGGACACTGTGTTACTTCCGGGATTGCACGTGCCACATCCGGCCCATTTGCAGAATAGCGCGCATTGAAATGGGACTGTGGAAGCTAAGAGATTGTGCAATAAGGCTTCTCGGTGTGGTGTGAGCAAAAATGTGTTGGAAGAATAACATTTGCAAAATAGTCACCAATTAAATATTATAACACTGTATATAATCTTGCTAGCAAGTAGTTGCAATAGCTACTGGAATGGGTGGGCAGGGATTTGGACACGCATTGTAAATGAAAGCCACCGACTGCAACTCGCTCCCAACACCCACTGCGTTCCTTTCTTCTTGCCTGTGAACAAAAGGCCACTCTACAGGATGCTATATACAGTACAATACTACAGAGAATGCATATATCCAACGTTTGATGCACTAGTCCTAAACAGCTTGTGCAGTGGCGCTGCCATAATTCTGAATGTCTCACCATGGGTAATGTGTACTCGCAGATATTGATCTGCAGAATATTGTATGATATGTATTACGCCACAAAATTGCTGTTTGTACTTCTTCAAATATAGCAATCTGTGCATCGAAGCAAAAGTATGGTCACTCGATGGCACAACATTAGCCGTATCTGTAGCATTCATGGAGATGAGTAAATATTGCCACATAGGAATGCTTTTCATCAGGAGACACACAGAGGCCGGTTCATGGAATAATTAGCGCGGCGCAAGTGGGCAAAAACGTGCGAATCGCAGTGGAATAGCGAAAGTCGCAGTGCAAGTGCGAAAATCGCACCAAAAGCAGCGCACATCAATTCATGGAAGGCCGTGCGCGAGAAAACCAGCGGATGTGCGATAAAACAGTGCGCGGCGCATGTTGGCGCACAGGCCATCTAACAGCGTGCGCCAGGTCACAGCGAAAATCGCACAGGCCACAGCGAAATTCGCACATAGCGCGGCGCACGCAACAAAAGTAGGCGGAACACGGGCGTAACACTCGGAATGGGGAACAACTTGCCAAAACGTGGGCGTCACGGGGGAAGTACAGGGCACAAGTGCGCGGAACGCCCACACGCTCGCCTACAACACGTATTCATGGAATAGAATAGGGGAAAAAAGCGCACGCTCAAACCAGCGCACAGGCACAAACACGACCGCCACAAGAAAGCAGGCGGTAGCGTCTCTGCGGCTGTAAGAAATGTGCGCCAAAAGGTGCGCCAACAAATAGCACCTATATACTGCCATGATGAATGTCCTATACTGTGGCCCTCCAGGACAAATGACGTGGAAAGGGGTACCCACAAACACGGACACCCGCTGACAAAAAATACGTGTGCGTGTATACCTGGGTGCGCGGGAAGTCTCACACGCGATTTCAGCAGGGTACGTGTATTTCAGGGGTGCGCAGGAAGTCACACACACGATTGGCCCAGTGCGAGCAGGGTACGTGTATTTCAGGGGTGCGCGGGAAGTTACACACGCGATTCCAGCAAGGTATGTGTATTTCAGGGGTGCGCGGGAAGTCACACACGTGATTTCAGCAGGGTACGTGTATTTCAGGGGTGCGCGGGCAGTTCCACACACGATTGGCCCAGTGCGAGCAGGGTACATGTATTTCAGGGGTGCGCGGGAAGTTACACACGCAATTCCAGCAAGGTATGTGTATTTCAGGGGTGCGCGGGAAGTCACACATGCGATTTCAGCAGGGTACGTGTGTTTCAGGGGTGCGCGGGCAGTTCCACACGCGATTGGCCCAGTGCGAGCAGGGTACGTGTATTTCAGGTGTGCGCGGGAAGTTACACACGCGATTCCAGCAAGGTATGTGTATTTCAGGGGTGCGCGGGAAGTCACACACGCGATTTCAGCAGGGTACGTGTATTTCAGGTGTGCACGCGCAGTTCCACACACGATTGGCCCAGTGCGAGCAGGGTACGTGTATTTCAGGGGTGCGCGGGAAGTTACACACGCGATTCCAGCAAGGTATGTGTATTTCAGGGGTGCGCGGGAAGTCACACACGCGATTTCAGCAGGGTACGTGTATTTCAGGGGTGCGCGCGCAGTTCCACACACGATTGGCCCAGTGCGAGCAGGGTACGTGTATTTCAGGGGTGCACGGGAAGTTACACACGCGATTCCAGCAAGGTATGTGTATTTCAGGGGTGAGCGGGAAGTCACCCATGCGATTTCAGCAGGGTACGTGTATTTCAGGGGTGCGCGGGCAGTTCCACACACGATTGGCCCAGTGCGAGCAGGGTATGTGTATTTCAGGGGTTCTGGGGAGTACCACACATGAATTGGCCGTGTGGGCCCTCCCAGGTGTACGCTCCACAACCTCCACGGACCCTGCAGCCAGCCCACACCACAGGGGACTACCCTGCACCCCTGCCCATTTCCCGCAGGCAGCCCATTCACCATGGGCATGCCCCCAGCCAACCCACATGTCACCTTGCACTACTGATCAACAATGCATGTCTACCACCACCCCCACCCCTCAGCAGTGCAGGGGCACCCTCCACCAGGCCCCCACTCATGTCTCCCACCACCCCCACCCCCCTGCCACCATGGGCAGCCTCCACCAGGCCCCCACTCATGTCCCCCTGCACCCCCACCCCCAAGCAGTGCAGGGGCACCCTCCACCAGGCCCCCACACATGTCTCCCATCACCCCACCCCCAAGCAGTGCAGGGGCACCCTCCACCAGGCCCCCACTCATGTCCCCCTGCACCCCCACCCCCAAGCAGTGCAGGGGCACACTCCACCAGGCCCCCACTCATGTCTCCCACCACCCCCACCCCCCAGCCACCAGGGGCAGCCTCCACCAGGCCCCTACTCATGTCTCCCACCACCTCCACCCCCCAGCCACCAGGGCCAGCCTCCACCAGGCCCCCACTCATGTCTCCCACCACCCCCACCCCCAGCCACCAGGGGCAGCCTCCACCAGGCCCCTACCCATGTCTCCCACCACCCCCACCCCCCAGCCACCAGGGCCAGCCTCCACCAGGCCCCCACTCATGTCTCCCACCACCCCCACCCCCCAGCCACCAGGGGCAGCCTCCACCAGGCCCCTACTCATGTCTCCCACCACCCCAACCCCCAAGCAGTGCAGGGGCACCCTCCACCAGGCCCCCACTCATGTCTCCCACCACCCCCACCCCCCAGCCACCAGGGGCAGCCTCCACCAGGCCCCCACTCATGTCTCCCACCACCCCCACCCCCAAGCAGTGCAGGGGCACCCTCCACCAGGCCCCCACTCATGTCTCCCACCACCCCCACCCCCCAGCCACCAGGGGCAGCCTCCACCAGGCCCCCACTCATGTCTCCCACCACCCCCATCCCCAAGCAGTGCAGGGGCACCCTCCACCAGACCCCCACTCATGTCCCCCTGCACCCCCACCCCCCAGCAGTGCATGGGCACCCTCCACCAGGCCCCCACTCATGTCTCCCACCACCCCCACCCCCAAGCAGTGCAGGGGCAGCCTCCACCAGGCCCCTACTCATGTCTCCCACCACCCCCACCCCCCAGCCACCAGGGGCAGCTTCCACCAGGCCCCCACTCATGTCCCCCTGTACCCCCACCCCCCAGCATCCAGGGTCACCCTCCACCAGGCCCCCGCTCATGTCTCCCACCACCCCCACCCCCCAGCCACCAGGGGCATCCTCCACCAGGCCCAAAATCATGTCTCCCACCACCCCACCCCCCAGCAGTGCAGGAGCACCCTCCACCAGGACCCCACTCATGTCTCCCACCACCCCACCCCCAAGCAGTGCAGGTGCACCCTCCACCAGGCCCCCACACATGTCTCCCACCACCCCACCCCCAAGCAGTGCAGGGGCACACTCCACCAGGCCCCCACTCATGTCTCCCACCACCCCCACCCCCCAGCCACCAGGGGCAGCCTCCACCAGGCCCCTACTCATGTCTCCCACCACCCCCACCCCCCAGCCACCAGGGCCAGCCTCCACCAGGCCCCCACTCATGTCTCCCACCACCCCCACCCCCCAGCCACCAGGGGCAGCCTCCACCAGGCCCCTACTCATGTCTCCCACCACCCCCACCCCCCAGCCACCAGGGCCAGCCTCCACCAGGCCCCCACTCATGTCTCCCACCACCCCCACCCCCCAGCCACCAGGGGCAGCCTCCACCAGGCCCCTACTCATGTCTCCCACCACCCCCACCCCCAAGCAGTGCAGGGGCACCCTCCACCAGGCCCCCACTCATGTCTCCCACCACCCCCAACCCACAGCCACCAGGGGCAGCCTCCACCAGGCCCCCACTCATGTCTCCCACCACCCCCACCCCCCAGCCACCAGGGGCAGCCTCCACCAGGCCCCCACTCATGTCTCCCACCACCCCCACCCCCAAGCAGTGCAGGGGCACCCTCCACCAGGCCCCCACTCATGTCTCCCACCACCCCCACCCCCAAGCAGTGCAGGGGCAGCCTCCACCAAGCCCCTACTCATGTCTCCCACCACCCCCAACCCCCAGCCACCAGGGGCAGCCTCCACCAGGCCCCCACTCATGTCCCCCTGCACCCCCAGCATCCAGGGTCACCCTCCACCAGGCCCCCACTCATGTCTCCCACCACCCCCACCCCCCAGCCACCAGGGGCATCCTCCACCAGGCCCCCAATCATGTCTCCCACCACCCCACCCCCCAGCAGTGCAGGGGCACCCTCCACCAGGCCCCCACTCATGTCTCCCACCACCCCACCCCCAAGCAGTGCAGGTGCACCGTCCACCAGGCCCCCACTCATGTCTCCCACCACCCCCACCCCCCAGCCACCAGGGGCAGCCTCCACCAGACCCCTACTCATGTCTCCCACCACCCCCACCCCCAAGCAGTGCAGGGGCACCCTCCACCAGGCCCCCACTCATGTCTCCCACCACCCCCACCCCCCAGCCACCAGGGGCACCCTCCACCAGGCCCCCACTCATGTCTCCCACCACCCCCACCCCCCAGCCAACAGGGGCAGCCTCCACCAGGCCCCAACTCATGTCTCCCACCTCCCCCATCCCCAAGCAGTGCAGGGGCACCCTCCACCAGGCCCCCACTCATGTCTCCCACCACCCCCACCCCCAAGCAGTGCAGGGGCACCCTCCACCAGGCCCCCACTCATGTCCCCCTGCACCCCCACCCCCCAGCAGTGCATGGGCACCCTCCACCAGGCACCCACTCATGTCTCCCACCATCCCCACCACCAAGCAGTGCAGGGGCAGCATCCACCAGGCCCCTACTCATGTCTCCCACCACCCCCACCCCCAGCCACCAGGGGCAGCCTCCACCAGGCCCCCACTCATGTCCCCCTGCACCCCAACCCCCCAGCATCCAGGGTCACCCTCCACCAGGCCCCCACTCATGTCTCCCACCACCCCCACCCCCCAGCCACCAGGGGCATCCTCCACCAGGCCCCCAATCATGTCTCCCACCACCCCACCCCCCAGCAGTGCAGGGGCACCCTCCACCAGGCCCCCACTCATGTCTCCCACCACCCCACCCCCAAGCAGTGCAGGTGCACCCTCCACCAGGCCCCCACACATGTCTCCCACCACCCCACCCCCAAGCAGTGCAGGGGCACACTCCACCAGGCCCCCACTCATGTCTCCCACCACCCCCCACCCCCCAGCCACCAGGGCCAGCCTCCACCAGGCCCCCACTCATGTCTCCCACCACCCCCACCCCCCAGCCACCAGGGGCACCCTCCACCAGGCCCCCACTCATGTCTCCCACCACCCCCACCCCCCAGCCACCAGGGGCAGCCTCCACCAGGCCCCAACTCATGTCTCCCACCTCCCCCATCCCCAAGCAGTGCAGGGGCACCCTCCACCAGGCCCCCACTCATGTCCCCCTGGACCCCCAGCCCCCAGCAGTGCATGGGCACCCTCCACCAGGCCCCCACTCATGTCTCCCACCACCCCCACCCCCAAGCAGTGCAGGGGCACCCTCCACCAGGCCCCCACTCATGTCCCCCTGCACCCCCACCCCCCAGCAGTGCATGGGCACCCTCCACCAGGCACCCACTCATGTCTCCCACCATCCCCACCACCAAGCAGTGCAGGGGCAGCATCCACCAGGCCCCTACTCATGTCTCCCACCACCCCCACCCCCAGCCACCAGGGGCAGCCTCCACCAGGCCCCCACTCATGTCCCCCTGCACCCCAACCCCCCAGCATCCAGGGTCACCCTCCACCAGGCCCCACTCATGTCTCCCACCACCCCCACCCCCCAGCCACCAGGGGCATCCTCCACCAGGCCCCCAATCATGTCTCCCACCACCCCACCCCCCAGCAGTGCAGGGGCACCCTCCACCAGGCCCCCACTCATGTCTCCCACCACCCCACCCCCAAGCAGTGCAGGTGCACCCTCCACCAGGCCCCCACACATGTCTCCCACCACCCCACCCCCAAGCAGTGCAGGGGCACACTCCACCAGGCCCCCACTCATGTCTCCCACCACCCCCCACCCCCCAGCCACCAGGGCCAGCCTCCACCAGGCCCCTACTCATGTCTCCCACCACCCCCACCCCCCAGCCACCAGGGCCAGCCTCCACCAGGCCCCCACTCATGTCTCCCACCACCCCCATCCCCCAGCCACCAGGGGCAGCCTCCACCAGGCCCCTACTCATGTCTCCCACCACCCCCACCCCCCAGCCACCAGGGCCAGCCTCCACCAGGCCCCCACTCATGTCTCCCACCACCCCACCCCCCAGCCACCAGGGGCAGCCTCCACCGGGCTCCTACTCATGTCTCCCACCACCCCACCCCCAGGAAGTGCAGGGCCAGCCTCCACCAGGCCCCACTCATGTCTCCCACCACCCCCACCCCCCAGCCACCAGGGGCATCCTCCACCAGGCCCCCAATCATGTCTCCCACCACCCCACCCCCCAGCAGTGCAGGGGCACCCTCCACCAGGCCCCCACTCATGTCTCCCACCACCCCACCCCCAAGCAGTGCAGGTGCACCCTCCACCAGGCCCCCACACATGTCTCCCACCACCCCACCCCCAAGCAGTGCAGGGGCACACTCCACCAGGCCCCCACTCATGTCTCCCACCACCCCCCACCCCCCAGCCACCAGGGCCAGCCTCCACCAGGCCCCTACTCATGTCTCCCACCACCCCCACCCCCCAGCCACCAGGGCCAGCCTCCACCAGGCCCCCACTCATGTCTACCACCACCCCCATCCCCCAGCCACCAGGGGCAGCCTCCACCAGGCCCCTACTCATGTCTCCCACCACCCCCACCCCCCAGCCACCAGGGCCAGCCTCCACCAGGCCCCCACTCATGTCTCCCACCACCCCACCCCCCAGCCACCAGGGGCAGCCTCCACCGGGCTCCTACTCATGTCTCCCACCACCCCACCCCCAGGAAGTGCAGGGCCAGCCTCCACCAGGCCCCCACTCATGTCTCCCACCACCCCCACCCCCCAGCCACCAGAGGCAGCCTCCACCAGGCCCCCACTCATGTCTCCCACCACCCCCAGCCACCAGGGGCATCCTCCACCAGGCCCCCAATCATGTCTCCCACCACCCCACCCCCCAGCAGTGCAGGGGCACCCTCCACCAGGCCCCCACACATGTCTCCCACCACCCCACCCAAAAGCAGTGCAGGGGCACACTCCACCAGGCCCCCACTCATGTCTCCCACCACCCCCACCCCCCAGCCACCAGGGGCAGCCTCCACCAGGCCCCCACTCATGTCTCCCACCACCCCCACCCCCCTGCCACCATGGGCAGCCCCCACCAGGTCCTCACAATCCCCAATCATGTGCGTAATGGTCAGCCTCCACAGCCAAAAAGCCCTACGAAGTAACCCATTCACTCACATGGAAATGGAAATCACATATTACACCCCCAATGTTCATGAAGCTAATGAAGCCATGTCCGTCACACACAATGGTTGCAATTGAATGTGAAAACACACAACATGACATGCATGAAACCAATGAGATGATACCACACAGTGAAGTATGCAAACAAAATTGTATTGAAAAAAAATAAGAATGCTAAAGAAAGAAAACAAACTACAATGTGAATGACAAAACATAAGCTGCATGTCCGTATTAAAAAATAAAACTTGAAATCCAAATCGAAAAAAATTTAGTCCAAAGTCAAATGTAAAAAAATCTCCATGCAATAAAGAACTATGTACAAAAATAACAAGGGTCAATGACCCCAACTGAACAAAGGAAACCTACTAAAAAACCTACCCAAAAATCAACTATATACAAAAAGTGGAGCAGTGTCCGTCGACTCCAAATCATAATACGAAAGAAAGGAAACCTAAAACTAAAGAACTATATACAAAGGCGGCGGGCAAGTCCAGCGGCTCACTCTGTGGTGTCCCGGGCCAGGGCATCATCGAACTCCTGTTCGATGTCCCGGAGGCGGTCCAGTTCCATGGCCCCGAGGGTCCGCAGGGACGACGCTGTGTCCTCCTCCAACCCCCTGCGGATTGCCTCGAGGCACTCGGCCCGCCTCAGGGCCCTCCGCATGGAGTTCTCCGCCATGTCCATTGTACAGTGCCCTGATGCCTGTGTTTTGTTTCTCCCTGTCTGCAGCGTCAACTGATGAAGAGGGCGGAGAAGGTGCTGTGGAGCACAGCGGCGGGGATCCGACCGCCAGCCGGAGACGCAAGGCCCGGCTCCCCTCCCGTGTTGTCATCTCGTCGGGGAGTGAGGAGTCCGGTGCCGCATCCCAGGCCGCAGCTGCCGGGGGGAGGTCCAAGAGGCGGAGGTTGCAGTTGGACTCCTCGGCAGCAGAAGGGGCAACTGGGACCCCACAGGGCCCAACAGGGGAAGATGGCACGGAGTCATCCAGGTTGGTGGGGGGTTTGGTGGAGGAGGAGGCCGTGCAAGCACCAGAGACGGGGTCTGGAGGTGGGGATCCCACTGGTGCTAGTGGTGCAGTGCAGGACCAGGGACAGGAGGCAGCACAGGCGGCCGCGGAGGTGCCTGTGTGCAATCCTGTCCCCGATCCTGTCCCTGCATCATCTTGCACCAGCAGGGATGCCTACGTCCAGACCCGTTTTCAGGCAGGGGATGAGCTGACGTCAACTGGCCTTCCTCTGCCTGCGGATGTGGCCATCCAGGTCCGGGTTGAGCCTGTCCTGGCTGGTGTGGTGTTGCGTCAACGGGCCAAGCAAGGTGACCTGCAGTCTTTTCATGGAGAGACTGCACGTCATCTCGAATGGCTCGTTGACCACGTCAGCCTGCTGGGACAGGTCACCCAGGCCGGATTCTGCTGTCTGATGGGGCTTGCTCTGACCCCCTCCTCAACTGGACCCCCTACACGCCAGTCGTCCTTTGTGCCATCTTCCCACCCATCAGTCACCTGGGTGCCCTGTGGAGCTGCCTCTGACGGTGCGGCCAGGCTGGTGGAGGAGGCATCCCTGCCACAGTCGGGAGTCGGTGGTCCAGCAGGGGTGGCCACATCAAGTGCACCCCAGCGGGCAGAGGATGTGCAGGCAGCAGGAGGCAGTGCACGGGCAGAGGCAGAGCAGCAGCAGCAGCAACATGGTGGGAGCCATGAAGGCTCGGGGCTTTCGACATCGGAGGGGCAGGCATCGGCCGGAGGGCAGGGGGACCCAGGATAGAGAGTGTCTTCCGTGTGGCAGCGGTTGGGCCACGCCATAGGTGCGGAGCGGCGGCGGGCGGAAGAGGCGCGGCTCACAATGGTCAGGGCGGAGAACTCCATGCGGAGGGCCCTGAGGCGGGCCGAGTGCCTCGAGGCAATCCGCAGGGGGTTGGAGGAGGACACAGCGTCGTCCCTGCGGACCCTCGGGGCCATGGAACTGGACCGCCTCCGGGACATCGAACAGGAGTTCGATGATGCCCTGGCCCGGGACACCACAGAGTGAGCCGCTGGACTTGCCCGTCGCCTTTGTATATAGTTCTTTAGTTTTAGGTTTCCTTTCTTTCGTATTATGATTTGGAGTCGACGGACACTGCTCCACTTTTTGTATATAGTTGATTTTTAGGTAGGTTTTTTAGTAGGTTTCCTTTGTTCAGTTGGGCTCATGGACCCTTGTTATTTTTGTACATAGTTCTTTATTGAATGGAGAATTTTTTACATTTGACTTTGGACTAAATTTTTTTCGGTTTTTGGATTTCAAGTTTTATTTTTTCATACGGACATGCAGCTTATTTTTTGTCATTCACATTGTAGTTTGTTTTCTTTCTTTAGCATTCTTATTTTTTTTCAATACAATTTTGTTTGCATACTTCACTGTGTGGTATCATCTCATTGGTTTCATGCATGTCATGTTGTGTGTTTTCCCATTCAATTGCAACCATTGTGTGTGACGGACATGGCTTCATTAGCTTCATGTACATTGGGGGTGTAACATGTGATTTCCATTTCCATGTGGGTGAATGGGTTACTTGGTAGGGCTTTTTGGCTGTGGAGGCTGACCATTACGCACATGATTGGGGATTGTGAGGACCTGGTGGGGGCTGCCCATGGTGGCAGGGGGGTGGGGGGGTGGTGGGAGACATGAGTAGGGGCCTGGTGGAGGCTGCCCCTGGTGGCTGGGGGGTGGGGGTGGTGGGAGACATGAGTGGGGGCCTGGTGGAGGCTGCCCCTTGTGGCTGGGGGGTGGGGGTGGTGGGAGACATGAGGGTGCCCATGCACTGCTGGGGGGTGGGGTGCAGGGGGACATGAGTGGGGGACTGGAGGAGGGTGCCCCTGCACTGCTTGGGGGTGGGGGTGGTGGGAGACATGAGTGGGGGCCTGGTGGAGGGTGCCCATGCACTGCTGGGGGGTGGGGGTGCAGGGGGACATGAGTGGGGGCCTGGTGGGGGCTGCCCATGGTGGCTGGGGGGTGGGGGTGGTTGGAGACATTAGTGGGGGCCTGGTGGAGGGTGCCCCTGCACTGCTGGGGGGTGGGGGTGCAGGGGGACATGAGTGGGGGCCTTGTGGAGGGTGCCCCTGCACTGCTTGGGGGTGGGGGTGGTGGGAGACATGAGTGGGGGCCTGGTGGAGGGTGCACCTGCACTGCTTGGGGGTGGGGTGGTGGGAGACATGAGTGGGGGCCTGGTGGAGGGTGCCCCTGCACTGCTTGGGAGTGGGGTGGTGGGAGACATGAGTGGGGGCCTGGTGGAGGGTGCCCATGCACTGCTGGGGTGTGGGGGTGCAGGGGGACATGAGTGGGGGCCTGGTGGAGGGTGCCCCTGCACTGCTTGGGGGTGGGGGTGGTGGGAGACATGAGTGGGGCCTGGTGGAGGGTGCCCATGCACTGCTGGGGGGTGGGGGTGCAGGGGGACGTGAGTGGGGGCCTGGTGGAGGGTGCCCATGCACTGCTGGGGGGTGGGGGTGGTGGGAGACATGAGTGGGGACCTGGTGGAGGGTGCCCATGCACTGCTTGGGGGTGGGGGTGGTGGGAGACATGAGTGGGGGCCTGGTGGAGGGTGCCCATGCAATGCTGGGGGGTGGGGGTGCAGGGGGACATGAGTGGGGGCCTGGTGGAGGCTGCCCCTGGTGGCTGGGGGTGGGGGTGGTGGGAGACATGAGTGGGGGCCTGGTGGAGGGTGCCCCTGCACTGCTGGGGGGTGGGGGTGCAGGGGGACATGAGTGGGGGCCTGGTGGAGGCTGCCCATGGTGGCAGGGGGGTGGGGGTGGTGGGAGACATGAGTGGGGGCCTGGTGGAGGGTGCCCATGCACTGCTGGGGGTGGGGCTGCAGGGGGACATGAGTGGGGGCCTGGTGGAGGGTGCCCCTGCACTGCTTGGGGGTGGGGGTGGTGGGAGACATGAGTGGGGGCCTGGTGGAGGGTGCCCATGCACTGCTGGGGGGTGGGGGTGCAGGGGGACATGAGTGGGGGCCTGGTGAAGGGTGCCCATGCACTGCTGGGGGGTGGGGGTGCAGGGGGACATGAGTGGGGGCCTGGTGGAGGGTTCCCCTGCACTGCTTGGGGGTGGGGGTGGTGGGAGACATGCGTGGGGGCCTGGTGGAGGGTGCACCTGCACTGCTTGGGGGTGGGGTGGTGGGAGACATGAGTGGGGGCCTGGTGGAGGGTGCCCCTGCACTGCTGGGGGTGGGGTGGTGGGAGACATGATTGGGGGCCTGGTGGAAGATGCCCCTGGTGGCTGGGGGGTGGGGGTGATGGGAGACATGAGTGGGGGCCTGGTGGAGGGTGACCCTGGATGCTGGGGGGTGGGGGTGCAGGGGGACATGAGTGGGGGCCTGGTGGAGGCTGCCCCTGGTGGCTGGGGGGTGGGGGTGGTGGGCGACATGAGTAGGGGCCTGGTGGAGGCTGCCCCTGCACTGCTTGGGGGTGGGGGTGGTGGGAGACATGAGTGGGGGCCTGGTGGAGGCTGCCCCTGGTGGCTGGGGGGTGGGGGTGGTGGGAGACATGAGTGGGGGCCTGGTGGAGGGTGCCCCTGCACTGCTGGGGGGTGGGGGTGCAGGGGGACATGAGTGGGGGCCTGGTGGAGGCTGCCCATGGTGGCAGGGGGGTGGGGGTGGTGGGAGACATGAGTGGGGGCCTGGTGGAGGGTGCCCATGCACTGCTGGGGGGTGGGGGTGGTGGGAGACATGAGTGGGGGCCTGGTGGAGGGTGCCCCTGCACTGCTTGGGGGTGGGGGCGGTGGGAGACATGAGTGGGGGCCTAGTGGAGGGTGCCCATGCACTGCTGGTGGGTGGGGGTGCAGGGGGACATGAGTGGGGGCCTGGTGGGGGCTGCCCATTGTGGCTGGGGGGTGGGGGTGGTGGGAGACATTAGTGGGGGCCTGGTGGAGGCTGCCCCTGGTGGCTGGGGGGTGGGGGTGGTGGGAGACATGAGTGGGGGCCTGGTGGAGGATGCCCCTGCACTGCTGGGGGGTGGGGGTGCAGGGGGACATGAGTGGGGGCCTGGTGGAGGCTGGCCCTGGTGGCTGGGGGGTGGGGGTGGTGTGAGACATGAGTGGGGGCCTGGTGGAGGATGCCCCTGCACTGCTGGGGGGTGGGGGTGCAGGGGGACATGAGTGGGGGCCTGAAGGAGGGTGCCCCTGCACTGCTTGGGGGTGGGGGTGGTGGGAGACATGAGTGGGGGCCTGGTGGAGGGTTCCCATGCACTGCTGGGGGGTGGGGGTGCAGGGGGACATGAGTGGGGGCCTGGTGGAGGGTGCCCATGCACTGCTGGGGGGTGGGGGTGGTGGGAGACATGAGTGGGGGCCTGGTGGAGGGTGCCCATGCACTGCTGGGGGGTGGGGGTGCAGGGGGACATGAGTGGGGGCCTGGTGGGGGCTACCCATGGTGGCTGGGGGGTGGGGGTGGTGGGGGACATGAGTGGGGGCCTGGTGGAGGCTGCCCCTGGTGGCTGGGGGGTGGGGGTGGTGGGAGACATGAGTGGGGGCCTGGTGGAGGGTGCCCCTGCACTGCTGGGGGGTGGGGGTGCAGGGGGACATGAGTGGGGGCCTGGTGGAGGCTGCCCATGGTGGCAGGGGGGTGGGGGTGGTGGGAGACATGAGTGGGGGCCTGGTGGAGGGTGCCCATGCACTGCTGGGGGGTGGGGGTGCAGGGGGACATGAGTGGGGGCCTGGTGGAGGGTGCCCCTGCACTGCTTGAGGGTGGGGGTGGTGTGAGACATGAGTGGGGGCCTGGTGGAGGGTGCCCATGCACTGCTGGGGGGTGGGGGTGCAGGGGGACATGAGTGGGGGCCTGGTGGGGGCTGCCCATGGTGGCTGTGGGGTGGGGGTGGTGGGAGACATTAGCGGGGGCCTGGTGGAGGCTGCCCCTGGTGGCTGGGGGTGGTGGGAGACATGAGTGGGGGCCTGGTGGAGGGTGCCCCTGCACTGCTGGGGGGTGGGGGTGGTGGGAGACATGCATTGTTGATCAGTAGTGCAAGGTTACATGTGGGTTGGCTGGGGGGCATGCCCATGGTGGATGGGCTGCCTGCGGGACATGAGCAGGGGTGCAGGGTAGTCCCCCGTGGTGTGGGCTGCCTGCAGGGTCCGTGGAGGTTGTGGAGCGTACACCTGGGAGGACCCACACGGCCAATTCACGTGTAGTACTCCCCAGAACCCCTGAAATACACATACCCTGCTGAAATCGCGTGTGGAACTTCCCGCAGAATACACGTACCCTGCTCGCACTGGCCCATTCGCGTGTGGAACTTCCCGCGCACCCCTGGGATACATATACCCTGCAGAAATCGCGTGTGGAAGTTCCCGCGCACCCCTGGAATACACGTACCCTGCTGAAATCGCGTGTGGAACTTCCCGCGCACCCCTGGAATACACGTACCCTGCTTGAACGGGGCCAATCGCATGTGGAACTTCCCGCGCACCCCTGAAATACACGTACCCTGCTGGAATCGCATGTGGAACTTCCCGCGCACCCCTGGGATACACATACCCTGCTGAAATCGCGTGTGGAACTTCCCGCGCACCCCTGGAATACACGTACCCTGCTGAAATCGCGTGTGGAACTTCCCGCGCACCCCTGGAATACACGTACCCTGCTTGCACGGGGCCAATCGCATGTGGAACTTCCCGCGCATCCCTGGAATACACGTACCCTGCTTGCACGGGGCCAATCGTGTGAGAGACTTCACGCGAACCCCTGAAATACACGTAGCCCGCTCCCCCAGGTCCGATCGCGTGAGAAACTTCACGCGAACCCCTGAAATACACGTAGCCCGCTCCCCGAGGCCCGATCGCGTGAGAAACTTCACACGAACCCCTGAAATACACGTAGCCCGCTCCCCCAGGCCCGATCGCGTGAGAAACTACATGCGAACCCCTGAAATACACGTAGCCCGCTCCCCCAGGCCCGATCGGAGAGAAACTTCATGCGAACCCCTGAAATACACGTAGCCCGCTCCCCCAGGCCCGATCGCGTGAGAAACTTCATGCGAACCCCTGAAATACACGTAGCCCGCTCCCCCAGGCCCGATCGCGTGAGAAACTTCATGCGAACCCCTGGAATACACGTACCCTGCTTGCACGGGGCCAATCGTGTGAGAGACTTCACGCGAACCCCTGTAATACACGTAGAACGCTCCCCCAGGCCCGATCGCGTGAGAAACTTCACGCGAACCCCTGAAATACACGTAGCCCGCTCCCCCAGGCCCGATCGCGTGAGGAAGTTCACACGAACCCCTGTAATACACGTAGTCCGCTCCCCCAGGCCCGATCGCGTGTGGAACTTCCTGCGCACCCCTGAAATACACATACCTTGCTCGCACTGGGCCAATCGTGTGTGGAACTTCCCGCGCACCCCTGAAATACACGTTCCCCACTTGGCGTTTGCTGTTTGCCAGCCCGGTGAACTGGTCCAGGGTTAGCGCAGCCCTTTGCGATGATTTAGCGATTTTCATGGCTTTTCCTTGCGCGAGGGCGTTCTTCGGGGCGTTACTGGCGCTGCTGCAGGGTCGCTGCGATTCTCTGCGCCACGGCTGGTTTGGGAGCCTAAAATCCATGAATACGCTGTGCGCGGAAATCGGTTTTAGCGCACGTGCCTGGCGCAGACAATCGCACGCGGACACTCTGCGCCAGCCGCTTGCGACACTTTTCTGCGAAATTCTATGAATTACCCTGACAGTTTCATTAGGCAGAAAAAAAAGACAGTTGTTCAGGCAACTGCACATGGCCAAAGTACCTTTGCAACCGGCACTCATAATCTTTGAGATCTGAAGATTTTGTTGTTTACTTAGCTGTGCTTACATTTAACTGTCTGCGAGTTAGCAAGCAGCAACAGCGTTCATATTTTCCAGACTCACTACGGACTGTCATATGTGCAGTGCAATCATTTATGCACCTGTACAAACCACAGTGAGCAACTTGCTACGTAACCTCACGGTGCTAAGTGCAGGGATGGTGTGTCAGTTTCATGGGTCATGGAAGGTCAAACAGTTCATCAATCAAAGCAATGGGCCATTTAACATGCCCACTGTACACTGGAGCATCCTGCTCCTTGATCCCTATGGGCCTCAGGCAGCCATAAATCGGTAGCTTTGCAACATGAAATCCATAGGCTGGAGGACTGTTTGAAATGGTGTAGCCCGAAGCATGAATCAGTAGGGTTGGCAACCGGGGCAGCATTACCAGGAGACAGAGGATGAGATACGCATACGTATAGCTGTGCAACCGACAGACGTTCAGTGCCACGACTAATTAAAAGTGAATGAGAAGATGCAGACATGAGGCCGGTACTGTAGTCCTACAGACACTTCCATTGTGATTGGACATACGCCGGGCAGGTGCACTCTCAGTAGGAAACCTCCATTTATCTTACCTGCAGGCAACTCAGGCAGCACTGTGCACTACAGAGTCACAATGCAATTACAGCACCAAAGCAACAACTACGCACACACTGACAAACAGTTTACATGTCCACGTTTAATTTGTAAGAAACATCGCCAGTATTAGGAGGGGGTAGGGGTAGTAATAATTGTTTACCAATTGTTCCATTTTATGTACAGGCTGTGTACGTTACTTTTTACAGTGTCTCATTGATTTCGTGTGGCTATATGCTGTTGCAGAAGAGGTGCCACTTCTGATGCATTCCTTCAATGTAAAGTATGTCCTGTTACACACAAACGTATGTGTGAAGTGTACATAAAACAATACATATTAACTACATTACTTTTTAGACATTGCTGCTTGCCAATGCAGTTACTATTGTTACCCATTTAGTGAAGAGGGTTGTTCTCTTCCAGCCATTCTAGGGTGCTTGGCATTGTTGTGTAAAAAAAAAATCCCATAGTTTTCTATTGTTGTACACTGGAGAGATTCTGCAGTCATAGGAGAAACTTCAGTGTAGTTACCACGTTGCAGTTACGTTCTGTTCTCAATACTTTGCAATTCTTACTCTGCTATTTCCTTCTTCGTTTCCATGTACAGCGGCAGTGTGGTAATATTGTTGGACGCACACGTCACTTCATGTACCTTACCTCTGCATTCCATTAAGGAGCATACTCTATGCCTTTGGTCTGTTTGTTTCACAAGTACAGAGTTTGCACACTTAACCTACTTCATTACTTCATTCTCCTTGCAATATACATACATGGTGCTATTTGTACATGTTTATTCACTTTGGTGAATGGTAGCAGTATGTAAGAGAACTCATGCTGTTTCCAGCAGTTTGAATGCTAGCCGCTATATGCGCACAGGTGTACAGTTTGTGTTTACTGTGCTCATCGGTATGGAGACATCAATTTTGTATGCTGTATGGTACATCTACACAAACTAATGTCTTCCTGGTAAATGAAATTCAGTGAAAAAACTTTGTTAAAGGGATTTTATGGTTAAGTTGCGCTAATAAAAACCTATCAAATTCACTGAAAAAACATTGTTAAAGGGACGTTATGGTTAAGTTGTGCTACTAAAAACCTATCACCTTCACTGAAAAATCGATACTGAAGGAACTTTCTGGATCCACTGCCCTACTAAAAACCTATCACATAAACCAAGAAAAAAACATTGTTAAAGGGACATTATGATTAAGTTGCAATACTAAAAAACCTATGAAATTCAATGGAAACACGTTGCTACAGGGACGTTATGGTTACAGGTGAAACTGGAAAACCCCAGAAATTCATCAGTTATGGTGAGATACGCATCCATAACTTGCGCTACCACTGTGCACTGCCAGGACTAAAACCCATGACCTCAAAGATGACATTACAAATGTCATTGATGACATCACTGATGCCATCACATGTCTTGCTCGCTGTTTTTTTGTTTACTGACATACGTAGGGCAGGTGGTTTTATTCACTGACAGGCAGGAAGTGAACATTCAAAAGGTACTGTATTTGTAGACCTTCTCATATGTCCTTACACTCTTTTCTTAAGGGTTAAGTCAAGCAGTGTTGCCCTTCCTCTTACTGAGGGATGTGTACACTTCACTTACCAAATTTACAACTAGCATGATATCACCGCCCCTCGCTACGGGAGCCCTCTTCCGTTTCTACTAAAAGGGAAAAGAAAAGAAAAAAAAAGGCAAAACATTTACACTTGTTGTAGTTCTCGGATCAAATGCACTGGCTCTCTATGGTCTTCAAAAGTCTTCCGGTGATGCCTCTCCCAAAACGGCCTGCACTCGAGGGGGCGGGTTAAAGCCTAAAGTGATCAGGTAAGCCTTTGGGTAATCCCCACGCCTGCTGCCTCTTTGTGGTCTGCACAGTCCTCTGCTCCTTGCAGGAGGGCATCTCATTTTCCAGGAGTGCGGCGGAGGAGCCCACAGCTGTCCGGAAGAGACTTGGATCCCTGTACGGGCCACCAGATATGTAAGGCAAGTTGCAAATCGAAAAATGAAAATCAATCCACTGAGACAAAAACAAATGCACGAGATATGTGACAGCACGCACACACTGATCCTAGGGTGGGGAATTATCAAAAAGACATTCAACATGGCCACTGAAAATGGTTGCATTTATAGTAATTATCAGAGGTGAATTAACAATAAAATGTTACAGGTTATTCACAAATCCTCATCCTGTGATTGGGAATCATCATTTGCACTATAGGTGAATATATACAATCTGTAGCCCTACTGGCTTGTTCTAATCTTGTGACCACAGCAATACATCAGTTTATTAATTAATTGACACTGAGATCATCTTTCTTCCCATGATGCTGATTGGACGCTGCATTTTATAATTTGTATCCTCTAGGCTTAATAGGTGATTGGTTGTTCCAAGAAGAGTATTCGTGGAGTGAGTGACTTGATAGAATTCATCCAACCCCTGTGTGAGATGTGACAATGTAACAAAAAAATGATAACTTTTCATCCTCTTCCCAAAGACTTCATTGGTTGGCACCTTCTTTCCGTTCCCACCATTATGAACTGTCCATTGCCAGTTCAATATTGCAACTCCTCGTTGGAAACATTATCTTTCCCTTTTCATGCTTTGCATATGATTACATTTGCTGTGTCGTTGACCTTATGAACTGGGGTTTGCAAACTCCATTCTCTTGCACTATTATAAATAGGTGTATGTGTACATGGCTTGCAATATTATAAACATTCTCCTCACAAATATCATGTGTGTGCTGTTTGGGGTTAGTCATACATTTTCCATGAAAGTTATTGGTACTTAATCAATTCCACTCTTTGTGCGATGATGTTTTGCATGGTTCCTACCTCAGCAATTGGATATCTTTCAGTGAGTTCTTTCCTACAAAGGGCAGTGTTGCTCCTTGGCCATGCTTCCTAAACATGTATGTTGTTCTCATTGTTTCATCTTGGCCCCACTGTGACCTTCATTGTGATATGTTTCGATGTACTAATTAGGAACATAAGTTCCTATAGATCTTTTGAACATAGGCTTTGGTACAAGACTAAGCTGGTGTGTCTCAACCAATCAGTGTGTAGTATTTGTCCCTTAGCTCTGTGGTCTGTTACTCCTCTGTTGCTTTTGCATGACCTCACTACTGAAATAAAGTCTTGCGAATATGTTCGCCTACCTGCCTTGACAAATCACTGTGTAGTGTTCAGTCTTACTGTGGAAAGTTATAACTGTGTGTATTTGTACCTCTATGTGAGAGCCTGGTTGATATTCTCTGTTGAGGGCATGAGGAGTTTTATGCTTCTTAGATAGCTGAATGTGTCGTGTGGCCTACTTGTGTTGTTCATTCAATTAGTGTAAACGTTCACTGTTATTTACTATCATTATGAGTATTCCCAATGTGTCCCTGACTAATGTTAAATGCAACTATACTTCTGAACGATATGCGGCTATACTCAGGAAAGGCTGATATGCGGGGAAATTTCTTCTCTGTGATAAGGACAGTGAGCTAAAGACTTGGTAGAGTCTCTCCCAGGGGTTATTCACCCAAGAACAGGTCATTGGGCTGTGTTTGTGCTGGTAGAGAGATTCCCAGACCCCCCTTTGTTTGCATACATTAACTTTGGGTTTCACCCTAAGTTAACAGTGCAATCCAGACGTGGACCCCTTGCTCACTGTTCTTAGAGAGGCAACAGTTTCACCTCACTGATGATGCCCAACAAGGCTGAAACACGTGTATGGGGTTACTGATGGTACTCTTGTTCAGAGGAGAATTGCCTAGCATTTCGGCGCTGGACTGCCCCTGGGCAGGACAAAGGCTGATATGCGGGGAAATTTCTTCTCTGTGAAAAGGACAGTGAGCTAAAGACTTGGTAGAGTCTCTCCCAGGAGTTATTCACCCAAGAACAGGTCATTGGGCTGTGTTCGTGCTGGTAGAGAGATTCCCAGACCCCCCTTTGTTTGTATACTCAGGTACAAGGTCTGAGCTTGGGATATGGTTTACGTAAGCATGGCTAGTAGGGCATTGTTGGACCTCCACAGGGAATTCTAAATGTGTCAGGCTGCTTTTTTATGTGGTGTGTGGCTTTTTTTCACAAAAACCTTTGAAGCTTGTATTTGCGCGAAACATTGGGGGCGTTGACTGCACTTCCCCGCAGTGGAAATATTGGGACTTATTGTGGGGGCAGCTTCATGAAAATGGTTTAAAGTTACAATTGTGGCATATTGTGCAGGCTCAGCTTCATGAAATTGATTTACAGTGGCAAAGTTGGCACATATCGAGGGCACAATTTCATACAGGGGCAATGCTGCTATACATTGGCATAGCTCTGTGAAATTAATGTAAAGTAATTTAAAGTGGGATGCCTGCTTGTATTGTGTGTGCAGATTGAGGAACGTGATTTACAATGGCAATGTTGGCAAATATTGTGGGTGCAGCTTCATGAATGTGATTTACAGTGTTGGATGCATCTTCCTGAACATAATAAAGCATTGCAGACTCAAGCATCAGGAAAATGATGCATTGTTGGGAATCTGGCATCTATATGATTATTTCTTGATTTGCAATTGGAAAGGTTTTGCATTTTACCCCATTTCTCTCAAAAATGGTGCTGTAAAATGAAGGATTTCAACCCATAATTGTAAATATGTTCCCTTAGGGTAAACCCTAATCCTTTCAACATTGCTTAGGGCTGCCTCCCCACGCTTGGCCACTCGTGCTAACTCTTGGGTGATGTTAGTGCCGCATCACTGAAAATATTAACCATCTGCCAAGGGTTTTGAAATGATTTCCTTTCCAATGCCTCCTCAGATAAAACCTCCCCCACTGGCATTGAAAGATGCCTACGCTACTGGTCTGGGGTGAAATATGGTAGTGGTGGCGACAAGTATCAGCAGGACCAAAAACTGCTTCAGTCTGGCTAAACCATATCAACAACTGCTAAACAAAATAAATCTGATAACTAAACAGAAGGAACACACCTTCACAGCCAAATGTGTCAAGTGATCTGTCAGTGTTTGCAGTTGTAAGGACACCAATCATTAATTGAGCAACCATGTTGATTTGAGGGACAGCACAGCAGATTCACAAAGGGGTTATCATGAGTAACTCAGAGATACTCTTGGAGTGGGCTATTCGATTCACAAACAGTTTACTCTGATTAACTCTGACGTATTGCTGACTAGCAAAACCTTTCCCTGTATGTCAGCAGGGCTGTTCAGCCTTAGGTGCCATAGTTCCTGCAAAAGTCCTATGCACCATCTCTGTTCGGAGGCTGTTTTCTAAGGTCATTTCCGGTGCCCTGGTCTCTCTTTAGTCTCATATCAAGCACCTTGGTATCTGAGACTCTTATAGAGAAAACAGAGGCTCCACTATTCTGTGTGTTCCCTCCAATGGGGAACGCCAGCGTTACTACTGCAATACATCAACTGTCCGAAATTGGAAGACAATAACAGTCGGAAAAAGAATGTACTGAAATTGATTCGTTTAAACAATCTAGGTAGCATTTTCCACTGTTGGCCTGCCATCCTAACACCTCTCTTCCACTTGATTCTGTGTTGACCTCTATATTCTACTCAACCTTATAACCTTTCACCCCAATTCTATATTTGCAACTGATGGTTCTATAATAAATGTGTCATAAAACTCGTTTGCGCTTGCGATTTAGAAAAAAATACTATAAACGCGTAAAACCAGTAAGATGTTAGCTGGTGCAATATTATTTAATTTGTTATGTTTTTTGACATTTTAATAGCGCCCGCTGCCATTCGTAGGCTTCGAAGTGCTATTTATGTGCAGTTGCATGTACAATTACTAAGAGGAAATAAATATAATGTTAACACTTGCAATAATAAATGTGCAATTATGAATTGTAAATGTATTTGGTAATTATTTATTTTTTACATAAAACAATAAAAAAGCATCACGTCCACAACTTGCTCATGCAGGTAAGCTTAACAAATTTACAAAACTTATCTATTTACATAATTTAAAATGCAGAAATCAGTAAGGTCGAATTCTGTAGCATGTGGGTATTGGTAGGTAAGCCTGTATTGGGGTGAGGAGAAGGGGGAACTAGGAGAACTGGGAGCATTACATATTTAGAAATAAAACTTGAAAACAAGAAACGGTCTTATTTTGGGCGCTGCTGGATGTGATGTTCACTTCAAGCTAATAGTGCACCCGCTCGTCAAGCAGTTACCCCACCATTTGCAGCATTTCTTTTAGAAAAAGTGTGGTGCGGTCTGAAGGAGATGCTGAGAAAGACTTAGGTTACAGTTTTCTGCTAAAAAAGTGTTGAATTTTGTTTTTGTGGATTTTCCCATTCCAGATCCTGCCACCACCCTTTCTATAGGTAAAGTTGGATTATGACACTGAAGAGGTAATTATGTGGTAGGAATATCCTCTTTGGCCAACATAGTCCTGATAGTGTCGTTCACATCGCCCAAACTCACCATCGGTACCTCATTCGAAACTACCAGAGGACTTACTGTTGAACATGCATGCACCATTTTTCCCTCCACTCTGTTCCCCAGCATATGCACAGAGGTGGTTGCTCCCTCCGATGAGCCCCAGATAGACTGAGATTGGCTAGAGAATGGGCCAAATCTGTAAGGGCCCCTCCCTGCTCCCCCCAAAACCCAGTTAAGTATGGAAATGGAGTAATGGGAGAGTCTTTCAACCTCACACCCAGGCTCATATCGGCGCCCCCACTTCCTTAATGAATTCCTTATTCTTCACGAGTGACTCTGTAATAGGATTCAGGGGAGCTGAGACACCAACCACCCTATCCGGCATTGATGGTATATTCTCAGGTATGGTTTGAGATTTTAACACCGGTTCATGGATTGAGATTACCTGTTGTGGTACAGGGGACAATCTAGCATGAAACAAAGTGCGGTGGGCCATTCTTAAAGATACATTTCTATTTTTCTTGGCCCCTGCCCTCCGCTTCAATGCTTTGCCTTTCAACACAATAGTATTTTTTTTTAGAAAACCGAGGGTTCTCTTGCCCTTTGGCTAAACTCCCTTCACCCTCCATAGGCACATTTACCTCTTCCCCAACCGGAGATTGTTCATTAGTGATGGCAATGATATCGGCATCAATCCAAGTAGTGCCCCGAACTAGATTATCAATTGGAGGATCCATTACACTGGATGTAGAGCTCACTTCCAAAGGGGTCAACTAATAATTCGAACTCAGATCATCAGAGATTTCAATAACAGACCCCAGGGCATTATCAGAATGTGCCTTAGGCTGCAGAACATTCCCAGTTTCCACCTCATCTCTCATAGCCAAATTGGCAAAACTAACTTCAAAACCCAGTTCTTCAAGTTTTGAGGTAACATTAGTTAATATAGTATTGGTAGATTTCGGTTCTGCCCATATGTTGTCATAGAGGGCAGCAAAAGACCTCAACACCATATTCAAAGCCGATACAGTGGGGTGAGACAGGCAAATATGTTCATCCACTTCCCTCAAAGTATAGTGTAACTCAGAGGAGCATTCATGAACTCCTACGCCATCTCTCATCTCGGAAGGAGCTTAACGTTCTTCTTGGTCATGGCGAGGTGATTCATCATTTATTATTTCCACCATGGGGGTTGGAGAGTCAAACGTAGGGGCATTACAAGGCTTCTGTGACTGTAAATTAGACAGCTCCATACACAGGGCCTCCAATTCACCTTCCTCTTGATCAGCCAATTCAATGATGCTAATGTCTGTCAAGTTTCTGAGCCCCCCCGAATTGGGCTGCGAAGACATCACTGAATGGTCAAGCATTGCTGTTCCCTTTAGTGCTGGTACAGATTAAGGGGCTGATTCATGGAATAAATGTGTGCCGAAAAGGGTAGCGCAAGTGTGAAAATCGCAGCGCAAACGTGAAAATCGCAGCGCATGCATGCCAAAGCCGCGCACTTCGATTCATGGAATGCACTGCATGTGTAAGACAGAACAAGCCTGCCTTTGTGCCCAGCTGGAATACACAGTGGATGCATACGGGAGCCACACAAAGCACCACACTGTTAAAAAAATAATAAAAATCAAAAATGGCCATGTGTGGACCAGGGGGGGAGGCCACCGAGGAGGGACGAGGTACAGGGTGCACCCCAACACCCACATGCATGGATGTTGAGAAAACACAAAAATACCTCCATGGGCTCATGGCCTGCACGGCTATGCTACAGTGGGAAAACTGCCGTCGCTGTCACCACCCTCTGGTGGTACATCAGAAGGTGGAGGTGATATTGGAGGCAGCCCACGCAAAGACCTGGCATGCTCCTCCATGGCAGCAAGCATGCAGGTGTGAAAGGTTTGGTTCTGCAGGAAGATGGTACGGAGATCCCCATGCAGCACCTCATGAGTAGCATGCATTTCTGCCTGCATGGCCTCGTGTGATGCCCGGATCTCCTAACAGGTTGCTTGGAGCTCAGCTGAGAGTGTGCGTATCAGCTGCCCCAGCTGCTGTTCTGCCATTGTACTCCGGGACACCTCAAGTTCACCCAGAGTATCTCTGAGGGACCTGTGTTCTAACATAAGGGCTTCCCTGTGGGCCTGTGACTTTACAGATATGGCTGTGCACATAGTCGCCAGTCCAGCCCGTCGGTCCTTGTCGGACGCCAACATGTCCTCCCTGTGTGAGTGGCAAATGGAGTCTGTTGCCTGCTGCTGGAGCTCCATCTGCCTTTCAGGTGGGAGAATGGAAGTGGCCACCCTATCCATTGCCCAAGCCATCATTTCACATGATGCCCCTTGTGGTGCTGCTATACTGTACATGGAGTTCTCCCACACAGTATTGCCTGGTGGCGCACGGCCACCGCATTGGCGGGCACCACACCTGTTTGGGGCAAGGCAATGTGCACCTTGCTGTGCTGGCACTGCCTGAGGCTGCAGGACTGCATTCCTCCCTTGATCTGCTGGCCCAGGAACAGGAGCAAATATTGTGGAGTGTGACCCTGCATCCATAACCGCCACAGGCAGACTTTCCAACACTAAAATCCCCATAGAGGGGTCTACCCAAGGTGCAGGTGGGTTGGACAGAACAGCATCCCTGCCAGAAACACTCACCTGCGACGGCACATATGCCTCAATGTCCGATTCAGCACCTGATTCATAGAGGTCTCCGGTGGTGTACCCAGAGACACCGGTGGACAGCATGGTCTGTAGGAGAAATGGGTTTTCACCCACCACCACCGCAAGTCCTCCACTGGTGCCCAGTTGTGGCTGTGACTCATCCTGGGTCTGCACCATCTCCTCCTCCTCAACAGCATCAAGTGCCTCATCACCTGCAAAAACATGAAAGATAACAAATGGAAACAGGCATGAGCACCATAGCACACACACATAGGCCTGACGAGGCAGAGATCCACTACATAAATGACACATGTCCCACATGACAATAACCCTGGCATGTATGCACTGTCAATGAGTTGGAAGGGGAGGCAAAAAGCAGACACTGAGGACTCCAAGATGGAAAAGCAACACATGTGCTGCATGCTGGGTAGCACTGGCATCACACATTAGCCTGTGAGTGGCATGTCCAATACACATACATGACACATGCCAGCACACAGATGGCACGTAGCATAGCCATGGTACATTTGACAAGTACAGCCAGATGGTAGGAAATAAGTACTGTCACCCATCCATGTGAGATGGACATCATGAGATTAAACAAGCAAAATAGTGTGACAAAACACGCATGTGCCACACGCTGCAACAAATCCAGTGTTCACTGATGCAGTGATGGCAGGCACATGGATACATTAATGGTTGGTCACTTCAACATGACAGAAGACAACAGTCATGTTCAACATTTAAACAGGGCCCAAAAATGATTGTGTGCAGGCCATGTGTAGGTGCACATTACTCAATCAGCCTGAATGGTTAAATCATTCCCATAACAAGATAATAAATGTGGGCAATTGTGGAATGTAATCTATGACTGAAGTATGTTACATTTGTGGCAGTACGGCAAAAAAATGTGTGGTAAAAATGGAAATGATTAAAACAATCAGGCTGAATGAACAGGAAAACATTTTGAACAATGTTGTTGCAAGATGACAGTTGAAGGGCAACTGCAGTAATCAGGTGCAAATTGGCAACTGTGGTCAGAAGGGATACTGTCATACCCAAACCCAAGGACGGGAATGGTTTGGAGGGACCACATGGGTGACCCATAACAGTCATGACTACACAGCCTCACCTAGCACTCAATCAGATCACATCACCCAAGCAACATACACATGGATTGCACCATATGCATGGGCACTCACTGGACAATGCTTCAAGATCTGGTAGGTCTCCCACGCCTCGGATCTGATCCTCTGTGATGAAGGCTCCAGCGACAGACTCATGTCCAGTGAGTTGGGCATCCTCTGGTGGAGACCCACCGCCAGTCACCAGAGTAGAGGCATGATTGGAAGCCAGCTTGTTCTTTGCTCTGCGTTTCAGGTCATTCCAACGCTTAGAGCAATCATCAGCTGTCCGCTTCACGAATCCAAGGGAACTAATGCGGTCCGTCATGGTCTGCCAGTGGGCCCTGCGTTGAGCAGGCGTATTCTTGCAACCTGCAGTCACCACCATTTTGCGGCTATGGGCAGACACATAGGCCAAAAGTGCATCTAGTTTGGCCTCATTGAAACTAGTCTTCCTTGACGTGCCGCAGTGTGTAGCCGTGTCTGGGATCCCAGCCTTTACTGCAAGAGCACCCTTCTTCTTGTTGGAAGGAGGTGTGGCCCCTGAGTGGCTTACGCCGCTCTGGTTGGTAGGGGCAGAAGCGCAGGTGGACTGGGCACTGGAAGTTTCCAAAGGCACAATGACCAAAGGTCTCACTGCAGGCATTGGCTGCAGGGTTATGTTGGCAGGACCAACCTCGGTGTGATGGACTTGGACCGACACTGTCCCGGCTGGGAGGCTCAGAGCAGGGGTGGATTGAGCTGCAGCTGCCCATGCAGCCTCCTCAACCTGGCTACTTGGGGCAGCAGATGGCCCAGATCCACGTGGCCTGGTGACAGCAACTTTCACCGCCACACGTGGCTTAGATTTGATGACACAGAAGTCAGCCTGGGAGTCATCCTGTGCTGGTTCAGTTGACAACATGGGCCGGTTTAACAAGGGCTGAGCTGGGATGGTGTCAGCTACATTTCCCCCAACCATTGGGGGGGGCATAGGGGTCCCTGATTGGTTGTCCACACACTGGCCTCTTGGGCCACCCTGCACATCCTGGCCACGTCCCCTACCGCGCCCACCTTTTTGAGCTCGGCCACCTTTGCCTCCCTTAATGCTTGGTCGCCTCCCAACCATGGTACTGATGTTGTTGTGTGTATGGGAGTTGCAGTAAACAATTGTCCTGGGCAATTCAGGTGAAAGGGGTAGGATACTAGATGGAATTCGTACCCTAGTGCTATAGCAAGGCTGTCTGTGACCCCTGGGGGAAGATGACGGGTCACGCAACGCACAGGCATCCCGAAAACAATATTTAACATGCACGCAACCCCTGGCAGGCACGTGCATGGAAAAATGAACCCGCACTAAGCTGAAACACAAAAATAAGCGTACGTGTGGTACACGCAGCCTACAATGACCTCTGAATGGGTACGCGACACACGGGGGCAACCACAGTTGGAAAATACGTGCGCGACTCACCGTCTGCCTGGAAAAAGAATGTGAAAAAGACGCGCGTTGGCAACACCCTCTCCAAAAGAAGAATTGAACGCTGTCTGAGTAAACAGGGAGTACGAACCGGAACCGTTATGAAGTTATCGCATGTGAACTGACAAGAAGTTCAAGAATCACCCGCTCGCTCTCCACAAAAAGCATGTACAAGAAAATGGCGTCCTACGCGTACCTTTTAAGCCAGCCCACACGTGCAACGTCACTTAAGCGTGTATGCGCTAATATGTCCAATTGCACGCAGTCACACCCGGACATGGAGTTTTTGCACGTGTACAATCAACATGCACCCATGTTGAGGGAAACGCCCTTGCACGTCACGTCACAGACGCGCTTACGCTCTAAGGGCCTTTCCTCTAATTACACGCTGACGTGCAGTTTTTTCACGTGCCAAATTGCTCCGTATCAAGCTAGCCATGCAACAACACACGTAAAATAACGCTCCTGCCCAGCAGGCCATTTTCCTGCCCCCCAGAACCCTGAGCACGCTCCCACCTGCCATCTGCTGCTGTCTGCCTGCCTGCTGCCCACGTGCCCTGCTATTTGGTGCCTGCACGTCAGCCATCTGCAGGGGTGCATTTGCTGTGACCACCCCTGCTGGAACTGAAGACTCCCAACTGGGATACCATCGCTCCACAGTCCAGCCCCAGGACCCAGTTGCCCACCCACACCTGCCTCTGGGGTTGCCATGTCAGACACAACACCATCTGGCACCACTGGCAACCCCCAGCCAGAGAGGCAGAGGGCTACCGGCTTCAGTGCCAGTGAAGTTGGTATCCTGGTGGAGCAAGTCCTGGGGCAGTATGATGCCCTCTTTGGAAGTTTGCACGCCGACAATGAAGGATGGAAGAGGATCTGGATGGACATTGTGACTGCCATCAACGAGGAGGGGGTGGCAGTCCGCGACATTCAACATGTCCGGAAGCGCTGGGAGGACTTCAGATCCAGGACGCTCAACAAGGCCTGGCGCCTCTTGAAGGCAGCGGATGTCAAGGAGTGCCGGGTCTGCCTAACCAACAACCAAATGAGGGTCCTGGAACGTATACGCCCAGCACTCCACCTCCAGGTCCTTGAGAGGCAGACCAATCTGGAGTCGAGCGGTAAGTGTACATGTGTACTGATTGGAGGCTGTGCATGTTGAGGTGTGGCAGGAGTGTGCAGGTTGTACATATGTCTGTGTAGGGCCATGTATGCATGTGTATATACAGGGAAATGAGCCTGATGCATGTGAGTCCTCTCATGTGTGAGACACATCTATGGTGTATGTCTTGTTAAGCATGCTTGGCAAATGCAGGTGTGGGTGCACACATTTTTTAAATCCTGTGTATGTACTGTGGCATGGTTGTGGTGTCACACATGGATCCTGCTTCTAACTGCATGTATCTGCACTATGTACATTTGCATGTGTGTGTATTTGACAAATGTGCAACTGTGATACACCATGGATGCAGTTGACACTGAGAGTGAAGAAGGCTGATTGCCAGATGTGACATGGATGAGGATGTTATCACAGCGACAGGTGGTGGAGATGTACAGATGCATGCATGTCTGGTGGTGTGTGTGCATGTGTTCTGCACTCCCCATGTTGCATGTGGCGTCAGGCTCACCTTCAGCAGCTCATGCTGTTGTTTGTGTATGGATGGTGCTGCCTGGTGCAACATTCCTGTTGATGTGCTCATGTGTGTGAGTTTAAATGACATTTGTGTTGAGGATTGTGATGCCATGTTTGAAGTTTGACACTGCCACTCATGTACAACTGTAATGTGTGTACCAGACCATTGTACAGTGCCCTGATGCCTGTGTTCTATCTCTCCCTGTCTGCAGCGTCAAATGATGAAGAGGGCAGAGACGGTGCTGTGGAGCAAAGCGGCAGGGATCGCAGTGCCAGCCGGAGACGCAAGGCCCAGCTCCCCTCCCAGGTTGTCATCTCGTCGGGGAGTGAGGAGTCTGGTGCCGCGTCCGTGGCCGCACCTGCTGAGGGTAGGTCCTGGAGGCAGAGTTTGGAGGTGGACTCCTCGGCAGCAAAAGGGGCAGCTGAGACCCCACAGGGTCCGATAGAGAAAGATGGCACAGAGTCATCCAGGTTGGTGGGGGGGTTTGGTTGAGGAGGAGGCCGTGGAAGGGACACACACGGGGTCTGGAGGGGGGATTCCACTGGTGCTAGTGGTGCAGTCCAGGCACAGGAACATGAGGCACCACAGGCCGCCATGGAGGTGCCTGTGTGTAATCCTGTCCCTGATCCTGTGACTACATCATCCCGCACCAGCAGGGATGCCTACGTCCAGACCCATAATCTGGGACCGGGTTGAGCCTGTCCTGGCTGGGATGACGTTGCGTCAACGGGGCATGCGAGGTGACCTGCAGTGTTTTCGTGAAGACACTGCACATCATCTCGGATGCCTCTTTTACCGCGTCGAACTACTGGGATGGGTCACCAGGACTGGATTCCTCTGTCGGCTGGACCTTCTTCCGACCCCCTCCTCACCTGAACCCCCTATGCGCCAGTTGTACTCTGTGCCATCTTCCGGCCCATGTGTCACCTGGGTACCCTGTGGAGCTGCCTCTGACCCTGCGGCCAGGCTGGGTGAGGACACATCCCTGCCACAGTCGGGAGTCGGAGGTCCAGCAGGGGTGGCCACACAAACAAATGCACCCCAGCAGGAGGAACACATGCAGGCATCAAGAGCCAGGGCACAGGCACAGCAGCAGCAGGCTCAAGGTGGGAGCCATGATCGCTTGGGGCCATCATCATCAGCGGGGCAGGCATCGGCCGGAGGGCAGGAGGACCCTGAAATGGGAGTGTCTTCTGTGTGGCAGCGGTTGGGCCAGCACATAGATGCGGAGCAGTGGCGGGCGGAAGAGGCACAGCTCACTATGGTCAGGGCGGAGAACTCCATGCGCAGGGTGCTGAGGCGGGCCGAGTGCCTCGAGGCAATCACAGGGGGTTGGAGTTGGACATGTCATCATCCCTGCGAAACCTCGGGGTCATGGAACAGGCCCGCCTCCAGGACATAGAACAGGAGTTCGATGATGCCCTGGCCCAGGAAATCGGCAAGTGAGCCGTAGGACTTGCCCGCCGCCATTGTATATAGTTAGTTAGTGTTAGGTTTCATTTGTGTTTTTCTTTCATTTGGGGCACTTGGACTATGCCCCACCTTTTTGTAGATAGTTCTTCATTAGATAGTATTTTTTGTAGGTTTCATTTCAATGGTTGGGCACATGGACCCTGGATTTGTTATTTGTATATAGTTGAACAGTGGATTTTTCTTCATTTTTATTTTATTTTTCACCATGGAGCAATGGAATTTACTTATTTCTTTCTGTTTGGATTTGCTTTGTTGGACGGTGACTTTGGACACATTTTCATTTGGAATTATTTGGATTCTGATTTCATATTTTTTTTCATTTTGGAACATGCTGCATTTTATTTATTGTTTCCATTATTGTGTGATTTCATTTCATTCACTTAATTTTGTTTTGAATACAGTTTTGTTTCATACTTCAATGTGTGGTATTCTCTCATTGGTTTCATGCATGTCACGATGTGGGTTTTCACGTTCACTGGCAACCATTGTGTGTTTGTGACGGACTTGTGTTGATGTACATACATGCCATTTCGGTTGTTTCATGTAATGGGCATTTCACTGTGGGGTGGATGTAATACTTGGCTGGTTCTTTGGGCAGGGGTGGCGTGTGTTGGGATTTTGGTGGCCATGAGGGCCATAATTGTGGATCATGATGACGTGTTGGAGGGGGACATGAGTCAGGGCCTGCTTACAGGTGCCTGTCACTTCCAGGTGGCTGGGGGTGCAGGGAGACATGAGTTGGGGCCTGCTGGCAGGTGCCCGTCACTGCCGGGTGGGTGGGGGTGCAGGGGGACATGAGTCGGGGCCTGCTGGCAGGTGCCCCTCACTGCCGGGTGGGTGAGGGTGCAGGGGGACATGAGAGGGCATTCCCAAGGTGGATGGGCTGCCTGCGGGGCATGTCTTGTGGTGCAGGGTAGTCTCCTGTGGTGTGGGCTGCCTGCAGGGCCTGGGGAAGGGGGAGAGGGCACACCTGGGAGGTCCCACACTGCCAATTCACGTGTGATACTTCCTGCGCACCCCCAAGATGCATGTGCCCCGCTCATCCAAGGCCTATCGCGTGTGTTCTCCCCGTGCACCCCTCAGAATACACGTACCCCGCTCGCCCAGCCAAATCACATGTGAAACTGCACACGCACCCCTCAGAATAAACGTACCCCGCTGGCCCAGCTAAATTGCATGTGAAACTGCACGTGCACCCCTCAGAATACACGTACCCCGCACGCACAAAGCCTATCGCGTGTGATACTCCCGGCACATCGCACACAATACAAGTACCCCGCTCGCACAAGCACTATCTCGTGTGATACTCCCCGCCCACCACTCAGAATACACGTACCCTGCTCGCCCAGCAAAATCACGTGTAATACTCCCCGCGCACCCCCAATATACACGTACCCCTCTCACCCAGTGAAATCGCATGTGATACTCCCCACGCACCCCTCAGAATACACGTACCCTGCTCGCACAAGGCCTATCGTGTGTGATACTCCCTGCGCACCCCTCAGATTACACGTACCCCGCTCGCCCAAGGCCTATCGCATGTGATACTCCCCGTGCACCCCTCAGAATACACGTACCCCACTCGCACAAGCCCTATCGTGTGTGATACTCCCCGCGCACCCCTCAGAATACACGTACCCCGCTCACCCAAGCCCTATCTGACGGCTGGGCACATTGGACTGTGTACAAAGTCATTATACATAATAGGGCCTAATTCATGGAACGTTTAATTGACTGTGCGCCGCAAAAATACACTTTGCACTGCTCTGTGAATTAGGACCGGTTGAATGTGTTAGTTGGCAGTGCAAAGTCACTTTGCACCGTGCTAAACGTTCCATGAATTAGGCCTACAGGTCTCGATTCATGGAATTGTTTGGATGGTTTTTGCAGTGCAAAGTCAGTACAAAGTCATTTTTGCTGTATAAAATGACTTTGCACTAAGTTTGCAATGCAAAAATACACTTTGCACAGTTCCATGAATCAGGGTTTGTGTCGGCAGTGCAAAGTCACTTTTCCGCAGTGCAAAGTCACTTTGGACCATGCAAAGAATACCATTAATCGGGCCCTTAGACTTTTTCAGGGTGACACATATTGTTGGGAAGTGAACACTCATAAATAACATAAATAGACCTTGATCAATGAAAGAACCCTTGCCTAAATGTCAGCATGTTGCATTTTGGCTGTACCTTGACGTGAACACCTGATGCCCAGTGTCCCCATGACTACCTAGCACTGCATCTCAGCTTAAGGCTTCTAGCAAGACTTACTGAAATCAACATCCAGGTGTGGTCTCCATTGAGCTTGATTTGGGACTTTGTACTTATTTATTGATAGGCTTCCATACCTATTTTTTATAATTGCATATAATTGCATTGGGACGTTAGTAAAGCTAGGATCGTCATTCTCGTTGGCACCCAAAATGTAAAGGACTGCCTTGCATCAAAATGTGCACACTATGGAAGCAATAGGAGTGTGCAAGTGCAAACACGACATTCCTAGGGGCTCCTGTCAGATTGAAATTCACCTTGGATTTCAGCACATTTTTGATAGGGAACATTAGAGGAGATTTTTGGAGGTATTTCACCTATTATTATGCAGTATTTACCACTTGCAGTATGCCCAAAATGCTGCACAAAGCAAATAACTCACGAGCATTGGCAGCTGGTGAATAGTTTTACTGGACGGATGCGAATATTTCCCGCTACTGAGCATTAGGGAACAGTGCAGCATAGCGAGGGAGGCCAAAGAAACCAAGAGGGATTTGGGGCATTTTTTCTTTTAAATGAGTTAAAATCATGCATTTTACAGCACACCTTTAGTAAATTCGTCCATGCAATTTACAATCTGTTCAACAGGATGCAATTAAAATGTCTAATAGATGTCAAGTCACATACTGTTAGTGACTTAACATCTATTAGACAGGATCATTTTCCACCACATTCTGACAATGCATGTGACCACCATACATGCCAGTATTTCCATGTAAAACACACGTCATGGTGTCTTCTCCCAGATTAAATGCTATGATGCCACTGTAAAGCACATGTTCATGGTTTCTGTGCCCACATTTTAAACACCATCATTGCCACTGTAGAACACATTCATAATGCTTGTGCCCACAATACATGCCAGTATTGTGCTTCTTTAGTAGAACATATTCATGCTGTATGTGTTAATATCTGAGTAATATCCCTGCAAGAACAGATTCATTGGGGCTGTGTGCACAATAATGCCAATAATGTGCATTGTCAAAAATTCATTTTCCTACTGTTTGTAATAATATATGAAAATATTGCTTCAATAGGGAAACAGTCATGTAGACTCTGCCGACACATTCCAGTACAGCTACTTTAAGAGGACAATTTCATGCTGACTGTGACAATATATGACAGTACTGTCATTGTAAGAACACACTTGTTGAACTGTTTCAAAAGAGGCTTTATTGCCACTGTAAGAATACATGTTCATGCTGGCTATACCAATGTATGCAGTATTGCCACTGTAAGAACACTTGTGTTGGCTATCTCCAGAAATGCCAGTATGGCCACAGTAAGAAGATCTATTCTCTCTGGCTGTGCCAATATTGAACTGTAATACGTTTTTCAGTTACTGGAAAAATATGGCTAATGTGCCAAGAATGCCACTGAATACATATTGGCGACACCCAATCTGCAGCCAACCTCCACCAGCATACACTGGTTTATCCATGCACCACCTCAGGCCACATATGCAGGGAAACATAAAAACTGCATAAACACACAGTCACACACACATACAATAACAATCACACAACCCTCACAAGCTCCAATGTTCTGCATACTGCCTTCAGAGACAGAACACCTCAAATTATGGCTTCTAAAGCCTCTCTGGCTGTGTAGGAATTAGGAGTTTTCTGTAATACAGGGCTCCACTTTCCAAAGCTAGGATAACATTCCTAGGGGCTCGTGTCAGATTGAATTTCATCTTGGATTTCAGCATATTTATGTTAGTAAACATTAGAGGAGTTTTTTGGAGGTATTTCACCTATAATTATGCAGTATTTACCACTTGCAGTATGCCCAAAATGCTGCACACAACAAATAACTCATGAGCATTGGCAGCTGGTGAATTGTTTTACTGGAAGGGTGCAAATATTTCCCACTAATGAACATTAGTGACCAGTGCAGCGTAGCGAGGGAAGCCAAAGAAACCAAGAGGAATTTGGGGCATTTTTAAAATAATTAGTTCAAATCATGCATTTTACAGCACACCTTTTGTGAATATGTCTTACTTGTATGAACACGTGTGTTGGCTATCCACAGAAATGTCAGTATGGCAACAGTAAAAAGATGTATTCTCTCTGGCTGTGCCGATATTGAGCTGTGATACGTTTTTCAGTTAGGGAAAAAATGATGACTAATATGTCAAGTTGCCACTGAATACATATTGGCAACACCCAATGTGCACCCAACCTTCACCAGCATGCACTGTCTATCCATGCACCACCCCAGCTCACACACAATGCCATTTTGCACCAGCCACCACAGCCCATGAGAGGTAATCAGGCGGGCAGTAAAACAGACTTTACAATCAATATTACCTATTTTTATCATAACCATTAGACTCATAATGAGGTCCAACGTTGTTTAGTCTGTCTGGCTCATGGAGTGTGTGCTATGTCATTAAAGTAATGGCATACCCAGCATTCTCAATGCCTCTGAGGAATTTGACCATCTGCAAAGTGGATGTGTGCTTGCCTGCGCTTTTTTATAAATTGAAATGAAATTGAATGATGGTAGAAATGTGTGGGGCTAAATCGCACACATTTTCCTATGCTTACCGCACAACATACGCATAGACCTTTGTACTCTGGGTGGACACAGGCTACAGGCACAGTCCCTCTGTCATATTTAGTTGGGATCGGACAGGTGGAGTACAAGATGCATCACCATAAGGGGAGGGCAACGCCTTCCCACTGACATGGCCAGCCTATGTAACTAACGAAGGCTCCATGGATCCACCCTGTCCTTTAGTTGAACCATGTAGCTGGTTGCAGCATGCACATACTTATCAGTGTTTAATTAAAACAGGCCCACATGGGGCCTGGCTGCCGAGGCTAACAAAGTATGCCAACAAAGAGAGGAAACCCCAACATCCTTTCATATTCACTGTGTCAACCTGATGCCAGCTCCTACCCTCAGTATCAATTGACATTGAAATGTCACGTCTGGGACTGCCCATTGATGGTAGTCATGCCAGCAGGGAGACCTAATTAAGAAGGTACGAGTATGGCGATTGACGGAGCCAGTAAATCTGGTCTTGTCACAGCTTCAAGGGAGACCTGCCGCTTTACTCATGAACCACAGAGAATTCCATTAACCAGAGGGACCCTTTGATCCACAACAGACAGGAAGATGGGTGGGACTTAGTATTACTGTAAGTGATTTCAATCCTGCACAACCCAAGTAAAGGCCTAGCATGTAGTGCACAACTGAAATCCTTGTTTATTTTTGTCTAAAATGTCTTTATTCTGAACGATATACCACTCATATCACGCCCTTCTCCTGGAACCCCCCCCTGGTGACACTGAACCAGGAATCAGGCTGGTTTGTAAAAGTAAATATTTATTTATGTATTTGAAATGTTATCACAATATGTTTAATAGGTACACACAATCACCAATGGAGTGATGTAACACTGAACAATGGGCCTCATTACACGGTAGGCGGTAAGGGTCTACCGGTACCGGTATTTTACCGGTACCGGTAAATCTTTACTGCCTTACTACAAGGTCCCTTTGCGGGTTGGGGAATTTAACGCCTGCTTTTTGCAGGCATTAAAAACCAACCCGCAAAGGGACCCAGGGAGCTAATTACGGTACCGCAATTTGCGGTGTCGTAATTAGCGCCACCCCCATTCCCATTATGCCCTATGGGACAAAAATGGGAATGGGGAAGGGCAATGGTGGAAGGGGGAATTACCGCCCCGCCAACCTTGGAATGGGGCGGTACTTCCCCTCTCCACCAAGGCGGTGCCGGTATTTTACCGGCATGAACCATGGCGCTAATAGCGCCATGGTTCTCCGCCTACCGTGTAATGAGGCCCAATATTTTTAATACACAAGGAGTAAGTAGTGAGCAAAACAATTCAGCACAAAAAATAATACTTTTGTGTTGGTTCAAATCGGATAGCCCTGTGGTTAGAGGTTCCCCCTGCACACCTTTCAACCCCCAATAGACAATGTAAAGAGATAGGAGGAGAGAGAGCAGGTATCCTGGAATGGCAGAATTCAACAGAATATCAATCCCCCTTTACCCCAGCAAACATAAGAGAAAAACGAAATTGACTGTCAAGCTGTCAGAATGGCTTTTAAAGTTATCTTTAGAATGGACTGGGAAAAAACACCAAATATGGTCAAAATTGCTGAAATTGTTATAAATGCTTATGGGAGCCGCTTTGGATAGTTGACACCAACACGAGCAATGAGTTAATCCAAAGAAACCGACCACAAAAGTGATGGGTGGAAGGTTTTGAATGAATCTAAACCACTGGCAATTGCTCTGGGCGACCTTCCACACCACCGTTTTTTAGCCCGTCTGCGCCATTGCAAAAGGGGACCAGCCATATGCAAATCAGTCAGCAGCTGCCGCCACCGAAGGTAGCAGCCCAGCCCGAACTGCTAGGCCAGGTCCCCTCTGCACAGAAAACCAAGCAACCCCAGCCATGTTTCGGCGTAGTTGGACCTCCTCAGTGAGGTGCAGCCTGGTTCCCTGTGGCGCAGCGAACAAGGGACCCACGTCTGGGCATACCCTCTCTCACAAGGAGAAACAAACTGACCACAAAAGTGATGGGTGGAAGGTTTCGAATGAATCTAAACCACTGGCAATTGCTCTGGTCAACCTTGCACACCACCGTTTTTTAGCCCATCTGCGCCATTGCAAAAGGGGACCAGCCATGTGCAAATCAGTCAGCAGCTGCCGCCACCGAAGGTAGCAGCCCAGCCCGAACTGCTAGGCCAGGTCCCCTCTGCACAGAAAACCAAGCAACCCCAGACATGTTTCGGCCTTGTTGGACCTCCTCAGTGAGGTGCAGCCTGGTTCCCTGTGGCGCAGCGAGCAAGGGACCAACGTCTGGGCATACCCTCTCTCACAAGGAGAAACAAACTGACCACATAAGTGATGGGTGGAAGGTTTCGAATGAATCTAAACCACTGGCAATTGCTCTGGGCAACCTTCCACACCACAGTTTTTTAGCCCGTCTGCGCCATTGCAAAAGGGGACCAGCCATGTGCAAATCAGTCAGCACCTGCCGCCACCGAAGGGAGCAGCCCAGCCCGAACTGCTAGGCCAGGTCCCCTCTGCATAGAAAACCAAGCAACCCCAGACATGTTTCGGCCTTGTTGGACCTCCTCAGTGAGGTGCAGCCCGGTTCCCTGTGGCGCAGCGAGCAAGGGACCAGCGTCTGGGCATACCCTCTCTCACAAGGAGAAACAAACTGACCACAAAGTGATGGGTGGAAGGTTTCGAATGAATCTAAACCACTGGCAATTGCTCTGGGCAACCTTCCACACCACCGTTTTTTAGCCCGTCTGCGCCATTGCAAAAGGGGACCAGCCATGTGCAAATCAGTCAGCAGCTGCTGCCACCGCAGGTAGCAGCCCAGCCCGAACTGCTAGGCCAGGTCCCCTCTGCATAGAAAACCAAGCAACCCCAGACATGTTTCGGCCTTGTTGGACCTCCTCAGTGAGGTGCAGCCTGGTTCCCTGTGGCGCAGCGAGCAAGGGACCCACATCTAGGCATACCCTCTCTCACAAGGAGAAACAAACTGACCACAAAAGTGATGAGTGGAAGGTTTCGAATGAATCTAAACCACTGGCAATTGCTCTGGGCAACCTTCCACACCACTGTTTTTTAGCTTGTCTGTGCCATTGCAAAAGGGGCCCAGCCATGTGCAAATCAGTCAGCAGCTGTCACCACCGAAGGTAGCAGTCCAGCCCGAACTGCTAGGCCAGGTCCCCTCTGCTGGACTGCCCCTTTTGGGGTGGGGCCAAGCCTGATTTGCATATGGTCTTTCCCCTTCTGTAATGGCTTGGCAGGCGAAGAACCATGGTCTGGAGGGTTGCCCCGAGCAATGCCAGTGGTTAAGATTCAGTCTAAACCTTCCAGCCATCACCTCTTTGTTTTTGCTTTGTCACCCCGAGTGGGACGGGTATGCCCAGACGTGGGTCCCATGCCTGCTGGGCCTAGAGACCCAAGCTACTCCTCACTGATGAGCCACAACAAGGGCGAAACATGTTTGGGGATGCTTGTGGTCTCGTGCAAAAGGGATGTGACCTAGCAGTTCGGGCTGGACTGCCCCTTTTGGGGTGGGGCCAAGCCTGATTTGCATATGGTCTTTCCCCTTCTGTAATGGCTTGGCAGGCGAAGAACGATGGTCTGGAGGGTTGCCCCGAGCAATGCCAGTGGTTAAGATTCAGTCTAAACCTTCCAGCCATCACCTCTTTGTTTTTGCTTTGTCACCCTGAGTGGGACGGGTATGCCCAGACGTGGGTCCCATGCCTGCTGGGCCTAGAGACCCAAGCTACTCCTCACTGATGAGCCCCAACAAAGGCGAAACATGTTTGGGGATGCTTGTGGTCTCGTGCAAAAGGGATGTGACCTTGCAGTTCGGGCTGGACTGCCCCTTTTGGGGTGGTGCCAAGCCTGATTTGCATATGGTCTTTCCCCTTCTGTAATGGCTTGGCAGGCGAAGAACGATGGTCTGGAGGGTTGCCCCGAGCAATGCCAGTGGTTAAGATTCAGTCTAAACCTTCCAGCCATCACCTCTTTGTTTTTGCTTTCTCACCCCGAGTGGGACGGTTATGCCCAGACGTGGGTCCCGTGCCTGCTGGGCCTAGAGACCCAAGCTACACCTCACTGATGAGCCCCAACAAGGGCGAAACATGTTTGGGGATGCTTGTGGTCTCGTGCAAAAGGGATGTGACCTAGCAGTTCGGGCTGGACTGCCCCTTTTAGGGTGGGGCCAAGCCTGATTTGCATATGGTCTTTCCCCTTCTGTAATGGATTGGCAGGTGAAGAACGATGGTCTGGAGGGTTGCCCCGAGCAATGCCAGTGGTTAAGTTTCAGTCTAAACCTTCCAGCCATCACCTCTTTGTTTTTGCTTAATCCAAAGAAAACATTTGAAATCTTAAAATTCAAGTCAGAAGCAATTAAAAGCTGTTTTACACGTGTTAAAATTTCCCCAAACGAAAAATTTGTGGCAAGGTTTTCACTGTGCGAGATTCGGGATAACGGGAGAATCGCATGGATTTGAATGCGGTTTTAGGTGGGTTTGATAGATATGGATGTTAGCTACAAGCAGAAGTTGACATTTTGGACTGGGCAGAATCAGCAAGGCGCTCTGGTCATGGCATGGCACAGGACTGGACTGGATCTGGACTGGATCTGCAATGCACTCTGGTCACACCACGGCACAGGACTGGACTGGATGGGCCCTTCTTGGTTCTGAGGATAGTTATTTCAGCAGGCAAGCAGTAACAGCACAGCCCGGGTGTATTATGATGCTTCCCCTTTAGGCTTGTGGGGTTTCTGTTCTGGAATTTGAGGCCTAGCTGAGAATGGTTCAGCTATGAAATAGACATTCTTGCTTTGCCAAGTTTCTGGAGTCTGGAGCAAGGAAGATGTAGAGTACTGCATCAGGGTGCTCCGCCAGCATCAGGATAGTGAATGAATCTGTCTGTCCTTATGTGTGGTGATCTGTACCCCTTTATGCTATGAAATGCCATCATAAAGGGGGTGTGTGGGCTGGTTTAGCCTAGCTTGCCCCTTTGAAAGGTGATTGGGTCAGAGTCTACTCTCTGCCTTGATAGGAGGAGAGAAACAGAGTGCCATCTTTATGGTGTGGTTTTATGAGGCTGAGAATCCACCCCTAGCCCCTGGAACACAAAATCTACTTTTGTTAAAATACATATTTCCACATGTGCAATCTCGATGAACATCACATATGCAGATTACATATTTTACCTTACAGCTATCCCTCAAAACCCCGTAGCTGTGGGATCTTGTCTCCGCTTTTCACAGAATGTAGTCCTTTTCACTAGGAACACAATGTCCAATTGTTAAGCATATTTCTACAAGTGGGCGTGTTTAACATAGGCATAAGTGTATAAAGTTTCACATTTCTAGAGGAAAAGCATTTTGCGTAAAATCACATTTCTTGCCATTTCTGTCCAGAACCTGTCACAAAGTTCTGGCGCCTCTTCACCCGTGCACACAGAAATTACATTAACAATCCTGTTATTTTTATATTTTTCACAATTTTACATAGTAAGTTATCAGTCTTTTTAAAATGAGTTCTTTGTCCTTCTTAAGCAGCAAATGGTTGTTTTGGCTCCACCCCTTGGTCTCTCCCTGGAAGCCCAGTAGCCATCCTCCCTGTTTGCTCCTTGCAGAGGCCTTTTAAGACCTTCTTCACACTTTGAATTTCCTTCTCTGCAGCTGGTCATTGTTGCTTTGCTCTCTGTAGACAAATGTCTGGGTTACCCAGCACTTAACACCTTCCCGTGAGTTTCTGCTGAGGAGGAAAGCTCCTTTTCCAATTCTAGCAGCCCCAGCCAGGCTAATTAACTTTTAAACTTAGCAAAACCCTACTTTGTTGCATCAAACATACAAATGCATTTCTTTCTTGGCCTTAAAATCTGTGGAAGCAAAAACACAACTAAAATCTGCATCCTTTTTGGCAACAATCCTGTTTATGTTTGTTAATTCAGCGGACTTTTGAGTTTTAGGTCATTTTAAATCATTCTCAGTCCTCTCTGACAGCTGTCATTCTGGTGGCCCAGGTTACTGCACCAAGGTTTTGGCATAGAGGCTGACAGTTTTCAGATTTTGTATGTTTCACAATGTTTCATTTGATTCATGGATTTTAGTACCAGACAAGATTGTGAATGTTGACAAGTGTTGTGTTATAGGCATTTTGGAGTTTTTGGCAACAAAAAAAATGTCATTTGTAGGCACATTTTTGGGTTTTATTTGCAAAGTGCTGCATTTCTCTCTGCAATCTGTTTTCAATTGTTGGGGAGCCCAGTGACACATTCCAGTAGTGAAAGCTCTGTTACACCACTGACAACAGGCGTGGCAGATTGGTTAGCCATCTTTTTGTGGGTTGAAAAGCATGATTTTCAGGAGTTTTTGCACGCGCAAGGGTTTTGCGGCCATTTTGAAGTTTCTGGCACCCACCATAACACAGTGATGCAGCATAGCAGAGCAAAAGTGGGTCAAAACATGCACATTACATATGTTTACACCTTTAACATTTCTGTTGCAAAGCACTCTGGTTATGACCTCACACTTACAGGAGATTGTTGGTGGGGACCCAGGAGTGGTTCATTAAGGTAGGCTTAGCATACACCAATCAGTGTGGTCCAATTGACTATAAAGGATGGCCAAGCACCCAAGCACCTCTTTTGGCAGGTCAACTGAAGGCTTCACCAGAAGCAGACGCAAGTACTCATCGTTGGCCCCTGGCTGAAGGTACAGTTTACCTTACATCTTCTGGCAGTGAAGGAAGGCCAGGACCTCCAAGAAAGAAGCAAGATTCCTGTCCTAAACATCTCCCAGGGAACAAATGGAGATACTGAATCCAGAAGACCCTCCAGCAGCTCCAGGTTCTGCAGCAAGCTTCGAAGATGGGAAGGGGCAGAACCAAACTGAGGACAAGACAGCGGCATGCAACACTCTCCTCAGCTTTGGGCCGTCTGCCTTGAAGAACGACACGAGCACAGTGAAGAAGCTAGGAGGAGTACATCGACAAGCATCTACCGGCATCTGCCTTAAAGGACATTTATGAGCCAGTCGAGCCCCTCGAGCTGGAACTGACTGCACCACTGCCTGTTGTTACACCGCAGTCACTAAAGCCATCCAAGACGTCTCAACCAGTGCTTCAGAACCGCCGACCAGCACTGAGACAATGATTTCTGACTCTGAGTCAATATGTAGGCCAGTGTGCAGCCGTCCGTCCAGCTTCACTCACCTGAACTGCCTGTCACCTGATACCTGCAGCTGTCTCCATTCTTGAACTCTGTCACAGAAGCTGCAAAGTGCCCTGAAACCAACTCGACCCTGTCGAGCACCAAGAGATCCTACAGCACAAGGTACATTGTAGTTCTGTCCCCCTGGTCCATCTCCAAAGACTCCAGTGGCATTTTATGACCCATTGCTTCCTTTGTGTTGAAACCAAGTATCCTTGAACTATTGTGATTAATTACTATAATGACTACCCTCCTGTCAGTATCCAGAGTACATCCCTTTTTCTTCTTTGAAACTGTCTGTCCTCTGCATTCCTTGTACACATAAACAGAAAAAAACAGCTTTCAAATAGTTGCCTTGTAAAATAGCTCTTATTCAACATATCAAAGAAAAGGCCAAATTGCTGGACTCTCAAATGAGTCATTTTAATAATCGATTTGTGAATTGCTGGCCTCTCAAATTAGGCATTTTAATAATCGATTTGGGAGGTTCGCATTGTATCCTGCACTTACATGTTCTTTTTTTTAAACATCTGTAATGTTTTCAAGTTCAACATGCGGAAGATTACAACAATGAATTCTTTAAACAATATAATTGCTACACTATACATCACTACATAGGCAACCATTATACCATCGTTCATCATACTGAATCAATTGTACATTTTCCCCATTAGGACAAGATTCTTCCTTACATTTTCTGATATGAAAGTGCTGCTGGCGTTTATGTATGGCCCAGAAATTCACCACTCCCGACTCAATGATGATTTTATGGAAGTGTAAGGAATATGTTGGAATGCCGCTCTATCTATGCCCCTATCTACACTATAGGCTGCGATTCGGTTGGAATTAGGTCTGATCCCTCTTAATATTCTATTGGAAGTGTATTTTATTATGTAAAAAATGTATACACCCTCCAAGTGGCTCCGTATTTGAAAAATATAAAACACAATGAGCAAGCAGTATCTAATTGCCAAACTGACCACTGAAGGAACATGCTGACCGTGTGGGGTTTTGTCTACTGAACGGTTTTGCAAAACCATGCAGCGTCCAAAAACTGTGGTGGTGTGACCGGTGCCAAACCAAGTGCGAACTAGGAAGGTACAAAAGAATGCCAGACCTATTGCAAATTCATAAATGGTTAGGTGTGCGTGCACTCTGTTTGGAGCGTTTACCTTCTAGAAGGTTCGGTTATGCAATACTAAGCTTTGGACTAAACCTGCTACCCACCAAAGATATGTCTTTTCCTATGGAAAAGAGACAATTGTAGAGATGCAACGTGTCGGTTTTGTCAAAAAGAAGAAGAAAACCTAAGCCATATTATTCTTTGGTGCCCAGGTCTGTTAGCACTAGGTAACAAATACATTTTAGAACTAGCAATTTCCTTGTGGAATATTATATGGTGTCCTCTGCACGATTTAACATTGTGGATGTTACGTAAAGCATTATATCAGTTCTTAGTCAGATCGAACTTAATTGCATAGTGAACTGTATTCCTCATTAGTACCCGGCGCAGGTTTTTTCGCTCGAAACAAATGTACCGATTGGTACATTTGCATGCCTTACCAGAAGGTAATCCCGCTCACGTACTTGCCTATCCCTTGCACTGTCGTCTTCTTTTTTTTTTGTTTCAGGCCAACATGGAAAGGGAGAAGGAATCGCACGTAGTCCCTTCTCCCTGTTACATGGTGTCCATTTTTCCTGTTTACTTTTTTTTCAATGTAAGTGAATGGCTGCCATGGAAGGGGAGAAGGGACTATGTTTACTTTGTTCACTATGGCTGTCACGGAAAGAGAAAACGGACTAAGTTTTCTGTCCGTGGCAGCTATTTTTTTTAAAGTTTTTTCTCCCGGCTACGAAACGCATTAGTACTTATGGCAATAAGCCCCTCGATGGTGGGCCATTACGGCCTAAGGTAATGCCCCCTGGGGCCTTCGTTAAGAAACTGTGGGCCCCGGGGATATTACCTTAGGCGGTACAATATAGCACCTGTTGTGTGATGAGTGGCTTGATGAATTAATTAGCTAGTGCGTTAGAGAGTTCATTTTACTTTAAAGACGATTTGAATCCAATGATGATTTTATCGTTTTTTGGACCATTTTAATCTGTTTAACTGGTGGTGATTCTGCGAAAAACGTAGCAGCCGCTTTTCGTGCTTTCCTTCACAAGTGGAATGCCCTTTCAGCCAGCTGCAGTACCTTGGAGAGGGCACCTAAAAAAAAGGAGGAGACCATCATTTTCTGAACTGCTCCCCAACAGCCACCTCCTTCCTGATGTGGAACGTGTTCTCTCCTTGTTGGAGGACTTTACGAGAACACTTAGCCCCACTTTACTGTTCATTAGCACTAAATGTCCATACAAGTGACAAAGGGCGGTGTTAGCTAAAACATCTACTGATCAAATATTAAGCGATGTCAGAGCTGCGCAATTAACTCGAGTGATTTGTGCTGTCTGGAACCACTCGCCTCTCCGCGGATGCATCATCTTCCAAGCGACTAAGGACGGCAGTTGACAGCCCTTTGCTCAGGCTGTAAAAAGTGGCGTACGATTGTGTTAAGGTGCTTTTTGGGCCAGTAATTCATACAGCCAGTTGTCACACAATCTCTTAAAGTGCAGGAAGCCGATGAACGCCACCTCCTGCAAGATCCTTGTTTTGGGAAATGTTCACCGTAAAATATACTGGGATTGTCATTTTCAGATGGCTTAATGGCGCCTGCTCAGTTACTGGCAAAGGTGAGGCGCATAGAGGGCCTGTAGGACTCAGGGTTGGATTCTTTATTGCCCCCTTGGTCGGAAAAGTCAGGCATAAAACCATATCTTTGTTCTTATTTATTTTGGGGGTTTCTGTATGGCAATCACCACCCTGCAGTTTAAAAGAGTGTTAGCGATTAGTGTATATTGCATTAATTACCATCATTATAGATGTGATCTTGGAATGAGTAAATAAGCACATCCATGGAGACCACCATAAGCGGACTTAGCCTGCTATTTCATGATTCTGCTGATTATATCACAGCCCAGGTGGGAAAGATAGTAATATATTATCAAGGGAACGACAACCAGTGGCTAGAGAATCGGGGACAAACAAGGAAGTACAGGAAGCAGGAAATTGTGGGTTGTTTGGGTGAGGTCAGGTCAGGGGAGGTGGAGCTGGCTGACCAAGTGACCAACAGGAGGAAAGAAGGAGCAGCGGAGAGTGCAGTTGATTTCTGGAGAAGGTGAGGTAGTTGTGGTTGGGTGCAAATGATACTGCAGACTGAGTGTGCGTGAGCGAGTGATGCGTGTGGTTAGGTAAGCTAGTGTAAGACGAGAATGTGAAGTGCTTGTGAAAGAAGGATGTCTGAGTAGAAGGTGGGGAGGAGTGGTAGTAGTACCGTAGAGGGATGATAGTAGTGTGGAGGAGGGAGTCGTAGTGAAGGAGGAGAGTGGAGTGACATCAAAGGATGGTGACGAGGCCTAGAAGGAATATGTGACATCGGAGGAATAGAACAGTATATGGAGGAGAGAAAAAAGGCAGGTAGATTTGAAGAAGGAGTGTAATGAGAAACTAGAAGAGGTAAGGAAAGACGGAGCATGTTAGAAACAAGACCAAATCAAGCAGGGTGTCTGCAAGGCACAATCCCTTACCCCCTTTGAAGACTAACAGCATTGCGGAGGTTGGAAAGCTCGGAAATCCCTAAGGGAGATTAGTTAGAAAAGACCACATGCATTTAGGTTGACATCACCATGTATTTATCCTGTTGGTGTACTGATGGTGAATCCATTGGTATTTACTACCTGGGGCTAGTGATTTCTGGGTTAGGAAGGTGATTGGAGATGAAAAAGCTAGGGCTTGCCATGGGGCCAATTGGAATGATTAAAACCCATGAACCCTCTCTGTGGTTTGGAGTCGTTCCTGTCCCATCTGTGACAGGTATGCATCATGAACAGCTTATATGCTGCTTCTCAGCTACACTTCTTCCCTTGTGCTACAGTTGGTCAGGAAGGGACCAGAATTATCCCCCCTGTGTGCTCAGGGCCTTTAATAATGTCAGATGTATCAACCTTCCATTACCCACCTCAGAATGCAGCGGCGCAAAGGGAGGTGAATAGTGCAGTTTGGCATTATTAAGCCAGAGCACCTGCTAAGTCTGTCACAATGGACTGGGGCCCAAGAAGTATCCCAAGACAATCTTCTAGGGTTTTAACAGACTTTAATTTAGAGGAATATACACAGGATGGTCAACTTAAATACATGGATGGGTGTTATTAGAAACAGAAATGTCAGGGTCTTCCAAAGTTCTTGCCTGAGTGGCCCTTATGGGTGTAATTAAATCCTAGTCTTTACAGTGACCAAGAAGGAGTCCATACCCTTTTGTCTGTTCCCTGTTCATCATCGGCTTTGGGAGTCCGAAGTCTGTCTACGCATGGTTAGGTGGTGAGGGCTTCTGAGCAGTGCAGGCTTTAGGGATCCTAAACCCTTTGGCTGGCTGACTTGTTCTGAAAGGTTGGGTTCGGGAATCCCAAAGAATAACTGTATGGCATACTCTGTCCACAGGTGAATCAAGGAGTTGTTGGGAGACGTCAAAGAGACAGAGAGTAACCCCTTTAAGCTTTCAGCTATTCCCCCAATTGCTTCTCTACTCTTATGATAAGCTTCCTGGCTCATTCTCATTCCGCCTTCTATATTCTGGTCAAACTTACGGTCTGCAATCTGCTGCACCAGAATCTGCCTAAGCCAGGTAGCTGGGTTTTATCTACTGGTTATGTTCCATCAGGTTTATCCATTCAGCCTCTCTGCTTCCTCTGTCAGGGGGAGTGGAGAGAATCCAAGCCCGCTGGATTGGCTTATAACACGGCACTGTGAACATCCACTGTTATGTGATGGGGACCAAGTTAGGGAGACCAAGGGGTCCTACTGCCCTCAAGCCCAACTTCCACTGGCAACTGGATCCCTAAATTGCAACAGTGGTAGTCCACCTCTCCAGGCAATGTACTTCGTCACATGATGCAAAGCAGAACGCTGCAGTGAAGAGCAAAAGCATAGACATTTCTCTGTTGCTCCTCTCCTGTTCCTGTTTCATACTCCCTGATGTGAGTGGTAGGACAGTTTGAAGACAATGAGCTTCAAAACTTAAACATCTGAGCTTCAATTGGTGTCAGCAGGAGCCTTCTGGGCAATAGGGCAACTCACGGTCAGATTGGGGGTATAATTCGCACCTCATATTTTATCAGGGCATAGGCCGACTTTGAGACCCAGGGCCTCATTACAACTCAGGCGGTAAGGGGTTTACGGCGCCGTAAACAGCGCCGACCCTTACCGCCTGAGTACGAGGTCCCTTAGCGCCATGGAGATCTTAACGGCTGCTTTTTGCAGCCGTTAAAATCCATGGCGCTAAGGGACCATGGAGTTAATTACGCCACCGTAATTTACGGTGGCGTAATTAACGCCTTCCCCACTCCCATTATGCCCTATGGGGCAAAAATGGGAATGGGGAAGGGTAAATGGGGATTGGGGACTTACCGCCCCGCCAAACTCGGAATGGGGCGGTAAGTCCGCCAACCACCATGGCGTAAACGTAGTTTACGCCATGGTGGTAAAGGTACGACCCAGGCGGTAACTTACCGCCTGGGTCGTAATGAGGCCCCCAGTGCATCATTGGACCGTTTCTGTGGCACATCCCTATTTTGGTTTACTTATCTACTGCTTCTCTAGACCTGCGCTTATAAGATGTGTGACTTACTTGTATACCTTCTGCTAGCCTTTCTTACAGAGGTTGAGTCGCACTCCCCCAGTTGGAAAATAAATTTCTGGGGAGACTATGATTCCATATATTGTCATACAACTATGTAATGCCGGCAACACAAAAAGCCTTAATCATTGTTATGTTTTAATTTCAGATTTGTGGTGTGATGGTCATTACATGACATTTTAAACTTCTGTGGATATTTGTGGAAAAGTCAAAGTCTTCAAGATTAACTAATCAGGGGGGCACCCTTAAGATGCTGAATGCTTCCTCGCAATTCAGAGAGACTCCTTTAAATTCAGATATAGGTGCTCTCCAGCAAAGAGACACCTTTTGTTCGGGACGATTAAGATACATTATAAAAGTATGTAAGGCATTTAAAAGGATATCACTTTTAGATGGTTGGTCCTGGCACTGATTAAGTATGTGGCTTTTTCCCTTCAGAACACTGCCTAAAGGTGGTGGTTTATTTTACACAGCGCCAACTCTGGGTGAACCCATTTCAAAGCAATTGGCAGCAGACGATGAAAAGATCAATCATTGTGACCCTCATTGTGGAACTCAGCGTTCCTGATATAAACATTCACATTCAGTTACAAACCTTGGCTAAGAGAGAGTTGAGATGATCTGCTTTAACGCAACAAAACCCATGAAATGTAGCACTTGCATGTTAGGCAAGTCCTCCTTTGTGCAGCATATGATCACAATGATGACATCAGGGATGACATCACTGATGAGATCACTGGCAACATCACAAATTACATCATACATGACATCACAGATGATATCGCTGATGGTGTCACTAATGACATCATGCACAACACCATTGGCAAGATCATTCTATACATTGTATATGACATTACTGATTATATAAGTCAGATTATTTCTGTTGCCCAATTTTGATACATATTTTAAGATATTACACTTAATAACGACATGACATGGAACAATACAGTAATACAAAAGTATCATAGGATCACATATGGAGCATTCATTTGTAGTACTTATCAATTTATCAAATCTAAAATAAAAATATGTAAAGTTATACAAATGGTTTGAATTTCATATATTAGTAAGCAATTACAAGACTTCATTGCAGGGAAAGTACCTGATCCAGCTACATCTATTCCAGGTATTTCAAAGATAATTTAGGTAGATGTAGTAGTACAAATAAATAAGAAGGATAAAAGTAGAAACATGTTTAATAGTAAGTGTTATGAAAATAGTCAAGGTTCACACTTTACAATTCTCCCTAGCGTAATAACATTACATGGACACATTGTTTCTATATGACAGGTTTTATAAAAAATAATCCCATATAAAAGAAAGTACGTGCTTGTGTCTATTGTGATAAAATAGTATCTATGAATTTGAAGTTTGGTTAATATACAAAAAGGTCACTTACTCATACTACATAATTACATTCAGATTTGTATTGCTAACGTTTTTAGTCTTTTCATTTGAAAATAAATTATTATATTTGTATTCAAATATAACAGATTTCCTTTCAAAGTACATACATGCTTATATATTCTCCTTCTTTGTAATAAGGCCTGTATGTACTTACAATTGTACACCATATGTTACATTCAAGGAAACAAGTGCAGACTACAACAAAAGTTTTTTCACTGAATTGCAAGGGTTTCGTTGTTCTGCACTTCTGAGACCTACACCCACGAGATCAAAGATGACATCACAGATGTCATTGATGACATCAGATATCTGGGCCACTTGTTTTTGTTCAGGAAGGTAGCAGAATAAAAATCATAAAAATGGGAATCTTAATTGGAAGACAGACTACAATTAGAAACACTCATTAAATGCAATTACAGGATAACAAATATGAACAAATCAGCACAATCAGACTATATGTTACACTAAATTGAAGAGCAGAAAGGAAATAACAAAGCAGTGATCTGTGATCAGAGTCCAAAAGGAAACATGAAAGCAGAGGAAGCCTACAGTTGTAATGATTGCCAACTACTCGGCTTGTATTGCATCCCACTTCCACCACCGTTCATAATACAAGTTCAATGAGAGATTTAGTGCAATGTTAGTCATCATGTTAAATACATCGGGTGGAACTGCACCGATAACCAAAGACAACTATCTTTTAAGGAAAAGGTTGTTTCAGTGGAGTTTACAATTCATTGCGTTCACCCAGCTAACTTGCCACACATGTACCTGGAACATCAATGTATAAAGTACCTAAGCCCCTTTTCTCCCTAAACAACGGCTCACCCTTTTCAAACCTTTATCCTGCCTGCTCTCTGCTTGAATTCCTGATCGTTTTATCTTTCCCAACTTACTCTTATATTTCTATCGCTTTGCATGTTCCTCTAACATGTGGACAAAATATGCCAACTTCCAGACAAGCCTCATCACTCTAAGAACGCTGTACTGGCACCCTGAACTGTGCTGCAAGAGTGCTGTGAGGCAATGGTGCAGCACTGTAAAGTCATACCACTGACAGCTGTGTATTAAAGGTGCTACTACAGCGCCAGACAGAGGGTCTTACCTACCACATGTGGGAGTAAGCAAGAATGGGATGGGGCACCTCCTAGCTGTTAAAAACACGGGTACACAAACGAACTATAGATACACCACGAATGAAGGCTTTGTAGGGACATTCGGGTGTAGGATTGCACTGTGACTGCCATCGGCCGTATATTACTACGAGATAGGGACATCCCTGGGTATACACACTCAGCAGGGAGATCTCCAGGTTGTGCCTCACCCTAGAAACCTGCCCTGAACACATGATCAACACACTAGGGATTTGGGAGGAGGGAGACGAATCTCAGGCTGCATGGCATGGACAGGCTGAAGCTGCTGAGACAGCACAGGGTGATGTAATGACGGGGCGGGAAGCCAATCCCATGGGGACCCGGGTGTAGATGGGACGTGGACCTGAGCCAGACGAACCCTTCACATAGCCACAAGTGCCTTTCGGCAGGTGGATATGGAAATGGGGAAGCTGCAGAGAATGGCATGCCAGAGAGGTCCAATCAGACAGTACATTTCCGTGTGCCTGGGAGATGACACGCCTTCAGAGTATCCAGCACAAGGTCTGTGAAGGCCGTTATGTAGCAGGTGCTGTGTCAATGTATCCTTTCCACCAGAGGCAGGGTATCTCGTGTTCCTTCTGCAATGGTGTGACCAATGGCAGAATAATGAAGTCCCAGCAGTCAGCACAAATGTTATTATACTAACTCGAAATAGATTCTGGGAGGTGAGAGAAACGATGTGGCGCCACCATATGGGGAGGCAATGTTTTGGCATACTGTTGACTTGTTTGATCCAATCATGTTCTACTAACATATGCTTAGCACTAAGCATATGATGTAGTATAGCGATTGAGTTTCATGGGAACATTGGGAAGTCTGAACATTTGAGCTGCAACAGTTTCTAATGCCTTTACCATTGTATTGGAAGTATAAAACCAATGTTGGCTGTATGCTCTGATGTCAGCTATCATCCATCAGTTCCAGTCCACTGTTCTGTTTGATTTGTGCTCGCCCAACTGTAATAAACAGCCTTGATTCTTGCCCGCTGTGTGCTCCTTTTTGGATTGCCATTTTATACGGTGGGATCAGAGTACCCCTGATACAGCTATGTGCAATTCTTAAAACAGTTGCTCTGGGGTAGATAGCCTTGTCACAGATACCAACGCAATGCAGTCCTTACACAACACAAACTACATGAGCACTGTCGCCTCTTATACTACCTATGAACTTGACCTATGAACTTCACTACCAATCTCTTATTGCCACTTTCTCACCTCACTGCTGTGATTTATTTTCCCTCCTTAGTCATCTTACTACTCCACGCCTATTTTGAATTCCCTCGTTTATCTTCTGATTTCCCCCCTTATTTTACTTCTATAATTGATGATCTGTTTGCTTCTTTTTTCTCTGTATTTCCCTCATGGATCTCTGCCATCCCCTTTAACACATCTTCCTTTTCTTGGTCCGCTCCATTTTCGGAAAACTTGGGTCATGTTCTCCTTCAACGGGTTAATCTGACTGCTGCCTCTCTTCAATTGCCTTTAATTCCTTTGGTATGTATTCACGTTCTTTCTTATTTGATCTCTAACTTAAATTCCTTTCTCTAGACTAGCACTTCCATTTGCCTTTAAGCATGGCAGTATCCTCCCTATTCTTAAGAAATCTTCCTTTGATCCTTTTGATCCTTCTAATTTATGCTCTATTTCTCTTCTGCCATTTCTACCTAACATCTGGAGTGTACTGCCTACTTTCAGCTATCTCTTTAACTGAAATCACATTCCCCCTACCCGTTTTACAATTGTGGTTTCTCAATACTGAAACTGCTCTTCTGCATGTCACAGATCTCCTCAATTCTTCTTCCCACTCTGAAAATTCTTGCCACCTTATTCTTTTTGAATTGTCTTTTACTTTTGACATGGTGTATCTTTCTATTTTGTACACCTCTATTTCTCTTTTTGACATAAAAGATTATGTTCTTGTTTTTCCTCATCTCTCAAATCTAAGCCTGGGCAAATACATTTGAATGAATCCCAAAACAGGCAAATGTTCACCGTTTTTGAATCGTGCACATTGTCACTGTATTCTGATGACTAGAGTTTGGCCAACCCTTTAAGAATTTGGGGTGACAGTTTTGGATTAAGTTTGTGACAATTTATGCTGATGTAATGTTACTGTAAACATTGGGTTGGCAAGGTCAGACCGTTTCCTGTCAGCACATGTTTAAAGAAAAACAAAATATAAAGTTATTGGACCAGGTAAGAATTTCAGAACCTCTATGCCAGGAAAGCACAACAAAAGCAAAGTTTCTAAATGACTAATGGTTTGCACCTGGCTGTTTCGTTAAAATAGAAACCAAAATGAATCCTCTGTTTACAGCTGACAAAAATTGCAATGTTTTAAAACAACATGTAGTACAAATTTCATAAATAAGTAATGAAAATAAAACATGTGCAGAGGATGTTATCTCTATTTGCAATACTTTGAGAAATACACAGGTCACATAATTTGCAAAGGAGGCATGTGCATTTTCAGGGACCTGTGCTGCAGCACAAATGATGTGCTGGCCAGCCTCCTAGCATGCATAAGTGTGTGACGCTCCTGCTCTCATGTGGTTGCCGTAAGTGTGTATCATCAAGGTGGGCCCTTAACAGGCATATCATTGACAAATGTGTTATAAAAACAAGGGGGAAAACAATGATATCCCTGTTTAAGGGATAGTAATGTAAGTGGGACAGCAGTGGTTAATGCCACAGCTGTTCCACACTTACATAAATACATGCATGTGTCAGAAATGACAGTGTCATGCATTGCTCTGCACCTGTGCTTGTTCCCTAGAGGCATAGAGGAATGTGCTTGGCATCTGCACATTTTAGTGTGCATCTCGTTTCTGAATTCGCGATGCTCACTAAAATGTACAGAAATGTCCCCTTATTTGTGATTATGTACAAAGGGGATGAAATGTGTGCCTTCATGATGCACACGTTCAAAGGAGCATTGTGAATAGGGTACATCTTTTTTGGACGCCTGTGATTAGACACACTAGTGCATCTCACCTCTTGTCCCGGCAACAGGTTTGCGAATAGGCCTCTATACTGTAGGCCCCTAACATATGCTATGTGTTTCTTACCACTTAGAGAGCTAATAACATTGCAATCCTACCTGACTAAACGGTATTCCTTTGAGGAACGACAGGGTCTACATCATGAATGCTTGGCATGTATCTGAATCTGTCCCAACCTTACTGGCCTTTCTCGGCTAATTGACCTACAGCCATGGACTCTCTTTATTATTTAATAAATAAACTCAGACGTCCTCATGCAAGCAAACTCAGCAGGATGAAATGACATGCAAGCCTAATGCATGACTGATTATTTCCCAGTCATGTAGGCTTTTCGGAGGTCCTTGTCTGTTATGTATTCCCTATATTGATATGATTTATGACATGATATTTTTGTTTGTATCGCGCTCATACACAAGTGTTTCAGAGTGCGACAAGCCAAGGGAGGGGAACAGGTGAGAACCCATCAACGATCTTACTAGGCCCAGTGACATTGAGAACGTGAAAGTGACTGGGAAAGGGAAAGGGGAGAAAGTGCATGTAAGGGGGAGAGTGGAGAGTGTGGAGCAGAAGAGAACAGATAAATAATAATAAATACAAATAAATAGATAATAGAGGCAATAAACAGTGCTAGTGTAGCCAGGAGGTGACAAGTGCAGTGATTACGGTAGCAGACTGGGTAAGTCTGAATAAGTGCAGAAAAGGAAGAAAATGTAATATAAACCTCAGAAATAAACAATGTCTGAACCTCTGATTGATGAAAAAAAGACACAAGCATGCCTAACATGTGACTGACTCTGCTGGACTGACACGCAGTCTTAGAAATACCCACTTAATTTGTACTATTTTGGTCAATTTGACAGGATGAAAGATAGAGTATTTTAATCCAGATTTAAACATTGGATTTGCAGATTACAAAGAGATCCATGCAATAGCTGCATTAATCTGCTGAGATATTTTACTGAAGAGGTTATTGTGCTGAGGTGCTTCGATAACATTCACAAATGCACAGGACTCCATTTCCTCTTGCTAAACCCTCCATTCAGCCTCAGCCAACTCTGCACTTCCCCAACCCATTATCTCCCTCCCTTAGGTTATTTTGGGTATTTATTTTCCTGAAGAATCAGCCTGGATCTGCACAACCTTCTCTCGACCCTGCTTGAAGATTAATGGCTCTTAAAGTAGATTTAAGAAGATTTGGACTGGAAGAAAAATCTGTGGGATCGCACAAACATACAGGAATCCCACAAAGAGATTTAGAGAAGCCCAAATACCATGTTTGAGAAAGTTCATCAGCCTTACTCAGATTACACCTACTCTGTTTTATGGGCTGGCAAATATATGTGTTCTCTTCATTTGGGATTTGGGTTACAACAATGCTTGGTCCTTGGCCTTTTACGTTTTTCTCTGTACACCATATCTCTGACTTCAATTATCATTTAATTTGGCTTTCACTGTCACTTTTATGCTGATGTTCTCCAATCTTCTCTTTCTTCTTCTTCTTTTCTGATTAGCTAACTTCCTCTCTTTCCGATCACCTTTCAGCCATTAAGCTATGGATGCACACTCACTCGCTTCATCCTAATTGTACAAAACCTGAGATTATCTTCTTTCTTGCTCCTTCCCCTTGCACTGTCTTCCTTCCTCTTCCATTTTCTTTTCCCCCTTAATTCTCATTCTCGCTCCTCATCTACTCATTATCCTGGCTTCATTGTTCACCCCTCACTCTCTTTCTGTAGTCACATCCCTTCTCTTGCTTCTTCAGTTAAACTCTATAATATCTGCAAAATTCATATGTTTATTTTACTTATTTTCTCCCCAAAACTTGATTATTGGTTCTCTCTGCTAGGCTTCCTTGCTTGTGCACTTAGCCCTCTTACTTATAATATAAACTCTGATATTCATCTTCTCGGTCTACGCTTCTTCTTGCTCTCATATCTCCTTTTTTTCCCTCTTTGAGGGATTTCTTTTCCCACCCATTTATTTTATTTTTAATTTTACTTTATAGTTTAAAGTGTTGAACTAGCTCGAGAGCATCAGAGCACTGTACACAGTGTGAGTAGCCAGCATTTGGGCTGGCATTTTTAACAGTAGCTCAGTACTTGGAGTTGAGATCTGTGCATTGTTATGTGCATCCATTGGATTTAATCCTTGGTCATCTGGGAGGATAGCTCAGGGGCAAAGCGTTTGTCTTGGAAGCAAGACAACGCATAGCAACACAGTTTTGAATCCTGTTCTCGCACTTAGAAACTGGTTCCCGGAATTAAGCGCGTTATATAAGAACAATCATAGGTGTTGTTCAAAAAGACATGTTTTGAAAGATTTGCGAGAATTGTGGGGGCATTCTGAGCTGACACAGGGATCAAGTTCCAGAGGATGTGTGCATGACAAGACAAGGAATGTTTGTAGGTCTTCTCTTTGAGGATGTGTTGTGATTCAAGCCGGTTGGACTATTTACTGTGCGAGTAGCGTGTGCCATCAGATATATGGAGCTTAGCCTTAGCTGCTCGTGACTGCATTGCAAATGATACACGCAGTCTTGAACAGTATTCTGGCATGGAGAGGAAGCCAACGTAGTTTGCGTAGGATGGGGGTGATTCTGTCAAATTTCCATTGACCTGTAATAAGGCATGCTGTAGCATGATGGGCTGTTTTTATGGGAGCCAAATGAGCAGCTGCGAGCCCTGTCAGGACAGCATTTGCATCATCATTGTGTGAGACCACAAGGGCCTGCATTTGCATTATATTCCAGAAGTCCTGTGGCGGGATAAAGGGTTTGTATTTCAAAGGGTAGAGATTCAGAGACAGGCTATTTGGGGCTTCTTGGCTTGTGTTTCTGGAAGGACAGGCTGCTGTCAATGAAGCCTAAGGATTTTGCTGAGTCAGAGAGTTGTGGTTCTAATCCTGCTAGGCGCATATCATTGAGCCGTTGTTGTGCAAGTCGTTTTTTAGTGGGCGGACCGATGAGGACAAATTCACTCTTCAATGGCTTTGAGGTATGCAGTTGACGTTCATGACTGGATGATGGCTAGGTAATTTTGGAGATGAATGATGTCATGTGCGCTGTTTACTCTGATGTACAACTAAGCAGTGTCCACGTTTTGATGGATGGCTATATTGAAATCTATGAGCAGAGTGCCCAGCAGCTCCATGTAAAGGTTAGAAAGGAAAAACATTAGTATAATGTGCTAATTTGACAGAGGAGAGTAAGTTGGAGATGTTGGCAATGAAGGAGTCATTCCTGTGAGGTGATCTGTAGATGAGATGGAAGCTGATGGGTTCTTTGTGCGATAAAGGGAAACGGCAGATGAGTGATTCGAACAAGATTGTTCTGGGACAGGGGATGATAGAATCGAGTCATTCGCTACTGTGGATGATTGTCACTCTGTCTTCTGCCCTTCCTATTGGATGCAGCAGCCTTGGGGTAGGAGGATGTCAAAAGCATGGGGGAAGATGGAGTAAACCATGTTTCAGTGATGAACAGGATATCAACATTGTTGTACGATAGATCATCTATCTCTGCAATGTGAGTGACTGCTGAACGAGCAATGGTTAACATGAGAGGGTGTGTGCGTATGGTCGTGGGTATTGGATGGGGGACAGGTCTATATTGATGAGGTTCACTTGGGTAGCTTCCCTGGCAGCCCAGGGCATGTGGCCATTCGAACACTAGTAAGAGTGGGGATGGGCTGTGGAGGAAGGAGACACATGGTGATATCTTTTGGTTAGTAACAGTAGCAGTGACTGGTTTGTAGTGAAAAGCAGGATAGCTGATGTAGCCCTTGGCCTTATCAAGCTCAAACAGGTGAGATTATTTTCTTCATCCATCCTTTGCAGAGGACGTTAGCGATGAGGATGCCTAAGGAGCACTAGTTAAATAGGTGGTGCGAGTAGCCACTGAGTGGCAGGACCTGGTCATGTGGCCAACAGCCTACTCAATGTTGTCTGCCTGGAGCTGGCCTAGAGTCCTCAAGTAGAGTTTGGAAGATATGAATACTGGTGGTAAGCAGAGCAACCAATTGGCAGGGCCTGGTCACCTGACCAGCAGCCTACTCACTGCTGTCTGCCTAAAGCTGGCCTACAGTCCTTATGTAGAGACTTAGAAGGTGTGAAAACTGGTGGTGGGTGAGGTCAGGGCCTGGTCAATGCTGTGATTTCCCTTCTGCTGAAAATCCCTTATATGATGTCATGTTTCCACTCAGAGTGGCTGTATGATATGATATGATATGATAATTTCTTTATATCGCACTCATACACAAGTGTTTCATAGCGTGGCCAGGCAAAGGGAGAACAAAAACAACAGTCTTACTAGGCCCAGTGCCATTAAGAACGAGCAAGTGCATGGGAAAGGGAAAAGGGGGAAAGTGCATGGGATGGGGGAGAGGTGGAAAGTGCGGAACAAAGGAGAGAACACAATAAATGAATAAGTAAAATAGATAAAGAAATAAAGGTGGTAGTGCAGCCATCTTGTGGCAAGTGCTAGTTTAAGCAGATAGGATATATCTGATAAGTGCAGAAGAGAGGTGGGTGCGGGACTGTATGGGGACAGATACAGACCCCAGTGCAAGCGGAGGTCTGGAGGCACTGCAGGAGGGTGGCAGGGTTAGCAGATACCTGGGCCCAAAGGACAGAGGGTGGCCAGGTACACAGTGGCAGGGAGAAAACATATCAGCAGGACAGAAGAGGGGCAAAGTCAAAAGTGAAGAGGAAGGCCTTGAGGTGCTTTTGGAACCAGAGATGGTTCTCCCCAAGTTTCAAGGTGGCAGGGAGGCTGTTCCAAAGGGAGGCCCAGCCGAAGACAGAAATCTACTCCCAGCTCATTTATCTGAAAAACAACTGACCCTGAGGGAGTTAGAAGAAGAGGAGTGAAGGGCTCGAGAAGGGAGGTATTTATGGAGGGATAGTTGAAAGTATTTTGGACCTAGGCCCCAGGCATCCTTGTGGACAATACAGAGGGTTTTACATTTAATCCTTGCATCCACTCAGAGCTATGGAGTGTTTTCAGAGCTAGAGAGATACGCTCCCAGGGCTGGAGGCTGAGGACAAGTCTTGCAGTCCTGTTCTGGCTTAGTTGTAAAGGGTGGAGGGTGGAGGCAGGAAGATTTAGAAAGAGGCTGTTACAGTAGTACAACCTTCAGAGAATCAAAGCTTGTGAGACAGTAAGCTTCTGAGGGAAGAAGAGGAAGGTGCAGTAAGAAGTTTGGAGAAGGAAAGTGTGAAGTCAAGGATGACCCCAAGGTTTTTGGCCTTGCAGGTAGCAGAAGGAGAAGGGCCAAAGGAGGCCGGCCCGAGAGTGAGGGGAAAGGATGGTGAAGGTGTACCTATGAGGAGGATCTCAGTCTTGTTGGCATTTAGACAAAGATTGTTGGTGGCACACCAATTTTGAATGGCTATTAGGCAATCAGAGATGAGGGAAGGCGAGGAGGTGGCTGAAGAAAGCCTGAAAATGAGTTGGGTGTCATCAGCATAGGACTGGAAATTAGAGCAGAAAATGGAAATGTAGTAGGCGAGAGTTGCCAGGTATTGGTTGAAAAGCCAGGGCAAGAGGTGAGAACTCTGGGGAACACCACAGGTAGAAAGGGAGATAATAGATAGGAAGGACCCAAGTTGTACCTGGGAGAGTCGATCAGAGAGGAACAAGGTCAGCCAGGCCAGAGCGTGATCAGTGATACACAGGTTGTCACAGAGATGGTTGAGCAGGGCGGTATGGTTGACCGTGTCGAAAGCATAGGAGAGATCAAGTAGAATGAGGACAGAGAGAATGTTAGAGTCAAAGTTGGAGAGCAGATCTTCTCAGATGTTCAGGAGAGCAGTTTCCATGCTTCTGGCAGCTCTGAAGCCATATTGATGATCATGGAGAGAACCGACAGAATTGGAAGGAAGGTTAAGCTGAGAGATGGCCAGCTTTTCCAAGAGTTTACCCAAAAAAGGAGTAATGGAAATTGGGCGATAGTTAGCCAGACAAAAAGGATCAGCTGTGGGTTTCTTAAGGAGAGGATGCACAAGGGAGTGCTTCAGAGGGGAGGGGAAAGGTCCAGAGGCAAAGGAGAGGTTTCAGGAATCGGTAAGTGCCAGAGCCAGGGTATCAATGTGGTCCCTAATGGTTTTTGAGGAACAGGGATGAACCTGTTTTGATGAGGCTTTCATAGATTGGACTTCTCTGGCAACCTCATCAGATGAGAAAAGATGAAAGGAGGAAAGGAGGGTGGGGGTAGGTGAAGGAGGGTCAGCAGGCAAAGAAGAAGGGGGAGAGGAGGGAGAGCAGAGGAAAGGGTGGACAAGATGTCCTGGGTTTTAGAGATAAAGTGAGAGGCAAGGGGATTCAAAATAGCCGAGGAGGTGAGAGAATGGCTGAAGACTGCAGCAAGGTTGGCCAGCTCATTACGGATTTGAAAGAGCTCTGCCGAGTTTTTAGATGCCGCAGAGACACAGGCTTGAATGTGGACTCTCTTATTGGTACGAACAGACAGACGGTATTGCCTTTGGAGTAGGCGGCAGGCCAGTTTGTCAGAGTGATTGAATGCGTTCCTCTGTGTTGCCATCTCCCTTGTTTTTGGTCTGTAAATGAGTACTCATCATGTCTTGAACTTGATTAATTTTGCCACTGTCAAGCTAATGTTGTCATGATCCCAGGTCCAAATTTATAATGTTCAGCAAAGAACAAGGAAACATCAGGGTTTAAATGGGCAGTGGTGGTGGAAGAAGGTGAGAATGAGAAGGGAGAAACACTGGAAAAACACAGGAAGAACAGAAAAGGATTATATAAAAAACCTGACCCTCAAATCCTCAAAGGACCAAAAAAACATGGCATAGTCAAGCCTGCAAGGGAGGTAAGAGACTTGCTTAAATCTCCACAAAAACTCACACAATAATGCTAAACCAAAAATGCTAACCAAAGAGCCCAACAATTACAGGACTGCAGTGGAAATTATGTGCACGTGCACAAAGGGGTTTCATAATATGAGCACGGATCACAGTAAAGTATTCACCAGCGAAGAACCCTGGAGAGATCTGAAGTAGCCCCGTGATAGAAACAAAGGACTGAATAGTGCAAATGGGAACCCCGAGTGAGTCAGAGCACATTACATTTGCTCATAGTTTACATAGATAGTGCTGCGGGCAGAGTAAATTAAGGTGCAGCCAGATGACCTGGGCCCTAGGTTAAAGATTCATGGCATTGTAAACCTCTGCAACTGATAAATCAGTTCACCCATCAAATCTTGGACCACTTTTCCTCACTCAAGCTGACTGGAAGTTCAGTCCACTTCACTCCTGCAAAGATTAGGAAAGATATTGGCAGATTTGGGCCACAGTTTGTTCCATACTGGCTTTATCAACATCCCAATCATAGGAATAACCCACAATGATTGGCCTTCCTCATTTGAGGATACATAGCTGCTTGCATATTCGACAGAGTCAGTAATCAAAACTTTATATTGATGGATGATATCTTGCCCTGAGCATTTGTCCTGTTCACGAATACCTCTGTGGGCCACTTGGTGAAAGAAGTGATTTCTTCTGGAACACCTTAAAATGAACATTGTTTGAAAGCTCTTTCAAGAGCGATGAGCTTGCACATATTGCTTCTATGCAGAGGCCAACACTATTGAGTACCTACACTTACATGTTATTTAGATTCAAGTGTGTTTTTGAAGCACCTTGAGGAACCTTCTCTCACCTTGGCTGTTGCTTGACGTGTGCTCTTGCATGACCCGGCCATAATGGATGCTTTCCTTGTGGTAGAACAAAGCCCTGAGATCTGTACACTGATCAGCAGGTGAGGATTTGGTGCTATACTGCATTTAGTGCAATCCCATAATTCTTAGAAAATCTACTTGTACTTCATAGCCTATGTCATAAGTGAGGAACTGCAACACTTCCTATTTGACAGGCAGCTGGGTCTGGGCTTACGTGCTGCTGAATGAACCGAATGTTCCAGACCTGGCACAAGCATGCCAACCAATTGCAGTAGTAGTCCATATATCAAAGGACCTTAGAATTTGAGGACCAATGAGAAACGGTGTATCTAATGTTTCTAAAGATTACATGTTTTAGAGGTTGGCATATGTTTTCCACTTGATAGTGGGCAGCCAATCACAATCCTAGTTTCTATAGAAAGAATACTTAGATGTTCCCCTTAAGCCAATCCCGACTCTTGATAGGTTTTTCATTATTTCCACGTAGTATGACGTTGCCTCTGACGTATATTTGATACAAAAGCTATGATTTATGTGAATATCACTGAGAGATACTGAGCGTACATCCGTTAAATAATTGTTTAAAAAAACAGTACTTTGCCATCTTCCTGTGTTGGTTTGGTTATTTGGACTCATAATTATTCTGTATGATCACATCCATTACATATGCATGCTCCTAAAGAGCCCTAAGCTCACATGGTAGCGGTGCAGATGGTTTAAAGAACCAAACTAGTTCAGCTCCAGAGTTTTGGACGATGGCATTAGCTGGAACAACGTAGAGTTTCCTGTGGAGAGCGGCCAAATAGAAATAAACTTGCAAGAAGAAACGAGATGATGGGCAGGTCCCCCTTTGAAGAAATCCCTGCTTGTTTTCCACAGGCGCTCTGCAGATGGAAGGTGAAGTGGTCAGATTGGAGGAGGAGTCTATACCGAAGGCCTTAAGTCAATTAATGAATGATGAGTACACTAAGGGGAATGGCAATATAAGGGGATGGGACTGTGATCACATTGAGTAACAGGAAATATTGTGAAGATAAGAGAGACCGCCTAGGAGTCCCAATTCAAGGGAATTAGAAGGAGACATTTCAAACCCCAACAATAGAAGAAAATACATGTAAGGACCGCACTGCAACGTCTGTGCCTTCTCCCTAACAACCATATCTACACAGACTAAATGCGCGTTTGCACTTTGTCTAATCTCGAACATTAGCTCCTGCTTTGACAGCGTTGTATGCCATTTTTCAACAATTTTAAGTATTTCCACACGTTTACAATGTGGTTTTGTCTATTACTACAGAGTTAAAACACTTCCCTTTGAGATTACAAGACATCCTACTGTGTGAGAACCTGCATGCAGCGTTTGTCCCTGAGCTAAGAGACTGCACATCATGCCGAAGAGAGCCTGCTAACATTGGAATAAGAGTCTTCATCAGTGTATATGTTTCATTCACAGTTCACCAAGTGGGTGCTCGCACACAATTCTCTCCCATTAGGATACCATTGTAACTGAACCTTTTGTTCCAACAATTTAGGTAGTGTACACATTTTTTACATTTGCCAGCAGTGTTAATAGCATGTTTTATGATTCTCATACTTAGAAGTTGACATAATGTTAATTTATTTTCTCTCCTATTGGCCTGATTTACACCACATGCGTTTTTGGTATGTACCATTATATCTCTAATTTTGTCTATATGGAATATGTTGATCAATGTGCATCTATCATTTGATTGGTTGTAATTATTAATATGTAGGGCTCTGGCGTGATGAAGGAGCAAGTCTATGAAAATACATTGGCATTAGAGCTCTTTTATATATGAGGTGGCAAGTGGCCTCCTCCACTGTTGGACATTAAAATTGTTTGATACAGCACCATAAAGAACCTACAGCATCTTTCATTCTCTAAGACACATTACTGGATTTATATTGGCTTCATGATTGCCAAGAACATTTATTTAAATATAAGTACTTTCAATAGAACTGTAAGTAACTGTATTGGGAGTACATTGTGAGAGTGGCGGTTTAGTTGTGTGTTCTGTAGAGAGCTTCTTAGTGTAGTATTTGTTTGTATTCAAGTGTCTCTGGATCTTTTGAATCAGCCAGTTTCTGAGAATCATCATTCATCATTGTATTTGAGACAGAAACAGAGACTTTAATTACTATAGTAAAATAGTTGTGCCTGCCTTTCCCCCCCCTTTTCTGTATTTTCACAGGGATGATTATCCCTGCCAAGGATAGACCAATAGTGGGATCTGATTATGGGATGAGGTTTATGCAGTTCCCTTTGTTGGAGAAGGGGGGAGCAAGACCGCAATACATTCCATGGCCACAGATGGACAAGGATAAATTAAAGTGAAAGTTCCCTAGTTTGACTTCGGGGACTGGAAAATGGATATACGAATTAGAGAAAATGACAGAGGGAAATACGCTGTCCATAGGGGACATAAAGGGTCTCCTGGCAGCCAACCTTAGAGAAAGGGATAGTCAAGTGTGACTGCACAAAATACAGCGCATAATGGAGCGCCATTTAATAATTGTAGGGCAGATGTTTGGAGGACTCACAGGGTACAATATCCTGACACATCGGATATGGGCGCAATTATGACAAGAAAAAATAAAGAAGATCAAGACCCTATTGCTTATATTTAGGATATTCAGGAGAAATGGCAGCTTGAAATCTGCGAGCCGTGGGAATAGACAGTGGCATTATTCTACCAAATTTATGTCAGGGGTTGTCAGAACCAGTACAGAGACAGATGAAAAATAAGTGGGGATGGAAACGAAGCCATGGGCTGAGATACAGTTGACAATAGTACACCATTGCTGGTTACTACAAGAGAAAAAAAGGAAGAAAGATGAAAATAGAAAAATTGAGGATGCCAAGTTAGTTCAGAAAAAGTTGTCGTAGAAGGGGCGGTGTTGAAAAGTGAAGGATTGGGAATGCAGGAAGCAATAGGTAAATTGCAGGCAAATAATCTGCATCCAATGGACCAATTTGGGTATGGGTTTGTGCCATGAGGCAGAGGTATGGGTTATAGGGGAAGAGGAGGTGGATTTCATAATAATCAAGGTGGGTTTAACACACACACAGTGAGAATCAGAGAACTCAGGGAGGAACCAAGGAGAGTTTACCAGAAGGGCTTCTCCAGCATGTTTGAATTGTGGAATGACAGAACATATTGTGCGCATTTGCGAGAGCTGCGGGAGTGTACAAAATGGTCCGTTTTCCAGAGGGGGGATAGCTTATTCTCCACCATGCAGCACACAGGACAAAGAGGGCTTTGCCCAAAATCATACATCTTATCAGACACAAGCACTGAAAGTACAGCAGGTGCCACAGCAGAGACAAGTACAAATGTATCCACCCCAGGGGCAGTCACAACAAACCCCTATGAAGACACAGCAGTATGCAAATACAGGACAGGTATTGACACCTAGAATAGGAGATGTCATTGTGGTAGGAGGAAATCATTTCACAGGGATGGGGATGAACCTGTACCCGCAATAGGACAGCTCACAGAGGTGACTTGATGTGTTCAGTACTATCTGTGACACCAGACCCCCAAGAGGAACCAAGGGGTCGATGTGATGATAGAAGGCAAATCCTTTTCTTTTCTTTTCTTGTAGACTCTGGAGCAACTTATCCGTGTATATGAGAGGGAAAATATCCAATGTCAGGTGTTGCCATGAATGCTAAAGGGTTTTCTGGAGCTACGAGCTAAGGTCCTTTTACTGATGAATTACCAGTCTACATAGGAGAATGTGACATTTCTGTTCCTTTGTCATATTCACAACAGACACTGCTTAACATTTTAGGAAGAGATTTAATGATTAGAAATTAATATAACAATTTAATTTACTGATCAAGGAATAGTGTGTTCCACGCCAGGAATACACTATTTAAACATGGGGGGGGGGATTTATACTTGGATCCACAGGGCAAGTTTCTCTGTAAGTTGTTCCAGTAGATACAGAAATGTTTCTATAAGGAGTAAGCATTTTGTTGACATGGCTACCTGGTTTGGTAGGAAAGATTGTTAGGATACCTGATGAGTTTTTGTTCAGACTACAAATACCTATGGATGAGGAATGTGGACAGATTATTCTTATAGCATTGGAAGCAGCTATAGTATGAAGAGAGATGGCAATGCTCAAACTGATAGGCAATGAGGGTAGACCACAGGGAACAGTGATAGCTCTTGAGGAGGGATACAGACTAACTGACATAACCAATGACGATATGTTCAGGTAAGAACGAAGCGATGACGAAGTGATGTTCTTCATGAGCATTACATACTGGATAAAAATAAAAAAGGGAAGTACAACAAAGAATGGCAATAATTCCGCAAAGACCAGCATCTAGGATTTGAGACCTCTTAACCAGATTGTAGATGCTGAGTTTCCTATAGTTCCTAATCCTGCGACTATATTGTGCAGTATCCCAGTAGATGCTCAATTCTTCACGGTTATCATTTTGAAAAAAGTGTTTTATTCCATCCTGTTGCACAAAGCCTTAAAAGACTTGACTTCCTTAATGTTTTGCCAAAAAAAGACTAAAACGTACTCATTTGCCTCAAGGGAACTGTGAGTCCCCATCGACTTTTAACAGAGTCCTACAGATGGCTCTAGGTAATATAGATCTTAAAAGTGTGGTGATACAGTACATAAATTACCTATTGATTTGCAGGTAAACAGAGGATGAGTATAGGCAGGACTCTATCCAACTGATGACTATTTTAGCAGACAAAGGATATAAGGTCGACAAGGATAAATCACAGTATTGTCAAGAAGAGGTGCTATACATAGAGCAGTTGATTTCACATGAAGGAAAGAAGGTAACTCCTGAGAGAGCTGAGGCAATCATGAAAACATCAAAACTAAATACAGTGAGACAGATGCAACAGTTTCTGGGTTTGTGTGATTATGTTAGAGCCTGAGTATTTGATTACAGCACATACACAAGGCCACTTCTGCAACCAGTAAAGAAAGCACACGTTGGTAAAACAAAACTAGAATGGACCAAAGAAATGGAGGAAGGATTTGATGAGTTGAAAAAAGCTATTTGTACAGCCCCAGTTTTGGGGATTCCCAATTATGGTAAGGAATTGTATTTGTTTTCACACACAAATGGGTTAGTAAGGCCATCAGGGCTTACACAAAGGACAACCTTGGGGTACAAACCTTTACCATATTATGGCGGGATTTTAGACCCAGTTATGAGAGGACACTTCCCATGTGAACAAGCTTTGGCAGCTGCCGCATTTGCAATTGAGAAGTCCACAAGTATTGTCATGGGCTCTTCTATGACCCTTTACATGGAGCATGCCTTGTTTGCCATTTTAGAAAAACCCAAGGGCACACTGACATCCCAAAGAGCTTCAGCTAATGAGGTAAAGATTTCCAACCCAACAATTAAAATCGTAAAATGTAAAATAGTGAACCCAGCCACATTCATAGATGAACCCACAGAAGAAGGTGATCATGTGCATGACTGTGCCAATAATGTTGAATTTAATGATGATATACCACATGTGAAGGAGAATGCTTTGGCAGGAGGGGAGATTCTGTTGATTGATGGTTCTTTGAAAATGTATCTGACTAGTGGGGAAAGGCATTCAGGCACCACAGTAGTAAGACACAGATTAAATAGAGAATATTGAGATGGTGGCGAATGCTAGGCCATTGTCTCATTTTTCAGCTCAAGCAGCGGAATTAGTAGTACCTATTGTCGCATTTGAGAAACATGAAGGGCAGGAAGTAATGGTGTACAGTGACTCTGTCTATGTGGCATCAACCATACACACAGGGTTGTCATGTTGGAAAAGGTGGGGCTACTTCCGTGCAGACAGCTGTCCAGTGCAGCATGTGTCCTTATTGAATAGACTCATTAAGGCACTACAACTTCCAGTAGCAATAGCGGTCGCAAAATGTGCAGCACATCCTAAAAAAACAGACTTTTTCTCTTGCAAGAACAAAGTCGCAGACATAGAAGCCAGAATGGTTGCATATTCTCCAGAAATTGTGCATTTTTGACACTGAGGATATTAAAGAAATGTCGGCTACAACCATGTTAGTACAGGAGGGGTTTAATATGCTATCAATAACCCAATTAATAGAGATTCAGGGAAGTGCACCACAGGAAGAACAAGAACTGTGGAAACAAATGGGGTGTTCTTTATCCCCATTGAAGCTGCATGGCGGCAGGACAGCACTGGGAAGCTAGTGATGCCAGTAACTTTGTTAAAAAGCATGTTTGAACAGCTGCATTACCCCGCACATGTAACTAGAGAAAGTCTTGCTGGCAATTATTGCAGAAGACTGGTTTATTACTAATTTTCTAGAACACCTTGCACTGTTTATGGTGAATTGCATCGTGTGTCAAAAGTTTACTGCTGGGCAGACACTGCAAACGATTTGAGGAGTAATACCTCGACCAAATGATTTGTTTCAGCATTTACATATCGACTATGTCAATATGCTGCAAACATGTAATGGATATAGGTATCTATTAGTAGTGGTGTGCCCCTTCTCTAGGTGGATCGCAGCAGGCCTGTGTGCACAACCTGATGCCACTTGTGCAGCAAAGTTTTTAGTAGCCAAAGTTTTCCTGAGGTGGGGTGTGTGTGAAGTGATAAGATCTAATAATGGGCCACATTTTGTCAATGAGTTATTCAAACAAATAATTATTTTATTAAGTATAAAGCATAGGTTCTCTTCTGCCTATAACCCACAAGTGAACGGAATATGTGAAAGGTTCAACTGCCTCCTCAAAGAGAGGATCACCAAGATTACATTGACTTTGAAAAAGGGATGGCTGTATTGCCTACCCCTGGCCTATATGCCCTTCGCAATCACCCAGGTTCCGACCACCACCTCACCCCGCATGAACTAGTAACAGACTGTTGAATGAGAACACCTCTTACACCTCTGTATAGGATTATGAGTGATGCCCAGAGTGTAGCTAAAACTTTAGGTGAAGAGATGCACAATTATGTGAAATGTATGACTACCAGTATTTCTTTCATTTCAGATCAAGTCAAGCATCAGGGGGGATGGTCTAGGAACACGGAAGAAGATAATTCGGCAAACAAACCAAGTGAACTATTACCACCACATAAATTATATGTTGGGTACCAGATCCTGATAAAAAATGTCACTCGAAGTGGCATGAGCCCCACTTTAATGGGCCATTCTGTGTTTGAGGAAGTTGCCCCTTCAGCTGTTAAAGTATCAGGAAGACAAACTTGGTTGCATCTGAACGATGTGAAGGTTTATAAAGGCAAGACCCTGCCTCTCATCGTTGCTGATCCAGAAGCATGAAGAAGAATTTCCACATGTGCAGACTCGATCAATGACTAAGAAGAATGACGAGAAAGCTACGAGGGATTAACACATACTTTATTTGGACTGGAATTCAATAGGTACTCCTTATATATTTTAGCAGGGAGTACGAGGACTTGCAGAGAAATTCCAGAGTTTTGGAATTAACTTTTAGAAACATATTGAAGCAGTGAATGATGCATGATAATTATGCCTAGAAATCAGTACTTGATCAGAAATTGGAAGAGAGATCAATATCTGGAGTCATTTTGTGGAGAAAATCTGTTTTAAGTGATAAAAATACATGATACCTGCCAATAGTGACATTCATCGGCTTGTGGTTGCTCTCTTTGTATTCATACTTCAATCTTACCCTGCTCATGTTACAAGAGACGTTAATATTCACACTTTGTTTTACAGGATCCTAAAAACAGTTGTGGGAAGAAGACTCCTTATTGCTATAAACAAACAAATTGTACAGTTACAAATCGGACAGAAGCTCAATGATTGTATTAGGAATGATTAATGAAGAAAACAACATGATTATAGAGACAACACGAGTTCAGCAAGCAGAAGAATGGCATGAGAAATGGCTGCCCAGATTTCTATGCATAATATATATTTGTATGATTGTTCTCGTCTTTCTGTTCCTTTTGTTCACAGTCTATGTCATCTTAATGGTTCTGCTGATAAAAGAGTGCCTATGATTATCCACACTATGAGTATGAAAGATGACAGTTTCCTTGATCTCTATGTGAATAGTAGGAGACATAAGAGAGATGTAGAGGAAGATAATGAAGGGATAAATACCTATCTAGATAATTCAGCTCACCTGGGGAATAACACGTGGTACCAGCACATGAAAAATGTGGTGTAAAGAGCATCTGATGTGAGTTGCTATGTCTGCTCTCTCATCTCCTATGCCATGAATATAGTAAGCACTTTCATTTCGAAGGAGGTATCAGCTGGGCGACCTTGCAATGGAGATCAAATGGTTGTTTACATATCAGGATGACTATATCAATATCACACACATGGAGAAGGAGCCTGGATGGAAAAGCAAAATGCTTGTGTATCCTGCTGCAGGTCAGGATGAGGTGGTCACTGAAGAAATGAAGAGAATTAACTGTCCTGATGTGACAGAAATAGAAGGACCACCTGGATGTTGGGAACAAATACAACTATTGATCTATGGACGAGTGTATACCAAGAAGGGATGAGAAGAAGGGATGACGTCCTGTGCAGCTCATCTGTTGAAAACAGACTATGTACAAGAAGTTCAGAAAGTGAATGATGGATGTTTAAAGTCATGGCCAAGCACTCCAAGTTACTGACATGGGTAGAAGATGAATCAGGCCCAGTAGTTGTAATCCCATTGGTTAATGCAACACTATGTTTCCAAAGCCATGGAAAGAACCATGTGGGATATAACAAAGAATACAAACCCACATCCATTATCCACCATTAGTGATTCCTCAGAGCAATCTAAACATTGGTGAATTTCCAAAGGTGGATGACCATTTGAGAAAAATAAGATTGCTTGAACTCATACGGACGAAAAGAGAAATGTATTTATCAGCCAAATCAAGAACAGCGTATGAAACCCTTCCTGATGAGCACAAGTTGTTCAGCAAGACTGCTATGATAATGACAGCTATATTTATTCCTGGAATTCAAAAGGTAGTAAATGCCAAATGGTTGCAAATCACCAGATGGGAGCTTCTGCAGACAACGATAAACACTACCATAAAGGGATTCAATGCCATTAAGGAAGAGTTGATTTCCATACGATTGATGACCCTCCAGAATAGGTATGTCTTTAATATGATCACAACAATGGAAGGAGGAGTTTGTGCCATAATCGGGCCATCATGTTAACAGACCGGCATACCAAGATGGAAGATGAGACAGATGACTTTGAAGATGATAGTTGGTTTACCTCCTTGTTCTCATGGATTCCTCAGTGGTTGGCGAATTTATTCAAGGTTCTTGGAGTAATACTGGTGCTAGTAATGTTTTGATTCTGTATAGTCAGGATGGGGATTGCCCAATGCAAGAAAACGGCAAAGAAAGTGGTAGGAATGAAGATCATGATTGATGTTAAAATTGAACCAAACGCCAAGGAGCTGACTGATGACACCATCAGAAATGACATAGGGGCTAGCATTATGGCACCTGATGGAGCAACATTTCTGTATCCAAAAAATCATAAGAAGTATGTGGGATGATGAGTCGATTGTACCCCGAATGTAAAATGTAACTACATGACCTGGAGTGTAGATGAACATGTCAAATCAGCAGGCACCCTGATGGGGGTATGGGGGTGATGAAGATATGGACACCCAAGTAACACTTCTTCAAGCAAAAATATCAGGATGTATAAACAATTAAGGAGGTGGTTGAGGACTAAACCAGAATGTGGAATGTAGAGGAGCATCTGCATGCCTCTGCAGGAAACCCTGCCCCCTTCCTCCCATATGTTGGAAACCTAAAACCGTGCCGTCTTTGAAACCAGCAGTTGTGCCATTACTGCAGCGTGTGTTTGAAAGAAAATACCCGTTGAGACAACCCTACTGAATGTATCCCCGAAGTGATGACAACCTAATGGAGGAACTCCCTGAAGGAATATGAAAGAGAGCAAAGAAAAGGAGCTGGTGACATCATACAAAATATGCACAACATTTGAGATACTGACTGAAAAGGATATATATATATCCTAAAGAAACTAATGATGAAGTAAAGAATCAAGTGAACTTTTAAATACAAAGAAAAACATCCATGTGCATGAAGGGCAGGAGAAAATCAACCGTTCAATAAATGTACAGTTGCTGAAAAGCAAGGCAGATTAATACATCACAGAAGCTGGCTATAAGACAAAGCCGCCATTATATAGATGCTGGACATCGGTATCATGAATTTAGTAAGCCAGGACCCATGAAGCGGGGAGGGAAAACTGGGTCACAACAAGAATAAGTAGAATCGTAGGGCTGCAAGACAAGGTTGTCAGGCCTGGAGTCAAGACCTAAACAGTCATGGTCAGCTATCTATTCTGGAAATTAGCGAACCTGAGAAGGATGAATCATCCCTTGTTAATGTGCAAAGAAGGAACACCAAGAGTGGCAAGTTTAATTCATGTAATGCATTTACAACCTGCAAAATGGACCAAATTGTGGTCTGCTGTCACGTGAGCCAAGGATGAAAATAGAGTTCGAACATGGAGTCCCAGAACACGATAGTGAGTGCTCTCACTCCGGTGTGTTCTGAAAGACAAGGATACCTTACAAGGCCACGTTCAAAGACAATCTTCATGGCCGAAGGCATGGGCGATGAGAGATGCTGGGTTAATTGAGTGGTGAGGTAGTGTCATGCCCCATCTCCTTGCATCCTGGGTCTGGGCTTACGTGCTGCTAAATGAACCAAATGTTCCATACCTGGCACAAGTGTACCAAACAATTGTAGTAGTCCATATATCGAAGGACCTTATAGTTTGAGGACCAATGCAAAACTGTGTACCTAATGTTTCTGAAGATTATGGGCCTCGTTACACGTTTTGCACTAAAAATCTCAAATTACCGGCATGGCGCTCTTAACGTGTCCGCCCTCGCAAGAGGGCGCTAATAGCGTACCATTACGAGTATGCAGACACGAGCATAGCACCATGCCGGTAATGACCCTACCGCCATGCCGCTAAAGACCCCAAAATGTCTCTTACCGCCTTCGACGAAAGTGCAGATAGCACCTCCACCCTCACGCTGCATGCAAATAGGGGTCAACGCTATTAGCGGTGACCGTTAAATTGCGGAACCGGAAATAGCGTCATCGCACAGGAACGGGAAAGAGCACGGCGGCCATCTTTAAAAACACAATCCATTGCCATCCTCTGCCCCCTTGACCTGTTTGGAGTAGCTTGCAGTTGGAAATCATCAGGGACACCTCAACATGCCCAAGGCATTGAAAAAAACCACCGACCGGCAGCGGAAAGAAAAATTTACCTCAGAGGAGCTAATCATGCTGACCCAGACCATAGCTGACAATGCCGCCGTGGTCTTTGCCAGCGACATGCGGCGGGAGACTCTCATAAAAAAAAAGGCAATCTGGGCTGAGGTTGCATTAAAAGTCAGTGCTGTGGGCACCACCACCCGCAACGTGCGTGAGTGCCGAAAGAGGTGGGATGACCTGAGACTCCGGGTGAGAAGCATCCTTGCCGAAAACCACCAAATTGCCACAGCAGGTGGATCTGGGTCGCCCATAAAACTTAAAGAATGGGAGGAGACATGCGCCAACCTCATTGGAGTGGAATGCATAGAGGGAGTCGGCACGATGGAGCATGGCGTGGCAACCACTTCAGATGGAGGTGAGTGTACACATGAAAGCATGCAATGTGAATCTACTGGTCCCCCAAAATGTGAGCCCAGAATCACCTCATGGATGGCCAAACATCCACACATGCATCACACCCTGGCCATGTCAGTGTCAGACCCAAACACACACACATGCACACATCACCAGAGACAAGTGCCACACACAACCATGCATGGATTAGCCACTGAACTGACACATCACCTGCATCCTTTACAATGTAGTCAAAATGGCCACAACTGCATCATTGATGTATACTGCATTAAGTACATTGAACCGTAACCAATGACATCCCCCTTATTGTCCCCGACAGGCACACATACAGACAGTGAGGATGCTGGCAATGCATCACAGGCACCCCCTGCACATAAGAAATAAAGGGCTTTGGACACGGAGGACACCACCAGAACATCAAGGGGCAAAGGCAGAAGGGTCCAGATGCAGAGTGCGAAACATCGGTGGAGTGCCACTTCCAAGACACAAGTTGCCACATCACCAACAACTGCCCCACCTCCGGAGGTTAACCCACCACCACCGATCTCGGCCACAGAGGGCCCACACTCAGCTCCAGCTAGCTCAGCAGGAGAGGCGGCAGCCACTGCCCCACTATCAGATGTGGAGGACCCCACCGACCTCCACATGGAGATGCACACCCCAACCCCCCATGGACCTCCAAGCCATCACCACAGCACACACCTGGGTCCAATATCACTGGCGATGAGAACATGGGAGCTTTTAGTAGCCCCCCGGTGGCTTCATCTGTTGACCTGGTACCATCACAAGCCACAGCAGCCACACCACCACAACCCAACACTGCCCTCGACCTGGCCAGCATCAGCCAGCGGCAACAAGAAATAACTGTGCTGGTTGGGCAGCATGTTGAGGAGGCTGCCCGTCTCAGGGCAGACATCACGGAGACAGCAAGGCACTCCAGGGAGGGGATGGAGGCATGTACAGACAGGCTGTGTGGGGAGATCATCCGAGTCAGGGAGGTCCTCACACGGATAGCGGACGCACATTGGACCGCCAATTCCCACCACCACCACCAGGACAGTCTGTCACATCCTCATCCACCAGTTCGAGGCAGACAAGCCCTCTCCGCCACTCCTCACGCACCACCAGGCGCACCTCTAGTCAGCCTCCCAATGCTGGTGTTGGCAATGGCCAATAGGGAGTGCATGGTGAAGCCTCTGCGTGCATGGCTGGAGTGAAACATTGTGCAAGACACATGTGGAACTGTTGTGGGGGGTGGGGGAAAGGGTGTTATGGGACTGTTGTGGGGGGTGGGAGGAAGGGTGTTATGGGACTGTTGTGGGGGGTGGGGGAATGGTGTTATGGGACTGTTGTGCGGGGGTGGGGGAAGGGTGGTGGGATGTTTGGGGACATGCACATTTCCTTCTTTACGTTCCTTAATACATGTCAGGTACTGTCAGGTTACAGTGGCATATTCTCAATTACATTGGGTCTGGGGAGATTTAGTATAGAAAGGTTTTGGGAAGTTTTTATGGAGTTTAATTTTAAAACAGCCAATTTTGCCCTTAACATTCATTGCAGTCTATGGAGAATGCCCCAAGCCAAGATGGAGGTCCTCAGTCTAAATTCTAATTGGCTGGTGATTGTTTATAGGGAAGACAGTGAACATTCTAAACTGCCTTTCATCGTCTTTGCCCAGCTGAGAGGTCGTGTACTAAACTGCTCCTGCTTAACTTGTTCAGGGGTTTCAAGTTTCAAGCAGTCGAGCGGCTTCTTTGGAAAGTAAGCAGGAATCTTTATGGAGTTCGTTTTGGCACAGAAGATTTCAAGTTGCCTAAGAAAATAAGTTTCCAAGACTCTTCACAAGATAAGTTCTTTTAAAACTCAAAACTCTTTATCTAATGTTCTTGTAGAAGAGTTAAATTGATTTTCAAGCTCATATGAAGACATTTTATAGAACGGTAGTGCTATCGTTTGTTTTTCTTTGCTACGCTACGTTTTTTCTATCCAGCGCGTGGTTTTTCCGTTAACAGAAGCCTGCGCGTGAAAGTCTTCGCTTGAGAATCTAGCGCAAGCTCTTTTGTGTCACGTGATACTATAGCGCAAGTGTTTTTCTACCCACGGTTGGTTTTCAGCGAGTGTGCGTTTACTCGCTCCTTGGATAAGCGCATGTAGATTTTTTCCCGCGGTTTAGAATTCAGCGCGTGTGCGTTTATTCGTTACTTGGATAAAGCGCGTGTGTATTTTTCCCGCGGAATGGACATTATCGCGTGTGCTTTTTACTCGCTCCTTGGATAAGCGCGTGTGGATCTTTCCCGCGGTTTGGACTTCAGCGCGTGTGCGTTTTACTCGCTCCTTGGATAAGCACGTGTGGATTTTTCCCGCGGTTTGGACTTCAGCGCGTGTGCTTTTATTCGCTACTTGGATAAAGCGCGTGTGGACATTATCGCGTGTGCTTTTTACTCGCTCCTTGAATAAGCGCGTGTGCATTTTTCCGCGGTTTGGTTTTCAGAGCGTGTACGTTCTACACTCAGTTTGGATTTTTATGCATGTGCAAGATATTTCCACGTGAAATTTTTCGTCGCAAGTTTTCAAAGGCAGTTAATAAGAAATATAAGAACTTTCCAGAAACACTAGAACTTCCATTTACTTTTAATGAACTTAAGACTTTGTTCAAGCTTCTTGAGTTTTTAGAAGATATCTGCAAAGTTAATTTTGCATTCATGGACCTACTGAGAAGGCTGAATGATCATTGAGATTCAAGTCAACTAGTAAGGAAGTCTAGTCAGCTTATCACTTCTCTGGGCATTCTGTAGAGAAGTTCCAGGTATGGTTTTTACTTTTTTTGGTAAAGGATATTGAGAATTAAGGTTAGTATAGTACTCAATGAATAACAAGGTGTATATATGTTTATGTTTTTACTACAGGTGAAGAACCAGCTAGTTAATAGCTTCCAGCCTGGTGTTTGTTAATTTGTCCCTTCCCCCTTTCCCCTGGAAGTGAGGTAAACTGAGCAGTTTATAGTATCAGCTCAGAGTGCCACATTTTGGGTGGATTGTCGGGGGCTCAGCAGCTTCCGCAGACACCAGGATCTCAGCCTGACAATACACTGGTGTTTGAACAAAACACAGGCTTGGACTTCTTCATTGTATATGTGTACTTTATTGACGCCATGGTCCATTGTGTGCTTCCAAACAGACACCAGTGCATTACTACCCATATCCATGTGACAGTATGAAACCATGTTACTCAGAATATTTCGTTGATCAGATGCTGTCTCACAGCACGTCCCTCCTGGCCATCCCCTCTTGCATGACCTGCATCCCCTTGACCTCCGTCCTCATCACCATCATCATCCTCATCAGGTGCTTCTATTTCAACATCAGGGGGCAGTGGCACATTCCGTCTGATACACATATTGTGCAGCATGACACATGCCATGGTGATCTTGGCCACCTTCTCATGGCCATACAACAGAGCGCCACCAGACCTGCTAATGCACCTAAACCGTGTCTTCAAAAGGCCAAAAGTCTGCTCGATCACAATGCGGGTACGGGTATGTGCACAATTGTATTCCTCTTTGTGCCTGTTCTGTGGGTTACGTACAGGGGTGAGGAGCCACCTCTTCAGGGGATAGCCGGCATCACCCGTATGGGGGGACGAATGGGGTCCTGTTACTGTTCAACTCAAGAGCGGCCTATTCATATCACACAAAATGGACTTTGCATTGTGATTGAAGTACACAATTAACAGCATACATGCAGATGGTCTGGGTGACTGCAATGTGCAAAGGTGAGCTCGACCATGCAAGTAGACATGCCCCATTAATGCCTCCAACAGTAACTGACATGTCCTGGGTGAGGCCAAGTCTTAGGTGTCCCTGGGCCCAGGCAGATTTGGTACCACACTGCTGGTGTTATGCCATTCCAACATTGATGTTCTCATGCTGAGAGGCATCACTTCAGTGGTGCTATAGGTGCGTGGTGCAATGCTATGGCTAGGGGTGATCCCTTTGCATGCTTTCAAGGGCACATTGCATTATTGTTGTTGTGCTGGACTAATTCTGTATGACTATCTTGACGGCATGTATGACATTTGTGTATTTTGAGGCGTGGAATGTTGTGCATTGTGGATGTGGATGGATGCATAAGGTTTCTAGGCCTGGATTGTCATCTATGTTGTGTAGCTTATACTTGCATGTCCGTTCATCTCAAGTACGTTGCGGGCTTCCCAGATGGACATTGGCGTACATCTGTATGTGCATTCGTCCGACGGACGACAAGCTACACCCATTTCGAATATGTATCTCCCCCCCCAATCACACCCAGTTGGAGTATGTATCTCCCCCCCCATCACACTGACATGTGCTTGCCCTGCAACTCACCAAGTAGCCACGAACGTTATCCGGCTTGTCGCTCCATGTAGCGTGGGATTTTTGAGTTCTGCAGGACCATGAAATCATGGGTTGATCCGGGAAAACGGGCACAACAGTGTGTGATTACCTTGTTGCCGTCACATACCATTTGGACATTGATGGAGTGGTATTGCTTCCTGTTTCGGTAGACTACTTCATTGTGATGTGGTACAACCAATTCCACATGGGTACAGTCGATGGCCCCGATGCAACTTGGGATGCCTGCCAGTGAATAGAAGCCAACTTTGGTGTTTGCAATCTCCTGGGCAGTCCGTGGCATGAATATGTGTTTAGGTGCATGCTTCAGGACGGCATCGAGTACCTGGTTCAGCGTGCGTGAGAATACTGGTTGTTAGATGCCATGCATCTGGCCCACTGTATGCTGCTAGGTGCCTGTGGCCAGGAAGTGGAGCACAGTCACCACCTTGAGTAGAGGGGGGATGGCAGTTCGGATGTCTATGAGGCTCACAATGTCGTTGTGTATCATGTCCACGATGCTGGTGATGGTATCCCGGTCCAGACGGTACAGGGTGTGTATCTGCTCTGGGGTTAGATTAAATGGACTGGCTCTGATCCTGGGGATTGGTGGGTGCCTCTGTGGTATGATTAGGTGCCGTGGTGGTGCTTGCTGTGGCTGTCTTGCCCTCCTCCTCCTCCTCCTGCATCTCCTCTGTGCTGCCTGTTATTGTTGCTGCTGCGCTGCAATCATGTCCTCCAGCCCATGTAATGCTGCAAGTATTGGAACCATCTTGGTGTGGGAAGGGGTGTGGGAAGAGGTGTGGTGTGCTCCTTTTGGGCTGCCACAGTCTCCATTGCCTCCACCTGTGCTGAATGTGTCCCCCTGTGGCAGGTGGGAACACTGCTCAGTTCTCTTAACGGGTGGTTCGCGATGACAGAATTAGCGCCATGGCGGTAAGGGGTTTTGGGGGCTTTACCATGCCGCTATTGGTATGTCCGCTCGCCTTGTGATGCTGTGCTATTAGCGGCATGGCGTTATTTGTACAGGATGGAGGGTCGCGCGCACGCGGCCTGCCCGCTATTAGTGGCACCATACTTAGCGGTGCCGATAATAGCGGTGAGCCTGGTCGTAATTAGCATGGGGATTTAACGTTACCGGTATTCCATTACCGGTACCGTTAAATCCCTACCGCCTACCGTGTAATGAGGCCCTATGTGTTTTAGAGGTAGGCATATGTTGTCCACCTGATAGTGGGCAGCCAATCACAATCCTAGTTCCTATATAAAGTATATTTAGATGTTTCCCTTAAGCCAATGCCGCCCCTTGGTAGGTTTTTCATTATTGCCACGCAGTATAACATCGCCTCTGACGTATTTTTGATATAAAATCTATGATTTATGTAAAGATTGCTTAGAGAAACTGAGCGCACGTCCGATGATGTCTGTTGTAAACTCCCTGTTTTAGATAATTGTGAATAAAACAGTACTTTGCCATCTTTCTGAGTTGGTTTGGTTATTTGGACTCAGAATTATTCTGTATGATCCCATCCATTAAATATGCACGTTCCTAAAGGGCCCTATCTCACAACCAAAAGACCTGGTGCCATAGCCCTGTAGCCGCCCCCTTCCCCAGCAACACCTATGCCCCCACATCAGACATAGGAGTTTAAGCCCTCTATTCAATCGCAATATTACTATTTATCCAATGACTGGTAAAAACTCATCCTTGTCAGTCTATGTTTTCAAACATAGATACAAGTCCTTCAAGATCCGACTGTATTACCACCATCTAACAACCTTAATCAAAAGGTAAATAAGCCCAGCAACAATAGAGCTGCCCTGATAGATTCCAACAATCCAGAACCTTCCCTCCTCTCAACTGACCTATCTTTTTGATCTCTTACGACATTACCCCATCCCCATCCATGGTGGGTAGCATTTAGCGTACAACCACTCTTCCTCTGAGGCAGACCGGTAGTCTGCAGGGTGACAGATCTACTAGGACTGACAGGTTACCTGGAAATTCATCCAGTGTGCTGGGCCAAGTGTCGCCAAAACCACCTGTAAAATCCACTAGGCCCATTGGGATTTCCTCACCCTGGACTGGATTGCTGCATACAGTCCCTAAATTGGCTTTAAGGTGGCATCAACCGAGGGAAGCACTGCAGAACAAATGTCTTCATTGACTCCGCTCGTGGGGGCTGTCATTTTTATATAGGGAGCATATTTTAGACTGCATTAGGATCTCCGAAATGGTGGAGGAGGACTTAGACTCCATTGAGATAAAGTTCTGTGACATCAAAGTAGCCAAGAATGTATTGGACACCATCAATCCATGTGACCCCCTGGCAAATAGTGCAATCATAATGAGCCCATACTTCTGGGGAAATACAGAGGCATCAGTACTGTCTGGAGCGAAAGCTGTCCAAATTAGTGGAAAGGCCTGTTGGCCTACCTCGATCCATGGGCACTTATGTCGGATGTTGTCTAACGCAGATTATGCAGTTACCGCATCTGATAAGAGAATGGAGAGGAAGGATAGCTCAGGAGCAACGTTTTTGTCTTGGAAGCAAGGCAAGGCAGCTCAACACAGTTTCAAATCCCGATCCTGCATTTAGAAACCCCTGACTGGCATTAAGCACATTATAAATGAACAATACAAATAAAAATACAATACCAGAGACTGGTTCCTAAGAGTATTATGTCCCACACCTTCTATGTGTACCATTGACTGTAATGGTCGATATTGCATTGTATGAACTGTTGTTGTGAAACTTTGATGGCTCTAAGCTGAAATAAAGTCATATGATAATAATCAGCCACCAGCCACTCTGAAAGATGTGAGGGGGCAATGGAGATCCAGCATTTATAGGATAGTGCTAAAATCTTATGATTAATCCTCTGCTTGATGGGCAGCCAGTGCAGTGCCCTTCTAGAATCAGTAATATAGCCCTGTTTTTGTACACCAAAGACTACTCACACTGCAATGTTCTGGGTAGCCTGAAGGGGCTGAAGATTGGCTTGTGTTGTCCCAATTAAAAGACTATTGCAATAGTCAAGTCTTGAGTTCACTAAGGCTGACACCAAGATTGATCTGTTACTGAGTGAGATATATGGCTTAATTTCGTTAAGAACCCTGGGCATGTAACCAAATGATGAACGTGTGTATGACACATGAGTCTTCATACTCAGTTCTGCATCCAAGTGGATGCCCTGGATTTTAACACAATCAGTTACCATAATCTGATTGTTAACAATGTTTTAGCTTTTGTAGGACATATCACATTTCTAAAGTCTTTGCCAGGTAGCCACAATAAGAACCTTTGTCTTATTGTCATTAAGCACCAAGGAGTTAGAGACCATCCAAGCCTGCATTGCAGCATACACACTGTTCAAGGTCTCAGAGTCTTGGTCATAATTGCCCGATAGCTCGAAGACCACCTGGGTGTTGTCTGTGTATTTATAATGCCGGACACCCAGGCAATCCAATGAGTCAGCAGTGGCCTTATATAGACGTTGAAGAGAGATGGCTATATACAGGATCCCTGTGAAACTCCTGCATTGACGAAATTGGGGGAGGTTTGAGCATTTGCCACTGCAACTCTCAACAAGAGGGCCAAGGAAGGAGGAAATCCAATCAGATGGCCTGTTGGAGGAATCCACCAGACCCTTGAACCAGTCACAAGAATAGCATGTTCGACTAGGTCGAAGGCCGCGGAAAGATTTAATAGCATCAGCCTTGCCAGATGACCTCTTTCTACTATACCAGTCAAGGTGGTTTTGAGGTCCAGGAGGGTTATTTCTGTCTAGTATCGTGCTCTTAATCTGGATTGATGTGTGCCTAGGATGTTATTTCTTTCAAGAAAATCTTGAAATGTATCCAAGATCTTGAACAGGAAAGGTACTTGGTTATCCGGTGATAGTTCTTCCCTGAAGACGGGTCAAGAAAATTTATTTTCAATAGAGGGGTAATCCAGACCTCCCTAAGAGAAGCTGGAAACACTCCCTCACTTAAAGATAGGTTAACCATTCTTGTGATTTAGAGTATCAGAAGGGCAAGAGATTCTTTGAGAATATTAGAGGGGCAGATATCTCCCTTGATGTAGGTTTTAAGTTAGTAAAGATCTCTGCTTCAGAGCATTGTTTGAAATTGAATGTTGGTGTTGAAGATTTAGCAGTAGTGGCATCCGCTATAGGTCTTTCTTCCATTGTGGCATTAGAGCTCAGTTGTTGTGTGCAGATAATTTTTCGATGGCCAAGGATTTAATTGGACATTTCTTTCTGAATCCTTTGGCACCAGGCTGCGTCTCGTTTGATTATGTGATTGTAGTATTGTAGTTTTTTGATTTTGCTTCAGTGAAGGCATTCTTAAAATGCTTTACAGCAACTTTATAGTTTGTTAGGGCCTAAGGAGTCGGATTTCTATGCGGTTCTTTCTCTAATGGCCTATTCTGCAATCTTGACTGTAGAACATCATCATTAAACCAAGTATTCTTTAAGGTCTCAGGTTCAATAAGATTAATTTGTTCTGGAGCCAGGACCTCTATTACAGAGGAGGTAGCGGATTACAGATGGGTGACCAAAACTGTGACATTTTCCAGAAAATCCGGAGGGAGCAATTTAGCTTTCAGGAGTGAGGACTGAGATGAATTTAGATTGAGATACGTTCTTGAAATTTTGACATTTTTAAAAAAAATCTTGACCGTTTATCCAGGCGGGTGGGTGCTTCAGAGAGGCACACTGTAAAATGAACCATAAAATGGTTTGACCATGGACATGCAGATGAGGTGGGATACAAGACATTCAGCCGGTGAGTAAGGATCCATTCAAATGGTGTGACCATCCCTATGTATTGGTTCTTTAACCCGTTGGGTATAGTTAACTACATCCAATGATGTAAGTAATGAATTGGCGGGTTTATCTTGCTTATCCTCTGCCAAATATTAAAAATCCCCTAGGATGATGATAGGTGACTTGGGTTTGCTCACACTATTGAGAAGAGCAAGAAATTGCTCCTCAAATATAGGCATATCTCTGGGAGGTCTATAGATGATTAAGATAGTAATGTATACATTAGGGTTTATTTTTATTTTAGTGATCAGGCTTTCACAGCCATCTAGGCCTGTGTGTTCCACTTGGTGACAGTCCCATTGTTCTTTGAATAGCAGTGCCAGTCCTCCCCCCCAGTGGTCTACTAGGTCTGCTCTAAAGATGTCATAGTCCTGTGGGACTGCTAATGAGACAGCAAAGTTAGTTGTGTCATTTAACCAGGTCTCAGTGATACCCAATATATCAAGGTTCCAAGTGAGAAGGTAGTCTTCTACCTCTGCTCCATGCTGAACTAAGGAGTGTGTATTTAAGAGTGCCATGTTGAGAACTGAAGGAGAAGGGCATACCAATGAAGAACAAGGAGATGTCAGATTAGAGTCACTGTTGACTGGTTGAGGGGCCTCAGTCTCTACAACAATAATAAAAGGGCATATTTCTAGAGAGTCACATATAAAGATACTGCTGGGTTGTCCTCCCATATTAGGGCTCTTTTACGAGGAGCGAAGCAATGCCTATTTAACCCTAGTTTAATTTGCCACTGAGTACAACATATTGATAGCTGCTGCTTGCAACTCTTCATCACTCAGCTCGGTGTTGGACACAGTCAGAATATCAGGGCTATTAATAGTGGAATAGTGTGCTAAAATGCTTTGTTGTTTAGAACGGTAGTGATCACTGTTATATTGTGCAACTGTTTTAGGGCTGCAAAGTTTGGCAAATAAGTTGCTCAGGTGAACCATGGTAGGGAGTGTGTAACTCACAACCTAGCTTACCTGATGTAAATCAAGGGTCAGCGAGGATTAATCGAAATGCTCGGAAGGAATCCCTCCCCACACTTCCCAGACACAAACTGGCACAAACCAGCACCTCCCCCAACGAGGCAGCACTGACATGCCGCAGAGGGCCTTAAAAACCCTTGGAGCACTGGGTGATGTAGTTCCCAGAAACTATGGTGCCGGCCTGTTACAGCGTGGCAACTTGTATCTAGGGAAGCGAATGAAACAGAATGAACTGTGGTCACGTGGTTTTGTGATGTCACAGGATATTTAAATTATACATATAGTTGTGCCACAAATCAGGGAATTGCCAGGGTGGGGGCGGCACAGAAAAACATCCATGCATAGTGGTAGTTTTCAGAGGGAACTTGAGTTAGCAACTTATATTGGTTTTATCGTGTAGGTGGAACTATATGAAGTAGAATTGTCAGTTATTGTAGGGAACAAGAGGACGGCCATATTGGAATCAGCCAGTGTTGAAAGTTGCAGAGTATCAAGGTTTTGCCAAAGGCTGCGGATTTTGTTTAATTTATAAGCAGAAAAGCTCATGGAACAAAGGTCAGGATGGAAGGAGATGCCAAACAGCGGCCAACTAATTGGTGCAAGGGACTATTTTCTCATGGGCATGAAGTTGCTCTCCAGACAGTAAGTGCCTTCCCAGATGACAAAACAATGAATACACAGTGATCTTGAAGGACAGAGTGTGATGCACGAGAGGGCTCTGATCGTGGGACTGCCGAAGTATAGAATCAGAATGGGAGCAACAGCACCCCCAGTGATCACAAGACATTTGTATCAGAACTAAAAGTGTATGGTCGAACAAATAAATAGAAGGAATTCCTTTCTAAACACTGGCCCACGCACATGTTTTTTATGCAGCTCTTCATTATGAGAAGATAACTAGAAGTTCAGTTCCAGTGATGGCAACATTTATCGACACAGGAGGTGGGGAGCTATCAGGTGCGGTGGCAAAGGGGATAAGGTATTCAATCAGGGCTTGTGGTGTCCTGGGGAAAGCAACAAAGTCTTGCCCTCACTGATTTCCACTCATAAGGTCATTGCTCCATCTCGTTGGGATACTATTGTCTGACGCTGTGTCCAATATAATTACCCAATTAGCACCTAGCATCCTTTCAATTTGTGCTATGAACCGTGCCAGCCAATCAAAGTGTCACGTTTTGTGCTGTCTATCGCGTTAGGTAATGTTGAAGGGGTGGTATGTTTATTTGCCACATGAAAAGAAACCACCAGTTAGATGTGCCAATGTATAGTGTTGTTAGCGGCCTGTTTTTGACCAATGAACATGCTAGAATTAAACTAATTGTTGCAAATGTTCTGCTTTAAAAGCTGTAGCCCAGAAGTACGGAAGTATAATGGTCTTTCAGTTCAAATCCATGGAGCTGTCGGTTTCTCTCCCAGCTGTTTGGTTAATAAAACTTGTTTTCTTCTTGCAAATGATACACTCTATTTTTTACTATTTTTTGATTATTTCGTGGAATACTTGGGACCACACCTTTACACCTTCCCACTGCATTCTTTTCCACACCTCAGTGTTCACCCATTTTCTCTTCACAGCCTTAGGGGACTCCCTCCATTTTAACATGTGGTATAGCATTTTCTCTGTCGCTGTACCCATTAAGTGGAATTGCCTTAATTTTTGTAGAAAACACCCTTCCTTACTCTGCCCTTCTCCCACCACTTTTTATGATGGCGGCATTCCTGTGCTCTTAATGCTCACACCAGCAACAGGAGACCGGGGCCTCTGCTCTTATCTGATTGCCACTCCCACCCCCACTCACACTCTCATGGCAGGAGACATCTGTGACATTTCACTTGCAGTTTACATTTTGATCTTTCATTTTACTGTGTCTCAATACTGTGGCAAGATATTTTCTGCTCACTGTCCTCCATAATAAAGATGACCCCTGCTAACTGCGCAGGGAATATTAATTCTATTAAAGACTAGGAGGCGAGCATTATGCTTCGACTTCTTTGTTTACTACCCTTCAACAAACTATATCAAAATCTACAAAAAGAAATGTCCATATGACTTTCACTTTTAAAAACTACAAATCCCAAAGTCTCTGTAGTCCTTTACTCTCCAGCTCAGCTTATGACCACATCCTGTCCCTGAGCTCCTCCTCTCTTTTACGCGCTCTGAAAGTCCTTTAACCATAACTTTTCTCGTCCCGCCAACTGAGCGAAGACTTCCTGAACTCCAACAGATTAACTTCTCAATGGCTGAACTCTCGCCTTCTTCCTTCTAGTCGACTCCCTCAATTGTTCTTCTGCTCTGCTCCTAGGGAAAACATAAATATAATATCAGGATGGAGTCTAGCTTGTCATCATATCCTTATACAATTACATAGCATATGATTACCAAATAGCTTCGGGTGGGAACTAATGCTCGCCTCCTAGTCTTTAATAGAATGCGCAGTTAGCAGGGGTAATGTTTATTCTATGACAAGACTGGAGGCGAGCATTATACTTGTTCAAAGCTGTCCCAACACCCTACTCGCTATACTCTCAGTCGGTTTAAAATAAAATTCCCTGAAGGTACGATAATTCGCCCAATCTGCTACTGACATAATAACTTGCAATGGAACTCCTGTCCTATATGCTTTGGACGCCATGGCCCCTCTCACTGATTGTGCCCCATACTGCTGTAAATCAATACCAGCTGCCAACATTACTTCTCTGACACATCTTGCTATGGTAGCAGTCTTTATTGCCTGAAAAGGCTTCCTACGCGCTATTAGTAACTGATTTGTGCCTATTGCTCTATTCTCTGCTGTCCTGACTTCATATTCTTTAATACAGCTTGCTACGCCCCATTTGATATTATTTGGAAAATACGGATAGTGCACTGTCGATGTGCTCGATTTAGTCCTTTGTACTACTATAAAGGTCACTCCTTCTGGCCCAAATGTCCTTCTATTAATTTCTAGTGCTTTAATATCTGATACTCTCTCACAGGATGTGAGACATAACAGCATTGCTAGTTTGCCCGACAACTGCTTGAGAGATAAATATCTGTTAACTGGCCAGCTCTATAATAATCTCAAAACTCTCATCACATCCCATAAGACTGCATATTTAGGAGCTGGTGGCGCTTTAAACTTAGCTCCTCTAATGAGCCTACCAACCAGCCTACCAACTGCCGGGTGTTCACCTGCTGGCACTCCATCGATCGGTACGTGACCTGCAGAGATCACTGATCTGTACACTCCTATAGTGCGAAATGCTTTCCCATCTTGCAGTAACTGTGATAGGAAGTTTAGTATGGCTACTACAGGTGCAGAAATGGGATGAAAACCTCTCCCTCTGCACCAACTCGACCACTTGGCCCAAGCCGCGTCGTAGCTCCTCCTAGCTGATGGGGCTCAGGATTCGGCAATGAGTTCTGCCGCCTGGATCGAAATGCCTGACAGCTCCCATCGTCTCCTGATATCCTGCACGCAATGAGCGGGAGTGTCCCTCTCACTCTCAGAGGATGACACTGCCCAGCTGGGTCCGTGAGCAGTTGCTCTCCTTCCGGGAGGACTCTCGGCAGATCAATCAGGCATTCTATCAGCGTTGGGAACCAAACTTGAGCTTTCCATAAAGGCGCTACTAGTACTAGCTCCGCGCTCCCCCTCCGACACTTCGCTAGCACTCTGCTCAGCATCATGAACGGAGGGAACGCATAATGCGGTCCACCTGCTCTTTCCTGCAGGAATGTGTCTTTACCTTTTGCGCCTGGGTCTAGTCTCCAGCTGAAATAACTGGGCATCTGAGCATTGAGGAGAGACGCAAACAGATCCGTGTGCAATGGACCCCATTTCTGATCCAATATCTGAAACACTGCTGGATCCAACCTCCAATCGCTGGAGTCTGTGAGGTATCGAGAGTTCCAATCTGCTATTACATTCAGTGCCCGGGGCAAATACTCCGCTGTCACTGATGTCACTGTCTGCAGGCAGTAGTGCCAGAAGTCCTTCGGTAGCTCGGCCAGCATCCTGGACTTCGTCCCTCCTAAATGGTTTATGTAACGTACTGCCAAAATGTTGTCATCTTTAGCAGGACGCAAGACTTCACTCTGTCTCTCGTGAATGTCTTTATCGCGAAGGAGCCTGCTAGAAGCTCTAGACAGTTTATGTGCAGGCTCAACTCCACTTTGCTCCATTTTCCTCCTGTCTGCAATTCTCCACACCGAGCTCCCCATCCCAGACGACTGGCGTCCGACTCTATTATGAGGTCTGGCCGATCTCCGAATATGGCACGCCCATTCCAGGCGTCCATATTCTGCAACCACCATTCCAGTTCCGTGATAGACTCCTGATCTAACGGTATCGATTGATGATATCTCAAACCTTGCTGAAGGTGTCTTATCTTCAACCTTTGTAAGGCTCGATAGTGTAAGGGACCTGGTAAAATGGCTTGTATGGAGGCTGCTAGGAGGCCCACTATTCTCGTTAGCACTCTTAGAGAGATCACTTTCTTCTTCTCTCTCTTGATATCTCGTATCTTCCTTGCTGGTAGCTCCAAGGTGGCTTTCCTCGTATCTATAACGAAGCCGAGGAAATCCAGCCTCTGCGCTGGTCTGGTATCCGACTTCTCCATGTTTACTAGAAACCCCAGTGACTGTAACAGGTCTAGTACCCACTTTGTCTGATACTCTAGCACTCCCTGATCTTCTGTCAGCAGCAACAGATCGTCTAAGTATATTATCAGCCGTATGCCTTTCTCTCGGATAGCCGCGGCTACTGGTTTCATCAATTTCGTGAATGCCCAAGGCGCTGACGCAAGACCGAAAGGCATTGTCCTGAATTGCCAGAACTGTCCCTTCCAGTGAAAAGCCAGGAATCTTCTGAAATGCTGCTGCACTGGGACCGTGAGGTAGGCATCCTTTAGATCTAACCTGGTCAACCAGTCTCCCTCTCTCAGGGAGTATCTGAGCTGATGGATCCCTTCCAGCTTGAAATGATGGTACACTATCCATCCGTTCAGCTCCTTCAAATTTATTACTGGGCGCACCTTCTCCTTCCTGTGAACGAGAAACATGTTGCTGATGAAGCTCGGAGCCCTGGGGCACCTTTCTATGGCCCTTTTCCTCACTAATAGTCCTAATTCGGTACTGAGGGCTGCATGCTCCGCTTTCGCTAGGCGCTGGCACTGGAGTACTCTGGTCTGCAATGGGGTCTGAATAAACTCAAGCTGCAGACCTCTGACGGTTTGCAAAATCCAGACATCGCTGGAAAGCGCGCGCCAGTTTTCCCAGAACATACTCGTTCTCCCTCCCACTAGATACGTTACTGTTCTTACCTGGTTTAAGCCCCTGTCCTCGTCCAAAGCCTCTACCTCAGCGCCCCCTGGTATTGCAACCTCTGGCTGGAAAGAATGTGTCTTGCTGCCTGTTCTCCCAGTACTGATATCTGTGATTTGGGGGTCTTCTACCTCCTTGTTGGTGACCGGTCGAGCGACCCCTGTAACGACCGTTACCGGCAAAAACTCTCTGTGGGAAGATCTTACGTATGGATGCTTGCACCTTCTCCAGAGAAGTGTATGTGCCTACAAAGCGGCCCATTTCCTTTCCGAAAGTCTTACCAAACAAGAGTCCATGGGCTGCCTCACCAGCCTCGTAGGCTGCCAGGTCACTGAGCTTCGAGTCTATCTTCAACAGCAGCCCTCTTCTTCTCTCGGAAGCTATAGCGCAATTCGCATTCCCTAGAAGGCAAACCGCCCTTTGCTCCCATCCTGCTAGGGCTTCTGGGTCCACTTCTTCTCCTGCGTCCCTCACCCTTTCTGCCAAGTCCATGATCTTAGTGAGGGGACCGGCTAAGTCCAGGACTTTCTCCTGGCAACTTTTCCATGATCTATCTATCCCTTTACAGGGATCCATACTGGTCTGAGAGACAAAGGTGAGCATTTTGGGGTCCAATTCGGGAGCCTCCGCTACTTTCCCCGGCAAGTCTGGGCGGGGGCATTCCGCTCGGAGACGCTGTCTCACCTCCTTATCTAGAGCTTTTCTGAGCCTTGCTGTCATATATTGAGTCACTCTCGGAGAAGGCTGCCAGTCGGAAGATCTCGGATTTCTAATACTCTCCAGATCGAACATCTCGTCCTGCTCCTCCTCGAGGTGCTTTTCCTTGCGGGCCTTTTTGCCTCCGCTGGGCTTCGCCGAATCGTCCTAGACTGGCTCCTCCTGCTCTTGAGGGGGCAGGTCCCCTTCCTCTGGATCCTCTTCGGAGCCTGGGTCTTCATCTCCTTCATTTTATTCTCCAGGAGAGGGGGTTGTGAGGTCCGGCACGGCCTGACGCTGCAAATATGCTTCTTTAAGCTTCGCAAAGGGGTTGGCGACCTCCGGAGGCCTTATCTTTTGCCCCATCCATAGGGCCCTGGGGGTCTGCAGAGGCTTTTCTCTTGCGGGCCTGAATAATCCCCTCAGACCCTGATCCTGAGGGTTCAGTGGGCAAGCTGCGAGTCCTCTTGGTGCTCACCCCTTGAGCCACTGCATCTACTAGGGAATTCCCCAGCACCTCCTTGAAACTGGCAGCTAAGTCTAGGGATTGCTCCTCCTCACTCCATTCGAATTCCGACATGTTCCGGGGTGCTGCGTGCCTTAAATACCTGTGTGAAGGTGTCTTTGCTGCCCACTTCCTAGTAGATGCTTCTCAGAGATCAACCTCTTTTCACGTCTTGTATATATATTTCTTATTATTATTATTTTTTTTCTTGTGGCTGCACCAGATTTTCTTATTTTGCTATGCCTGTGGTGGCTTATGGTTCTTTAACCTGCTGGCACCCTTTTCTCTGTGAGCTGTGTTAATGCTCACTTCCCCTTCCGCCTCTCTCTCCTGAGGCTATGCTTTCTTTCGCTTGGTAAGCGCTCCGAGTCCGCGAGGGGAGATTAGAATGTTTATAATGCTCCTTACCGCTCGTACGAGCTTTTCTTCCTGAGGCCTCAGGCCGTGTCGCAGAGTGAATGCGAAGTGGCACGGGCATCCAGTAAGCTCCGCCCCCACGAGGGTGGGGGCCGGAGCCCTCTGTGGCAGCCCTCTGCAAGGGCTTGCCGCGTTTGGCGTCTGGCCCCGCCTCCACAAGGGAGGGGGCCCGCAGGAACGGGCCAGCTCTACCCGTCGGGGGGAGGGGCTCAAGGGGGCTCCGCGGCCCAACAGCGCACCCCTGAAGTGCCGGGAATGCGGCACAGGGCCCAGGCGGCCGACGGAGCTCCCGCTGCTTAATAAATAGCAGTCGGATCGCCCGCGAAACCTCGGCGCACGAATGCGGCGGCCGCCGCGCTCTCCACACGGACAAAAGTCCTACCTAAACAACGGTTTCTCACCCGCTTATTAAGACTAATATGCTGCTTGAAGCTACGCTTGCATTCAATATCTATATTCACTCACTAAGCCGCAAAAACATGCCGTAGAGGCATTCTGACCTAAAACATATCTAAAACCTATGCCAATGCTAAATAAATACACATTAGCTGGGATGTAAAGAGAATGTCACTTATCTGTTTAAAGAGCAGTAAAAGAAGAGGAGGAGCACAGGGACAGGATGTGGTCATAAACTGAGCTGGAGAGTAAAGGACTACAGAGACTTTGGGATTTGTAGTTTTTAAAAGTGAAAGTCATATGGACATTTCTTTTTGTTGATTTTGATATAGTTTGTTGAAACTGCTGAAGGGTAGTAAATAAAGAAGTTGAAGCATAATGCTCGCCTCCAATCTTATCATAGAATCTCCCTGTTTCTTTTCAATGTGTGTATGCAGTGTGTGAACATATGAGAATGTCTGGGCTGTGGAGATGGGTAGAGTCTTTACGTTGCCCCACTGAGATCTTGATCTGGATGAAATACCAATTCTGCCCTAGATATTTGTATGTATGAGTTTGCCTGTGTTTATCTTATATTACCTATACAAATCTCCACGCACACTGTAGCCTTTTGCCTACTTGGACCACTCTAACTTCAGCATAACCTTAGAGAGCTCTCTGTGAATGGTTCTGCAACACCTCTACTGCCTAACACGTCCCCATGATTCAGAACAAATGTTTTCCCAGATGTATACGCTCTACCCGCAAATGTTTTGGTTGAGGCAGACTGCCCGCAGTAAAACTGTTCGGGCCCCCGTTTTGACAGTTGATTGAAAACAGGGTTCCGAGCAATATTTGTCCCCGCCTCCATGGTTAAGGATGCGGGGGACACCCCTGCAACCCCCGAGGCCATGATACTTGAACATGAGGAGCCGGGGACACCCCTGCAATCCCGCTCCTCATGTTCAAGTAATGAGGTCAAAAAGTAAAACGCTCAAAAGACCTATAAATTGGTCAAAATTACCCCACGACCGGTCAGATCTGGTAATTTCGTTCCCCCCCAGGACTCCAACACTGGCAGCTAATTGATCTTGGGCTCTCTTGATATACAGACACCCAAGTGTCACTGCTAAAAAGCACCAAGAAACATAGAGGCACACAGTATTCTGGCTTGTACCAACACACATCTCAGGGTTTTTCAACAAGTTCTTTTTTCCATCTGCCTCTTCCACTCCCCTCAATTATGCTCCCTCCAACCTTCTCCTCTATTGCCATGCACCATGAGTCCACTAAAATGGCCATAGCTGCCCTATATGAGACAGCTTTGCATTACATTAAATTGCATACAATAATGCTGCATGTTATGTCACACTATGCACTGCCCCATTGCCACCGACCACTGTTCTTTATGTTCAATGATTTGCTTTACCTTCCTCAGTTGTGCATTTATGTCTGCAGTGTTGCTTCAGATCCGTCAATAGTGCTGCTTGTTTTTCAGTTATGCTGCATGCTCTGAGCATTCTGGAGGGGTACTTTGTAGACCACAATCTCGCAGTAAATCCCACAGCACTGCTACATATAACACCATAGTACAACATGCTCTGTAGTGGTGCAACATATTTTAAACGTTTGCCTTCTTCTGCTGTTGGGTGTGAAGTTCTGTAGTATTGCCTTGTTTTCTGCAGACAGGCTACATTTGGCCTCATAATGAGTTCGTCGGCATTAGCAGGGGTAATTTGGCCATTTTCAGTGACTGTTACTGCCATTATACCGTCATGGAATTTCAGGTAAATCCTCCAGATTCGGCGATGGTGTTATTCCCCATAATGGAATGCAATAGGACTATGGAGATTTGGAGGAATTACCACTTCTGGTAATTTTGCTGATGTCAATTATTCCGTTTTGTGTTGGTAAAGTGGACGAGATACCTCCAGCATGTGTTGGAGTTTATTTTCTCCCTAAAAACATCTCAATTTGGAACTTGGCGATGTGATAAAAGCATCAGTAATTCAGCTACTGCTGCTTTTCTATACCTCACCATCATACTCATAATGAGGCCTGTAATGTTGCTAGGTGACCATGTGTTTGCTATTCTGACTATGTATCCATGAGAAGGATCACATGATTCATACGTGTGCAGCAAGCTGTTCAGCGATGCCACATATTCCACGGTCTTGTCTTGGATTTTAAAGGGCTGGCATATATTCTGCAGTTGTGACTCTTGTTTGTCAGGGGTGGGGGGCACAAGTTCTAGAGAAGTGTCACGTGTTCTACAGTGTTGCTGCCTGTTTAACTGCAATGCTTCAAGTTTCTCAATGATACATGCCACATGCTTTGCTCTGGCACCACCTTCTCGATAATGCTGCCTTGCATTTTTCAATTCTGTCACATTTTCTGGAGGTATTGGGGCAACCCTGAAGGCGGAACCTTGGGCTGAAATATAGGATGTATTGGGGGGGGAGGGGGCAGGGGTTGGTAGACACCGCCGGAGTGTGTGAGAACATACTGTCAACTTGTATGTTTTATGTTCGAAGTAGGGTTATCCTGGTGTTGTCTGTATCACCTGTGGCCCATACTTGTGGTTAAGTATTGAAATATGTAGAGTATGGAGACTATTTGTAGACCAATTCAACACTTATTCGTAGTCTAATTTGTAAGGCTTATACATACATTTTATTTCAGAATTCACATTAGGCTGGTTATGGAACAATCAAGGTAATACATATCAGTACCTCTGAGACAGACATAAAAGACTAGAGCATGAGTCTCAAGTTTATGCTAAGCCAAAATTTTCAAAACAAAATCAGTACCATTGCTTTACATTAGGTCAACAGTACAGTGTGAATTAAATAGCAACAAACTGCATTGCATTGTAAAAAATACAGACAAATACAGGCAATCAAACAACATGATGATACACATATATACAAAATACACAAAATAGTGATGGTGTAAGCTGAAACATGCGGGATAAAGAAAATATATTTTTTCTTGGGTGGAGGTAACCCTGTTTACTGTGGGTTTTACTGTGATATGCTGGTGGCCAATCCTCGGTCTATTTTCTGGAGGGACATTAGATGATCAGCAATGCACAATTGTCCCACAGCAGAGCCACCCTTTCCCGAAGTTGGGCTTCAGGCTACGGAGTGGCCCTCCATGCACCCCACTAGCATTTCTGCAAAATGAAACAGTATGCGTCGTGCCAAAAACAAATGAATAGCAGCTGCGTGTTCAAGAAATTGATGCACACTGGGGCGTGCTTGTCTAATTCATCCGGCAAGGAATAAGTGCAGCTAAATCCTCGTAGCATCCGCGAAGTATAAACATCCTACTCTCGAGTGGTTTCCGAAAACCTTCAATTTAGCAAATGCCATTCAGAAAAACCGCATGTACACAGACAGATGCGTGCTCAAAATCCTGGGGGCATCTGTGTGAAATGCTGGCTCTTGGCAAAGGGAGTTCCCCTGTTCTGTTGGATGTACCTATCTTGTCTTGTGTATTGATGGGGAAATAATGCCCATTGATAAATTATATAGGGGGTGGGATGGAAAAGACGAACTGGAGCGAGGGAGGTGATCCCTTATGGAATGGAAAGGCAACTTGCTTCCCCTCTTTAAAAGGCATCATCTTTGCAAGTGACGTAGAAAAAACAGGGCCTTTTTTAATGAATCAATGCTCAAATATTGCCAAACGTTTTTAATAAGCCTGTGCCAGTAACTTCAACAGCAGTGACTAGCTTAATCTCGAGATCTGTCTTTGCTCACACGCGATACCCTTCTGCAAGTTTCCAAAGCCTTCCTCAGCTCTCTTCCTCACCTCACCCTCGCTGCTCCCGCTCAGAGCCAGCTCGGGCATTGCTTGCAGTGGAGTGGAGAGAGCAAATAGACTCCACTAACCTGAGCGCAAACTCAATAAGCGTGTGGAGATCGTTTAAAAAAGAGGATTTAGTGGGATTACCTCTACTTTGAGCGGACCGCCAAATTCAGAGTTCCCGGACTGAAACTCTTGAACTTCTTTTGTGTGGAGTAAATGTCCTTCACTCAAAAAGCGCAACCACAAGCGATATTACTGATATTACCACATCAATACTATCGGACTCCGAAATGGGCAATAACTGAAAGGAGTGCATTTCTCTGAATCATGTTCACCCTCAAAGTTACTGCATGATTACCACCAAACCTCCAGTGGTAATCCACCAAGCTCTTAATGATGTCCTCAGAGAGGGACTGGACATTGGGCCTCATTAGGACCCTGGCGGAGAGGGTATTACGCCAGCGTAGTGCATGGCGTACCTCTCCGCCATACTACGAGTTCCCGTAGCGCCATGGAGGTTTTCTCCGCCTGGTTTTACCAGCCGGAGAAAACCATGGCGCTACGGGACCTCGTTGTTAATTATGCCACCGTATTTTACGGTGGCGTAATTAACTCCTTCCCCACTCCCATTATACCCTATGGGGCAGAAATGGGAATGGGGAAGGGCAGAATGGGGATTGGGGATTTACCGCTCCGCCGAGGTCGGAATGGGGCGGTAAATCCGCCAACCCCCATGGCGCTATCGGCGGCTTTCCGCCATGCTTCGCGGTGCATTTAGCACCGCGAAGTCCGCCTGGGTCGTAATGAGGCCCATTGTCAAAAGGTGGAATTTCCTCGACCAACCGTAGTTCGTCTTGCGGAATTCAGAGTTAGCTGAGAAAACTGGAGGTACCTTCAGGTTTTTTCAGTTCTCCTGGTTATGGGTGTCAAATGCGTAAGGAGGTACTACCTACAGCATATGCATGGTGGTTTTACCTAATTAATTGGAGATGATTCATCAGTTCATCAATGAAGTGCTTTGGTACCTCAGAATGCGGATAAGCTACAACTCAGCCTTCATTAGGAGCTTGAAGGAATTCCTCCGCTTTCTTTATAGAAATACCACCAATCTCAGTAACCATTACCACCATTCAGTCCCTGGTGGCATTTACAGGTGGTGGCATGGTGTTGTTAATCCCCATTTTGGAGTCAATATGCCTTTCCTGGGGAGCTTGCGCATTTAGCACAGGTGGCATTTCTAACCACAGTAAATCCACAATGATTTGGGGGTAAGGTGGAGGTCATACCTTCAGCAATATTCATGAGACAAATCTTTCACCGTCAATCCAAAAACAGATTTTGCAGGTACTGTACAACTGGCGCCATTTCCATTACGGCCAAAAAACGTTGCGGTTGTAGAATTGTTGCCAAAAATATACTTCAGTGCCAAAAGCACAATGAGGGCCAAATTGGAGGAAATCCTTCATCCAAGAGCTGTACTTTACCATCCACTTTACATATAATCTCGCAGGATGCTGGTGCAGTGAAAGTGACAGTAATTCTGGCACTGAGACTTTTTTACCACTCCCCATGCAAACAATAAGGCCTTAAGTAACACGATCAGTCTAGGATTGTGGGGAATGCTTTGAAATAACTACCATTAACTGACACAGCATTACATCTGCCGCTACAAAGTCTCACACTAAAAACGCAGCGCTCTTACATGGCAGCTGATGCATACAACCTTGCAGAAGTTGTCTGAATATGTCTAGATTTACTCTGATTCTGCATAAAAAAAGACTAGTGTCAGTGCATTCCTGTGCAAATCAAAATCATGTAAAAAGATGCAGGAGGTTCACAAAAATCAGTCAAAAAGCATCAAGGAGTGACAGTCCGTTTACTATACTATTCACATTGCAGATGCTTTGTCAACATATGCTGTTCCATTATGGCCACATTCATACAAAGGGGTAGAATTGATATAAAACAACAATAAGACATAATGCAGAGAATACATTTCCTATAGCCTAGTAGCAGGCTCATGGTGTCCACTGCAGAAAATATGGCGTAAATAACACCTCTGCTTCTGCACCCGGCCACTAGCAGACAGTCTGGAAAAAGTTCATATCTATCGACGCAACGTAGATCTTGCATGCAGGGTTGAGTTTCCATATGTAGCCTTTAATTATGAGCGTGCATTTAAGCTGCATAATACTTTCGTGTGGTCATGTGCAAAACTCGCATGTTCCCTGCTTCTGCCAAGCTTCCCTGCTTGCCCTCGGTTTGGGCCTATTTGTTAAATGTTAGATGTTAAAGGTTTTTGTCCTAAAACACTTGACCTAATCTCATTTGATCGAATTTATTTGAACTTTTTTTCAGTCGAAAATGCAGGGGGAGACCACCGCAACCTCCTCCCCACTTCCCCTCAACCTAATCTATACCCTTACCCATCCCCATTTATATATATTTAATAAAATTTGATCGAAAAGGTCAAAATCATTTAATTAAAATACTTTAGGTCAAATGTTTTAGGTCAATTATGCTAATACCCTTGCCCCCAATCGCGCCACATACATATTGTGTTCTGCTCTTCCCTGCCGCTTTATCTCCAGCAACACCAACTGCCCGATCCGTTTCCTGCTCTTGGCCTGACCAGCTGCCCTCCCACCTCACCCCACCTCTATTGGTTTGGCCACCGCAACCATAGCTTGGATATCCGGAAAACACGTTTTCTGGTGGCAAGTCTTGTGTCCTGAAGGACTGCATTGTGAGGGATGGGACCTGTCCCCATGGGTGGACTGGGAACCAGAAGAGGCCCTGGAAATGATTTTCAAAGTGGCCCCAAATTACACATATTAAACAAGCCCAACCCTTTTCCTATGAGAGAATGTAAAAATAAAATCCAAAAGAGGCCCAGGGTTCAGAGGCCCACCTGGAAATCTCCAGAGTACCCTGTAAGCCAGTCCACCCCTGCCTGTCCCTTCAGGCTTGAGGTGTCAAAGACTGCACCCTCACCAGCACATCAAGATGTGGGAGGATCTCCTCTGCAAGGGAAATGTAGCTTGCACCCCTTTAATCTCGAAAGACATTAAAAAGTGCTGGAAAGACCTCCAGAGGCATATCAGCATCCTGGTCACAGACAACCACAATGAGTGATTGATATGATACGATATGATAGGTTATTTATAACGGGCTTAATTCCCAGAGGTTTCTAAGTGCCGACCTGGGGATCGAACCTGTCAAGCAACAGGAAGCGACCCCCACATATACCACCATTGGAGCTGCTATTTTGGGAGGAACAAACTTTCACCATTATTGGAATCATTAAGGGAGTTGGTGGGATCAAGACAGGAAGTGATGGTACAGCACACAAAATTAAAAATCTGTATGTAGGTATGAAAAGAGGTGTATCTTTTGCTTCGCCCTGTGTCTCGCTCTGGACTTCATTTTGTTTTAGGCACAAAATGGCAAGGATGTGGGATGCCTATGAATAACTAATATTATGTGAGTGCCATTCCCAAATAGGTTTACTGCACAAATGAGATACATTGCATGAAAACCCATCCAGTGCGTTTCTCCACTGTGCCTACATCTCAACCCACAACAGTATTTTCATGTGGCTGGAAAGACATGGATCACTTGAGACTCTGGCTGCTTTTTTCTATCACATTTATCACTATCTATCACATCCATCACTATCTTAACCACTTATGAAGATCTAGGTCAATGGTATGCAGCACACAATGTTATTCACATGACAAATATAAGACAAATCTGACTGTACATTGCCAAATGAAATGTAGGATTACTCAGCAACCATACCAGGTAGATACCTGGTCATAGCTGCATTATCACCATGTGAATCCATGGGAATCTCCCATATTTAATAAATACAAACTCGAAATTTCGATAATTATGAAAATGAATAAAACATTTGTTAAAGTTATAATTTTAATCAATAAACATGCTATATTGTAATTGGTTACTTATAATGAGCGTAATGCCCAGATGTTTTTAAACACAGGCCGAGGAATCAAATCTGTTACTCCATGTCGTTTTGCTTCCAAGGCGAGCATGTTGCCCCTGAGCTATCCTCCCGAGACTGAGAGATTATGCTAGATGCCTAGACGTGCATCTTGGCTGGTAGATGACCAAAATCAGTGTTTTATGAATGTATCACTTTCCTGTGTTCCATTATAAAAGCAAATCTGATTTTGCATTCAGAAACGCATAGAGTAGGGTGGGGGGGCGCTATTGAGCAGCCTGCAAGATGGCTGCCTAGCTTTTGAGCTCTGTACCCGACTGTTGTATATCTGCCTATATCAGCGGTTCCCTGTATCATCCGTCGCTGGGAGTGAGCTCATCGTCTTGGCTGCCCTCGGAGCGACATATTGATCCAAGTCGTGGTGAAAACCGTGACTTTTTCACTGACCAGGACCTCTTTTCCTCCTGACCCGGCTCCCCGCTCACTGAGGCCTACCGTGCCACGTACTCGGCCCTTGCGTGCTGCTGTGACTGCGACTTCCTAAGCCTGGCGGAGCGGCTGCCTACCTCTGGTGCCCTGCGGAGCCACGCAACATCGTCAGGGGGTAGGCCCCCCGGAGGCCGCGGAAGCGGCGGACTATATTTTTTTCCTGGTCTTGCCACCTGTGCACTTGACCCTCTACGAACTGCCCGGGATGTGCCTTCCTACCGAGCTTCTCCTTCTGGACTGTCCGGCGCCTGAAGCGGTTCCTATCCTGGGCGCCTCCTGGTTGCTTGCTGGCCTGCAGCTGTAGGACCCGAGCTACGCCCCTGCGGGTGAGGGGGTTGGGGGCTGTGATTGTGGCGCGGCACCCCCTCCGGCTCTGAGGCCCTCATACTCGGCAACTGCTGTGGAACTGTAGCCCTGGGGCGATAAACTGAACGGCTGGGGACCCAGCCCTACCATTGCGGACCCACCGCCGTTGGGGCCTACCCTGATTATGCTGGGCCGCCCACACGGGGTGCCGGAGTTGCGGCCTACGTCTGAGCCTCCGTCTGATCCTTCTCTGCCGCTGCAACTACCGGGACCTGCGATCCTGCTCTGGAACGGATTCGCCCGCTGAGCGGTTCAACACTACCCGGACACCGAATTTAGACTCCTGCTGGCGGATGGGTGGGACTCCCCTGCCTGTCCCGATACTACTGCACCTAAGGGGCCCAAAGATTCTGGTCCTAATAATTGGCAGAAGCTGCCCCGCGGTGATTCATTGCACTCCCGTAGCATGCCAAGTAAATCACGGGGGACCGACTAGGCGGGAGCAATGGACAAATACGCTAAGTCACTCCCAAGACAGGAGCGGGAGAGGTCTCCTCCGAGCCGGGATGACTCTGACCCACCATCCGGATCCCTGCAGCCTGACCTCACCACCCTGATGGAAACTATGGCGAAAAACTTTGCCGCATTTCACGAAAAATTGGACGACATAAATGCAAGTGTTGCTTCTATGGAGCTAAATTGGACCAGCACGGCACCAGACTGGTGGAGGCCGAGACTCATATTGGGGCCACCGAGGATGGTGTGCACACTCTTCAAAACACTGTTTCTGAACTGGTGCGGGATATGAGGCAAGTTAAGGCAAAGTGCGACGACTTGGAATCCAGGTCCCGCCGGAATAATCTCCGCATCGTGGGGGTCCCGGAGTCCGCGCTGAAGGGTAAGATGGAGCAGGCAGTTGAAAATCTACTGAGAGAACTCCTGGGTAGCCCCCAACTCTCCCCGTTCTTCACGATTGAACGCGCCCATCGAGCGCTTGCCCCACGTCCCAAACCGCGATACTTCCCCAGGCCGATCATTGCCAAGGTGCTGAGCTTTCGGGACAGAGACCACATACTGCTCTTGGCCCGGGAGAAAGGGGAACTGAAATTTGAATCCCAAACCATTAGAGTTTTCCCAGACTTTTCCATGGGTGTGCAAATGGAGCGTAGGCAATTCAAAGGCGTGAAAAAACTGCTCAGAGAGAGGAAAATTGAGTATGCCATGCTTTTTCCGGCACGCCTGAAGCTTACTCATCGCAACAAGTTGTACTTCTTCACGGTACCTGAGGAGGCAGTGAAATTCATCGAGGCCCACATTCCTCTCCCCGACCCGCTCGAGGAGCCTGCTGCGGGTGACTGAAGAGGTGAACATGGACTCATACACATGGGCCCCCATGGGAGCTATTTAAGCGTGCCGTTTACGCTTCCTTTGTGGTATTTATGAACATCGCATCATCTTTATCCTTTGCTAAGTGTAGCCTATTGTTAAAGCTCCCTGTAATGCACTAAATGTTACCGCTGCATAATACATGGTGCGCTGCACCAATCTCAGATTCAAGTTGAGTTTACGGCAACAGCGACTCCCGCTGCAGCTGCAATGCCGAGTTTGGTATGTTACGGCCGTTGTACGCGCCGCAGTTGGGCACGCATCCGGGTGCGCCCCTGTTCCTCAGGGCGCGCTCCAGCAAGGTATTGGGGTGGGGACTTATACACTGCTTGGTTGGGGAGGGCAGTGAGGGAAGGGGGTGGTAATGTTGAGGGACGTTATTGTGAAAATGGCAAGGAGTGTGTGGCTTGGAGGGTGGAAGACGGTAGCCTTGCATCGAAGATTACTACATGGTCAACAATCAATGCTACGCGATGCTGGGAAGTTCCTTAAGCTTGTAACATGGCTATTAGGCTAATGTCATGGAATGTGCGGGGACTCAGTAATTTCACCAAGGCTCGTAGGATAACTGCATACGCCCAGAGACATGGGGTCAATATTCTTCTGCTGCAGGAGACCCATGCACTTGCGCACCTTTCCGCCTCCCTGGCACCGACATGGGGAGCCAATAAATTCTACACAGTGTACTCCTCTCAATCCAGGGGAGTGCTAACCCTAATTCACAAATCAGTGGAGTTTTCCTTATGCACTAGCCTCATAGATCGAGAGGGTAGATATGTGATCCTACACTGCCTGTTGGCTAACACGGAATGCCTGCTGGTCAACACTTATGCCCCGAGCATAGACACCCCCGACTTCTTTGATGATATCAATAACCTACTTTTGAGATACATAGGGATCCCGGTTATCTGGGGGGGGGGGCATGAACCTCATACTGAACACTGAGCTAGACAGATCGGGCACTGCACACAGGACACTATCTAGGGCCGCCCGCCGGCTCCAGGCACACATGGGCCCACCTGGCCTAATAGATGTCTGGCGATCACTCAACCCAATAGCTAGGGAATACACTTTATTCCTCTGCACACGACAGCCATTCCAGAATCGATCTCTTTCTCCTGTCAGCCAGGCTGATGGGGAGGAACCTCAGCATGCAGATCTTACCACGTACACTCTCAGATCACTCCCCAGTGACACTCGATATTACCCTACAACACACACTACCGTGCCACTCCGGCTGGCGCTTCAAATCTGAGGCACTACATGACATTGTTTTCAAGGCTGACATCCATGCGGACAGCAACACCTTTTTTGACACCAATAAACATCATGACACAACAGACGGGGGCCGGTGGGAGGCTTTCAAAGTGTACATCAGAGGGATGTGTATCTCTAGGGAAGCAGGGGTCCTGAAAGACATCAGGAACTCTCTACAAAGATCTGAATCAAAACTCAAGGAACTTGAGCGTGAATACGCCTCTGCTCCCTCCCCGCCCAAGCTGGCACAGATACGGGCGGAATTGGAGAGCTTCGAGGCCCATGCCCTTAGGGAAATAAGATATTACGCACGACCCATTGCGGCTCGCAAATATGGCGCGGGGGAAAGGCCCGGTCGAACTCTGGCCAGGTTGGCCCGGATGGCGGGGGGCAGAACCCATATTGATAGCATCAGGGGCGAGGACGGCGTACGCTACTGGGCTGACCAACCCATTCTGGAGGCCTTTTCCGACTTTTATGCGACCCTCTATGCCCTGCAGAGTGAGCACAGTCCTCAGGACCTGGATCGCCTCCTCGATAATATCCCCATGTCCTATATATCTCCCGCCACCAAAGATCAGCTTGACGCTCCCATCTCCCTGGATGAAATCACTGAGGCTATCTCCGCCCTCCCAAAAGGCAAGGCCCCCGGCCCGGGCGGCCTGACTGCTGAATTTTATCAAGAGCATGTCGCTTTGCTGGCCCCGCGCTTGCATGAAGTATGGGACGAGTCCCTCCATCTTGCCACTCTCCCTCAGTCCCTGCGCGAGGCTATAATCACTGTGCTTCCAAAGCCAGGCAAGCCCCCGGAGGAATGTGGCTCCTACAGACCTCTTTCTCTTATGAACACAGACACAAACATTTTTGCCAAGATAATTGCAAACAGATTCCTTCCCATCATGTCGTACCTCATTCACCCAGACCAAAGCGGCTTTGTCCCTGCCCGCTCTACCTCCTTAAATATCCAACGCCTCTTCAACGTCATGTCTAGAATTGACCCTAACGCTAAAGCGGTCGTGGTGACACTGGATGCCCAAAAGGCATTTCGACATGGTGTCATGGCAATACCTGTGGGCTGTGCTGGAAAAGATGGGATTTGGCCCACACATGCTCTCCTATATCAAGCTACCATACACGAACCCAATGGCCAGTTCTGGTAAATTCCCACATCTCGGCTCCCTTCGTCCTCCACAGAGGGACACGCCAGGGGTGCCCATTTTCCCCCCTACTGTTTGCGATGGCCATCGAGCCAATTGCGGACAGTGTCAGAGACAAACACACTCGCAGGGGGATTCGTCTTCGGGACACACCTGAAATGATATCTCTGCATGCGGATGACGTGCTTCTGTACTTAAGGGACCCCTCGGTCCACTTAGACCCAATCATCCGCGAGATCATCAAAATCGGCACATTTTCGGGCTTCACTATAAACTACACCAAATCAGACATCTTCCCTCTCACACCGGCAAGCCCCCAACCCTCATGCGAATTCCCACTCAGGTGGGCCCCAGAGGGCATCAAATATCTCGGGGTCCAGGTCTCACTGGCTAAGGCTTCCCTCTTGCAGACAACTACAGTGCCGCAGCGCAATGCGCAGAGGCAAAAATGGAGAGGTGGCGTAATCGCCCCCTGTCCTTGGCGGGAAGACTGTCGCTAATCAAAATGATTATAGTCCCAAAGCTCCTATACATATTCGCCAACGTCCCACTCTGGCCCGGGAAGCACTACTTCACAAATTTGCATGCAGGGTTTGCCCGGTTCCTGTGGCACGCCGGGGCCGTTCGCAGGAAGTGGCAGCATATTACCTTACCATACTATAAAGGGGGACTCAATGCGCCGAACATAACACAATACTGGATAGCCGCACAGGCCCAACATGCGACTCATTGGTACAAACACCAAGACCCACCTCTGCATGTCAAACTCGAGATCCTGGCAACTGAGGAGATAAATGTCATGTCATTGATCCTCTTCCACTCGTACCAGTCTGACGCCCCGACGGATCCAGTGTCCACCACTATCAGGGCATGGAGACATATCCTGCAGCCCCGTTCTAACCTCCGCCCGTACTATAAATGGCTTCCCATATGGTCATTCCCAGGCTTTGCCCCCACGCAGGATAGGCTCCTCATGCAACACTGGCAGGACTTGGGGTATCGGGCGCTCTCTGATCTGTTCCCCAAGGGGAAATACATCACCCCGCAGACATGGAGGCCAGGACACTCAGGCTCACCATTGGAGTTGCTGCAATACTTCATGCTCAGAGCGGCTTTGCAGGACATGTGGCCCTCGTACCCGGACGAACCCCCAGAATCCACCGAAATCTGCTACATTGCTAATTCAGCGGTGGGTAGGGGCATGATATCCGCACTTTATAAAATGCTGGCTGAGCGCTCTGCAGAACAATCTTGCAAGGTTCGTGACGCCTGGAGCCAGGAACTGGGGTTGGTAATCACCGATGAGATGTGGGTGAAAATGTGTGCGCACACGCGTAAGGTTTCCCTCAACTCTAGATATAGATGCATGCAATTCAAACTCCTTTATCGTCTGTACTAGACTCCTCAAGCGGTTGGGAGGTTCGCACGGGATCAACCCCATGTTTGTCAGAGATGCAAATCCAGCGAGGCGGATCACGCTCACATGTTTTGGGCCTGCAGGGCGTTGGCCCCGTTCTGGGAAGCTGTGCTAGAAGCCCTATCGGAGATGGCAGGATTCTGGATAGATCCTGACCCCTTGGCGGTATTGTTTGGGAGGTGGGAGGGTGAGGGGGCTAGACGGGTTGTAAAATTCTTGAACATGGGAGCCATAGTGGCCAAGAGATGCATACTGCAGTGCTGGAAGCGGAGATCCCCCCTACACTAGAAATGTGGCTTAAGGCTCTTACTTGGACACAGGTGTGCGAGGAGGACTATATCAAGATATTGCCTGCGAATGCTCGCCCTAAAAACATACGGACTGAGTTTTGTAGTTACCTTAATGCTAAAGCTGATCTGGAACTCTTATCCTCGCCTCCAACGCCATATCGGGCAAAGGTGGAGGCTGTACTGTGACTCTCCCCGCAAGACTCGATCGGCTTCTTTTGAATGTACCTGCTCTGTCGCTAATGTATTGATTGTTTGTCCGTACCCTTGTATATGCAATATGCTTTTGTTGATGTAATATATGATCCACTTGCTACCACTTCTTACCAATAAAGAGAAGTTTAAAAAAAAAAGAAACACATAGAGTCACTCGCCCCACCAATCTTCTGATCAGAAATATAGAAATTATAATCATCTAATGAAGAGGGGGGTGTTCAATAGGAGTCTCTCATTAGGAGATAGAACAATGAAAGAACTTGGCCAATCACATAGTGCGACAAAGTTATGACATACATTGAGTGACTTTCTTGGCGTGTTACTATGGTGGGAGTACAGAGGAGAAGTTTATGACACTGGAAAGAACACCAACTGTTCCTATTGAATTGATTAAAGAGTGAGACCAAGAGGTTCCTGATTCACTGGATGACTCCTGTTCACAAGCCGGTCTGAAGAAGTGAACCTGATGATGAGGGTTCTCCTGTCTTCATGCCTCTAAAGACTAACAAAAAGGGTGTATGAGATGTTCTCAGAAAGAACCGGTATATGTTCTCTATAACAATGTTTCTGCTTAGTCCTAAAAAGGGGTGGTTTGTGAAGGTGTTATCAAAACTCATTGATTTAAATGGGAAACACAGAGTGCTATCTCCCTGCCTGTAAAACTAAGTGATATGTTAATTCAATCCAAATTAAAATACCTTTTTGCGTTGTCTGAACAAGGATGTAGATAGCAATTCTGTGTATTCGGCATGCCGCTCTTTAAAAATCACAATCTTATTCAAATGCATCCAGAGCACTATCAAAAATGTAGCTGACATTAAACCATGGTCCGAAGGGCCCCAGTACGATGACCTAATGGAGATATGCTTGTTAATGTGTATTCTCTGAAGGCCATGGTTATTTAATAAGGAAGGGGAGGTAAGAGCAAGCTTGAAGGAGTCATTTTTATTGCCATAAAAATAGTGCAACGTAAATTCCATGAAGCTCTTCATTCTGAAATTCACATGTGTACAGTGAGATTCCTATGTGATTTCAAAGGGGATGTGTATTTCTATGTGTTTAATGCAATCTTTAAACCTTTTTCTCCAGTTGGGTGTGTGAAAATAGCCTGTGCATTCTAAAATGAAGAAATCATTCATTAACCCAAAACCTGCAGAATTGTAATGCAAACAATTGTATGCCTATTATAAACAGAACACAGGTTAGTAGGCCATAGCACCAGAAGTGAATGAGAAACGGGAGAAATGTTATAGTTCTCTGATTGTATAAATTGCTGATGTTGCTGGGGAAAATAACGTTCTTTGATTCATTTGTAAATGTTACTTTGGAAACATTCGTGTGAATGCGTGACTGACAAGCGGTCGAAGTGTAATTAGAATGTCTACTTTGGCTAAGAACTTATTAATAGATGTATAGTTGATCATGGCATTGAGTGCTTGTGGGTGAAAAAAGAGGGAGATAAATATGCAGGCAGATCACTTTCATGTTTGTAGACCAGCTACATGTATTTGTGTAGCATTGTAGTGACGTTCCCTGCTTAAAGCTGGAGAACGCCTTTGCCTTGATTTTACCTTTAATTAATTCATTGAAATACATTCGAGATTTGAGTTATCCACACGTTTCTTGCCAAGAATTGTGGAGTGGGGCGTGATTTGAGGCATATGTGATTGGGGTGTCCAGCTAATGAGCAAAATGGTAATCAGAAATATATCTTTCAACAGGCAAACGCATCTTCTATGCAGCAGTCCATTCATCTGTCTGAGTCTGATCCAAGAAGGGTCGTGTGTATGCTGTGGGAAAAAGCTATTCGTGATCCCTCACCAGGACTATACTCTGTGATCCGTAGTTGCTATGGGATGCCATGACTACATGTTCTACCTTTCCGCTATGGTTTGCCTGAGTATTCGTGGATCTGTCTTTCTGAAACAATAATGGCAAAATGCTAGAACCCAACTAACAAACCATGCCTAGAACAGCACAGAATATGAGAGATCATGTAGCAGTCCATGTCTCCATGGGTCAGATCTTGGTGCATAAGCACCAGACAGTGGAGCCTATGCAACAGGAATCGAGAGCCAGCAATACCCTGAGGGAGATAATGCTGGAAGATGGACCATGAGTCAGGGACGGAAGAAGCAGTGGCAAGAATGGTGGCTAGTACTGCTTGAGCTGAATCTGCGGCTGCAAAAGCCTGCGTGCAATGAGGTAGTGCAGAGATGTGAAGTCCACCAAGATGTCCATAACACTTATATCAAAAGCCTGCACGCACACCGTTTTTCTCATCCTTGCCTCTCACAACACTGCAGAGTCCCTCTGCATTGTTGGCAACTGTAACGTTTAGCTCTGCTTGTAGGTGGTTGATAGACTCAGTCACATGCTATCTTGACCAGGACTTGGTTTCCTACCACATGCAAGTGTTTGTCCCCGTGATAGTGGAACTCATCATCCACTGCCCCCCCTCCTTCTCCTCTAACTAACCAGAGATTTAGTTTCATATCCCACAGAACTTTTTTTTCTTTTTCCTTTCCATATTTTGTGTGGAGGTTGTATTTTTGTAGAATTCCAATCACTCCACCTGGATTCTTTTTTGGTCCAGTACTTTCCCGGATTTGGAATCTGGAACCACCTTGGATTGCTACCACCCCAACCCGGATTTAGCTCCCCCGCCTCCAGATTTTCTAATTTCTTGTGGATAATGTCGGTTTTGTTTTTTTGATAGAACTTCCCCCACTCCACTCGACGGGATACATTTCGTTTGTGATTTCATGGAGTGTGTGTCCCACTTCTTTAGTCATGTCATCATCATTTCAACTTTATTTCAGTTTTAAATAAGTATAAAATTACAAAGCAATGAAAATAGACATTTGATAAGCGAGTCACAAATTAATAAATCACAGAAAATGGCTAAACATAAAACCCATAATCCCATGTATTGTTACGGGGTTAAACTGATTAATAATTCAAATTCATTTTTTGGAATACAGCATAATCACAACAAAGTGCTTCTTTCATAAAACTTTGCTATACGTGAATACATAATAAAAAATTCAACAGTGAACTCTAGGATCTTGACAAAGGAACGTAATCCAGTGGGTTCCATGTGTTAATATGGCCTCAAAGATGTCGCCATACAAGAATGGCGCCATTTTTATATGGCAATATTAACCCATGGAACCCCCATATTTTTTTCAAGGGAGCAAGAGACACCCCCGCAAACCCCTTTCCCATTTACCCCATAAATAATCCCCATAAATACTGTCGACTATGCCATTTCCCGGCAACCACATATATGGCGATATTATTTATGGGGATAATATCACCTGATACCATCCAATGTATGGTGCATGGCCAATCATGCAGTTCGTCTACAGTTCATCAGTTAGAAAAATACAATCCAACAACAAAGTGCAACATTCATAATACAATGTTATACAAGGATTAATAGATACATTACAGGAAGGTTAAAGAAAATGTCTCCCACAATGTGCTATATGAGCAGGGGCCCAGACTCTAATTAATTTAAGGGTAAAGGCGGAATAACTTAAAATGATTCCAGGATCATACTTCTCATCCACCATGCCCAGTCAATATAATAGAGACAGCAAAGATAATATCTAGGTCTTTTGACTTCCTGTGTAAAACATCTGCTTCATTGAGGAATCGTATTCCTCTATTTCTCAAGCATAGCTTTACATTTCTGTTACGTTCTCGTTCATACGCTCGGCACAAAAAAATGAAATGTTGTAAGCTTTCAATCACTTCTGGCCAAAAAGGGCAGCAATCTAACTGATATTTATTGCAGCAACACTTGACTGCACCAATTGGCAAAGTGCCCAAGCAGAATGTTATATATAGAGCCCTTCTAAACCGGTTGTTTATTCAGACACATGTGAGATTTCGTAAAGCTATCTCTTTAAGGATTAAACAATTAATTATGCTTCTCCTCATGGACCATTCTTCATGCACCTCAATAACCCTTTGCCTACTTTTCATAATGATCAAAAAAGGGGGTTACCACAACTCCTCCAAGTGTAACTGATATAAAAGCTCCTTTATATATGTATTCATGTATTTATGTATTTATATACAGGAGGAACAATGCTCTTTTGATCACAAAACAACGTTCGATAGATAAGCAATCAGATTTGATGGGAAGCAGTGAGCTTCTTACAATGGGGTGAGTTTGAGGGACATTCTGGCCAGGTTGTGGAGGGGAGTAAATGAAACAGTCACCAGAGACCATTATGTTATACCAAACAATCTAACAGGGTATCCCTTTATTTGTTCAAAGGTAAATTGCCAGACAAATGTGGGCTCATTCTGAGTTTGGCGGAGTGGCAAAAAGGGGTGTTAATGAAATTACCACCACTTTTACCACTCTGCCGAATCCTGAATTTGGGCATTAAATGGAGGATTTAAACCTTACCGTTGAGAAATGTGCAAAATCATTGCAATTACTTTGGCAGAATTACCGCTGGTGGTAATTCCACCGAAATTCCATGCAGTCCTATGGATTCCCAAAAATTGGGACTTACTCTGCCTACCACCGCTTGTAACCCAGCGGTAAATCCACAGGACCAAGTGGTGGTAACGGTAATTCTGTTTATTTATTTATTTATGTGTGTAATTATTGTTTGCTTGTTAGGCGCTTATACAGCAAGTGAATTCTGTTTCAAAGCGCCCACAGGGCAACAGGAAGGGGCCATGGGTATGAAAAACATTAAAATACATTAAAATAAATATATTTATAAAGTGGGAGGTTGGGAAAGACAAACCTACTATGGTTTGTGAATGTTCAGAACGTGCAAGTGCATAAGGGACGGGCAATGGAGGTAGGTGCTGGGGTGCTTGTGTATGAGCAACAGGTGGCGTGCAATGTCTGGTAAGTGCAAGCCTCCAGGATGGAGGGTGTGCCGAGGCAAGGCAGAGGATAAACAGAAGATGGGGGAGATTCGGTGTGGGAGGTCAGGGCCCAGAGGATGCGTAAGAGCCCTGGACACCGAACAAGCTACTGTGAGATTAACAGAGGAGAAAAGGGCGAAAGAGGAGGTAAAGGGGAATGACTTGAGGAATTTTCGCAATTCCTGCTCAAGACGAAGACGGAGGGGGAGGCTGTTCCAAAAAAGGGAGCCAGCTGAGGAAAGCAATTAACCTCCTTCCCTCTGTTTAGCTAAATGCTTTACACACAAAGTGTTGGTGCCAGAGGAGTGCAGAGGTCTAGTGGGGGAATACTTACTGAGAGAGAGTTGCAGATAGTGTGGTCCCTGGCCCCAGCCAACCTTGTGGATGATACAGAGGGATTGGAATGTAATCCTTGAAGCAACCAGGAGCCAGTGAAGACTTTTAGGGCAGGAGAGATGTGGTCCCTGAGTTTAAGGCCAAGGATAAGTCTTGCTCCCCATTCTGGATTAGCTGGAGGGGTTGCAGAGTGGAAAAAGGGAGATTCAGGAGGAGGCTATTACAATAGTCAAGCCTAGAGAGAACCATGGCTTGGGTAACATTGAGCTTCTGGGGAAAGGTGAGAAAAGGTAGAATTCCTTTGAGAAGGAAGGGCTGAAAGTGGGACTTCTTGGCAATGTCCTGAGTGTGAGGGAGGAAGGAGCGAGAGGAGTTGAAGATGACTACAAGGTTTCTGGCTTCAGAGAAGGAGCAGGGGGAGATCCCACGGAGGAAGGCCAGGGTGAAGGGAAGATGTTGGGGGCAGTGGGCCAAATGGGAAGGATCTCAGTTTTGCTGACATTGAGGCAGAGATCAGTGGAGGTGCACTATGCCTGGATGGTAGATAGGCAGTGAGGGATAATGGAAGGTGCATGAGGGTCAGCAGAAAGTTTGAAGAAGAGTTGTGTGTCATCTGTGCAACACTGAAAGTTGGGGGAGAAGGAGGAGATGAGGAGTACCAGCTGAGTAAGGTAGATGTTAAAGAACCAATGTGAGAGGATAGAGCCCTGAGTGACACCACGGGTGGAAAAGGAAGTAGGAGAGGAGAAGGCGCCCAGGATGACTTGGGAGGAGTTGTCAGTTAGGAAGGAGGCCAGCCAGTTCAGTGCCTGCTCTGAGATACCAAGGGTGTCGGTCAGCCTTTGTGTCAGGATGGAGTGGTTGACATATGTCAAAGGAAGAGGCAAGATCAAGAAGGATGAGGCCAGCTGGGAGTTGGAATCCAGTGATGCGAGCAGTTCTTCACAGGTGTTCAGAAGATCAGTTTCTGTGCCACTCGATGCTCAGAATCCAGAATGATGATCATGGAGACCATCAACGAGTTCAGTTTGAGAATTGAGTTGGGGCGGGGCAAACTTCTCCAGCAGCTCCCCAAGAATAGGGTGATGGTGATGGGGCGGTAGTTGGCTGGACAGGTAGGGTCTGCTAATGGTTTATTAAGGAGGGGGAGCACAAGGGAGTGCTTGAGGGAGGAGGGAAGGAACCAGTGGCAAAGAAGTTTTTGCAGAGATCAGAGGGTGTAGGGGCAAGAAAGCCAATGTTGTCCTTGATAGTTCTGGATGAGCAAAGGGAAACCTGTTTGTAAGAGACCTTCATGGCGTGGACAACTCTGGTGACCTCATCAAGTGTGACAAGGGCGAAGGAGGAGAAGGAGGAAGGGGGAGGGGGAGTGGCCAAGGGAGGTAAGGGGGTGTCCAGTACGTCCTGAGTTTTGGTGGTGAAGTGAGTGGCCACTGCATTGCAGAGGGCCTGAGAAGGAATAGGGGAGGAGGAGGAGACTGCAGAAGGGTTGGCTAGTTCCCTGCAGATTTTGAAAAGATCAGCCATGTTGTTGGATGCACCAGGATGCATCAATGCCTTAATGTGTGCCCTCTACTTGGCACAGATAGAGAGTCTGCAATGCCTTTGGATCAGGCGGCAGGCCAGTTTGTCAGAGGGTGAGCCTAAGTTTGCCACTTCCGTTCCGCTGCTCTGCACTTTAGTTTCAAGGCTGCAAGTTCAGAGTCGTACCAGGTATCATGCTTAGAGGGGGGTTTCAGGTGGATCCTCATGACTGGGGCAAGAACGTCAATGTTGTCGATGTACAAGGGCAAGTTGTTGAGAGCAGTGTCAGTGGTATAGTCTGAGTTGGGGGCAATGGGGGATAAAGGTGGAAGTGAAGGCAGCAGCTGACACTCATTTCAGAGGGCGGATGTTTGTGAACAAGGTTGGCAGGGCTTTTGGAGTTGCGGCCACAGGGCCATAAGGACCCAGGTGGGAGGAGAGAAGAGAGTGGTCTGTCAAAAAGAGAGAGGTGGCCAGAGGAGATGAGAGAGGGAGGTCGGAGTGGATGAGGGCGTCCAGAGTGTGCTCAGCAGAGTGGGTTGAACGAGAAGGGATAATGGAGAGGGATAGAGAGGTGCAGAGGTCAATGAAAAGAGTGGATGCTGTGCCAGAGGAGTCCAATTGGATGTTAAAGTCACCGAAGAGGAGCAGGTTGGAGGAGGATGATAGTAAGGAGTAACAGAAATCTGCCCATTCAGAGAGGAACGGAGAGTTAGCACATGGAAGCCAGTAAATGGTAGCAATGGTCAGGGTAGTGTAGGGAGAGATAAACAACATGCATACCAGGCTCTCAAAGGAAGAGTAGAGCTGGGTGGGTAAGATCCAAGAAGGAACCCAATCAGGGAACATTAAGGCAGCCTCACCACCGGCACAGTGAGGATGTGGCTTGGAAATGATTTTAAAGCTGTCAGATAGGAGGGAGTCAAAATCAGTGACTGAGCTGGCATTGAATCATGTCTCAGTAAGAGCGAGAATGTCAAGGTCAGTGTCTTCAAGAAAGAGGCAGATGTCAGCAGAGTGTTTGTTTGCTGAGCGGGCATTAAGAGTCGCCAGGTGGAGACGGTCTCTACCTTTGAAGATTATCTGAGGTGGACTACAGGGGCATGGTACACCAGTCAGAGGGGGGGCAGAGAGAGTGGTAGGGGGAGAGGCAAGAGAAGGAAGAAAGTTAATGAGGGACAGCAGGACCCGGTCCAAGAGAAGGAGGTTGCCTTGAGGTCCCTGAACCAGGATAGTGGCAGTGTGGTAGACATTAATGATGCAGTGTTATGAGAAAAAGCCCGCCAATAGGGTGTGTAATGGGAGAGAGAAGAGATGAGATGAGAAGTCCATAGGTCTGGAGAGGTAACATAGAAGAGGATATTGGTGAAGATCTCTTGTGGTAGTTCGGTGGAAATACAATCAAACTACCACCAAACTCGTAATGAGGGCTCACATTTGTACCCAATGGTAACCCTAGCTCTACATGTAATGGGAAATTAAGTTTCTATTACAATCAAGATGGAAATAATGTCGTGCCCCCACAATTCTCCAGCTCCATACATTGCTGCTTGTAAGCCTGTATTTGATACATGTTCAAGGCCAGATGGACAATATTATTCCCAAAGGATTAAGATTATAACAGGATTGCACTGCTGTCAATTTTCTGGGATTTTGGAACCTCCTTGACTTGATATCACCCCAACTTGGATTTTGCTCGCCCACCTCCAGATTTCCTCTCATTTTCAGCACTCTGCTATACTGGACATGCTTCTTTTGTGTTTTCAGGGAGTCTTTGTCCCACCTGTTTAGCTATGTGAATGTTTCATAATTACGTTCACCCCTCCTGCTTTCATTGGGCCTCATTACGACCCTGGCTGTACGGGGTAAATGGCACCGTAAAAGGTGCCGGTGCCGTTTACCCCGTACCGCCTCATTACGAGGTCCCCTCGCGGGACCCAGGAAGCAACGCCTGGTCAAACCAGGCGTGCTTACCGGGTCCTGCGAGGGGAAGAGGGAGCAAACAACGGGCCAACTCGTAATGGCCCGTTGTTTGCTCCCTCTCCCATTCCCATTCAGCCCTATTGGGGCTGAAATGGGAATGGGGAAGGACCGGGTCCGGGTCCTTGGAGGGAAGAATAACCGGGCCTTCCGAACTCGGAATGGCCCGGTAATTCCTCATTCTGAGGACCCGGACGCGATTTCGGCGGCAGCCATGCCGCCAATAGCGGCATGGTTACAGCCGAGGTCATAATTAGGCCCATTGACTCTTTACTCCGGATTCCCCACCAGTTGGAGGAATTTGTTATGTTATTCTTAACATGGGGTTGTAGGTGATGCATGCATGGTGTTTGGGTGACCTCACTGAGGGCCTTTTCATTTTCATTCACTCGCCAATGTTGTGCCCAAATTAAATGGTATGCACACTAGTAGACAATATAATATTTTTTCTGCGATTATATGTAGTTGTCGTGAGTGACTTTGCTGTGTAGGTTGTATCCCATCACAGCTGTTTCCACTCACCAGGACAGGTGCAAGTAGTGATTTCACGTAAGTATTTATTTATATATTTGCGCCAATTCAAAAATTCTGAGGTATGGTAACATAATGGTTAATAGCAAAGAATAGTCAACATAGGTTTACTTTCAAATTCGAAAGAGTAGCAAGAAGATGAGCTATAAGAGAAGAATGAAAGATAATCAAACAGGAGTAGAGCGTACAAACAAAGGAAGAGCGTTCCATGTGTAAAGGACTGACAGCGAGAACGAGCATAAGGGAGGTGAGGAACATCCAAGAGAAACGGAAAGAAGACAGGGGGCCTCATTACGAGGCTTGCGCTCCCGTAATGAAGGGTGCCGATACGGGAACGGCACCGTTCATTACGGGATGCCTGAGTACGAGGTCCCCTAACTGGACCGGGAACAGACGTCTGGTAAAACCAGACGTCCTTTCCGGGTCCCACGAGGGGACCAAGGAGATAATAATGAGCCCGTTATTAACAGGCCCGTTATTGGCTCCATCCCCATTGAGCCCTATGGGGGCTCGAATGGGAATTGGGATTGGTTTTGTGCATGAGGAATTACTGGGTCCTCCAAGGTTGGAATGACCTGGTAATTCCTCATTCACAGAACCCGGTACTGGAACCCGGTATGGAGGCAGCGGCATGGCTGCCTCCATACTCGTAAAGAGATCCTGGATGACATTAAAATAAGAGGTAATAGGGAACTATACCATGGATGCACTTACAAAAATGGATAAGAAACTAAATTGGTTCCGGGCAGGAAAATAAATGCATTCAAGTTCAAGGATCACCACGCAAATTTGAAAGCCAGTCTCTCATTAGCCATGCCGCCTAAGCATGAAATGCCAATGTGCAGGTCATCACCACATTGGACAAGTTCAGCACAAGAAGGCATTTTAGAGGCACACCCTCACTGAAGAATGCATCGAGATGGCTAACTATGATGGCCGCCTCAAAAGATCCTAGCATGAGCAGACATTCTGTTATGTTATGTTAAAGGATATTTATACCGTGCACTCTCCCTGGTGCTCTGGTGGATCTGAAAAGCAAGAGTGTAGGGTAAGTTAGTAGGACTGAGCGGGGGAAAGAGCAAAGGAGCTGTGATGTGCTGTTGGCAGCATCAGTTAGGTTTACACCGTTGCCTGAGTTTAGGTGTGTTTCTCGGTTGGTAGCATTCATGTGCTGTTCTGCGAGGCTAGATGTCGCCTATTTGTTGTTGCAGTGTAGTGAAGTGTGTGCAGTTTGTTGTGGTTTAGAGTTATGGCTGTGCGTAGTTCAGAGTATGAGAGGTGTACGTAGAGGGGTGAGGTTTTTTTTATTAGTACGGTTGGTTAGTGGCATCATTATCTAGATGGGAGGCATGCTGATATCCACACTTCCATCTAGAGGTGACACATGCTAATCTTCACAATCATATCAAGATGTGATGGAAGCTAATGTTCGCAATTGTGTCTGGATCTGACACGGGTTAATCTTCACAGTTCTGTTTAGAATGTGACACAAGCTAATAATTACTGTTCTATCTAGAATGTGACGCAAGCTAATATTTACACTTCTGTCAAGATGTGAAGCATGCTAATATTCACAATTCTGTCTGGCTGTGACACAGGCTAAAATTCACAAATCTCTCTAGATGTGATACAAGCTAATAGTAACAGTTCAGTCTATACGTGACACAGGCTAATCTTCACAATTATATCTAGATGTGACTCGAGGCTAATCTTCACAATTCTGTCTGGATGTGATGCAAGCTAATATTGACAATTATTTCTGGTTGTGACACTTCCCACAATAACAACAACATTTTACTGTCACATCGGTAGGTAGGTATGTATGTGACCAGGCGAACAGGGGGTTCTGGTGAGGGGGGTGGGGGGATGAGTCAATGGTAGCTCCTAGCAGGTAAACCGTGCTCTTCTAGGGTGTAGTTCCCACTTCCTGTTAAGTTAAAATCAGTGTGTGGTTATGAGGCAGCATTGAACCAAGATGAACCAATGTCATTTGGCCGTTAGACAGAATGTCACTGTGTGAACAATGCCCTCTCTATAGTTTGACTGTGAGTGATGGTCTTGCACTGTCCCTCATGTACAAAGAAGAGTTCCAATGAGTAGCCACTGAAGTCTCCAATTGAACCCCAGAAAAATGAAGGTCTTTCTTCTAGGTCCTAAAATATGCACTTCAGAATTCTGCACAAGCCTGCCCACTACTGTCACTATCTGGCCTTCAATCTTATTTTTCCAATAAGATTTCTTTTAAACTTGGGGTTAACTGTCAGGCAGATGTGAATATGAAATTTCAAATTGGCGATGTCACCACATCTTTAATCTACAAACTTCACCCCCTTTGACGTATTCATCCTTACTTGGACAAAGATTATCACGCAACGCTGGTGGGTAACGGGTACCATTATCAACTCAAAATTGGACAAAGGCAATGGATAGGACATCAGGCTCCATGACCATTAGCTTTTGCTCCTCCCGATAATTCAGATTGCTGTGGTTAGTCTGATTTCTGGACTTCCTAGACACAAATTTATTTCTCTATTCTGTCAATTATTGCACTGGCTTCCGGTCCAATGCAGAATGATGTCTGAGGTGCCATGTTTAGTGTTAAATTTGTGTATGGCGTAGCTGCAAAGTATGTGGAAATCAAGATACTTCTTTAAAGACCAGCTCACTCATTGAGATTAGAGAATCAGTTTCTTTTAGGGATCCTGAAATAGATATTTAATTTCAGGGGTAATCAAAGATTTCCTGTTGTTGCCACTCATCTGTGGATTGGGCAACCCATTTCCATTCATTCAATGTCCAATTATCCATCCACCCACAAGGCTCCTAACATGTGGTTGTTTTGTTAATGCAGCTGCATAAATGTTCTTCTTTTGAAGTTGGCTGAGATTCACTCCTTGATGCAGTTACGTGTGCTCTGTAGTGTGCTATAAATGTAGGTTGTGCAGTGGCAACTTGTACCACACCTGCAATTGGCAGAGTGCGTTTCTGGCATGGTAAACTGGGCTGTCATGTGAGCTGATCCCTGCCACAGTGACCATTCCTTTCATAGGCTGACAATTACTGACAACCACGCGAGGACCAGGTGAAATGCAAGTGCAAAGCCACTCAAGTGCATTTTCTTTGCAATTCGTAAGGCAGCAAGGACAGGATCTATCGTCTGCTGCAAACAAAACCAAATGCTGAGGCCTTAGCCACTGCACCTCACTGTTAGATTGTCCATGGAGGTTATGTCAGAATGAAGAACACGCGCTCTGTACTTTACAAGTATATTTATTTAGAAGTTAACAGGTAAGTATGAAGGCAGGGAAAAGGCATCCACCGGTCCTGTATACACCAGAGCAGGCTCCCAACTGCATCTGAAAGGAACGTTCCCTGAACCCATACATAAACATTCCAAAGGAACATTCTACAATGGAGCTGAGCTTACCTGCATACCTTAGTATAAACATAACACATCTCCCCCTTTAGCCTTTGACCAATTAATAATTAAGGCAAAATGTAAAATTGCCCAACAAACACTTCTCATCAAGATGTACCAGAAGATTGTGAGAGATTTCATTGACAAAGCACTCATAACTATGATGCAAATTATTTAACCAAGTGAAAATAATTTCATTGCAAATCAAACTTCTCATAAAGTGTACAAACAGATTTTTTTTGAACATTTCATTGACACAGAATTACTTAGTGCATTGCAAGTAATTGATAAAATGAACATCAGGAACACTTTCATAGTATCTTCAACTTCTCTAACAAAACCATCTAATTTGTGGCAGGCCATTACCACTACATCCTCGCAATAGGGAACCAGCCCACAATCAACTACACCACACCCTTATCCACCAATGACAAACAAGAACCTTGAATCACTGATAATTTTTTCAAAGATGGTACTACCTAAGCACAGATAAATTACTCCCTTTTCTCTAAAAAAAAATCTTTACCAACCACAGGAAAAATCAATGAAACCAAAATCAATGAAACCATAAAAGCTAATTCCCACGAACTGTATCCATCCACAACTTAGACTGATTTCCATGTGTGAATAGACCTACCTTTTAAGAAAATATGGAACGGTCACCTGAACCCAGAAGACCGCCACAACACATGCACCAAGTGCCGGGACAACCAATCCCACCAACACTTAATACTCCATTTGCTCACTTCCACTCTTGCATAAAATCACATCACACACTTGGCAATTCGCGCGCAAAATATCTGACAACAAGTGTATAAACATCAATTGCGTTCATAATATTTGGCTACAAAGACCTTTGTGATGTTGAGGGAAATGGCAATTTTACTTTGCTTCTAGTAGTATGTGGGATGGGTTCCTGGAAGGATACTTCTTTGAAACAGTGCCGGGATTTCTAATCTCCCACAATTTGACACACCTTAGTACACTCAATCTCAACATTCCTTCTTTTTTCACACTCTCTCACAGAAACTCATTTACACTTAGGCAATTTGCGCATATAATATTTGGTAAACAAGATTGTGCAAAATCAATTGAGTCCAAAATATTCAGCTACAAAGTCCTTTGTGATGTTACCTGTGAAAAAAAACTTTATATTATCACATTGATGCAATTAGTATATTCTCACTAACCAAAAACTTGCACTATGTGCCAGGACAACCGATCCCCAAACCGTGGTGCGACCACCTGAACCCAGGAAGACCACCAAATTAATTGCACTATTTGTGCCGGGATAACCAATCCCCCAAAACAAAACTGCACTTTGTGCCGGGACAACCAATTCCCAAACCGTGGTGCGACCACCTGAACCCAGGAAGACCACCAAATTAATTGCACTATTTGTGCCGGGACAACCAATCCCCCAAAACAAAACTGCACATTGTGCCGGGACAACCAATTCCCAAACCGTGGTGCGACCAACTGAGCCCAGGAAGACCACCAAATTGTTTGCACTCTTTGGGCCGGGACAAACAGTCCCACCAAAATATTTCACTCAAAAAAAAATTGCACTTAGTGCGAGGACATTTGTCCGCCAAAGTCAAACAGTCACCCCACTGTTGCACTTTTCTCCAATAACTTTTTTTTTTTTTTTTTATTCTGCAGAGAAAGGTTAATAATACGAAACACAATTAAAATTAGCATTGTGCAATTAGTGAATGGCAAACATGTAATTATCAACCCCCTTTGTATCTTACAAGAGCCACACTAGCAATACTTTTTCCTCCTCAATGGCTCCTTAAACTGTTTCGGGCCTTTCATGCTGAATTCCCTTTACCTCATACATTTCTTTCTCTTCGTTTCTGCTGATGAGATTACATGTGCCTTCCTTTTTTTTCTCCGTATACTTCATGTGATCCATTTGTGTAAGCGCTCCTTCTTCTGAGTGGACATCTGCTGCTTTCCTCAATCCCATCCTCGTCGCCAATGTTAGATTGTCCATGGAGGTTATGTCAGAATGAAGAACACGCGCTCTGTACTTTATAAGTATATTTATTTAGAAGTTAACAGGTAAGTATGAAGGCAGGGAAAAGGCATCCACCGGTCCTGTATACACCAGAGCAGGCTCTCAACTGCTTCTGAAAGGAACGTTCCCTGAACCCATACATAAACATTCCAAAGGAACATTCTACAATGGAGCTGAGCTTACCTGCATACCTTAGTATAAACATAACACTCACCCTCCTCCACCTTTCCCCAAATAGCAACTGCCATGTGGCTTCTGCCCTGATATATTTGCATGCACGAAGTTGCCTGTTGGCAAACTGCATACACCTGTTGCCCTGTTGCATTAATCATGGACCCCTCCTTTTTGATAGAGAATAGAACCGCCACCTTGTATGCTATAGTCACCATTTAGTCACGGTTCTGAGCATGGGTCTGAATGTCCAAGGGGATTGCTGTACTACCTGCAGCCATAACCGTGATGTATGATTCTGAGTGGGAGAGAAAACAGTAGCTGTGCACTACACAGATTAGCATCAAGTAGACACTCTTGGTCATGTGACTTGTCATGTTGTTGTCCCTGCTCATGCTACTGCAGAATACTGGTTTGATGCAATGTTTGATCACTGACATGCATCACTCCTGTTCTAGGGGGAGGGCAATGGCACACCTGTAGGAAGGATTTTTAGAGGTAATTGTGCTGACCGGCGGTGTTATGCTGCTGGTCTGATGGTATGAGGATGTTTGCACCTCAGATCTTTTCACTTCTTTCCATTTCTGTTCATGGTTCCACAGCAAGATTCAGTTGCATGTTAGTCTGTGCGAGGTACTGTCAAATTATTTTATTTTAATTGAGGGCTAACTACGTATGGGATGGGCACATCTGAGAGCAATGGTGCTGAAAGATGGTTTCTCCAAAGGGACTGCACACAAAGGGGGGTGACCTTCTAGTACTATTCTGGCCTATGAAACTGCAGTGTCATTCTCTTCCTCTTGGATATCACTGCTTTACAACAGCAATGCACATTTCTGCCTGAAATCTGATTAATCATAATCTTTACTTGATCATTATCCATGTTGTCATCATTATCATCAATCATAATTGTCCAGAGTTATCAGTGGATGCTGGCAGGGGATATAAAGACCTAGAATTTTCAAACCACTCCTGCTGTTTGGCTACACTGTGTGTTGTTCTTTCCTAATCTTCAGCAGATATGATCTGTTCAGCGCATCCTTAAGCCCCTCAGATAGTGGATGGAAACTAAAGTGCAACCTTGAAGTATCTTGTACCCCTTCGTTTCCTAGTGTGTGTTAACTTTGTTGCTGTGATGTCATGAGAGTGATGGAATGAATGCATATCATGGAAGGTTCCTTCCAAGAGGTTCCAGTGGCCACAGTTGGAGATAGCTACTTGCGTGGTGGGGACCAGTGGGTCTTCTCCTTCCCCTGTACTTGTAAATTGTGTTTCTAAGACCTAATAAAGGAATCTACTTCTACCTACATGAGCCTGCAGACTTCGTATTACTACACTGGTGACTAATGGCCCTTGAGGAGGATTGGAGACAGATCTACTGTTCAATTAAAGAACTGTTGAAGGGGACAGCCAGATGAGAAGACCCACCGCCCCGGGAAGGAGGGCCGACCCTCCAGGGATAACATCAAGAAAAGGTAAAGTGCTTTAAGCTGGGCACAGAGCTATAAAGCTGGGCAGAGTGCTATCAACTAAGACACCAAGGGAAAACTTCTATAACTAAGTAACATGCTGTAGCAATACCAAAGAGCTATGAATTAAAAGAATCCTGTAAAGACCCTTGGGTAATTGAAGCCTTCAAGATGGGCTAGCAGTTATGTATTAAATGATGAAGCGATATGAAAGGCAGAGCGCGGGTTATTGGAAAGAAAAAAGAAACAGGAAAGGCGTAGTGCTTTTATCAGTGCATAGCACTATGCATCATAAAAAGGAGAGCGCTCATGTTTACAGAGAGGTGGAACAACATTCAAAGTTAACCACTGAGATTTAATGCATGTGAGATGTATCCTAACTGGCAAAACTGAAATGAAGCAGAACGTGCTGTGAAAGACCTTGATTTGGCGTCCAGTCATTTAATGAAAAGTGAACGGAGTAAAAGGAAGAGTGCCTTATTAACGTAGAGTCAAGTGCGGCACCCGAAAATGATTAAAGAAAAAGGCAACAGGATCTTTACCTTGAGATACTAAATGGCTGTGAAATACTCAGCCGATGCTGGCTTTTATTGTGCACGGTGTGTACACTGAGCTTGCATATCTAGCTGTCATGAGGCAATGTCAGTGTCCATGCAAAGGGGATTCAAAGCGGCTGTTGGAGGGCAGAGAGCTATCTTTGCCCTGCTGCCTGCCAGACAATGATGACGTAGATGTGTTACCTGGTGGCGTCTGGTGACAAGCCACACTAGGCCTTCCAAACAGAACGTCAGGCCCATGGCTCTGTTGTCAAGATTCCAAGAAGACTGGAGAAGGACGTGTCTGGCCACTGTCTGTGCTTTTAAACTACTATTTTATTTTCAGATGAGATTTCATTTCGTACTAATGTTATGGCATCTATTTAATGAGCAGTCCCTGAACCATATTTTTTAAAAATAATCATACTGGGATACACTTATACAAATGTGTTTTCTTTTCAGATGGGACGTTTGGAAAAATGCTAATGCTAACATGGTTCAATGCTGGTATGACACATTTCAGAAGATGTATACTGCACATTTTGTCTTGATGGCGTGCATGAGTTTACACATTAAGTGGATTTCATGAACAGAAGGCTACATATAAAAAGGGGAGGGCCTAGCGTTGATCTAAAAATGTCTTTATAGCAACAAAGTGTGTGCGTTTGGGTCTGGGTGGTGAAAGTCAATGTGATAATTGTGTTTTAAGATGAGCAGCAGCGGCAAATGTCATTTTTGTGAGAAAAGAGGCTACCCAATTGTCCAAATGCTGATTGTGAAAGGTCATTATGGCTACAAAGGTGGAGCATTTGGTCAAAACCATTTAATAAAAAGGAAAATGCTGGCTACCATATGTTGATTGGTACTATCATCAAGACTACAAAGGCGACGCATTTGGTTAAGGTAATTTTAAAAAAAGTGTGGGGCTTCCAAATGTTGATTGGTATTATCATTAATGCCACAAAGGTGGTGCATCTGGTTAAGCTGACTTATGTTGCAGTACTTTATAGAAAAAGGACCCCAAAAATGTTTATTATTGTGTGTATGTTTTCTAGGACAAGCACCATCTTGGGAAGAAAAAGAAGGTACGCAACACGTATATTAGGAATGTTTGTTAAGCATTGCAGGGTTGGAAATTGAACTGTAGTAAATAATAAATTATGAGGGGAGGGTGTCCTTACTATTGACAAGAAGAGGGTCAGTTAAGCAATTCGTTTGTGATGGTGGTATTGGGTGCCCCAGTTCTCCAAAGGGGTATCCAAATAGGAAGTGTGATAAACATAATGTGATGGCTATGTGAGTCCCAGTATTTCAAGGGGGTTTCACTTAAATATTTGAGTAAAAGAGGTGGAAAATAACATCAGTAAGTGCACCCATGCATTTTGATGGTTTATGCTGCTGCAATGTGTATTGTCCCCCATTTGACAATGCAAGTGGATTGACATGAGACAGTGCATGCACCATATATATGGTGCATAATATGTTCATCTGTTTAACATGACTTTGGTTTTTTGGTTGGTCAGGTTCTGTGTGTATGATGTGTGCTGTGGTCTTGGTGTTGTCTGTGGCCGCCAGAGAATTGTGGTCTGGATTGTGAGTTTTCTCTCGCCTGGCATTGTGTGTGTGTGGGTCACCTGTCTATTTGGTCCCTGTTCTCTGTATCTGGTTGGTGAGTTTGTTCTTTCAGTTCTATCTGTCCCTCACCTCTTACTAGATAATAGTGTGTCTGCTCTGCTCTCTGTCTTTCTCTGACTTCAGTATGATCACTCTGGCTTCTATGTGGTTGATAAGTAGGTGTGTGGTATCCTGCCCTTCTTCCCTTTCTCTTTTTCCTGTGTATGATTCTGTTGTGTAAGGAAGGGATGTGTGTAGTATCTTGGATCCCTTTGCTTCCCTTCCCAGGGTGTGTTAACCGTGTGGCTGTGATGTCATGAGAGTGATGGAATGGATGTATATCATGGAAGGTTCCTTGCAAGAGGTTCTAGGGGCTACAGTTGGAGATAGCTACCTGGGTGGTGTGGACCGATTGGATTGGTCTTCCCCTTCCCCTGTACTTGCAACTTGTGTACCTAAGACCTAATAAAATAACCTACCTGCATGAGCCTGCAGACTTTGTATTACTACAAACCTCATCTGTCAGTCTCTGTGGATGGTCGTCATCATGGAGCAATACCTGTGCATGCACTTGTACCCGTGCATTTAGTCCAGAGGAATTTGTGACAGGGATGTGGAATGTGAGTTCAGTTACACCTTCCCATCGATTGACCCCATGCAAATGTGGCATCCCCATTGCACACAGCAAGTACTGCTGTAGAAAAGAAAGACTGGCCGCAGCATGCCCCCTGCCCACCCTGCCACAGGCTCTTTTGGGTCTTCCAGACATGCTGCCCAGATGTGTGATTGGTTCACTTCGAGAGACTGCTGTAGCACATATTTCAAGAAATCAGTGTGTTGTTTTATTTATTTTTTGACGAAGCAATACAACATTGTGAGAAAAAAACAAATTAGATTGATTCCTAAGCGGTTCTGAATTGCAGTTTGATTCTGCAAAACAAAATACCAAGCCATGGTGCTTACTGCCTCCATAAATACGTACATCATAAAGTTCAGTTAGTTATTTGTATTTCTTTAGTCCACACTTGTTATTGAAAAAATAATAATTATTTCATACTATTTCAGGCAATTCATTTAAAAAGTAATAAAAGGCAAGATTGACACTGAACATCCAGGGTGGTGTCTTTTCGCACATGGGAGCTCAAACCCCCAAGTTACCCAACACAGGCCATTACCTTGAATACCATACGAGTGTACATAAGCAGAAGCACATCACATCACCAAGCACCGGACACACATTGAGCACAAGCAATGCTCTTTCCTGTGCACGCCACACCATGGAGCGGGTGGAGAGGAGCCGGTATGTGCTATTGAGGGCTAATTGCTGAGGGGCGGAAACACTCAATTAATGGTGGCTGCTCCTGAAACAGAAGCTCTTGTAATGTAGCAAAGAGTGCTTTGTGTGTCAGCTGCTATGACCAATGCTGGTAACATGCACTGTACTTTAATGGTCAGTACCAGAGGCGTAGACAGGGTAGGGCCTGAGCAGGCAAGGCCCACCCAAAATCTATAAATGCCCACTCAGCAGCACTGTGTGGGCATTTGCAGGGTTAATGTCACTGTGGTGGGCTCAACTACATTAGCTTCAGGCCCCACTTGCAAGACGGTCCTGGCTACGCCTCTGGTCAGTAGAGTCGCCATCTCAAGTCAGCTCTTTAGGGGTGATGGCATTGAAACCATGAGTTGAGCACTTTGAGGGTCAGTCACACCTCATGTGCAGTACTTGTATGTTCAGGATGTAGAAATTGAGCCAGCATAACTTTGATGTGTGATCACTTACGCGTGGCTGTTTCTGTTGCATAGAACACGCGACAATGATTTCTCACAACCCAGAGGCAGTTGATCTTGAAAACCAGCTCGCCGCCCACCCCTTCAAGCCAGGAGAACGTACACTGCTTCACCTAGTGTTGGTGCATATGTGTCCCAGGCATATGACATTTGCATCTGTGATCTGGAATTGTATTTTTGGCAAGAGGGAGGTCGCAACTAAGTATGCCGTCAAATCGCTACTTGTCCTGCGGAGCTTCACGTCGTTAAGAAGCACGTGCGAAGCAATAGGTGGCAGAGCACGTGTATAGAGAGATGCTGATTTTAAATCATTTCACTGGTGTATTGCATCTGTTGCAGAAATACGTTATCAGCTGCTGGTGGCAGAACGCATCTCTATAGTAGAGTCGCCTCTGTGGGATCCATCCTTCCAAATAAATGCGCTGCACTGAGCATGGCAACTATAACGCCTATGACGCAGTGCAGTATGAACTATTTACTCACGGAAGCACGTGTTGCTCGCAAGAAGCAATATATTAAAAAGTTATATCGGTGGATTTTGCTAAAAGTGTAGCAGAAATGCGTGCATTTTTTTAGCACTAAAATCAAAGAGATGTTTTTTCTCAAAACCCCATTTGGCTATCCTCCTCCCACGCATACTTCCTTCCGCGCAAGAACTGATGAGTTTGCCAAATGCCAGGTGCCACTATGCCCAGATCCTAGAGAAAGGCAGCAAGGGGGGTGCACATCCTCCTCACTTATTGGGGGATTACAGTGCACTTTAAGGGCTTTGCTTCAGCTACTTCGGGCTAATGGAAGCCCACAGAAATGCCGGATCCAGGAGGCCCTGCTTTTTGCATCCTCTGTCAGGAAGTGGCCTGCTCATTGTTACTCCAGCCCATCAGCTGAGGTGGACTCGCCTTCTGACCAGTTAGGAGATGTCCCGAGAGGCCTGGGAGTCATTTGCTAACGCCCTGATCTGTGTCATCGGCCATTATGACTGGCTGTAGAGTGGCCCTTACCTAATGGTAAGGTTCACCAGCATCATTCCTACAGCTACTTCCAGCTCATCCACCTTCTACCAATGTCCCACACTAGTATCCTCCACTTCCTCCAGCCTGCCGGTACCTCTGGGCACACTCACCCATCTGACAGGCAAGCTGACCTTATCCTATAATAGGATCCCCTCTTTTGTGACCACTTCTGCATTTTCTGGTGCTCCTCAGTAGCTGCTCCTGAGCACTTTCCTCTGCTTCTCCTTCCCATGTCCAGTTTGTGCACTCCAGCCCCTCTTCGCAGCACGTCTGCATACGCCATCTGTCCCAGCGAACTAATAGCTATCTCTACGGGTTCATTACAGTGCCCAGCACCATGTATTCACTGTGCTTCATCTGCAACTTGGGCGATGGGCAGCTCTTCCTCTGCCTCTAGGGCTGTCATGCAAAACAATCTGTTAGCAGAAATGCATAGAACGTGAACAAAGTTTGGCAGGAAATTTTAGACTCAGATAATTTGTGTTTGATAGAACATGTTTCCAGATGTAGGAACTCATCACAGATGCATTCCAAATTTCCTTCACATGTTCCGATGAATATATTGCTGCCCAACAATGTCTGGTGTTTGCATTGATATGATTCTTCCCGGGGTCGTGTTCTATCAATGGCGAACAGTCATTAACTGAGATTAATGAATAGATTAGAATAGATGATTGTATGCACAAAGGAATACTTGAACAGAGCCAGCCAGAACACACAGGTACGTATCACACTCCATGCTTATTGAAGATAGCCGAAGGCAAGGACTCCCACCCGCACGCTTCTGCAATCATCGCGCGACACCTCTACCATTAGAATGCAGCAATCCCCCATGACCAACATTCGGTCTAGCTGGACACATATTGAGTCTCCTGCACTGGCATGCCCTCCTGATGACCTTAAAGCACCGATCCACATGCCAGCTCGATATGGGTAGCAAGTAGGGACTTGCCCACCCCTACCCACCTTCACATGGGCTAAAATTCACACATGCATTCTGAACTCCTCTGACAAATTATCCCACACCTTGGACTTTGGTCCCCCGAGGGTGTTCACCTAACAAAAAGATTTTGGGGCAAACCGGAATTAAGAGGTGAATGAATGACAGTTCCAGATAAGGAAGAACATATTATCAAGGAATTTCCGGAAGGTAGGTAAACTATTTCAGGGAGGGAAAAATAAAACAATGGTGACAATATCCCATGGGATCAGAAACGGTTACCAGACATTTGGTCGAAAAAAAAGGTCGACAGGACAAATGGTCGACACCATTTGGTCAAAAACCAAATGGTCGATTTTTTTTTTTGTATTTTCACTTTTTTTTTTTTCTAAAAAACCCTTTTTTTCCCTAAACGAAAACCTAAAAAAATATATATATAAATAAATAAATAAATTCGACCATTTGCTTTTCGACCAAATGGTGTCGACCATTTTTCTTGTCGACCTTTTGTTTTCGACGAAATGTCCGGACACCATCAGAAACAAACTCCCCCTGAAGGATCAGTCATGGGTTTCCGTTCAGTAACATTCAAAGGGGGTGGTGACATCGCCCAGTGAAAACAGCAGCGGCAGGAGAGATAGCAACCAAATTCAAAGTAGGCAGTAGGCAAATTCCCAGAAGGGCAGAGACAAAATGCAGGTGTGGGGAAGGAGGAGGAAGCCATAAACCAGGGAAGTGGATATGAACATTTAGAGAGGGTGAGCGAGATTTGCAGGGGGCTGGCAAGACAAATCCAGAGGACAATATGAGTAAAATCTAGGGTAAGTAGATGATTAATCCAATTGGATGCTGCAGCTAAATGCAGGGGTGGGGGGGCAGCTCAGGTCAGAAGACAGCTCTGCAGGTGTTGGCTATCAGGCAGGTGCTGGAAACAGCAGATTTGTCAGTACACGGCCCATATGGGTCAGATGGCAAACTTCAGGATGGCAGGGAGTGGGAGAAACTGCCCCCCTGAGGATGCCAATCCTCTAACAAGCTTCTTCACAGACCTCAGGCGCTACGCCCTTCTCGTCCCTTTCCAACAGCTCCCTGGTTCTGTGGCGGCACTTGGTCAGATATGGAAAGGGGGAGGGGCAGTTGCTGCCTTGGACTGTAACTGCAGCAATCACAGTGCTTAAAGCATACCACCAGCGCCAACTGCTACTTCTCGATTGCTCTTTTTCATTTGATCCCTCCTTGCTCTCTGGTGGTTGTCTGTTGGTGTGTGTGGTTGTCTTTATATGGCAGCCTTGATACTGTTTTTGTGCTGGACTCTTGGGGGGGGGGGTTAAAATCATAAGAAAATCGGACAAACTCCTTTTTCTTCCTGTGAGGGGACAGAAGGGCTGGGAGGTTGTCAAGGTAGGTACGACTTTCTGGGGCTAGCTAAGCAAAATTCCCTCTCCTGCCAACACCCTCTGCTCTGGTGCCTACTATGGCATTGTGAGGATGTCCCAGGTACACAACCAACTAAAGGATGTTGGGGGTGTGAAAGATGTTGCAAAAAGTTTGGGACACAGGCATGAGCTGCCTCACTTCCTTTCCCTTCAACAATATCTTCTCTGAACACCTGCTCCATCCTTCATTTACCTTCTTCCTTTTTTCTTCCATGATCAGCATCAGCTCCTTCACCTGTGGCTTCAAAACAGCAACAACTGATGGTCAGAAGGGCACACACCATAATTCCAAACTACATCCAAACAAATTTCCATGGCGCAAAGGGAGAGGGTAGTTGGGGAATGATGAGTGAATGAGGAGTGCATGGATGGTCATGGGCTGTGGGGTGGCAAAGAAAAGAAGAGATGCCCAAACCAAACACCGGAAGAAGGCTGGATGGTTTGGGAGAGGGCCTCAAGTTTTACAATGTAGGACAACAAAGCACCAGAATGAATAGAGAAAACCAGGACTGAACACACTGCATACATTAGCATATAGCTGCATGAGATGTATGTCACACCCTTGGGTAAATTGGCCAGGGATGTAATGTAATGCCAGGTACATTGTCTTGTATAACACCATTCTACCACTGCAGGTGGCCTCACTGTGTGTGGCTCTGTAGGAATAAGGGTGTGGGGGGACATTAGTGGGACAGTGAGAGAGGCAGATGTCAAACCTCTGGTGTTGATGGGTGCAGGAAGGAAGTACCCATTATTCCCTGTGCCAATCTGCTTCCTATGGATTTGATGGAGTTGATGTGCTAAAGGCTAGGCCTGTGGGGAGTGGTTGTATAAGTGTAAGGTGGTATGAGGTATTAGAGGGCAGTTGGTAGTCAGGGAAAAGGGCAGTAGGCCTCACAAAGCAGTACAACCTGCATCCCTGCACTCTCACCAGTGGCCTCTTGCAGACAGATCTCATTTCACTAGATTGCTTTGCCACTGTCAATCTCTCGCTTTCTTTCTCTCTGTCTCTCCCTGTCTCTCTGTCATTCCCTGTCCCTCTCTCTCCTTCTCTATTTCTCTTTCCCTCTCTTTCTCTCTTTCAAATATATACTATGCATCACATGTGCAGCAAAACAAACATCTACAAAGGGGAAGGGGCAGTCTGGGAAAACCACTAAATTACCATGAGCTACATGCTAAGGTTTATGTGAGGCAAAAACCTTTGGTTCAGAGAAAGGGTTAGTTATAATTAAAGGGCCAGAGTCCCCCGTTTTGCCTTCTTTAACATGTTGGTCAGCAGGCTTAGAGATGCTTCAAAGCGCACTCTTACATGCTCTGGTGTTGTGCTCAGTAGCCTACTGAGAATTATGTATGTCAAGGGCAAGTCCAGTGATGGGCCGCACAAGAAGGCATTTGTCAGGCGCTCGTCAGGTAGTCAGGGCAGGGGCCAGAATCCTGTATATAGGACTCTGGCCCCTACACGCCCTCTACAAAGCATCTCCAAATACACGTCCTGCGACCCAAATTCATGTGCACATTGAAATAAATATATCTTTCCTGCACATATGCAGACTTCTGAATCAGATCACCTTCACCCCTGCCATTTCCCAATGTCTATTACCCAAAGACTTCTGATTTAGTCTCTATATGACTTGCAACGCCCTTGCACATCGCGACATGGCATATTGTCTGATGGAGACAGTCGTGTGTGCAGAAACATACTTAATTTCCAACGTAGTCCCTCAGTGTCCCTTGCAACCCTGCAACTTACTGTCAAAATTATATAAAGCTACACTGAGGCCCATGTCTTTCAGTCATCAGTGTACTGTGCTATTAGCAGTCCAACAGGTTACTCTCCTTAGCTTTCCAGGATGAAATGCTAGGTCCAAAATCTTCATGGCACCTTTACCACTCTTTTGGCTATACCTCAAAGCAAATAGGAATAGTTCATGATTATATATGTTGGCGGTTCCATGTGTTAATTTTGCCGCAAAAATATTGCAATGAAAGAATTTTGCCATATTTGTGCGTCGAAATTCACACATGGACCCTGCGGGGAACACCACTGCAGCCCCGCATCATTTTTTAATGTGCAGGGGACAACCCCGCAACCCCTGCTCCCACATAATATCCCCAACAAAAATATCGCCTATGGCGAACCAAACAGCCATATCTACGGCGATATTTTTGTTGGGGATATTATGTAGTGATACCATGTTGGCTTTCCTAGTTATCTTTTAAAGGACCGCAAAGGTCTGTCCCAAACATCTGCATGTTCTGCTGTTCCTATAACACATGATATAAAGTTGACATTGTATTTGGAACATCTGGGGCATTTTGTATCTTTCCTTTTTTTTATTTCATACAGCTTGATTAAACTTTTGAAATAACTACGTCACCAACTATAAAATTACTATTTACATAAGACCTCAGAATAACATTACTAAACTAACATTTCTAAAATAACATTGTTAAAGTACGAAGCGGGAAACATAAAATAAATGACCAAGCTATATGTATGAACTCTCACACTTCTCCATTTCTAGCTTCATTTGTAGCTTTTCTAGAAACCTTGTGAGCGCAAATGTTAGTTTTTTACAGTCACTGTTATGCATTTGGGACCACAGTCTTCACTATTGTAGGTTGTACATTCCTCCATTACTTTTCCCAAGAAGAAAGTTCTCATGTTTCTTAGGCTCTGACAGAATAGGATTATATGTTTTAGATTCTCCTCATTTTGATTACAGAATCTACAGCTTATGTTTTCAGATTGAATTAATCTTCTTTGGATCAAGATCTCCTTGGTTTCAAATAAATTCAGTCTGAATTTTAAGTACAGCCTTCTTGAGTGCTTGAAAGGCCAGATAACCATATATTTGGCAATTGTATTTGCTCATTTCGCTTCAGCCGGTGAGTTGGTCATGAACTTGTGTCTCGATCTTTTTTTCACCGTCTCCTCTTTGTATCTTTCTCTATATTAATATTGTATGTTTTGTCACTCAATCTAAATATGTTCTATTTATGCAGGTACATGTAATTACCTTTAATACACATTTCTGAATTCCTCCTTGATCTTTTCTGATAGTATCTCCCACCGGATATCTGTAAGGTCAACCCATACTGAGTCCATTTCTGATCACATTGCCGTTCCCTTGTTTCCTATATTTCGTAGAATAGTGCAGTGATCACTCCTTTCCCAGCCCTCCATTTTATTATCCGGAGCAGATCTCTACACGAGGAGCATTCAGAAAGGAAATCCAGCTCCTTCTAGCAGCATTCCCTTTGAGTGTGACTTGTAAAATGTTTTCCAATGGAACATTATATTAAATTTACAAAATATATACATATATTTGGGACTGATTCAATAAGCTAAATCAGTAGCTTAAGACTAAATTTACTAAGCTAAAAATAGGGTAAGTAAAATGTATACCAAACAATTACTTAAATTCTACTTACGCTATTCTTTTAGCTTAGTAAATCAGCCCCATGTATATATTATAGAGACGCAATAGCCGCCATGTAATTAAGGTGAGACCTATCATCAATAGGAAAAGCAAGGATTCTATGGTTAACATTTAATCCATAGGACGGATCAGCACGGCATTTGACATTCCTATAATAAGGCCCAGACCCCACAGGACTGGAAGGTTTCATGTACATCCGTGTTTCGGTTCAAAAGATATAAAGCGTCAAATAAAGGGTGTGTTTTTCACTCTTCTTTCATTTTCCCATGGGGAAAATATCAAATCTTCGTTTGTGTGCACATCCCAAATCGCTGGACGGATTTTTGCCGAAGAGGAAATAAGTCAGGCACGAAGCGCTCAAAGGAAATCCTTTCTTATTTTGGTGCAAGTTCGTCCAGTGGTTTCTAAAATAACTTTGCAGCTCTCCTCTGTTCCCAAAAAGTTAGTAATATCTGCCATAATACATAATTTCAGTTCTGAAAGTCGGCCATTATGAAAATCAAGTTCAGAATCAGCATAGTAAAGTAGACTGAAATTATATAAAGGGTGTAAATTAGGGAGTTTTGAGGGCATGGAGAAAGTGGGCAGGGTAAGGAAGGATGATTGATGAAGGTTTGTTGCTACAGGAAAGCGTGGGTTATTTTTTGGGAGAGTTTTGTTGAGATCAAAAACGGCACAAACAGGAAAAAGAAAGAGTAAATACTCAGAAACGTTGATACAATGACATGTGTGGTAATCAGTGTGGTTGCTAGTTAGGGGAAGATGAGGATTTCAAGTTAATTCACGATTCTCTTTTGGTAGGAAATATATTTTAAAAAATGTTTACCAAATGAACTTAAAATGTGTAGGGGGTTGTGTTAAGGTAATGTAATGTTCCACGTTTGTGTACTGAAATCCAGTACTGTTTTATTTAACCATGTTTTGGGATTATAAAGTGAGCCACTAAGACACGTTCATGGCGGATAAGGGGTTACATTGTGTTATGTTTAGATTGGATGAGATTTTCACGTGATCATAAGGAACACTTCTCGATTAAGTGTTTTTTTCCTCACAGTTCTCAAAGTCAAGCTTTGTACAGAAATTTAAAAAGTTGCTTTTAGGATTGCTTAATGTATGGTTTGTTTGAAGGGTGGATGTGAGGGGTATAAAGGAGGTAGCATAGTGTTGTTAGTTTTGGGAAAGAGGCAGAGGGAACAGAGATAAATTCACACTATTTTGCAGGATTTCTCAATTCATTAGACATGACTAACGAACAGTATACAATGTAAACAAGGTGTTTCTCGATTCAGTGTTCTCTATGGAGCGGTTCTTGAAGTCAGGGTGTGTAGAGAAGTTTGAAAAGTTGCTTTTAGAATTGTTGAATGTTTGATTTGGTCGAATGGTATAAAGAAAGTAGAGTAGCGTTGGGAAAGAGCTAATTGGCATAGATATGCAGTTTTGTTTTCTAGATTTGTAAGAGATGAGTATAATTAATTAATTCATCTTTTGTAATGTGCTATTTACCAGAGACCATTCTCTAAGCACTGGACCAGGATTTGATCTTGTGTTGCTCTGCCTTTTCTTGCTTCTAAGACTAAGACATTGCTCCTGAGCTATCCTCACAGTCCTTTATACAATGTAAGAAATGTGAAGTTTATTTTCCGATAGTAAAAGATGTTTCAGTATTGGTTCGAGAAGTGTGATTCTTGATTCAGATTATATATTTGTATATTAGAAGTTGATAGTGTTGTGTTAACTTTGTTAAGTTTATATGTATATGAAAACGAGTGCAGGAGTATTGGGCAGTGGTGTAGCATAAGATAATGTAAGATTTGCTTTGATTTCAATATGTTAGTGGAAGGGGGCGCTAGCCATTCAGGATGCTTGGAAAGTGGGCTGTCTTCTCTGACATAAGCCTGTGTTGTGAGCAGCCTGAGTTCTGCTGACCAGAGCCCCCTTGGCCTGCACATCCTCCCCCTCCCTTTTCCTCCCTTGCCTCTTAGCATCTGAGTAGTTTCCTATGCTAAGGGTGCTTGATAAAAGAAAATAACAAATAAATGATCTTGTGATGTGCTATGCCATAACTTCAGAAGTTTGTTTTTCAATTGATGATGTCACAGTCATCAACAGAGAAAACAGATTTCAAGAACTAGGTTGCGGCGCTGAGGTGAGCTGCAAGGTGTTTTTTTTTCAATTAAACACACTTAGCACCTACATAGGAGACTACACGGGTGCTAAGAGTTGAGGAAGGAGAAGGATGTGCAGGGGAAGGGGCCATTGGACAACAACACTCCTACTAAGGTTGTTTAATTGGATAAATAAACCGCTTTCGGAGTTAATGGATGTAGGAAAGATAGGGTAAATTAGTTTTTTAGTTTTTTTTTTAAATTAACGGTCGGGTAAAAACTAACCTGAATACGGAGTAAATAAACTGAAAAAACAACTACTGGCAATTTTGACCGTGCTCCACCCAAACATCCTGAATTGCCTCAAACATTGTTGCATTCAATGCTATTGGCATATAGCACTTCCTGCCGGTGAAAATGCCACCTCTTGGATCCCTACATTACTGTGGAGAGTCCAACACTGGGGCGGCAGAGGCGACACTCTCATCATTGGTACCAGATGACGTTGATGGGAGAGTTGCAGATGATCATGCAGCTGATGATGATGGTCGTGCTTCCTCTGTGTCTTGTGGCATTGCAGGTCTGGTGCTGGATTGCAGGGTATTACAACCAAGGTGGATTGCCTGTTGCCGGAACCTGTTCCTGAAATGTTCACCCACTTGCCGCCAGTGGTAACATACCAAGAGCCTAGGCGTTGTGCAGGAACCATGGAGTATCATCTGCTTCACACCTTGCCACAAAATGTGCACTGTTGCTTCTCGACAACTGACAGGGGAGTATATTTAGGCACCTTGTAGTACTGCTAGCTCCTGCAATGGTACTTTTTGGGTGGAGCCCACTCAACATCTTCCGGTCATCAAGGATTGTGATGAGATCGATCACTTTATCACTGGAGGATGCCTCGGGAAGTTGCATTGCTTGATAACGTAAGAACTACTAAAAAATCTTCCCGCTGAAGTGCACAATTTGAAAACTCAAAACCAGACAAAGTCAGTAGAGGTTTCCTTGGACTGTTTCGACGATACTCCACTGTCAGACTCAGTTCTAGAAGAGTTCAGAAGACTCGCAAATGTAGATTTAATAGAAATAGAGGAAATCTCAGAGAGTCCTATTAAAGTTAACGCTGCAAACTCCCATGACTGCTTGACTGGGGAGTTAAATCGGAATTCCAAGGTACCTCAAACGGGAAATAGAAGAAAAAGGCAAAGACAGAAACAGAGGGGAAGTGCTCAGGACATTCGACTATACCCACAGCTAGAGCCAACCCTGAAAAAAACTAAAAAACTAAAAAAACAGCTCCCAAAAAATCAGCAACAAACTTATTCCTGAAAAAATTAGCACTACCACCTGGGGAGAAACCATTAGATCGAGTGAGTATATTACCCTCAGTCATAGAATCCCCTCAGCGTACAAGCTTAAGTAAACTAAGTACCAGCAAAGGGGGCCCTGGCAAAAATGGGAAAAAAATACGATCTGTAAGAGATGGTGAAGAACAAAGAGGGATTAAGGTATCAACCTCAAATACGGGCACGCAAACTGAGCCATCGTAGCCTGCGATTGTAGTCCCCACTAATCAAAACCTCAAAACAGACTTGTCAAACATTAAGTTAGCGCCAATATTTTTTACAAAATAAACCTAAAAGAGAGAATCTAGCGAAAGTCAGCAGTATGGTCGTACAAAATAATTCCAGCAAACACATCAAAATGGTTCCTATCTTTCTAAAACCAGTGATGAAGTCTGCCATTCTACCACCTACTTCTATTCCCCCCGAGCCTCCTCTCATTCTTGATGAAATGCCAATTATACCGTTAATAAGTGGTGCTCAGTGTCGGAATGGCTCAGGCAGATTTAGAAATCATGAGCCCTATCTGCAAAGGGGAGAAAGAGAGGAGTTCGATAGATTTGTCCAAACTGCAATTTCAAAGAACACAGATTCAGAAATTGCAATTTTTACAATCCCGAAGGTTTGGCTAAGATTGGAGAAACCAAATAGATACACATCACTTTGCAGATCAGTACTGCTGTCGGAAATTAGAAAACACCACAATCTCTTTCTCTTCACTTCAGAAGACGTAGAGTACGTTAAATTCCCTGCAGCAGACGACAAATTCTTTGTGGAGGCCGGACTAACGTCAAGAAGAGCCGATCAGGCTCTTCTTAGAAATAAAAATGAGCTGGCTAGAGCAGGCCTGTTAGTCCTCGAGTCAGAAGAAGAAGACAGGTCCCGTGACTACTTTAATACCTGCATAGGAACGGAGGAGGCTCCAAACTCTGTAAGAGAGGTCGGTTCAGTAAAAGAACCATTAAGGAGATTTACAACAGGGCAAATATTAAATCATACTCTAATAACAAAACTCCCTGAGATAATCTCAGAAATCTTTCTGAAACTTGGGGAGGAGCAAAATAGTCTTTAAACAAAAGGGCCTTAGACTGGTCTCCTGGAATAAGAGAGGTCTGAGTTTCTTAAAGAAAAAGAAACTAAAAAATGACTTGTTGCAGAACAACGATATCCTGTTATTCCAGGAGACTTGGCTTGTTAATCACATCGAGATTGAGGGTTTCACAGTTTTAAACCTTGGGGATTCACAAAAGCTCAAGGGGAGGCCAGCAGGAGGTCTTTTAATAGCTCTCAAAAACTCAAGCATTAAAGAAATTGTTCCATTGTGTAATAATGTGGTAGACATACAAGCCTGTAAAGTGGAATTGGATCTGGCAGACTCACTTAGCATAATCTTGGTATTCATTAATATTTATTGGAATCCAGCCAGCATAACTATCCAAGAGTTCATAGAAGCCCTGCACAATACACTCAGGAAGGCAAAGACTGACTATAAGGGCGCTCAGGTTATACTCACAGGGGATTTCAACTCAGACCATGTCAACCCAGTGAGTGTGGGGGCTGGTCAATCCAAGCAGAGAACAGCATGGAAGGGCAAATACTGGTGGGACTTTCTCTCATCTTGGGATCTTGAAAGGCTACACGAAAAGAAGAAGGGCGCGGAAACAGGAGATCCTACATGGCGCCAAGGGGTCCTCGCAAACCACTCTAGACTATATTTTTGTTACACCAAGCCTCACAACTTACTGCCCCCGCCTCACATTAAACTGGGAAGGTGGCAGCGATCATGCAAGTCTGGAGCTCTGGTTCCTGGAACTACAAAATGCTTTCCCCCAGCTTAGCACTCAGGACCTTGAAGGTTTGAAAGGCAAATTGAGAGTGGCTAAATACAAACATGGAGGAAAAAAATTGAACACACTTCTAGAAACAGTTCCCTCCTCAGTATGGACCGAGGAAATCCATCCAGAGAAATTTGGGAACTTCGTATGGTCAATTTGTCCTCCAGACGAAATAAAGATTGCAGGGAAACAAAAACATATCCATCATTTAGATGAAGAAATATATAAATGAAAGAGAATCCTGCGACAAACACTTTGTCAAATAAAGTAAAGTGGAGTGCTCAGTAACACTGACTGCATGCAAAAAATAAAGAAGGCTAAGCAATCCTATAAAAACTGGACAAAGAACCATAGATTCCAAAGAGCACAAGAAGATGGGGAGAGGATGCTTCATCTACTTAACGCTAACAATTGTAGAAATTTCTGGGCGGGGCTCGATCAACTTGAGTCTGGCCGCAACAGTTCCTTATGCAACCTGGTATCAGAGAAAAACTGGGTGGACTTTTCATCTACAAACTTCGACCACTCGGGCTCCAAAGAGTTTATAGGGCCAAGTGCCAACTGAGTACTAACATGTAACATACAAGACATTGAGGAGCTGATTACCTCCTCTTCTATCGCTAAGGTGGCTGGCCCTAATGGTCTAACCTATTAGGTATTAAAAAATCATTCCAAACTATGGGCAAAGCTGCTTTACCATCTATTTCAGGAAATCCTAAAAAACAGGTCATATACCGCCTTATGGAAAAGAGCAATAATTATTCAATTTTTCAAGGGGGGCGATAGGTAAAATCCAGCAAGCTATCGGCCTATTGCCCTCCTGGACATAGAAAGTAAACGGTTTATGCAACTACTGTTGAAGGAACTCACAGTGTGGGTGGACTCCAAACAAATTCTTTCCAAGCACCAGACAGGTTTCAGGAAAGGGCTTTCTACCAGCCTAAATGGCCTTCTCCTGAACTTTCTAAGTGAAAAATCCAATGAGAAGGAGGGCGCTCCGCTATTTGGGGCTTGGGTTGACCTGTCCAAAGCATTCCATCTAGTGGACAGGTCCCTCCTCTGGCAAAAAGTCTAGATTTGGGGGATCCCAGCACCCCTGTTGGCGATGCTCATTGAGCTTCACAAGAACACCACTGTCAGGGTGATGCTGGATGATATCGGTAACCTCTCCGAAATAATTCAGGTTCTCAAGGGAGTCTGACAGGGGTGCTTGGGTGCCCCACTATTTTTCAATCTGTTTTTGTCAGATCTTGGAGACTTCCTTGCTTCAGCATCAATGGCATGCCCTAGGATTAATGGGAGAAGAATACATTGGCTGGCCTACGCGGATGACCTCGTTTTGTTGGATGGTTCAGCGATTGGCCTCCAGCGACTTCTGAACAAACTAAGTGAATATGCCAAGCTACACGGCCTGATAATCAACCCGTCCAAATCTAAAATACTTATATTCAAGCATCATAGGAAACCTCTGCCTTCCAGGATTTGGACTTTAGATGGGAAAGAAATTCCCCGGGTCGAAGAGCTAACCTACTTGGGGTATGAAATCTCAGCTTCTCCAACTTTGGGCAGGGTGATACCAGCCATTCCTGAAAAAACGTTCAACATTAATGCTCAGATGAAGAACTTGTATGGGAAATTTTGCAAATTTTCAATATCTCCTCTTATCAAATACTACATAGGGAAAGCAGTCGCAGTTCTTCTTAATGGCTTGGAAACAAAACCTCTCCTGTGGAACCATGATTGGAATAAAATTGAAGGACGCTTATGGAAAACAACAGTACATCTCCCACTATGTACTCCCCTCATCAGCTTGAGATTTGAACTCGGTCTGATCTCCCTCGCCTGTAGAGCAGACTGGAAACTCCTGTTTCTTTATCGGGAGATAATAACAGCAAGAGGGACTACCCTTTATTTCGAAGTAAATGAACATTGGAAAAAGGCAAAGTCGAAACAACTTCTTGGCCTGGAGGAAAAAGTGGGAAAAATACTGTTGAGGTTGGATCTTACAATAGAAATTCTCATCCAAAACCCCATGAAGGTTAAAAAACAACTTGAAACGTGGGACTGGATCCTTACAATCGATGGAGTAAAGAATCTAAACCCACCAAATCTCTTTTTGAAAGCAGAGAGAAAAATTGGCACGATCCCTTGTTACTTCAAAAAATTTCCGGACCAAAACAAAAGAAATAACTTTCTAAGACTGAGACTAAATATAGTGCATACTGGGGACATTTTGGTCATAAGAAATCAGGGCGACAAGGCAAAAAAGTTCTGTAGACAATGCGATCCACCGAACTTACAATCACTCAGACACTTGTTACTAAAGTGTGAAGGCACGTGGGCCACAAGGCTACAATTGCTTGGGAGATTTGTAACTAGTGAGGAGAGTCTGATACAGGACTCATTCTGGGATAGACTCAAGAAATCATGCTCACTGTGGCAATAGTAAAGGTCGATATTAACAAATTGTAAATATAGGTCGACTAGTGAGCATGAAAAGTGAGCATGACTAGTCTCCACTCGTTTCTTTGGGGCTCATGTTATCACTCTTTAGTCGCATTTTTATTGGGTAAATGGTTGTTATTGTAATTTTCTATTTTTGTAAAGGTTTTCTTGTTAAAACCAAAAACAAATAAATACTTTTTTTTAAAAAGAAGTTGCATTGCCATTTCCAGAAAATAATAAAAAATAAAAAACAAATAATGTAAAAAGGGTTCAATAAAACTTCAAAAGAAAATTTAAAAAAATAAAATAAAATAAACAAACAGTCATGAAACAAGGTACAACAAAGGGAAAACACAAATGGAAAATGTTTGGGTAGGGAATAGTGTCAATTGAGCAAATTTGGTCCAAAGCAATGAGGAAATGTAAGTATATCTGCATTATATGTATGTGATTTGCGATCTCTGTTTCTACGAACCAATCAGCTCTCGAATTTCATACTGTGCACATGCCCTTTCGACAATCTTTCTGCAGAAGTATTTGTTCCCACGAATCACAATTTCAAAAGAAAAGTAACATTTTATTTATTTTATATAAAGTTTTCTTTGAATATGTTGCATGCAATTTGGCTGTTGATTTGATCAGGTGTGGCAAATACGTATTTGTACGAATGTTATATAGTTATATATATATATGTTTTTCCTTATATGAATATTCTGACAAATTGTGACTTCAGAATCCAATGTTGAATTTCAGTGCTGCTCACATTGCAGTTTCAATCGTAAAGTTAAGTCCAATATTGCATTTATTTCTCCATTCCTATTGAACTTTAAAAAAAAACAAAGAATGCAATTATCACTTTTCATTATTCTTCACATTCTCCCTTCACATAAAATAAAATGATTGAAAGATTAAGATGCAGTTATTATTTCATTGGGTGTATATGTGGTCCGCGATCTGCATTGTTGCTCAATGTATCGTCTGAATCATTTGGAACATTATGACTTCAAAATTCATATACTGTTTTCACATTTTTCCTTTTTTGTTAGTTCTTGATCTCAGTACTCAAACATATAGATATTGTACAAGAATCTAGCTCTTATATCAGCATGTCCCTCTTTATAATGCCAGTACTTTCATAGATCACAAAATGTGTATTTTTTTTGGAAAAGATACTTCATATTATAGGTAGTTCTTAAAAGGAGTTCTGTGTTTATAATGTGCAAGGTGTATTTGTGTAACAACTCAGTCTTCCTCTTCCCAGTAACTCAAAAACCATGCTTTGCTATTCCTCGTCACAGTACCTGACTATCAGACCTCACTCTTCCTTCTCACAACTCCTAACTACCTACCCCACTCTTCTCCATCACAGTCCCAAAATACACACTGTTAGTCTTCCTCGTTACAGTCTCCCAATAACCCCACCTCAGTCTTCCTTATCACAGTACACTGTTAATAATCCCTTGCCTAGTTGACACAAAACAAGAAGAAATATTTGATAAACCCTATGTTGTGTAGCTGAAGAATAGATATTGACAACAAATGATACAGTATCAGGCATGTTACCAGGTAATAATGACAGAATTACAGGTTGTGGGAGGTATAGCATAACACAGCCCTTGACATTCAGTGAACAAACTTTAGTTAAGGGACTGTCAAAGTGAATAAGTTCAGTGCAACAAAAAGAAACTTGAAATTCAGTGGAAAAACATTAGATGAAGTAAGGTTAAGGTCTAACAATCTAATGAGACAAAAACTTTGAAATTCAGTGAAAAAACCTTTACTGACGTGATGTTAAGGTGCCGATCTACTGCAATAAAACTCCTGAAATTCAGCTGGTGCTGAAGCTGCACCACCTTAACAATGATGCCTCCACTGCACGTCCCCTAAGCACATTGAAGACATCACAAATTACATTACTAATGATATCACATATGACATAAGTTATGGGATCATGAGTGCTACAGCAGATCACGGGTAGAGGAAAGAGAGATGGAACCTTTACAAAGTGCATTTCTGGATGTAAGGATGGATTCAGCTTTGTTAGAGTTTGCATTTAAAAATGCTGTTGCTGTCATAAGGCAAAGTATTCGGGTAAGCTACCCGCACATGTACATTTCCCAGTATTTCACACATGTGCATTGACATTGCATTGTGCTTGACAGCATATGACTTTCACTGATAGGCCACATTTTCATGCACACTCACTGTCGTTTACATGAATTTTGACTCCAAATGTTGGGATGAATGTCATACATCCCACACATGAGAGGAAATATAAGTTAATGAAGGTAACGAAGCAGCAGATGTGGAAGAAAAATGTGCCGCCTATTTTGGGGATATTTTAGAAATGGAGGCCTCGTCCCATGTGCGCGATTATGTAAGAACTATGATACTAAAAGAGGAGTATAACATATTACCAGTGACAAAAATTATGGAGCTGCAGGGAGCTGCACCCAGGGAAGAAAAAGAGCTGCGGCTAAGGAGGCGATGTGCAGTGTCTCCGACAGATGCCCTATGGTGGCAAAACAACACAGGGAAGGTGGTAATGCCACTTGCATCATTGCACACAGCACTGACACAACTACACTATCCAACCCATACATGTAAGGAGGTGCTTGATGCTAATATTGGAGAAACATGGTTCTGTCCTAACTTGGTGGAACATGTGGTCGAATTCATGACTAATTGTCTAGTGTGTAAACAATATACTGTGGGTCATACATTAAGGGTAGTGAGAAGAGCCATACCTCACCCAATTGGTCCATCCCAACCCCTGCATGTTGACTATGTCGACATGATGCAAGTTTGCCAAGGGTACTGTCACATGATAGTGGTTGTGTGTCAATTTTCCCAATGGATCGAGGCCAGTCCTTGTTCCCATCCTCACGCCATTAGAGCAACGAAAATTCCTGGTCTGGGAGATATTCCGAAGATGGGGCCAGTGTGAAGTCCTGCAGTCTAACAATGGCTCTCACTTCGCCAATGAGATGTTCCAGCATATTACATCCTTGCTAGGAATCCAATAAAAAATGATCCGTGTCTATCACCCACAGGCGAACATCATGTGTGAACATCTCAATGGCTTGCTTAAAGAAGCTATAGCCAAAATTAGGAAGACCCTGAATAAGACTGGCTTCATTGCCTTCCCTTAGCCTTGTTCGCACTGCGTAATAAGCCCGGGCCCGACCACCATGTAACCTAAGATGAGGTGGTGACAGGACGGTATTGGTGACTTCCCCTGGCTCCTCCCACTAGGGTAATAAAGGATTCTGAGAATGGGGCTGATGTATTGGGTCAGGAAAAATACAAGTACACAAATTACTTGATTGCTAGTGCCTCTTTTATTTCTCGCCAGATGCAAAGTACCAGGATAGGCCTGAAGCAGGAAAAGAAAAGTGACAGTGTTCAGAACAACCAGGATTTACCTAAGCACCCACTAGTACAACCAAGAGATCAGTTTTTTCTATGGAACTTTTCCTGCAAGTGGGATGCCTCTCAGTTCACTGGACCTCACATCGTAGAACTGGCAGCTGAGTAAGCAGTTAAATTAGTTGGGAAGAATGTTTGGAATCACCTCAGCGACATCAAGCCCTACAAAACAGTAATTGTAAATTGTAATTGGTTATTTATATCATGCCTAATACCCAGGGATTTCTATATGCGGACCAGGGGATCAAACCTGCGTTGTTAAGCTCATCGTCTTGCTTCTACGTTGAGCGCCTTGTGTCTGAGCTATCCTCATGAGTCCAAGTCCAGTGGCCAATCGCGGCACCGATATCGACAGGACCAACGATCTTGAACAAGAAGAGCAACAAACAATTTGGAAATCAGCACTGCAGAGAAGAGGACACCCAATGTATAGTCGCTCACGGGCAGCAGAGTTAGGGCAAGGACTGTCTAAACATCCAGAATGAGGGCACACTGTCTGTTATTATTCTTCCCTCACACATTCACCATGCTTCCCACTGACCCCCATCCTGAAACCTTCCAAGGCCAATTTGTCCAATTTGTTAGAAGATCCAATAGAACTCGTCAACGTCATCCTAATGTGTATTTCTGTGTCTACATAACATATCTGCCGAAGTTTACCCACAACTAGAAAGAGGAAACCCATCTGTCCTTGCAGTCCTCCGAGACCCTATAATTAAAGCTGTGTGGGAACAACTATTCACTTTTCCCATGGCTGGCTACTTGGTCTGCGGGGCTTGAATTAATACAATACTAATCCAATCATGCTCATTTTTGCGCATTTCAGGCAGGCAACTGGTATCTTCAAGCTCAAGCTGCACCAGGATCCAAGCAGCACAGGTAATGGAGATGGTTATTAAAGAAATTTTCAACTTGTCTTGTCTCTTGTAGTATTTTTGCTCTAATCTTTTGTCGAATAACCCTTGTAGCTAGTGTTACCGCTGTATACTCTGCTAACATCACCCCAACTTCAGCAGGTAGAACGGCCATGTCAGGTGGACAGGGACAGAGGAGCACTGTAAGCACAGTAAGGTAAGCACAGTGCTGATACAGACATGGAGGGGTTCACCTATATCTCACTGACATTGCTTGAGTGTTTAACAATATGTGGAACATCCAAATGACCAAATTAGGTAAAGAAACCATTGGGGAGAGCTGCTAAGTCTGCTCACTACTCCCTTATGCCATGAGTGCCTCCAGAACGTTTATAGCAACTGAAATACCAGCAGCAAGAGCACAATTCCTTATGTACCTACCCATGGTTAAAACCTGAGGAAGACAGCAACATTGAGATGGATGTCCAAGACAGTGTTACCCTATGAAGACAGTTATATAAAGACTTGTGACATGATGAACAATTACTGGCAACTAGAGCAGGCAATAAAATATATAACTGATGACCCACAGAAAGGAGAGACAAAAACAATAACACTCAAGAATTACCCTGCCCAAAGAGGGGGGGGGGTCAAGGAAATAGGAGGAGAACCAGGATGTTGCGAAAGACCACAAATGCTTGTGTGTGGCCAGGTATGCGCAGCAGAAGGATAGAAAGAGAGAGTAGTAGGAAGCAAAGCACACACCTCAGTACAAGCACCAGTTAACACAGTACAAGGAGAAAATGACAAGTGCCTGAAAGATTAGGATGCAAGTACCAAGGTAATGAACTGGGTGGACACTGAAGCTGGACCTATGCCCATTATACCTATGAAGATAACAGCATTATGTCACCAAAATGGGAGTGCAGTGAAGGTTGGAGATAACACAGAGTATAGGTACACAGAAAAGCATCCAGCAATGAAGGATGGCATGACAGTATTAAGGGATCACTATTGGGTGTGCGGATCCAAAGCAAATGAGAAGCTGCCTCCCAACCGGAGAGGAGTTTGCTTGTTGGTGCACATCAATATGCCAGCACTGGTAGTGCCACAGAAGGATGTGAAGATAGACGACTTCCCCAAGATGGATACCAACAAAAGAAAGAAGAGGTCAATAGAAGTGGAAGAAAAGGGAAGAAAGAAACGGTCAGTAGAAGTGATTGAAAAGAGACAACTATTTCTCATCAGAATCCGAAGCATCACTAGACGATGTACCACTGGAGAACAGGTTGCTCAGTAGGACAGAGATGTTTTTTGTGTTGCTAGTTCCAGCTGTGCAGACATATACATACGCAAAATGGTTGCAGATAACAAGATGGGAGCTGCTGCAGACAATAAACTCTACAGTAAATGGCTGTCATGCGATAAAAGAAGAGCTTGGAGCAGTAAGGTTGACGGCACTCCAGGACATATATGTTCTAGACCTTCTCACAGAAATTGAAGGAGGAGTTTGCGCCAAGATCAGGAGCTCCTGTTGAACGTTTGTGCCTGAAAATGATGGAGAGAATGCCACACTGACAGAAGCAGTGACAGGATTATCGAAAATGCATGCCAAGATGGAGGAGGAAGCCAAAGGAACAGAAAAAGGATCAGAGCTGGTTGTCATACTATGGTCATGGATGCCACCATAGTTAGCAGATGTACTGAAAGTATTACTACGAGCACTAATATTAGTACTAGTGGGACTGTGTGTGGTCAATATCTGCATTACGCAATGTCGCAGAACTACAGAGAAGACAATAGGGATGAAAGTGTTGGTAGATGTGAACATGGGAGAAGAAAATTACAAGATAGTGGAAGAAAGAAATAATCTGAAAGCAAGGATAAAGGAATGTCCACTATTCCTCACAGAAATGATAACATTTGACAATCCCTTTGAATACAACAGATACGGGGGAAATGGGTATGGTGCAACCCGCAAGGACACTGCAGCTGTATGACCTGGAGTTTCAATGGCCATGCAAATTACTATGAACATCTTGAAGGAGTAACAGAGATATGGCTACCCAAAGTAAGAGTGACAAAGTATGTAGGTTTGGCCGACAAGTCGACCAGAGGGGGGACTGAAGAGAGGTTCCCTGGAATTCCCCTCCACACCCCATGAACATGCCGGCCCAAAGAGTCAAAAACGCACAAAGCCACTCATTTCTCCAAAAGTGCCCTGCAGGGCCAGTGACGTCCACGTATGCAGAACGAAATTCTCATAGACAGCCATTCAAAAGTTATCCAATCAATGATTTCTTCATGGGTACAGGTGCTTCAACATTGGTCATGGACCCAAACACCTCAATGGATGACATCACTAGTGACACATGACATATCAACATTAGTCACAAAGTACACTCACAGTCATGCACAACTTACACAAACACACACGTGAACACACGAAGAACCTGCTTGCACAGTTCTGTCGATAGAAGACAGATACATGTATATACTGTCAAAAGCTTTTATTATTTTTCTCATTAGCTAGGTACAGAAAAACTGAATGCAAGGCAATGAAGAGATGCAGAGCAAGCTTGCAGATGCCTATGGCAACTAACCCTATGCATACTTGCCAAAATTCTTTGACCAAAAGTTTCAAAAATAATACTTAGCATAACAATGATATCACAGGACATTACAAAACATACATTGCTGGCGCCATTGGAGCATTCTAAAATGCACAACCCATCAAACAGCACAACATGCAAAGATGCTCAAATGTTTAAATTGTATAATTCTGAATGATAAGTTAACACCAAATTCAATTACCTAACTTCACAGAAGGCACACAGAGTTGGTAGGCAACGTTTGCCACTACTCTGTAGCAGCAGCCTGGGCAGTACATATTTATTCCTGCAGTGCAGGTTGAACACTGAACAACATGGAGACTGATACCCTCCTCAGTCTGATATGCAAATGCTGTGTGACGGTGGCATGCTCTGCCACTTGCCTTCATTGGTGATTCACCTAAGATCTGTCCCGGCCAGAGTGCAGGGCAAAGTCATCTAGTCATTAGTGGAATATTCTAAGCCCATCATTCAAATGTATCACTTATGTGCCCACTGCACTGACAGATGCATTGCTTTAGAGTCACATAAATTACCTGCCACTGTAAAAAGCAGTAGGATCTGGCGCCCAAATCTGTAGGCGGTAGGACTGCTTAAAAAGCAGTAGCCTACTGCCTAAATCAGTAGGGTTGGCAAGTATGCCTATGGAACTATAGGATCACATAAGGAGCCTGAAAGGACCAAATACGACTAACCTATGGAAAACATAGCACGGTATATATATGTTGAAATCATAGTATAAGCATAATGAGTATGACAAGGAGGCCACAAGCCACAGTACGAGAGATGAGGGAAAGCAGAACAAGGCTGCACAGAACAGCAGGACAGGGTTTACAGCCAAGGTCAGAGACAAGCAACACATTCCAAACCTAAAACGACCAGGGGCCATCTGCAGAAAAACTGAACAAATCCTCATGAATTGCAGACAAGAAGAGCTTGATTTCATGGTCCTCAACCATGTGATGCAGCTGAGGTAGACAATGGTTATTCACCCACGGTGGGAAGTCGAACGGTACTCAGCAACGCAGACATGAAGTGAAACATGGACTTGTTAACAACGTTGCAATGTTCAGGGCACTCTCACAGGCAAAAGTGGTGCTGCTAATAGATACATTGGGAACACAACATCATTCTCATCACCATGAAGAGGTGCACAGAAAACTGAGAACAGAACTGGGTTCCAGGCCTGGGGAGACGAGTTCCAGGCAATCAGGGAGCAGAAATCCAGGGGTGGATGGCAGGGGGCAAAGGCCAATGGTAATCCTGTGACCCTGCAGCAATGTAATAGTTTCTTGGGGAAGGTGCAGGCCAGTCACCTGACATGCAAGGGCCAATCAACTAAGATCTATAGGGGTTATCCATAACGGATTCCACTCTGATCACACAACCAAAAAGAGTGATCGGTTTTTCGGGGAAGGGCCCATATTGTGACACAAGGGGACAACAAAATGGCCCGACACTGGCTTGCGAGTGTGATTCTGGGAATGCTTGAATATCCTGCATGATCCCTTCCGGTTTTTGTAAGAAACGACAGTTCAAACTTGCCCTTGGCTGAGTTCTCTGTTTGTCACTGGGGAGGGATTTTGGTCCCTGGGAGCGGAACGGGTAAGCTTGTAGAAACCCCCAGGCCTCTGGCATACCTAAGCCAACAACATGATCAGAATCGCATGATTTCAAAACACTTCAAAACACATGATCAGAACCCAAAATGCCAAACCATGAATAGCCACATGCCACTAGTGCATGGCAGAATTAATGATAGACATGTGCACCATATTCAACATAAAGCTCCTTGAGGTAGAAAGAGGAATTAACACGTTGGCAACCATGCCTAGTGGTGCACCCAGTTAGATTAAAATTAGGCTCACTTTACCAGACCTATATGTTCTGTCACTCCCGAAAATTATAAAGAAATTAGGTGTCCAGTTATAATGTCGACTGCAAAAAGTCGAATGCAAAAATGTGGAGAAAAAAAAGTCACAAAAAAATTCAAATGTGTTTTTTTTATTTGCATGTTTTTTTGGAGGTCTAGCTAGTAAAAATAAATGGGGGGATGGGAGAACCCCCCATTAAAAAAAACACATTTGAAAAAAAATATTTTCAACATTTTTGCAGTTGACATTTTTGCAGCCGACATTTTCATTATAAACCAAGAAATTTGATATAAAAGTAAACCATATTTGTACAATGTAACTTTGTTAAATTCAATAGGAGTGTAATGCAGTGATTTAAAAATGCATACACATGTGAAAATTCCAATCTCTTGTAGAGCAATCCAGGGACTCTAGGGGGACCCAAATGTCAATGTTCCTGAAAGTACCCATAGAAGACACTTTTATGAACTTTCCAAGTTGGCAACAGTTTTCCTATAGGAAATAACAGAACAAATTCAATAGGCACAACAGTGGTATGGGGAAGATAGTTACATTTCTGTCCTACCCAACAGGTGCACAAATGGCAGCAGCCAACCCGAAGGGGGCCTAGGAGACCCTTTCAAAGAGTTTCGGTTCTAGGTTTGAGACCCAATATCCCCAGAAAAGAAGAATGCCAAGCAAGTTACAGGCCAATGAAGGTCAATGGCGATCTGAGGTGAGAGGACTGCAGGAGCCCACCACCACAGGGCACAAGAGACCCCTGATGGGAAATATAATGAATAGCTCACCAGCCCTGGATCTGGAGAATGTGGCTCCAGAATGCAGAAACAACCCAAAGAGTACAAAACATCTACCACAGGTCGAGATACAGGACCCGGACACACAGGGACTTGGACCCCACACCAACAATGACTCAAACAACCCAAAAGAAGAATTTTAGGTATCCCCAGGAGGGTGGCCCACTATCCAGGAGCAAATGAAACAAAAGAGACTACACTAAGAACTTGGCAAAGCAGATCGGTTGGTTCGAGGGGCAAAACGGAATAGCCAGGGAGCAGAAAATGGTCCAATGATAGTGCTAAAGAGGTGGCAACACAAGATAAATTGGATAAAAAGCAGAGGTGAATCAGTGCTGTGCCTCCAAGCACCTGGATGACTGATCTTTCCTACATTAAAGCACCAGGACAAGGCAGTTGAATTGGAAAGACAGCAGAAACATGACCCACAAAAGTCTCAGAATGGGACATCCACCCATCCAGTGAGGAAGGCCAGGGGGGTGGATATGGGGCAGCCCAGGGAGGATGTCCAGCAGCCAAAAAGGTAAACTGGAGCAAGCAGAAAAGGACCCAGGGCTCCGCAAGTAATGCAATACCTAATCAGAAAATTCAACATCCCAGTTTTGTTGCAAAATTCTCCAATCATGCAGGTAAGGAAACCGGCAGAATCTACCATATTTAGAAAATGCCCAGAGTCAACCCTGAGTATACACATTCACTTATGGGCTAGCGTAAACCAGGTCTACAATATAAGGTCATATTTTGTGAGACAAGAAGTGGAAAGGGGCATTGTTATGTGTCTTAAGCAACAAGGGAATAACAGATTTTTGCACGAAAGGGCCCACAGCCAATTAGGTGGCTGGAACAGCAGGCAAGAAGACCCTTTCTCAACCTGGTTTCCAGCCACCTGAGGCCCTTCCCCAGGTGGCACCATCTTTTTTTATGTGGGGTGGCAACAGGGATCCTCTCACCTCTGAAAACAAACCATACCTCTTCCCTGTTCCCTCCCTCCCCACTTACTTGCTGGACCAGAGCTTTGTGCTGCTGTCCCGGTGCTCCACCCACTCCGGCCACCACCGTAGAAATGGAAAAACAACTAAATTCCTATGGTGGCGGCCATTTTTCTTTTTTTTTCTCAGGAGATTTGCATCGCTCGTGAAGCCAATCTTCAGAGGAAAAAAAAGAAACCATTTGCACCACGGATAAAACCCCACTCTCGCCAAGCCCACATAGTCCACCACCCACAGTGGGAAGAAAACCATAATGGCACTGCACTGTTAATGAAGAACCTATAACCAGACATTCTCATAGTTTTACTGCTAGAGTAGCAGCAACCGCAAACCGAAGACAAGGATGAGATGCCCCAGCTATCGGATCAAGTGCCTTGCTATAAAAGGCTAATGGACAGTGCTTATCCTAAAGCCTTTATGACAAGAGAGCTAGTGTGACACCTTAACATTCTTGGGAAAAGAAGGTGAATGGATTTTTGTAGTTGGGCAGATCTATTGCTGGTGTGCTAGAAAGTGCATATTCATTTTTTTGTAAACACGTGTACTACCTCTGAAGACCAAACCAACATTTTAGGGGCATGTAAATGAGTGAGTTCTTGTAATGGTCTAATAGGAGCAGCATAGCCTAAATTTCTCTGTGCAGAATAGCCAGCCATTCCTAGAAAAGTATGCATTAGAGTGTGAGTAGCAGGTTTGGGCCTTTTCAATATTGCAGCAATACATTATCTGTCAAATGCTGCATCCCAGCAGAAATATCATGATCCAAATAGTGCACTTTTGCTTGAATAAATTGAAGTTTTTCCTTGAAGGATGCAGTTCTTCTTCAAAGGCTGTGTGACATTTCATTGCATTACAGGCATTATAGGAAGATGAGTCTAGCAAAAACATTGTATATGTTTTGTACCAGTACAGATTTTCCAGCGAGTACAGTATCATCTAAATCCCTCTTGATTGTTTCTGAAAGCAGAGTGTGGGGGCGGGGGGGCTCTGTGTAACCATGAAGGGGCCTTGCCTAAGTGTACTGTAATCCTTTTAATGTGAATGCAAAGAAAATCTTGCATTCTGGTTGAATGGGTATAAAGGAGAAAGGAACAAAGGAAACAAAAGGTTTCGCGATTTGGCAAAACTGTAAAGGATGATAGAACTATGCAATATATATCACAGAGATCCTGCACTAAGTAAAAGGTGTGCTACCAGGTTTCTTCACATGTACAATTGGAGTGTTACAAAGGCTGGTAGACAGAAGGATACTTTGCCGTTGCAATCGGAAGTGGATAAATGTAGCTTTGCCTTTTTTTGTTTAAAGGTTTAAAGGTATACTGAATTCTGAGATTGTTGGAAGGAGTTTGAAGGGATAACCTCAAATCTTGGTGTGCATTTTAACAGGAGGACAAGGGTATGCATAAGATTATGTTGTGTAGTGCATGTCTGTGATGTGCCTTGTGTATGTGTGGTTTGGTAAAGGAGAGAGGTGTGTTGTGTAGTGCCTGTTTGTGATGTGATGTAGCTGGTGATGTAATGTGGAGTGTTGATGGGTGAATGGTGGAATGTTCTGAGTGAGGGCTCTGAGTGGTGGCAGTTAGATCTGGCCTGCCTGTGTGATGGGAGCTGGTGTTGTCTATGTATCTATCTTCTTGTGTCCTATCCGTAACAGTAACTAAGAAACTGGTAATAGACTTACTTGAAGCAAGCTTAATCAACCTGGAACCTGCTTCATTTCATTGGCGATGAGGATGGGATCTGGGCAGGTTAAGTCCTGGGGTGAGAGCCCAGTGTTTGTTTGTGGCTGGAATAGCCAGATGGAGTATTGTTGATTTTGTGAGGGGGTTTCAGAAGAGTGTGGGTCAGTTTCTTGTTGTCATGATGGTAGGGAACTTGCTGTGGAAGTGGTGGTCTGCTTGTGGTGTGTCAAGTGTAAGTGTGTTTTGGAAAAGGAGGGAGGTGTGTTGTGTAGTGCCTGTCTGTGATGTGATGTAGCTGGTGATGTCATGTGGAGTGTTGATGGGTGAATGGTGGAATGTTCTGAGTGAGGGTTCTCAGTGGTGGCAGTTAGATCTGGCCTGCCTGGGTGATGGGATCGGGTGTTGTCTATGTATCTATCTTCTTGTGTCCTATCCGTAACAGTAACTAAGAAACTGGTAATAAACCTACTTGAAGCAAGCTTAATCAGCCTGGAACCTGTTTCATTTCCGATTCATGTTTGTCCAATGCTTGGCTGAGAGAGCTAGAGAAAGGACTGAGAAAGGATATGTGACAGGGTGTGGTATGGGTCGGCTAGCAATACCAATAGCATTGAAGGAGGAAGAAGAAAAATGGAGATTCCAAAAAAAATGTGTTTGAGAACCGATCTGCTTGCTCACAAGACAGCACATTTTTCTTCAGTCATACACTGAACATAATAGTGAGGTCACATCCTCTTTGCCTGTCCTAATATGGGCTCCCTTCTGGTGCTGCTAATGAAGTGTTAGGGCATCAGAGTTTGGGAATGGGATGCACGAGGAAAGGTTCAGTTAGGACACTGCTTTTTCTTATGGCACGCCTTTTCCAAATAATAACAAGCTGTATTGCTGCTCATAACTGCCCATTCCTCCCTCTTCCCAACTCTCGCCCTCAGCCCCGAACTCTGAAAACACACTCCAAACTGAATTTTGGACCGCAAGATGTCAGAGTCAGTGTACTCTCCTTTGCAATGGAAACATATATGCCATTAGAGTATCCCCATTTTACCAACTGAACCTCTAGGACAGAAACACACACCCTTTCAATACACTCGAGGCAGACGTTCTACCAAATACTTTTTCATTACGTCCTGCCCATGAACTTGCATACAGACACTTATCGGAGTAAGAAATGTCTACTCCTTGCACTTCTCCACCTGGCACAGTCACATGTTTAGTTTCTCCCCTGGGAAGCTCCGCCAGAAGACCCAACATCCCTGTCTCCCATTTAATGACCTACTTCATCCCATCATATTCCATTCTACATCACACTGTCACTTCTAAAAACAATTCATCATGAGTGTTACCACTTCCAAGTGGCAACTTTCTCCCTTGTCCGCTTTCCTGTACGAACACAAATGGCCACACCTGATTTTGTACTTGCTTATGTCCATTTTTCGAAATACCCTTAAGGGAAAGAGGTAAGGGGCAAATAACACAACAAAGATACTTGGCTGTGAAGTGCATAATGCACACATGGCGGTGAGCTTTTCACAATACTCACCCAGTATGAAAGGCATTGTAACCATGACGCATACACACCCATCCGGACAGCCTCAAGATGTATTTAAGAGGATAAAGTGGTTGTGACATCTGTCACTCTGTTTGGGGTCTAAGGGCCTCTCCCCTAAAAAGTGGAGGCCTTGCAGAATGTTCTGAATGATCAAAATAAGGATCTCTGTGCGCATACCCATGTGTTACAGTTCAACTGAATATATCAGACTGCCGGGAGCCAGATTAAGCTAAATCCCACTTCAACCAAATACTTGTATTTTAAAAAGAAACCATTGGTTTCGTTTTAAAATAAAAGTGTAGAAAGAAGTTGAAAATTGCACTTCAGTGCACTGCAGTGAACATTTCCTTAAACAGCCGGTGTGTTTGGGGGTTTGGATTATGTTGGACCACTGGATCCCTGTCATGCCCAAGCTTTTTTTTGGCATCCACTGATTGGCCCCCATTACTCATCTTTTTTGGAAATATAAAGCTGTTCGAATGAATCCATTAGATCCATCAGGAGCAATTTCCTTCTCAATAGAGAACACTATTGTAATTTCTTTGAATCTCACAGATATGATGTAACTCAGACTTGAAGAAATAGCCAGTATAACACTATGAGAGAGTGTAATGGAGTGCAGGCATAGGAAACAAGGAAGAGATATAAGGAAGTTGGGAGAGGCAAAACATGGGGTTGGGACGGGGGCAGGCCAGTAGGAAACAAAGTTCCACTACTTCCTTTTGTACACTTCGACCACTGGTTGGGAGAGACGTAAGGGAGGAACAGAAGAAGAGTGAATATAGAGGTGGGGATTGGGAGAGACAGTGTTCCTAATAGGCTGGAGACTAAAACAGGAGGAAGTGATGGAGTGGTTTACAGAGAGTCAAAGAGGATGTCCCTTGTCGGAGAAATGGAGTATCAGTATGGAATCTGCGAAGGGAAGTCACATCGTATTAATGTGCAGGGCGGGGTAGAACATGCAGATTTTGAATAAGTAGGGTTTCGTACAGAAACTGCTGACATATGAGATGTATTAGGCTGAAATTGCTTTCCATGCTGGTACTTGCATCCTAGTACATTAAGGGTGGGGAAGAAAAATCAGCACCCATGATCGTTTTGTTCAATATGTCTCTATAAGTAAGAATCTATTTGTCAGGCTGATTTATAATGTGATTTGTGTACCTTTCAAATTATCTCTATTATTTCAGTCCTTTAAAGCCATACATTAACATATATTATTACCAAATAGGGCAGACATTATATGTGGTCAAGTGACTGAAGTGCAGATTGGGCTTGAATCCCAGTTCCACCTCTTAACTACAATGGGTGATCCTGGGCAATCATTTTATTCCCCTGGGCCATATCTGCTACAAATATGATCCAAGCATGTTTTGTTGTGTTTCAGGAAGTGGGGGAGCAGGACAGTAAGACAGCGAGCATTGGTTTTGTGTTGTGTGGGAGGAGGGTGGCAGGCTGCCAAGTTTGGGTTTTTTGTCGGTGTGGCTGAATGTCCGGTATGGGAGTTGAGTTGTGGAGCAGGAGAGGCAGGAGGGCAGGTGCGGCTTGTGCATGGTGTGGTGCTGGGCATCAAGTGAGGGATGCTGAAGCGGGATGCAAGGTATTGTTCTTTCGCTGCTTGGCTCACGTTTGATCCTTAAAGCCAACTCAGGCTTCTTGTTCAGCTCTGGGTTGGCTCTATATATCCATCAGTTCTCCGTGGTTAAACTCCCCTGCAGACCCATTGTTTACAATGACTCCACCATCACAATGCTGCCATTCTGATTATTAGCCTTGATCTAAGTGTGTTCTATGCTTTCCTTGCCTACATTACACTCGTGGGCTTAGCCTTGCAGAAGGTTATCTGTATTCATTTTCGGAGCTTGGCCACCTTTATGGGGACCTCCATTTAGCCCAACGAGATTCTGTCATTAACATGTGGGGCAGGTGCACGTTATGCAGAGTGAGGCATTAGCGAGAAAGCATATTGCTGGCTGTGCCAGCATTATATCTCGTGTCCTGATTTACAGGTCGATAAGCAACTTTTAAGAGCGTCCTTGAAAGCAAGGGCGGGCCGGGCGCACACAGGTCTTGGGAGGGACCTCGCGAGATTTCGCAGCTCTTTGTGTCATTAAGGAACGCTCATCAGTCTTGGCGCCCAGGAGTTCCGTGTGCGACATGCAAGTCAACTGTTCAATACGGAAAGGACTTCTCATCCTTTCATCCGTCTGTGGTGATACCCGAGTGGAAATTAACTGGGTGCTGGTGACGTTTTTATTTACATCTCTACAAAGTAACACTTGGCAAATGTCTTTGCACTTTGCTATAAGATCACTCTGTCATCCTTCGGCCGGTTTGCAGTTTGTCTCTGGGACCAAATCATGCGTGTAGAATTGTGAAGAATAGTCAGAATGAAGGCAGTTGTGGATGGTGTTGATGACGAGGCCCTGATGAACTTTCCCGCATTTACCTCGAATCACCGGAAGTCTGTTGCTTGGACCATGTCGAAATCAGGACGAACTGTTGGAAAGGTTTGTCCAAAGTTCTAACAACTTGCTGGAGCTCCTACTCAGTCTGGCACAGCTTTCAGAGAGGAGGGAGATGGTTGCAGGTGGCAGGCTTGCGCATTGAGAGAACGATTAATAAACTGTAGTGGAGTTACTTCAGTTGAGTATAAATAAGGGGTGGGAGAAGCCCCCAAATTCAGCCTTCGTCTGTCTTCTCCCCACTTTGTTCTAACTAACCGCCTCACTTCTGAGACTCCTGCCACCTCCCTCTACACTCACAAAACCCCTGCATAGAGCCTCAACGCTACCTGTTACCACCTCAGTATTAATTGAGTTATTGAAAAGCTCCACCCGTTAGCACTACCCATCCCCCAACACATCAGAGGATAACCCAGACCGAAAGTGCCGTAATCTATCAGATCTTGGGCTCTGCCCTCAGAATAAACATATTTCAAAACGTCACCACAAAACGTATAGAGTCAGTACAGCTCTCAGTAATTGCATACGTCTGACCTGCAACTGTCAACATCACAGATTTTGCATGCTCCTCTTCCTTTATCCAACTAACTGAGCTTGCCCCGCTTTTCTTGCAGGTCCACATACATCATGGCCAACTAAATGGCCAAAGGGTTCAATACAAGACCACTTTACATTAAATTGCATTGCGGAGGGCGTGGCCTGCAGCCAACAAAATGGCTGCTTAGTTGCAGAGCTTCCAACCCCCAATGCCTTCCCCCATCATGTGCCCGATCCGACCTAGATTCTGAAGGCCCGGACTCCTGAAGGACGGGGGCACAAGGTGACACTAGCATGGACCGTGAGGAGCCTGAATTAGCAGAAAATCTGGTGTGCCAGCAGTCAGTGTGGAGAAGCGGCAGGCGTGGCAGAAAATGGCGGTGACGAGTAGAGCATCGGAGCAGTAGGGGTCAGAAGGTGACGCCAAGGTGAGTGTGGGATGCAGCTGAAGCTTTGCCTGGTAAAGATTGGGTACTGGATGGTGACAGCCCCCCCCCCAGAGCCACTGGTGTGGTGAGCAGCGGGCATGCCCCGGGCCCTCTCTCGCTCCTGCCGGTGGCACCACTGAAGAGCGGCGCTGGCCCCAACAGCGGTGGTCAGAGAGTGCAGTGTAGAGGCCGAGACACAACCCTTCGCCTTTAGCGGCGGGCGTGAGGTGAGGGGCACCAGCTGTGTGCGGCTAGAGCTCAGCAGGCGAGTTGCCTATAACTACAGCAGAGCACAGGGAGGAATCAGCAGCAGATTGTGCTGGCTCGCATAGCAGCCCCCTGGCACAGGCTGAGTCCCAGGAATAAAGCAACTGAAGAGGACCATAAAGCTGGAGCTCCTAATGTAGCCGGCACTCAATTAAGGAACTCTGATTAGCATGAGGCACCCCAGGCACAGTGTGGGGCGAGGCGCAACTGCCAGGGTAATCCCTATTGGATGAATGATGCCCACGGGGTGCTACGGGCAGTGGTTCACGTGAGTCAGTAGCTGCTGCTCCTGGTGGAGAAGGTGACGGGCGCATGTCTCAGGCCCGGTGAGTGGGAGCAAAGCCACCTTGGGTGAAGTGGGCACAGGTGCCCTAATGGAGCAGGCAAGGGCCATGCCAAAGAGAGTGCCGAAATGCCCCTGCAATAACAAGGTGGAATAAGAAAGGGACTCGACAGAGGAGCAGCTGATAACCGGCAGGCAAGTCTGCGAAGAGCAAGAGGCTGCCAGGAGACCAACCTGGAAAAACAGCATCAAGGGAGAGCACCAGCGATAGGCAGCAGAGTAACGTTGTGCTGCAGGAGGCAGTAGACGAGCAGGAGTTCTGGGTCGGTACCACATGGCTGCCACGCAGTCAGAGATGGAGTCTTCTAAGCTGGATTTGATTCTGCAGCAGTTTGCGAAACTGAATGAAGCCATACCGTGCATGGATGCTAGGGTGAGAGAGACGCACATCAAAGTGTTGGCAGTAAAGACAGATGTGAGCAGGCTTTAGAGCAGATTGATGGAGGTGGAAAACAAAGTCTGGCAAGTGGAGCAGGTGGCTGACAAGGTATTCTCGCTTCAAGTTCAGTTGTATGAGGTGGAGGCAGCAAAGAACGAGTTGGAGGACAGACGTAGAAGGTGCAATGTGCGCTTCTTTGGCCTACCAGAAAGAGTTGAGTAGGGGGACCCAGTGGCGTTCCTGGAAAAATGGACACCGTCAGTGCTGAAATTGTAATTCACATGACTCTTAAGATCCGGAGAACGCATAGAGTCAGGAGACACAACGGGAGTAGCACAGAGGCACCCTAGACCCCCATTGCCTGTCTCCTGAGATATCCTCAAGTGCAGCAGTTCTTGAAGCTGGCCCAGAAGAGCCACAGATATATATATATATCTATCAGCAGACTATTCTAGAGAGACGATGGACTTCTGAAAAAGATTTTTTGTGCTAAGGCCATAACTGACAAAATTAAACATAAGACACACGCTCCTCGACCCTGCACAATGTTGATAACAAAGGGACAGATGACTAGGAATTTAGGGAACCAGCTGCTATATGGGACTTAATACAAGAGCAGATGCCGTTTCGATGGACATCACACAGCAGGAGAGAAACAAGGACGAGAGGAACAACATGAGCTACACGCTGCGAGAAAATGGGGGATACCCAGACAGGCTGCATATGTGCAGGAAGAAGCTGATGACTGAAAGACCCATGACTCAAAGTGTGTCTAAATGAGAGCCAGAGGGAGAAATCCCGATCACCAATAGAATCGCCACCCTGAGTAACCTGGAGAGGCGGAAGTGAGATGTGAGGTGATATGAGAAGTAGGTGGAGGAGAAACGGACCTTGCAGAATCAGAACAGATTTGCAGTATGGAGTGAGGTGGGCAGAAGGGGATGGGGGTCTACAGACCTGGAGGAGGGTTGTGGGATGGGGGCAGGCGTGAGATGCCTTTGAGGACCAAAGTGGAACGGGGGCAATGAAAGGGTCCTGCACAGCACTCCAAGGGGAGGCAGGCACACAATATCGTCACAGGAGGGAGAGTGGAGAGGGGGAAGGGGCATAGCAGGCAACCCAAAAAGTTGGTTTAATGTCCATAGTTACTCAGCAAGTTGGCGGTGGCCCCATGTAGGCACATTTTCCCATCAGTGGGGGTGGTGAAAGGGGAATGCAGAGGTCTGCAGTAGGCCTCGGGTAGATCCAATTGTCAAGCACGGAGGTCTTTACACATTTTTTGCGGCAAGGGTGGTGGAATTGGCAAGCATATGCACGGGAAACATGATGGTGAATAGACCCCTGCGTATAATATCGTTAAATGTTAATGGCCTCAGCCACTATGTCAAGCACAAGAAGGTTCTACAATATTTGAACTCGAAGGAGGTTGATATAGTGCTAGTACAGGAAACGCATCTGCTGAAGGCAGAGGCAGATACATTGTGCAGGAGGTTGGTGGGGAAGGTGTATCACAGCTGCCAGCAAAGAGGGAAGAGATGTGGGGCCGCCATCCTTATCCGGAAAACACTACCGGTTGGGTCAGTAATGTGTGGGCTGGTGAAGAGGGCATGCTCATTGTCATCAGGATTCAGGTGTTGAATGAAACTCTGGTAGTCATCTCTGTATAAGTGCCCACGGTGGACAAACCAGCCTTTTAATCATCCCTCATCAGAGATGCTGGATGAGATGTGCAGTAGCAGTGTTGTTCTGAGGGATGACTGGTATCTCCCACTGGATCCTGTTCTGGATGAATCGGACAGATATATAGACGGGCAGTGGAGGGACCGGGATATCGTGAAGCGAATCACAGAGAGTAAGGACTTAGTGGACGTGTGGACGCTGGCTAACCCCACAGCTAGGGAATTCACATTCACTTCATGTGTGCATGGCACGCAGTCAAGGATAGACTTTTTCCTCATATCAAAGAGCACAATACTGCTAATAGAGCAAGGGGAGATCCTTGCAGGGTGCGGGGGTTGTCCGACCATGAACCGGACCTAGTAGCCTTGGACACAATGCTGTGGCGGCAGGGCTCCAGGAGGTTTCATCTAAACATCAGCCTGCTGAAAAACCGGAGCGACAAAAAGGAGATGCTGGACAAGATAGAGAATTCTCTATACACTCCATGAGGGATCTGTAAACCTGGCGGGTACTTAGTGGGAAGCGGGGAAGGCATATTTCCTGTGGGGGTTACTGTTGCAGAAAGGGGCCAGAAAGAAAAGAGAGGATGGGGAAAAGCTGAGAGGCCTGGAGAAGTAGGTGATGGAGCTTACACAACAATATGAGAGGGACCCCAAGATGGAGGCCCTGCTGGTGCTCAGAAGGACTAAGTATGAGGTGAGCAAACACTACATGCGGAAGGCAGAATATTCTCTTTTTAGATTGCGGGCCTTTCACTATGAGCGATAGAAAAGGCAGGATGGATATTGGTGGATCAGCTTAAGAAGGAGGAGCAAGGGGGAATAACCATGATAAAGTGCAAGGGCAGAGGGAAGCAGGTAACACAGGCGGATGCCATTCTACAGGAATTGTGCTCCTTTTATGAAACTTTGTGCATGGCGGAGCCTGCCATATACCCAGAAGTGGAGCAAAGGTTTCCCAATACTTTACCTGTCCCGCAGCTGGATCCAAAGGACCAATTGATGCTGTGGGGATCCATATGACCAGAGAACGTATGGGAGAGCATCACTAGTATGAATAGTGGGAGGTCACTGGGAGTGGATGGGCTGCCGATTGAGTTTTACAAGGTAGGGGGAATCAAGCTGGCAGCCAAACTGGTGCATGTATTTAATGAGGCAGTAGTATTTGGAGAACTTCGGGCAGAGTTCAATGAGGTGCTAATATCGGTGATCCCAAAGCCAGGCAGAGATCCCCTTTTCCGTAGCAATTACAGACCAATCTCGCGGATTAAATTCGACATTAAAATCTTTGCGAAGGTCCTAGCGGGGAGGTTGCGAAAGGTCATTCCTGCCTTGATCCACGAGACGCAGGTGGGGTTTGCTCCAGGCAGGTCAGCAAGGGATAACATTGGATTGCTATTGCACTTGTTATGGCAGGAAAGGAATGGGACGGAGGCAGGGATAGCATTTTCTCTGGACGCTGAGAAAGCTTTTGACAGAGTGGAGTGGGAGTATTTGTTTCAGGTAATTGAAGCTTTGGATTAGGGGAGGGGTTTGAGAGTACGGCTTTTGTACAAGTGCCCCAGCACCAGGGATTGCTGGAATGGCTTGGAGTCACGGGTGTTTCACATAAAGAGAGGAATCCAGCAAGGTTGTCCGCTTTCCTCTGCCCACTGCATTTCTGCTCTTTGCTCAAACTTTCAGTGCTATGCAGATGACACCGAACTTGTTTAAGGCTCCCCTCTTCCACCTCTTCTCCCTCTCTTATCTCTGACTGTCTGTCTGCAATTCAGGTGTGGTGTGCCACCAACAACCTCTGTCTTAATGCCAGTAACACAGAGATCTTCCTCATTGGTACTCCTACAACTTCCTTTCCTGTCACTCCCTGGCCGGCCTCCCTTGGCCCTCTCCCTGCTACCATGTGCAAGGCTAAGAACCTTGGGGTCATCTTTGACTCCACGCTTTCCTTTTCTCCACACATCTCTGATGTCTCAAAAAAGTCTAACTACCAACGGCACCTCCACTTCCTTTCCTCTCCTTCCTCCAGAAGCTCACTTTCTCCAGAGCTCTGGTTCTCCCTAGGCTGGACAATTGTAACAGCCTCTTTCTAAATCTGCCTGGAACCACTCTCTGCAGCTCATCCAGAACAGGACTGTGAGACTTGTCCTTGGCCTCAAGACCTGGGATCGTATCCCTCCAGCCCTGAAATCTCTTCATTGGCTCCCAGTGGCTGCAAGGATTAAATAAAATTCAAGGCCCGTTCCATTGTCCACAAGGCTTTCTGGGACCTGAGTCCACCATACCTTCAACTCTCCCTCCGTAAATACCTTCCTACTCAAGCTCTTCGCTCCTTCACCTCCAACTCCCTCAGGGTCAGTCGCTTCTCCAAGCAACGAGTTGGGGGTAGATCCCTTTCCACGGCAGGGGCCTCCCTCTGGACAGCCTCACTGCCTCTCTGAAACTTGAGGACAACCATCTTCGGTTCCGGAAGCACCTCAAGGCATTCCTCTTTGCTTCAGCCTTCGCTCTTCCTCGCCCCTGCTAATCTGACTGTTTTGACCTCAGACACCTGGTTACCCTCTGATTTCTGACCCATATCACTGCCCGCCCAGCCACACAACTGCACTGCCTCCTGGCAACTCTTGCACTTGACTCTGTATCTGCTACCCTACAGTCCCCTTCTAGCACTTATCAGATACCCTTATTCTTGCACTTACCACCTGCTGGCAGCACTAACTGTTGTTGTTCTATCAGGTGTTCAGCAATTTCCACTCCTCACCTGCCCCCCGCACTTTCCCCCTTCCCTCTCCCCTACACTTGCATTTCTCAATGTCACTGGATCTAGTAAGATTGTTGCCTTGTCCTCCCTTGTTTCCCCTCCTTTGCCTCACCGCGCTCTGAAACACCCGTGTGTTGGCGCGATACAAATGAAATATCATATCATATCATTATCCCCCCTATTATTTATCCTGGCACTGGGGCCATTATCCATGGTGATAAGGCTAAACCCTAATATCAAAGGAGTAGGGACCCCAGTGGGGGTACAGAAGGTACTTTGGTATGCGGCCAATGGCATGTTGATGCTGGTAGAGCCAGGGACCTCAGTGAAGGAGTTGATTAAGGTGATTGGTGAATTCTCTGCTTTCTCAGGATACAAAATCAACTGGAAAAAGTGTGAAGCAATTCCCTTGAGCAACAGTACTTTTAGTAGCTGTCTAGGGGGATCCCAGCTGAGATGGGTGGGCGAGCAACTAAAATATCATGGCATATACCTCTACAAAGGCCTGGCTAATATGATAAGAGACAATGAAGAACCTGCATTGGGGAAGGCACAGGCGGATTTCGAGAGGTGGACAACTCTAAATCTGTCCATCTGGGGGCAAACCCAGATAGTAAAGATGGTCACAGCCATCCGACTGAACTATATCTTCGGGATGCTGCTCTTGAGAGTGCTGCAGGTCCTGAGCAAGAAGATCACGCAAGGTATCAAGTTGTTTGTCTAGGGGAGCCGGAGGCCACTATTGAAAGAGGGAAAGCTGTATGCATTAGCGATGGAGGGGGGATTAGGTTACCTCATATGTATGTCTATTACATCACCCAGCCGCTCTCCCAGGTAGCGGATTTCTTTAAGGAGGAGGCACTGAGGCCAGGTTGGACGATATGGGAGCACGCTATCACAAAGAAGAAGGGCCTGGGGACCATCTTTGGGGTGGAGGGCAAGGACACAATGCACCCAATACTTATCATGGATGTCCTTGCATGGGAAAAGGCCTATGCTTGGCTCAGATAGGATAGCCATTGGCACCTGGAAGCTCCGCTCTGGCACACCAGGAGGGTCAAAATAGGAGGTAAACATATTTACTGGAGAAAATGGGAGGAAAAGGGGACACAGCAGGTGCGGGACATGCTGATAGGTAGCCACTGCACGAGTTTCCAGGATCTCTGAGATGCTTGGGGGCTGTGAAAAAAAGAGGAGTGGAGACATAGGCAAATGGTGCACTGCTTGAAGGGGGTCCTCAATGGCTGTCAAGGGGAGACCCATAGCTCTTCTCTCACAGCGCTGCTAAGGAAATGGACATGGCGAAAAAGGCTGGTAGGCAGGTTGTATGCAGCAGTTATAGATGCGCAAAGTCGGACTCCACCATGGAGTGGGTGGTGGGCCGATGGCAGAAGATGCTGGCAGAACAGTTTTTGGAAGACACGGCCCAAAGTATTTTCCAGAATTTTGAGAAGTGGGTTACAGAAGCAAGGTTAAAATGAATGTGGTACAAGATCCTGCATGGATGGTTCTGGACAGCGGACAGGCTGAGATCCGCCCGGCTCACAAGGGACGACAAATGCTGGAGGTGTGGCAAAATGGGTGGGGGACCTGGAGGCACATTCTGTGGTATTGTTGGAAGGTCCAGGGTTAGTGGAGGTGTGGCAAAGTGGGTGGGGGACCTGGAGGCACATTCTGTGGTATTGTTGGAAGGTCCAGGGTTAGTGGACCAAGGTCTGTGAAGTAATACAGGCAATGCTGGGGTGGCGACTAGGTGGTGGGGACCCGAAGCTCTGTTTACTGCACGACATGTTTGAGGTGCCAAACTTAAATAGAGAGGACAAGAAGTGGTTGAACACAGCGTTGATGGTGGCAAAGCAGATGATCCTGAGGATCTGGAAATCTGTCTCGGCCTCGACAGTGAGCGTCTGGGAGCAGGAGATGATGAAAGTAGCATCCTATGACCAGTTGATATATAGAGTGCAAAACAGGGAGGCATACTTCCAACGCGTGTGGGGAAATTGTTTTGCGGGGCGTATGAGGGACTTGTGAGGAGGTTGGGGAACAAAGGGCAGCTGAAGTGGACGCAAGGAAGTGTGACTGTGGAGTGTGTCGTCCAAAGGGTATAGGTAGAGAATTGCTGTAACCTGCAGAGGGTCTAGCTGCAATGCTGGGGTTATTGGTTATGGTTTGGTTTACTTGTTTTATGTTGATTCTTTCTTAGAGAGGGGCGGGTGGGGAGAGAGGACAGTTTGGCAGTAGCACCTCAATTGAGGAGAGCTTGCACCCTCACAATGATAATGACTAAGGCTCCACCTGGACCCCAAGGTGGGAAGCAGAACCTATGTGGCGTGGCACTCACAGGATGGTGGTGGTCAGACCACTACGTTAAGGGGCTTCCAATATGGCACAGAGGTAGGGGCAAAACGGGGAGCGGAGACCATGCCTGTGCCACGGCACGAGGAACGTGGTAGAGAAGTGGTGGGCTGCAGCACAGGTCGGTCCTCAGGAAAAGAGAGCCTAGTAATGGAGCAGAAGTGGGCAGGGGTATAAGATTTGTGGGGATAATAGGGGGATTTTGGGAGTGTGGGTGGAGCACGGGAGCTAGGTGAGAAGTACTCTGGTGAAGAGGATGGACCATCACAATCCCTCTCCAGAGAGCGTTGGGGAGGGTCAGACCTAAAGAAGGCAAGCTATCTGCGGACGGTCACACTAGCCCAACCGGATAGCGAAGACAAATTGTGCCACGCAGCAGGGGTGGGTGAGACTTTCCTTTCCTTTTCTACTCTAGTGAAATTTGGTTGGGAAGGAACTGGCACGTGGGTCTGCTCATACCAGATGGGATAGACGGGTGTGGAGAGGGAACAATTAACTATTGGCTGAGGGAGTAAGGGATCAAGACAGAGATAACTGTTTTTGTCATCAACGAACTGCAATGAATTCTTGTTGTTGTTTTATTTTTGTATGATTTATTCAGTAAACATTACAATAACAAAAAAATAAAGTACATTGCGCTGGTGTAACTTGCATGGGAAGTACCTTCCGAGGAACAAACACTAAATTCGACTAACCCAGTACTGTAGTATCTTGACAAACTATTGGGCACTTTTCCAAACTAATCTCACTTCTTGATTTTACACCCATATTTACAAAGAATCTAGAGCCGTCATGCCACGTTCTGAAAGTCTTGTGTTTTAGCTCATGTCATTATGAATTCTTATAATGTAATTGTATTGTTAATATCACGTTATAATTGTAGGACTTCATGTACCAGAATGCAAAGTGATGAGATTTAAAACAGGCAGGTCTAGTTGCACAGTATATACTTGACACGGGAGTACTTGAGATTCCTGTAAACTATCCACTACAATAAAAGATGTAAATAATCACTCCAAAGTAGCCTGTGTTATAGCGCCTATTTCTAGACTTCCCATGACACAGATATATATAGCTTGCTGTTGGAGAGCTTACATCTTGAATCCAAAAGAACAAATACGTGTCAACCAAGTGGAAATGGGGTAGGCAGGTTATTAACTGTTATTAATTGTGTTTCGTTTTTGTTTTTTTAAATTAAGGTAAAAACAACAAATGGTGATAACCACTCTCTGCAAAGCAGCATGGTATTATCCTGTGGTGCTGGGCACCAAGCGTACGCTGAAATAGGGCATAGTAGGCAAACATGCCAACATACACCTTTCCATTCAGGAGATGCTCCACCAGTTCTGCTTTCAACTTTGCATCCTGTGACTTGCAGTCCTATGTTTATAATGGTGTAATCGAGGACTACAAGCACCAAAAGACAAAATGTAAAAGCGGGACTGGACTAGCTTTCCCCGAATGGAATCGGGAATGTTGGCATGTATAGATCCTCAGCTTTTGCAAGGTCAATTAAAAAAAGTTGTTCTGCAAATAAAAGACACTTTTTCAGCTTTCCCTGCACTTTGTCGCACTGGGCAACACCGGTTTTCACTGGCGCCGTGCCTTGTGGGTGTTTAATCTTAAAATGAAATATTAGGTTGGCCTAACAGGAAACAACTCTTCATCGCGCATTAGAAAAATCCCCAGACCCAGGGTGAGCGAGACCCATATCATCAATTTGTGCATGGCAGGCCCAGGCCTCAGCTGTCACAGGCCTGCTGCTTCCCTGATTTCCTGCGAACCAGTGGGCCACAGTGCACGCAGATTAGCATTAGGCACAGCTTGTGCTTAATTACTGCTGACATTGTTACAGGCTGCAGTTATGTTTAACAAAATGTCCATAAAGAAATTAATACACTCCTATTTCGGACAGGCGACACCTGTCACACCAACAGGGCGCCAGACCAAAACAGTGCGGGCCTGACTTTAAATTCTGAGCACAAGCATGGCATTAGGTCATGATGGAAGTCTTGATCTTCAAACGGGTCGAGCAGGTAGCACCTTGATCGCCTGTAAACTGCCCATGTGAGACAACTGAGCGACCCCCCTTGCTATCCTTACAACCCAGAATCCACTGAACGGTTGGGTTGCATCACCGATTCAAATCATAGATCTAATTAATACGAACAAAGTTATCAACCAGAAGGCAAAGTAGATTTTAGCATACTGGGAATAGCATTAATGAAAAGGCACAAAAGTGCGTTTTTTGTTGTAATTTATACAAATCACTAAAAAGGCAATGTATTTTTGGCCAAAAAAGGCTTAAAAATGTAACATTGATAACAGAGAGGAGGACATGAGTCCTTGACAATGGAATGCGAGAATGTGACTTGAAGACCATAAGTTTCAGGGGAAGGTGGAAACCTAAACCAGGGATGCGGACAGGACAGAATAGCATAGGAACGGGATGGTGGAGTGAGTGTTAAATCAAATTAAATAAATATGGAGGGAGTGACAGGAAAATAGGGCGTACAGTGCTAGGAAACGGGTTCTTCAGAAAGAAGGAGGGCTTTGAGGTTGGATTTAAATAGTGGAAGAGTTGGAGTAGTACACAGAGGGAGAGGAAGAGCATTCCAGAGCAGGAGAGTGAGGAGAGGATGGGAGCAGAAACGACAGGGAGTGCAGGGGGCTCGAGTACTGGCAAGGAGGTGAGCCGAGGATGATTGTCATGAGCGAGGGGGAGAGTAGGGAATCAGGTGAGCAGACAGGTAGGGTAGGACCAGTCCATGGATAGTTTGAAAGATGATGAGAAGAACTTTATATTTAGCTCTTTGTTTCGGAGATAGCCAGCCAATCTGGCAACAGGAAAAGGAGGTAGAGGTAAAGTGGGAAAGGCTGAAAAGTGTGCAGAAAGCAAAGTTGAATACTTTTCCAGAAATTAAAAAGCATAGTTGGGAAGGCCATAGAGGAGTCTAGTACAGTAGTAAGATCTAGAAAGAACTGAGGAGATTAGCTGTTAAGCAGTATTGAAATGAAGGCGATGACAGATTTTTCTGATTTATAGGAGGTTGAGTCGGGGTGCAGAGGCAGATTTGGAGATGAAAGCGAGAAGTTGTAAAATGGGCCAAAGATGACACCAAGGTTACGAGTGGAAGCAGAGTATGGAAGGTAGTCAGGAGAGAATAGAAGAAAAGGGGAGAGGAAGTTAAAGTATCTTTGGCTGGGAAGAAGAGAACTTCAGCCTTAGTGGATTTGAGCATAAGCAAGTGAGGCGGGATCCAAAATGTTAGGGCGGAAAGACAGTTTGAAATTGTTGACAACAGTTCAATGGATAAGGAGGAAAAGGAGAAGATGATCTGAGTGTCATCAGTGAAGAGTTGATAGGAGAAGCCGTAAGAGGAGATCAGAGTGCCAAGTGCAGAGGTACAGAGAGTGAAGTGAAGTGGACCAAGGACAGACCCTTGGGGAACTTCAACAGTAAGGGAGATGAGTTATGTTATGTTATGTTATGTTATTGCATTTATACCGAGTGGTGAGGTATAGCTGTTCCAGGACAACTGACAGTGTCGAAGAGCAAGTTATGAATCAAACCAAACAAAGGCCTTTTCCCTGATGCCAAGGAGAGATAATGTAGAGAGAAGGTCATAATTGTCAACAGTATGGAAGACAGAAGAGAGGTTGACAAGAATAGGAGTAGATGAACGGTTCACTTGACGTGCGGAAGAGATAAAGTTACTGACATTGAGGAGAGCTGTCTTGGTAGAATGCAGAGTTCAGAAGCCAGATTGTAGAGGGTCCCGGAGGTTGTGAGTATCAAGGAACTCAGCGAGTCAATTGAATACTTCTTGTTCAAGGAGTTTGGAAAAGTGGGCTACAAGGAGATAGGACAAATGTTGTCAGGACTGTTAGGATCGAGACCAGGTCTCTTAAGGAGAGGGATGACAGTAGCCGACATATAGGATGAGGGAAATGTAGCATTATCAAGAGAGGAGTTGAACAGGGAAGTTAGTTGTGGACCCTCCAAATGGGATAGCCTTTAAGAGTGCACAATCACTTTGCCAAGACCGTTCAACAGTTTGCAGAGGCCCCGCAGGCCTTAAAGGCTGCCCCATTCAGAGGCTCGAATTACGAGCATTATTCTTTAAAGCCTACCTTACCTGCACCCACACCTATGCCTTGAAAAAGACCCTTGTTGGGTCGAAACACGTGTTGGCTAAACTGCAATTAAAAACCACCAGTATATACAACATTGAACATTTTTACTTATCACATTTTCCTACAACATCACACATGTCGAGCTTTTGAATCTTTTTCTACATCATAGAACCCTGTATCAAAGGGAAACTAACAACCAACCAAGAGCCATTGTGACACAGGTTCAATACCCACACTCACATTACAAGAGTGTCAGTGTGGTATATAATTGCCAGTGATTTTGCTATAAGAACTTTTTTGGCATAAACAGAATAACTGCCACATTAATCGCACCATTGAACTATAGGTTTGGCCGTGAAGTGGAGAATTCACCTCCAGCAAGGTGCTAGAGGTAAACCCTCCACGTCAAGGCCAAAAATGATGAATAGGTTTAGCAGTAATTCTGCAAAGATACCACAAAATGACTGCCAAACTCGAAATGAGGCCCCAAGGTGTCTGTCCTGGAAATTGGAGAGGTTTGCCCACCACTTTGCAGATTACTCACATTTCACCTCCTGCTTATACGTGGCTTTAAAATGGGTGTCTATGGATGGCAGCTGCACCCCATTGACCCTAAATATCACTCCTTACTTGAAACATAGTTCCATGTGCACTGCAAGGATTCCCGGCCTCCTCCGGGGAACGAGGCCCCAAATTATGCAAATTAGAGCACCATGATAGCAAGTGCTGGGCCTTTGTCCAACTTCTCATTGGAAGATTGCCATACGGTGCCCCGCTAGAGGTGGCCTACTGGAGGTGCCATGCCATCTAGTGAAGCTTGCTGCTTTTCTAAAATGCCTCCCCCCCGGGAGCAGAACAAGAGGTCAACAGAGAGCAGAATGCCCTTGTTTGAAAACACCCAACCAATAGTGTGGCCTGCTCGAGTACGTTATGTCCTGTTGCACAACAGGCAATTGATTTGTTACAATTGGACTATATGGGGTTGGACTTGTATGCTGGCTATTGCTGTTAATTTAGATCTGTGATGTATTTCAGCAGGCTGCATTTTCGGAAACCTATCTTCCTGGCTCGGCTTTCCCCACTGGGGCAGTTCATTCTGTATTCATTTGGCTAACTCGAAAGGTAGTGTTTATTATCAGGATAATAAGTAATATTCCAATGCCCAGTCTTAATAACCCAAGAATATTTCCAGAATAATGTAAAAATCATCCATATTTATGAATCCATTGATAACTTCAGTGCATGATCCTCACTAGAACTACAATGTGTCCAGTCATCACCTGTTTCGGGGCATTCATGCCACTTTCTCAAATGACCTAAAATTAAAAAGATAAACTAATTTAAATGTCTTCTCCTGGTTCACACATCTATCCACGATAAGTCACCACTATAGCTAACTTCCTCTACCCAACTCTACAAGCCTTCTCATAATCTCCACTCTGCCTCCTCGACTACCCTTGTGACACCTCGCCTTCCCTGTGCTTCCTCTTGCTTCCACTCTTTCTTGTTCTTGCTCCGCTTGCATGGAATTTGCTTCACCCGAAATTTGAGAAACAGTCAACAAAGATCTGTTCAAAAACAAATTAAATGTCTACCTCCTCGCCTCCAAGTTACCCTCTTTATCTACCTCTCATCTACTTTCTGCTATCATGTTTCTCTCGTCTCTAACCTGCCGCTGTACCTCCCTTTCACTGACTCCACTCTAAAACGTAATTCATCATGGTCATGTCTGTAATGCAAAAAAAAATGTATTGTTCCAGGAAAATGTGCTGTCTCATCTATTCAGTTAGTTAGACCAGTACAAAATTGAAGTAAACAGCTCATGTGCAGATCACAATTGTGATTTATTTGTAGCAGTCTCTGCTCAAACATTCTGCATTACAAGGTTGGTGAAGAGCAGTATTTGGATGGCTTATAACTTTGGCACCATTCAATGAAACTGCATGAAATCTAACAGTTAAGTTTAGACCCAACTTCGAAAGCTTTTGCAAGGTTTGGTACTGTTTTGCTAATAGGGGTCAAAATGAGAGGGGGTTCCCAAATTTTTGAATGGCTTATACATTTGGTGCCATTTCACAAATCTGCATACAAGTTTGCAAAAAGTTTTAAGACCCTACTTTGAATGTTTTTGCAAAGTTTAGTGGGATTTTGTCAAGAGGCGGGGTCCCAACATTTTTAGATGGATTATGAGTTTGGTGCCAATTAACAAATCTGCACACACGTTTGCAAAAGGTTATAGACTCAAATTTGAATGTTTGTGCTAAAACTGAATGGATTTGATCAAGTGCGAGCTATGTTATATCACAATTTCCGTACCTACATTTTGACAATTTTTAAAAAATAAATCACAGACAGACTTGCAGCAAAGGAGAATTGGCAAAGACCCAAAAACATGGTTTTGCAAATGTGGCTGTGTTATATTTTTTTTAAAGTGTCATAATGTAGGTACACAAAATAGTGATATACCTTCGGTGTCTGAGGTATAGCCTGTGGCCATGGCTAGTAGCCAGATTGTCTGGAGCAAAAGGCCACGCCCTGGACAATCTGGCCACGGCCACCAGGGACTGGCAATGATGTAAAGTGTTCATGGCCACCAGGGACCGGCTATGTGGTAAAGTTTTTGAAATCGAGATAGCCTTGAATGGGAAAATAAATTCTGCTTGCGGCTCTAGCCCGAAGTGCTGAACAGGACTGCAGCAAATCTGCACCACTAGCATCACGAAGGACCTGAAAGCATGCTTTTGCAAATCTGGCCCGCGTTTTATTTTTTCCAAAGTGTCAAAATGGATGTACAAAAATACTGTTTTAACTTTGGTGCCTGGGCAGTGGGCCTGGTCCTCAGCAAGGATAAATCTCTTCTCTACTTTGCTTATTGGGGCATGTGACATGGCCAACGCCCAGGCCCTATGGATTGTGGAGATGGCCAAAGTCTGTAAGCCATTAGCACTGAACATTGGTCACATTATGGGGGTATAGTGGACAACGGATCAGGATGCAGGCTAGGTGCAGTGAATAACGGGGGGTGGTTTGGTGGGGCTGGCGTCATGGACATACCTCATGCCCTAGGCAATTCAACCATGACTTGCATCCCTAGCGCTCGCTGTTGAAAATGACACACATTTGTATGTGCTGCAAAAATTATGTCTGTGAAAGGAGATTTATAGTTTGTTCATATGTGTTAAGAGAGGAATTATGAATAACTTATTTACAGTGCTGTAACATTATGAAACATTTTCACTAATAAAAACCATTGAAATTCACTGAAAAATCGTTGTTAAATGACGTTATGGGTAAATTGCACTTATAAAAACCTGTGAAATTCACTGAAATATTGTTATTAACGGACATTATGATTGCAAGATAAAATCAAAAAACCAAAGTAATTCACCAGTTATGGCAAGCTTTGCAACCATGACTCGTGTGACCACCATGTACTGCTAAGACTAGCACCCAGGATATCAAAGATGATATCACAAATGCAGTGGTGCATGGTTATACTTTGTTGATCAGGTGATTTGTATTGATCATTTTGATAACAAACACGACTCTTCCATGCTGGCATGTTTCGAACCACGTGGGGGGGGGGGTTTGCATGGAGACATAACATGACATAGAGAGAGGGGAGTCACAGCCAGTGGATGGCAGGGGCATACACTGACAGAGAGAGTGGGAGAGGAAGAGCTAGAGAAAGAGAAAGAGAGAGAGAGAGAGAGAGAGAGAGAAACAAAGAGAGAAATAGTGGAGAGACACAATATGCGATCAGAGCAGGGGAGTGGGGTAGGTTGGCCACTTGGCATGCTGACTGCCCCAAGCACCCTTGATTACCATTGACAGGTGGTTACTTGGCATACCAGTTGGCCCTGTCACTTCGCCCATGTCCATCGTTGCCTTCTATTTCCCATGTCCTTCCATTCCCACTCCATGTCGCCTTGCTATGATTATGGTCAGGGGGCCAATTAATTCCAAACAATTTGAACAGGGGGGTTTGAATAAGAAATTTGAAAGACCACTGCCCTATGTTCCCAAAAATGACAACATGTTTTTGACTCAGATGGCTAGACCTGATAAGGAGTGGGCACTACCATGTGTAAAGTTAAATGTTGTCGCACATAGCAGCAACTATGCAAATTATTTAGTTCACTCCAGCAACCCTATGAGGGGGAACAAACTAGAACATAATTCAGATTTTCAACACCATTGTTATAGAAAGTGATATTTCTATTAAAGACAGAGAGGTGAAGGATTGTGATTTCTCTCAACCTTACTTCTCGAGCAGCATAAAAAACCAATCACTAATATCCACAAACACAGATAACAAACTACAACTTGTGTCTTTGGTAGTTTATATATTATTGGTCTTTCATTAACACGTGATCTCCCAGGCCATTCATCCCACTTGCAGTCCCATAAACATTGCCACCACGTTGACCTTATCCTCTTTCTTTTGCTGATCCTTCATATAACGTTTGCATCGCAACCGGTAAACACAAACTGAAATCAAAGCCCAGTCAACTCTTCAGGACCCAGGGATTGTTGTTATGGTGGAACCTACAACATAAAACTAATCTCAGTATTCTGTTGTAGACAGGTGATATTGTGGCATACCATCATTTATATACATTACAATGTCATGACCATCATCAACAACATCAAATTATTAACATTCATTAATAGTCACGATTATTAGGGTGGGGAAATCCTTCACCTCCATGTTTTTAATTATGACTTTCTATGATGATAGTGTTGAAAATCTGAATTCTATGTCAAGACCCGGAGGCTCAGATTATGCTTCTTAAAAGCTTACCTACCAACAATGTTGCAATGTTTTCAATTGGCTTAAAATAAAATGTCTTGAATGTCGATTCATTCAAGCAATCCGTATCTTCCAATCTTGCGCCTACATTATAAGCATTAGAAGCAATCACTCCTCTCACTGAATGTTCGCCATAGCATTCTATATCAATGCCCGCTTGAAGCATCACCGATCTCACCAATCTCGAAAGGGAAGGGGCTCAAAGTTACTGCACCAAAGGGTCTCCATAATGCAATGAGCATTTCAGAAACCCAGCAGGTCGCAGTTCTTTTGTCATGTTTTCATATGACATTAAGCATCGAACCATGCAAAATTTAGGATGAACTAGGAATTAATCATAAGATACTGTTATCAAGCCCGTCTTTGTTCATTTTGTGATGTAAAAAGTTACTCCTGATGGAGATCTTGATCTTCTGTTAACTTCCAACACTCTTGCGTCAGAAACTCTCTAGCATGATAAAAGGCATAGCAGCATTGTCACTTTGGCGGTCAAGGGTTTCTTGGATAACTCCCTGTTACCAGGCCATGATGTGAAAAGTTTCAAAACTCTATCTACATCCCGCAACTGAGAGTACTTTGTCTTAGGAGGTTTGAGCAACTTAATTCCTCTCAACAATCTGCATATTAAAGGTGTTCCCAACCGCTAACCCCTCAACATAGGGATGACCTGCCAATATCACTGGGCGAGCCATATTAATGGTCCTGTAAGCCTTGCCTTTTGCCGCCATCTGAGTTAGGAAGTTAGCTACATGCAACACATCTGTTCCAGAGGGATGCACATTCCTCTCTACACACCAGCTATGCTAGTTTGTCCATGCTGATCTGCATGCCTTCCTGGTCCCTGGTGCCCAGGACTCTTCGATAATACCTTCAGCCTCTCCCGATAGTCCTGTCTAGCCCAGGAGCTCCTGAAATCGCCCATGCAATTAGGATGAGGCAGCCCATTCTCACCAGAGGGTGGCTCTGTCCTGTGGGGCCCCGTACAATCAGATCGCTCTTCAAAAGAGCGATCTGATTGTTATGAGTCATCTCCAAAAGATTGTGGAACGACTCTTGGCCCCTCCAATCCAGAGTTATCAGAATCAGAGACAGCTTCTGGCTCCTCACTTTGACTAGCATCCTCACTATCATTGAAAATGGTGGGAATGCATATTCCATGTTCAGGCCCCAGGTCTGGAGAAATCCATCTGTCGCCTGTGCCTCAGGGTCTGGCCTCCAACTGAAGAACTGACGTGACTGCTTGTTCAATCTCGATACAAACAGGTTGGTTTGACATGGACCCCATCACTCCATCAGCTCCTGGAATACTTTCCTGTACAGCTTCCACTCGCTGGCCTCTCTGAGGAACCTGGAGTTCCAGTTGACTATCTTGTTCTGTTGACCAGGTAGATATTCTGCCATCACCGACACTTTCCTCTCTAGGCATTAGTGACAAAATGATTTTGCCAGCTCTGCCAACATTCCGGATCTCATGCTGGCCAGTCTGTTCATGTATTTCACAGTGGACAAGTTGTCCATCTTGAGGAGCACACAAAACAATGCTCTCTCCTGTGTCCAACATCTCACTGCAAAGGAGCCTGCAAGCAGTTCTAGGCAGTTGATGTGTAGGTCTAGTTCTTTCCATTGTGTAGGTCTAGTTCTTTCCATGACCACCTTCCTCCTGTCGACAGATCTCCACATCAGGCACCCCATCCCCACCTGCTGGCATTGGACTGTATTATTACGTCTGGGAATGAGCCAAATATTGCTCTCCTGTTCCAAGCATCCATATATTGTAGCCACCACTCCAGTTCCTCTCTACCTTCATCACGTAGAGCTACTCATCCTGCTCTGTGATCAATGGGATATTATTTATCTATATAATCAGGTTTCTTGGGCCTGTTCCTGTCAGGGTATTGTTATATACTGCTGTGCAGAATATTCTCGGTGGGTCAGGTACACTGCTGATTGATCAGCTACCAGGTTTTACTGGGGACTGAGCCCATCAGACATAAACTTTAAATGAATCACTTACTGGTCAGCAGGTGGTGCTGTCCAGCTCTCTCGAGCATTCATGCAACCTTTCGTTATATTATAAACACGCATCCAGCATGGGATAGTAGCTTTCCTGTTGCTAGCGGAAGCACATGCAGAGCGTGAAATGCAGAGAATCTGCATTCTTGTAATATAATTAATTAGCCAATATTCTTCGGGGCCTCTGTGCCTCCTCACGCCTCAACGGTCATAGAAGAATGATAGCAGGAGCGCCGGTACTGCATTCAGTCCCACACACTCCGATCACTTAGGTGACCATAATGCCCTCTGCCTGTTGGCCTGCAATGTTGCAGTCGCCGGAGCTCTCGCTGCATCTCGACTGCAACAAATGAAGTTATAAGGTATTCAAAACTCTGTGGATACGCTCCACCAAACCCTGTGTGCACCGCAATTGTGCCGCCCTCCCAATGCTAGCGCTGACACAGATCAAAAATATGTGCAAAGTCAAACGTTTCCACAATGATAAGAATAAAAACATGTACTTAACTCTCTGCTCGAGGAGCAAAGAAAGAGACTAAGGTCAAGATGGTGGCAATGTTTATGGGAATGGAAGTGAGATGATTGGTCTGGGAGATCACGTGTTATCTTTGTGTGTATGTATTATTGCTTACTTTTTTATGCTGCTCGAGAAGTAAGGTTGAGCAATAGCATAATCCGAGCCTCGGGTCTTGACATAGAATCTGATTTTTTTTTAATTTACATATGGGAACATATTGTGAGACAGATGAGGAATTTTCCTGACGAAGATTGGCAACATCTTAATCATAAATGCATTGGTTTTATACGTATTAATGTGTCCACGATTAAATATGCTTTTTCAATAATGCGATGATGTGCACATATTTTTGTGAATTATCTCAATTGAATTATTCTACATTCAAGATGTGCATTGCATAGTGCAGTTATGAATATATATATATAAATATATATGTATATATATTTTTATATATATATTTTATTTGGTGAGTTGAAGTGGGTTTTCCGAAAAGGGTTCATGCAGTGTCTACAAGTGGTTGCCCGACTTATGTTCTAGTTTGGCTCAAAATGAGCCAGGTTTTTAAGTTCTCCACAATGCTAGGGTGTCATTGTGATCTGCAACCAGCCACCAACAGCCAGGTTCTATAGACACAAAATTGGGGAAGAACAACAGGCCCTTCCTAGGTTTAGGGTGTGAACTGTGGCTCCTCTGTGAGCAATGTCCTAGGCTGGGCTTCCTGGAAGTTCTTGTGGCCTCTAGGAATTTCATCGGGATGGTATAGTGATGTGGGAGGCAGGATTTCTCTTGGTCAGAGGGTGGGTTCATCTAGGAGTTAATTTATGCAATCCACCCTTGTCTTATGTTCAGTTACCATGTCCAGTTAGCAGAGGGCTGCATAGGGTGTTTATGTCCAACAGTGGTGTAGAGTACGCTTACCTGCCTACATTAACAGGTCTACTTCTGATGTTATCGCCCTTTTGCTGAAGTGAGAGCCGTTCATGCGTATTATTTATCTATATGTTCTGTGGCTGTGATACCTGCCATCATATAGCTGCTTCAAAGCACTTGTCATTTGGCATTAATGTGAAATCATATAGCAAAGCATGCTATAATATAACCGGACATAACCAGCTAGTATACATAAACTGGTGGGTCCCAAAAACTAAAATGAAGTGGTGCTTGAATAAAATAAATAAATAAACAAAAAATAAGCAAATCTGCCTTTAAAAAAACAAAAAATTTAAACTGAGTTACATGATCGCAAATGGGAAGGGCAAAGTCTAAGAGGAAAAACACAAGCACGGAGCAGGGATAGGTTTAGATGCAGTGAGGGGGAAATGGAAGTCCAAATAGAGGTGTCTGTGGGAGGATGTGGGAAGCTAAAAACAAAAGGGCCACATCAAACTCACAATTTTAATTTAACCTTTTACCAGAAAAACCATTTGGGAACAAAACAGATAGGCCCACACAGACCTCACAAACACACACACACACACTCTTGCACCGCCTCACTCATTCACCCACACGCTCTCTCACAAACTCACCCATACACACACGGACTCAAACACACACGCACTTTCATGCGCACACACATGCACTCACGTGCATGCACTCATTCACACACGCACTCATAGGCACTCAGTCACACTCTAGTTTTTAAGTCTGCGCCTCTGGAGGTTTATTGGAAAAATAGATCTGAATGTGGAGTAAAAGGCCAAAACGTCAAAGGCAAGCGGTCTGCACCCTTCACATGTTACCCTCCTTTCTCCCGGAGGGAAATGGCCTTAAATTCACCAAGAGATGCTACTAAAGGAAGACACATGTACTCCCTTTTTTGGAAACGGATGCTTGTATAATCATTTGAAAGAAATGGTGGCTTCCATAATATGGATGTTTTTGTCTGTTGTGCTATGTCAGGTTATATGATGTCATGTTTCATTGGGCCGCTTCACATTAATGTCAAATCAGGGGTGATTGCCATGCAATTCTTACAACCATCTAATATTTAAAAAGCAACCTACATGACAGTTGTTGTTTGGTTGAGTTATGACTCTGCATTTGTACAGTTGAAAGTAACTTAACAGCTCAAGTATTTGCACATAAAAAAAACGGACCCAAAGTTCACTAGAGCTTAGCCAAGTAGGCCAGGAGCAGAAAATGGGGGATTTGGTATATATCTAGCATTCACCCAACCACGTGTAGCCATGAAAACCCTACAACTGGTACCATTCTATCATTCACCAAAAACATTCTCAAACTCCATTGCCCACTCATCCAATTGTATTTTCCAAGCACCGCCATAATCTCTCTGAAACCAGCTCCTCCTGTCATTAACTTCAATTACTATAATTAGTTCATCAGCAGGGATTGGACACATCATGATTAGTTTATTGTTCACGCATAGGTGGGGTTTAAAACCTGTTAGGTCGGGAAAGCCACAAATAGATTCACACCGTGATACCTGTTGTGACCCACACAACCAACCACATCTGCCCAAGAGGACAACGACTCACCATGCAAAGTGCTGCCACTAGGTAAATAGCTGCCAAATGCGTTAAGGAGCATTATACATGTCTCCAGGTTTTTCTTTAATTCCTTAAGCTTCGTGTATGCCCTTGCGTTCTTTGGGCTCTGGCGTAGCCATCTCCTCTTGGCCAGGGTGGTACCACTCTGTGCCCCTCTCTTCCACCGTCCAGCACCAAAGAAAGAGAGATTAAGGGAACGTGCAAAGTGCAACATATTATCCATGCCATATCATTTCCAGGAGATTTGCTATTCCTGAGTTATTTGATGGAAATAATGGTAGTCAGTTAAGTACAGTACAAGCACATACATACCCATAAAACCCTCCATTTTGTTTGCGATTGTATTTCTATTACTGTACACCCTTATTTTGTAAAGATGTTATTACACTATTACCTGTGTTTATATGTAAAACCCTGCCTAAAAGGGCCCCGTTTGGGCAAAGGGATATGTTTCTCCCCCCTTTGGGAATATTCACGTCCCCAAGAATGCAAACCAAATGAGACGCCATATGATGTCACTCTCACACCCTCAGGCCCGTAAAGGCCACCCCTTAAATGTAGCCCTGACAGGCCATCACCACTAGGCCAGGGTGGGAGCAATCTACATCGCCCTCCCGCACATTCCAGCTGCAATGTAAGAGAGCCTTAGACAAGCTGCTATACATGCTATATCATCACACAGCAGATGATAATCCTGAGGTATTTGATAGAAATAATGCACATCACATGTGGGTGGAGTGTTAATCCTTGCAGTTGATTATATTAACAAAGAAGTCAACTGGCCTTACTCTACTCAATGTTCCTTGCTGCCCCAGACTTTACATAACCCTCATTCTGGCAACCTCTTATTGGAGATGTTATGGGATACCCCCACCTTCCCCCACCCCACGAAGCAACCACTGGCCTGGCAGACCTTGATGCACCTCTTAACTGAGCTCCCAACCCTTCAACAGTTAGCTCTTTTTTAAGACTTCAAAATACATTTCGTTCAAACTAATATTGGTGACTGCAGTCTGCCTGTGGTTTGTCCTTATAGACCCCATTTGAATACCAGGCACGGTCTGTATATAAAAGGTGGGACATCTGTTCTAATTAAGTGCTCCTGTTATCCTGCCATGATGGTCCTCCCCATCCACTCAACCGCGGTTGGATGTGGTGGGTTGGCCGCTCATCGGCCCCTTATAGTGAGGGCCTGCATCCTTGCATGGATTGTGTTATGTTTCCTCGCTGGCAGTGTGGAATACCTTTGAATTAGGGGCTGAGTATACCCCTTTTCTTGTGGCGGTAAATTAATCTGCATAATACCTGACCGGGGACCCTGATGGGCCCTGCACACTGTCCAGACTCTCCCCAGCTGTATTGGATGAAGCAAACGGGCCACCTCATCTGGCACAAGCAGCCTAGTCCAGTGGACTCTTAAATTCTCCAACGCCTGGCCTTTCTGGCTCCCGGGCAGACTGGCTCCCCCTTACTGGCACCACCATCTTCTGCCCAGGCAACACTCCACCCTATTCCAAGGCCATCAGGAGATATCTTTTGTGCCCAGCTAGTCTGGCCCCAGGCAGTCCAACACACCACCAGGCCACACTGCTTTCACTCGTCGGTCACACCGCATAAGCGGCTTGAGGAATGTTGATTTACAGAGTGCGGACGGGCTCTTTAAGGTGCATTCCAAATGCTAACAAATAAAGCACTTTGAAATGTATTGAAGTCTGGAAGGCCAGGCATGATGGGAGGTGTATTTGTCAGGTGAGCATATTTATTGTAAGACGCTCCTGTGCATCTCATCTGAGAGTAAGCCACAGAGGAGCAGACATACTGGTTATCCTACACACAGTGTAGATGGCAGCAACCCTCACAAGTCGGGGAAACTGACACCTGACATTCAACACTGACATGAGGACTCCATGCTGCTGTCAACGGACAGGATTCCACACACATGCAAGCAGGCAAGCACGACAAGATCCATCGTTTCTTGTACATTTTATAACTCTGTGTCAGGTGTCAACTTCCATGTTGCACAAGCATGTGGTCCACTATGAACAAACCATAACAAACAAAATAAGGTGCATTTCTTTTAAATAGTTGAAATTATTTCTCAATGTATCTGGCTCCATTGGGGAAAAGATGCCAGACCCAGCTGTCTTTATGACGTCACCCTTGTGAGTTCAGATATATCCATCATCTCAGTTAAACTACAGAGTCAGCCACACTACATGCAGGCTGGAGGAGAAGACTCAGTTGTGCTTTTACTCCTGAGTGTGTTTATCCACCTTCTGAAGGTCTAATTATGTCTAAGTATTCTTTATAACTCCTCCTCCTACTCTTCCTCATCACCATACTTACTTGTGAAGGCCCCAGCCTTCTGACAGGAGTCTCTTCCAAAAAAGACTTACCTTTTGATGTGCTCCTCCCCTTCAAATCAAGGTTATAAAAGCCCTAATTTTATCCCTTAAATCTCCTGTACATACCAAACGAGTGGGCGATCTGACCATCAAAGAGGGGTAGGTGTGTCGTAGGTAATGTGATAAGGAAAAGTTGCACGAGGAATAATAAATAATATTGGTAAGTAATCGGTCATTTACCTCCATGTCCCTCTACCTCCTCCGAGTACCTACTCATGAAGCTTAACAGAGAAAAAGCTCCTAGGCCCTGGCCGAAGAAGGACTACACCTGAGGCAGGGCACACTAAACAAATACTATCGGCACAGATGTAGGAACTTTGCATCACTGGATGGTAGACAGATGCCGAAAATAGCCAGCCTCTTGCCCACACAGGGATGAACCCAGAGAAGATAGACTTGATAAGCATGAAATACATCACATCCAAGCAGATTAATGACATTTATATGGTACTGGAATGAACGCTGAGAAGGTAAAAAGGTGCCAAACGACAGCAGGCCACAAGCTGGGCACTTCTGATCCCCTCCAGTTGTACCAAAAGGATACTTGGCACAACAGGAGGGGATCAGATGTGACCAGGCCCCTCCATGCGTCTAAGGCTGGACCATGTTGCTGGAGCAGCCGCAGTAACTTGGGTGTCCAAAAATGAAGTTCAACCATAAATAATCATTTCACCTGCTCTGAGGGGGTGGGTTAGGAGGGTAGCTCCAGCCCAAGTAGGTTCCTTAGCAAAAGGCAATCTTAGGTAGAATGGGACTCCCACGGAGGTCTGCCTGACATTGTTGCCTATGCAAAGGGAGTCACAACACCCCTTCATTCTTAACCTTTGGAACATGCCCCACAGGCATGAATGAACTATAAGCTTGTCATGCATAGATCTGTGGTTAGAGAAATGTAGAAAGAGAATTGTGGAGTTGTGGGATATGCTGATTATGAGTGGGACAGCCCTGTTGCTAAAGATAGAAGAAACTCCTACCCAAAGGTAGGAAAGATGTACCTGGGGAAGAGATTTGCCAACTGGTAGGCAGCCTCATTAGGACAACTGGGTACCCAGTCCTGCTTGAGTATAGAAGTCCCTAGATTCTTGAGATGAATGGGCAACAACCAGATCCCAACTATATACCTCTATAGGGACAAGTTCTTGTGCTCCGCTCACCAAGAGTGAAATCACCTGATGGAATGGTTATATTTTATTTATTTATTTATTTATATTTATATAGCGCGCAAGAAGCCCAGGGGCATTGAGGCGCTGTTACTTGCAATAACTTAGTTACATGGTACAGGCATGAAAGCGATTGTTAACACATTATGAATACTACAAGATATGATACTGTTGTTACAGATATTGCATTGGGACGTATATTACAACATATATGATAAGTATTCATGCTGGTGTGTCGGGTCTTATGTGAAGAGGGTCCGGGATCACAGTCACTATGTTGAGCAAACTCCATTCATATGAGAGCGGCCTGCCTAGAGCCAGGAGGCAAGCAGTCCCAGAATCAAATGCCATGGTACTGGCCTCTGAGCATTGTAGACCGGTGATCAAGGGATCCATCAAGAGAAGTGATATGGGCAAATGATGCCTAGATGGAACCTTCACCACTTGGTCCAAGGAGGAGTGGGCCATTCAACCCCTGAGAAAAAGAACTCCAGAAACCAGCACCATATGATGAAGAAATTGTTACCTCAGGAAGCCTCAGATTGCAAGTGGCAGTCAGAAGAGGGAACGTACAAACAGGGTACCGTCCCAGCTATTCGTCATCAGGCCCTACCCAGAGCAGGCAGCCATTCTTGCCCAAGAAACTCTGCCAGCCAATGTTGCTTAACTGAGGCATTTGAGCCACTATTGGGCAGTAGTCGTCATTGGCTGCACTAGTTCTGGTGTATTTATAGGCCAGCAAAGTCCCCCTATGTAGTTTCCCAAGTGGAAAAGTCCAAAGGACAAAGATAGTGACAGTCGTTCTCTCTGAGGTGAAAGAATTCCAGCAGACATCCATGTGAAGGTGCTGAGTGAGGTAGGAGGTGCAGTCTGAAAACTAGGTGACAGTGGATTACCATTTCTGACATGGCAAACTATTTCACATTTGGGCACTTTCAATGAAAAAATTGGGACCTTTTGGGGAAATGTCAGAAATCCTGGGCTGCTCTTGGGAATGGCAGAGACTGGTGTGATCTTGCAATCATCAAGGGTCCCAGTTACTCTCCTATAAAGGTGCAGGCAAGAAGAACTGCCAGACACCTATCGTTATAAAGCTCTCCCCAGTTCATCATGATCATAGGGGAGCAGAGGGCGAGCAAATTTGGTACTATGTTGCTGACTAACGAAGCACACTGGGATTCATCCCAGATCTTCATTTGGAGAAACAAACCTCATGGAACATCGCACTAGGGTGCTGTTGGGTCCATTCCTGAGAACTGCACCAACAAAGAAGGCAGGTGTCATTTCCTCTGCCTCCAAACATGGGAGAAGGAGCGAGACAAAGTGGGCAAGAGTGCCGGTACGGGTTGCTCAGACGTGCTGCTACCTGGTAAAACTGCCTTTTTCAGCCATTATCGGACAGCCTCAGGTCTCCCGTGTTGTAATGAAGGTAAGCAACATTTCTTAGGTACGGGCACTTATGACCCAGAACCCAGAGTACCGTGGAGCATGAGCTTCATCGGCACTACCCATAAGGCCACAATGAAGCACGGAAACAGGTGATGCTTTGGCTCAGAGATTGCTGGGAAGGGAGGGAGGAGAACAGAATCTTTTTCATCACGCCGTTGAAGGTAGCTGTTCTTTCCACAAATCATGAGTGCAGAACTAACAATGCATTTGGCAGCTTGTAAATGTCACACCTCCACAGGGTCGGACTGGGACAAGAAATAGGTCAGATCACCCAAAATGAAAGTGGCCCACCCTCGCCTCACGACTCTTGACCTCTGATGACATCACCAGAAGTGATGTCATTTGACCCCACCCCAAAGTGACATCATGGGAAGTGACAAAACACGACCTTGCACCCCTTGATAAAACAGGAAGTGGCATCAAATAGCATTGTTCATAAGTACACTAAATTACTGTGAATCCAAGCAGACGTCCAAGGCCAAATGATAATATGTTATTGTATAGCACTTACGCTTACGCTCTTTTTTATAGAGTAAATATACATACAATATCACCCAACCTGTGTTGGCACTCACTTATTGAAATAAGAAGGATGAAAGTCTAGTTGAAAAAAAAAAATTGAAAAAAATAATGATTTTGTTTCCTCCAAACCGGCCCAGGCATGGCCGGAAACCGGCCTTCACTCCCCAGGGATGATTTTGGCCCGGCCACGGGACGAAAGGCAGAGAGGCCAATCTGACCCTGAACCTCCATCTTCAAACTCGTTGCAGCCCTCCAGCCCCCGGTAGGTGTGGTGAGGGATTTCTAATATGCCCATATGCCATAACAATTAATTCAACATCCCAGGGGCCTGTGCAATGCCTCGACTGTGGGCCAAGCCTGTCAGGGATTGGGGGAGAAAGGTTGCCACAGCTCAGCGATCGTGGTCAAGGTTCAAAGTATGTTTAGCAGACTGAAAATGACGGAGCTCAGTCCCTATGGCCCAATCAGCGGGTGTGAAGAGAACATTCTGCTATCCCTGGAAGACCCATTGGGTCATATACTCACCATGAGCCCCCTTGAGTTACATCACCAGGGTGTATGCAACACCTTGTCACTGGGCAATGCCTAGTTGGATGATAGATCTCCAGAACTCATTAATCAATGGTGCAGATCAATCTGAGGCAAAGTCTGTGAACAACAGAGGTTCTGAAATGTGTACCATAGGTGTTCCAATATCCCAATAAGACCCAGTGAGTAACATATACACCCTGCCCTAAGCAAGTGCAGCTCCATCTGGAAATATCAACTCCAGATCAAGCCCAACAGGACCCAGAGAAGCAATCATCCTGATCATCCTGGACCAGCATCTGCGGTCTGCTCAGAGGGGGTGGAATGGCCTGTTCTCCAATCCTCTGTGGCACTTAGGCGGAAGACTTACCCAGGGCATCTGTAGAACCTCTGCCCCAGATTATGCCCAGCAAGGTCTGGGAACATCGACATTGTCCAAGGGGGAGATCTTCAGACCACCAAAGCTCAGGAGTGTATTCACACAATGTACAAAACACTTAGGGATTCTAGAATAAAAGTGAGGTTTTATACCCTCGCTGTAAAAGTGCAGAGCATATACGTGGAAGGTGGTTTTCCCAAAGAAAAAGGGGGGATGGCAAGAGTAGCTACCTGTAGGAGTCCTGGGCGAGGGATACTACACCTTAGCACACACATATGCGAATGTGAACCCAGGGGGATGGTCCATACTTGCCTTATGAGCAGTCCAGCCCACTGGCAGCTGCCCTATGTTTGCACCAGGTCAAATAAACAGTCACAGCCTGATAAGATTTGGATGGAGTGCACTCGTTCTTTATATAATCAGTTAAAAGAACAATACATATAACTCAAGGTTCCCCAAGTTATATGGCAGTTACCACCTCCTGTAGTACAATTGTGGAACAGTCTCATAGTATCACACTGGAGGATAGCAGTACCCTTAAAAATGGGATCCCACTACAAAACTGTTTACAGAGGGATCGCTATTGACTTAACTACAGTAACATTTCAATAAACACATAACAGGTTCCCTTTAGGTGGGAGCACCTGTTAGGAAAGATTTCCATTTCATTTGTAATCCCCCCCCCAGTTGTGTACCCCCCAACATTTTGCTGATGTTAAACACCATAGTCTGACTTTACCAGAGGAGCACAGCCTTCTGCTGCACTCCTCTGGCCTTTTCGCTCACTTTTTTATGGGGAAACTGACATGCCCTTAAGACAATCAGTACTGCAGGACTTTGTTTCCCTTGGGCCTTTCCAATGTTGCAACTTTTCTGCAACATGTAGCAAGTGTACAATGTACCTTCCAGTACAGTGCACTTGGGTCTATTAGTCATTTCCAAAGGCCCTAGATACTCTCAAAGGATGTTAGAAGTGCAGATGTGCCTTGGACAGGGCTGGTGGCAGCTCATCATTTCGTATATTTTTAACCCTTTCCTGCCAGGTAAACCGCAATTACCGCATTTGGCATGAACAGGTGGCCTGGCTGCAAAATGGCCATGCCACGAGGTTCTTTGTCCTGTCCTTTGGCCATCTTGCCCCTTCACCTTCCGAGGTCGAGTCGACCTGTGTCAGTCCTTATTTGGGCATGCATTTTCCCATGAAGCGCCAAGCTTTCGCAGGCTTCTGCATGCCTTGTGTGTGTTATTCCATGATGTGGGCTGGGATGTCTGCTCCCAATACACATCCTGGCTGCCAGAAAGTCTGGAGTGCTGGGAATACCTGAGACCACCATGGTCCGTGATTGGTCCACGTATGGTATGCCAGTATGCGAGAAGATCTCCCATTGGGTCCTCTTCGTATTGGCGCGAACGAGATTCTGGATAAGAGAAGACCCCAAACATCCATACCACATCGATCTTTGGTGTTCTCACTGAACAAAGGATAGAGTCCAAGTATCCTGAAACTAAGAAGCCGAGTCGAGGAACCGCTGGTGACCAGCTGGAAGGTTTTGCAGCCTGAGCCCGCTGTCGTCCCGTGGGACCCCTCTGCATCTGGTTATCCTAGAAGGTCTGCGAAGACGCTTTGACCCATTGGAATAGTGGGAGCAACTACTCTCAGCAAGTTCATCAAACCCTGCAAGTAAGCTCTCTCGGAAGTGTCCCTGGGCCAACCAGTGGGCTGACCATCTTATGCAGACTCTTTGCCCTGAAACCGCCGCCGTCTTGAGGAGGCCCTCGGAACTTGGTACATTTCTAGCTATATCTTCATGGCGCTCTCACACCGAATTTCGTACACTTGGCATTCCCAGGTCTGGAGTAAAGTGAGAGCGCCCGAACCAGAGTATACGCAGTTACTGTGTCGCCCCGCCATGGTGACGAACTTTGCAGGTGCACTGCATTTGTGCCCCTCTTGCCCCTGAAGCCTGCCGCAGTGAAACTGGCCTGATCCATCCACCAGGAGCAGAGAAATCACCACTGTCCCATTTGGAAATCATCGCTGTATCTTCGTCGCTGAAAGCCGCAGAGCCGCCAAATTGCTGCACTTGAACCTTCAATGAAGTGGAATCAACTGCCGAATTATGGTCCAGAGTGCACCGGGGGTTGGTGAGTAATCGCAACCTTAACCAGTGGCTCCTACTGCCTCCATCCTTTATTATGCACGAGTGGCCCCTGAGGGCCCCTCTCCTTTCCACTGCTTGTGCAAACTACCGAACTATTCCCAACTCTTGGAATCGACTCTGCCCTCAAGTGGAGGCCCTCTTTGAATAGTAGGAACCTATTCTTCATCACCTCACCCACCTTCCTGAGCTGCAGCAGACCCCTGAAGAGCCCCTGTTTTGCCCATTTGAACTACCGCATGCACCAGCATTGCATGTACATTTGAGCAATAGGCTCCACTCTTCTTAGGGATTGGACTGCCTCATAGTTAGGAGTGTGTTGGATGCAGAAGGGACTAAAGACTACTTGCAATGCCTGCTTCCTTCCCCTTTTAGGTTGTGGACCCATTTCGTGCATTAACCCTTTAGACCCTATTGGTCTTGTATATATGTATTTAGATAGGATTGTTTTGGCTTAATACTATTACTGTGATTTGGTTTGTGTGTTGAAACTCAAAGGCCTTGAAATAAATGTATTTGTATTTTTAATATATGTACACCTGACTGGGAGTGATTTGTAAGTGTCCTTTACTCTGTGTGCTCATTGAGGTCTTTCCGTCACCCTCACCCCTCCTGAGACCTAGTCTTGAACGCCGCCAAGCTACCTTGATTGGTCTGGCTTGTCCAGAAGGTTACCCTGTTCCAAGAAACTAGGCTGGCCTCCTGAACCTCTGCCCACCAGGTCAGAGTTCAGAAATCCATCTTAACAGCACCTCAGCCCATTCTAAAGCACATATGGTAAGTAACCAACTTCTTTGCCTCCAATAAGAACTTATGCTAGTAAGAATTATACACGAGTTAGAAAACTAACACTTTACATTCACTGGCAGCCTGTTTGGCGAGCAATATGTATGTCACTTATGATAAGCCCACACAACTCTTTCACATCAGTGGTGCAGTGGTGGGAGGGATTTCTCTCATATGGTACATGGCCAACCCTTTTACTGCTTGCAAGGTACTTTCTGGAAAGACTTGCCACATAGATAAATAACCATTCTTTACTTCGTGGGAGACATTGCTGAACATGGTTTTACACATTAGACAATTTAACCCTCTTTCACTTCATGAGTCACTTAGGTGCAACTGGGTCGGCACATTAGATTAGTAAACCCTTTTTCACTTCATGAGGTACATTGGCTCACGTGGGTTAACACCTATGCTCTTTCACTTTATGGGATACATTGGAGAACATGGGTTGACCCAGAAGGTAAGTAAACCCTCTTTCATTTCCTTCATGAGGTACATTGGTGAACATAGGTTGACATGAAAAATAAGTAAACCCTCTTTCATTGCATGATATACATTGGTGCACGTGGGTTACCACCTATGGTAAATAAATACTCTTTCACTTCATGGGATACACTGGCGAACATGGGTTGACCCATAAGGTACATAAACTCTCTTTCACTTCATGAGGTACATTGGCGAACATGAGTTGACACGAAAAATAAGTAAACCCCCTTTCACTTCAGGAGGTACAATGGCACACTTGGGTTGACAATTTAGATAATTACACCATCTTTCACTTCATCGGGTACATTGACGAGCATGCATTGACGCATTTGATAATTAAACCATCTTTCACTTCATGAGGTACATTAACGAGCGTGGGTTTACACATTAGATAAGTAAACCGTCATTCACTTCATGAGATAAATGGGCAAACGTGGTTTAACACCTCAGGTAAATAAAGACTCTTTCACAGTTTGGGCCCTTCCCAGTGACTGACAGCTAACAGATACATCTTCTCATAAGGTGTGCACTCACCTCCAGTCGAACCCTCAGCACCATGCAGAGCCCCTCACGATAGGGATGGGGAAAGAAGAACTAATATGCAATGTCCGGCAGACGGCCCTGACGCAAGCTCAGACTTCTGACAGAAACTGACAGCCACTTTCTCTCAGAACGTATCGTAATAAACGTAAGAGAAACTCCTACGAAGGACCCCCATATGGGAGGTTTTTCTACCTGACCTCTTATCTCCCTGTCTCGAGATCGCCCCTTCTCTAACAGGCCACTTAACTATAGTATACGCAATAACCAGTTAATCTGAATATTCCCTTTCTTTTTTTGCTCTGAGGTTCTCTTAAGAAATAAGGTAATGCACCATTTTGTGAGGTTAGGCAGAGTCAGTCGATTCCTAAAATGGTGGATTGCTGTGAGTCATGATGACACCAGTGGAGAGTTTTTTATAAGTATTGAAGTAAAGAGCAAAGGATGTGGCTCAGAGTGACTAGAACCAGTTTAGACTATGCCCCAGTGCTACCAAAAGAGGCACACTATCACGGGAGCTGCCAGCCCAAGCTGAGCTGTCTCAATCCCACGCCGGGTGCTTCATTTACCCCGATGAGGTGAGAGCGCAAGCCAGCCAGGAATGCTCTGGGGAACCTTGTCAGCATGGAGGCAGGGATGCCCTACGCGCTGTTCAGGGCGACATTCTCTCTCCTGCTTGGCGGCTTGCTGCCGCTATATCTTCTTCATGGTTCTATCCACCTGTTCCCAGGGTGGGGGACCAGTGACAGGATTGTACACAAAATCACCTCATGCACTCTTTAGTTCCCACATGGGTGGGCTGTACCAAGTCCCCCAGGTCATGAGAGGAAAACAATGTGTAGAGGAGGTCCTAAATAAAGACTGCACTCCAATCATCCATTTTGAAGTTCCAGGAATGTTCAAACCGAGATATGTGACGTATGATGAGCAAATAAACCAGAAGAGTGCCGCAGTAGGGCTCTTCCCAGTGCCTATCAGAAGAACAGCACCTATTGAAGTACAAGTACAGGGAAAACCATGGACAGTAAGGTATCCATTGAGGAAACTCTACCAACAAATGACACAAAATGAAGATTGCCTCAGTACAGTCACGGAAGAAACCAAAAAGGTCTTAATCGAAGACGAATGGTGACATCACAAGAACCCGGACTTACTCACAGATCGAAGAAATGACAACCAGAGAAGGACACAAAGAGACGAAACGCCATGAATAAGGATATCGTGGACCTAAAGTGAAAGGATGATGTTGAAACACAAAGTAGTTTAAGCTGTAAGCAAGATGAAGATAGTGACCAGTTTACACCTGTAAATATGTTTGGAACCGCAAGAAAGCTAAGAAAACAGTGCTTCTTGCTATGCTTAGTAGCAGAATAGTGCAGCAAGTGCCATTATACATAATCTACCTCAAAATAAGCACAGTATTATAAGTATATTTCTACTTTGCACAAGAAGCAGAATCAACCCAGGTCACTAAAGGCCAAACGAGACCAGATTCATATTTAGCAAAACGAGACGAGATGGCTGAATCGAAACTTGGCAGAGGCAACTCATTCCAGGAAAGCCAAGGTCATACGAATAACAGAAGTGAACAGTAGCTACATCTAATTGAAACTGAGAACAGAATATCCTGCCTCTGAAAGGTCAAGATAAGAAGACGTGAGCAGGTGGCAGGCCAAACTAGAATCAAATACACAAATTGAGAGAAAAGAGACAAATTCACCTACGCTTGGTACCAGACCAGGAGGAGATATCAGAACATTTCCAGACAGAAGATGCAGTTTTGAGGCCAACCACAGTGAACTAATGGACACATAGACGCTAAAGTAATGATTGATTGTAACTTTAATCGGAGGAAGGCCGGGTAACTAAGGGGCACCCCACACCTGGCCGGCCATTCTGCATGCTGCTAAGCAAAGTGGAAAAGTATGCATGGGGTTGGTGCCAACCCAATCACAGTGAACCAAATAATCTAGGGTCCTATAGTCCGTAGAACCAATGAGACGTCATACTTTTAGTGACGTCTACAGGAGTCATTTTCAATGGAAGGGCTCAGATGCCCACCTGACAGTGTTTTACCCAATCTCCTCACTTCGTTACCATATACAGATATAGTACCTATAGTAAAGTTACCTTTTCCTAACCAATAGTATTACATGTTAACTTTTGAGTGTTGCACTTCAGTAATGACGATTTTTGAGTATAAATGTTACAATTTGTATGAAGTTCATTGGATTTTGAAGCGAGAAGGATGATTGCATCACTGCTGATATCCATGACTCCCCGTTTTCTGTACTTGTCATTAAACAGACTCCCTTTGCCAAACCATTGAGTTGTCCTTATTGATTGGTGTTGGAGTAATGAATCTGCACCCCCATCCATCTCAAGGGTGCAGCTATCTCATCTTAAACTACTTCTGAGCAAACCTCGGCTCTATGGGCTGGCCGGGAGTCTCGGAGTACAGAAGCATTGACAAATTTGCATAGGGCATTCATTATAGTGGAAGAGCAAGATTTTACTACAGACATAAAAACAGGACTGAAAGCATTCACATATGAGTCCTCCTTCATTCAATATAAATAAAACTCCCACACTGAAACGGGTGAGGGTTTACATAAAAAACGAATTCTTTATGAATAGATCCCTGTCAAAAGAAATAAAGTAAGTATTTTTGAGGAGTGTACTCAGATCTGCTCAATACTCTGCATCTTCACAGGATGACTGGCCAAGCATGCAATAGTGATAGACATTGTGGGGCAGACGTTGACTGACTATGCATTCTTTCTTCTGCAGAACACTATAATGAAGGTGAAATTAGTTCACTAGAATCAGTTTATACAGAAACTGATTAGCATGTTTTTTATAATTTGAGGCAGACCCTTTCACTCCTTCCTAAATGTGCACTCTGGAACCTTTGGGTTGCTCCCTAAATGCTTGATCAGAGTTCCTTCCATGCCCAATGGAAATGACAGTGATGCTTTTTACATAGCACTTACTGTGGGACATCTGCCACTTCTAAGCTCTGTGATAATAGCTTAATGGTATTATTTCATTGACCTCCAAGTGATGATGGTCTCAGTAGTCCCTGCCAAAATTCATACTTTGTTAAGTGCTGCTCCTGTAAGCTATTATCCCAGATGTACAGGAAACAGACCTCCTTCCCAAAAGAGTGTGGACGCAAAAGCTAGTCTGTGGCAAATTGCTGTCTGCAAGGGTGTGAAATCCCAAGCATTTTGCAATGTTAATTCTCATAAAATGATGCAGGTAATTATGTTTCTGGGACACTCCTGATAAGGAAGGCTTCCTCTCCCCCCTGAAACTGAATGCAGTGGAGACAGACCCCAAGCCCCTTAAACCGAGCGTAGAAAACTTGGTGGAATGATTAATGGCTTCAAATGTGCAAAAACTAGAATGATAATGCTTTGTAGCACAAAGCGCTTTTGAAACCAAGTTATGGTTATAAGGTCAGAATGTTTTCAATAATGAAAGTACATAATAAGTATATGTACTTAAAAATACTAGGCTTGAAATGGATTAGGTGTTAAAATATGAGAAGAAATAGGATAATCCACCATTTTGTGAGGTTAGGCAGAGTTAGGCTATTCCTAAAATGGTGGATTACTGTGAGTCATGATGACACCAGTGGAGAGTTTTTTTTTTATAAGAGTTGACGTAAAGGGCAAGGGAGGGAGCTCGAAGGGACTAGAACCAGTTTAGACTATGCCTGAGTGCCAAATGAGTCAGTTGAGTGGTAGCGAGTTCAGCCAATCACAAGCAGAAATAAGAACAGCTCATTGATCAGGCCATATGAGTTAACGAATCATAGATAGGAAGGAGTTGTCTTTATGACTAAACCCTTAGCTCACCCCCCTAGAACTGTATATAAAGGGGACTGAATTCAGTGTTAGAGAGCAGAGTTCCAGAGATGTCCATGATATGTGAAGTGTACCAGCCTGTTGGAGAAATAGCCTGATGTCTTCTTGAACCATGCATGGGTGTCCTGTTTGTTCAGTGTCTCTTCCTGACTTAGAAATGCCAAGGCCTACCAGACCTCCAACACACTCCCTTTCAAAATGCCCCATACCAAAAGTATAGTGTATACAAGTGCCTTGCTGTTACCAGTCTACTTACATGGCAGCACCACTCTCCTATTGCACAGAGCAGGTTGTAAGTTTGCCTGTGCATTGCTGGCAGCTGCTTGGAAACAAAGTCACTGCAGCCAGAGGTAGCAATATAAAGTCTGCATACTTGGGACCTCATCACGAGTAGGGATGTAACGGTACAACGGTATACCGTTAAAGATACCGTGAACCACTTAATTGAACAATAATAACCGTCACATTGTTTATACCGGTATACCATTTATACCGTTAAGTGTGCTTTTCAATCTGATTTGGAAAGGCTGCAGTAAGCAAGTGCTGCGCAGTCTTGGTCTTGCACTGTTGGATGTGCCATCTGTCAAGCAGTATCAGTTGGAGCAGTTTTTAATGCCATTCCATAAACCACACGTGCCTGACACAAAATCAGTATGTTAGCAATAGGAAGAATAAATACAGTGCCAAGAAGGAAAAGGGTTTACTTTGGGTTGGCGGCTTTGGGGTTTATATATTTATAATGGATAATGTTTGCTAAACATATGACAATGGGGGATTTCTGTGGTTCTATCATTGAATTTACGCATAATAAGTCACACTGCGAAATTCACTCATCTGTGGGTATTCCCTGCTGCCATACCAAATGGTAAGATGTCCGTGATTACTGAACACCTTTTGGCCCTCAAATAAACTAAAGGCTGTAACATGAAGAAAGCGTGCGTGTGCGTGTCTGCACACATGCGTATACTACCATCAGCCTCATTGATCTGCGGCATGCAGGTTATAAAGATGGCAACATGTTCATCTTCACCATTAGCCAGTGGGGGAGCTAAAAGCCTAAATGACCACTTAAGAAAAGCTATTCAGTTTGCTTTGCCAGTCGCAGCAGGGCTCCTCCATCCCCTCCTCCTCTCCACACGTGTGTTTGGTGGAAGCAAGGGGTGGCATTTCAGTGGCAAGTATGCTGAAAAGCCCATTCTGGCCCTGGGTGCCTGGTTTCGTTTGTGATGATAAATCCAACAATTTATGACCTTTTTAGAAAATATTTGTTAAGATTGGTTAACTCCTGCTATACCGCGATAACCATGATATACCATCATTTTGCAAGAAGGTTATCGTACCGTCATAAAACTAATACTGTGACACCCCTAATCACGAGTTGGGCGGTTATGCCGGCGGTATTATCGGTGGTGCTATTAGCCCTACCGCCAAACCCCCGGTGAGATTAGCGCCAGATCACCGGTTTGGCAGAACGGTTAGTGCACATTCCCTATTGGGCCCATTCGGGAATTTCCCATTCCCCATTGGGCCCAATGGGGACTTTTCATGCTATTACTGCTGGCAGATTTCCCGCCGGCGGCATTAGCGCTGAAAATTGGCAAAATTGTGGTGGATTTGCCCCCAGCTCAGAGCTGGGGGGAATCAACCAAGGCCGTGATTTGTCGGACCCTTAAATGCGGTGGTAATAGCATTACCGCTGCTTGCATGGGTTACCACCACACTCGTGATGAGGCCCTTGGTCTAAAGTATGATAATGATCTGCCTTAATCAGTCTGGTGACAGGTGAATCTTTAAAAATAAGCCATGCTTGGTTGTGGCACAATGACTGATAAGTGCACACAATTTGGAAGGCAAATCGATCTGATATCACACCATTATAACCTCTGTGAGTAGGGCTCAATGTGATGTGTATTGGTGTCTGGAATGAATGTCTCCACATTTGCCATGTGGAACAGTAGGCAGAATGCCCCCTCCTTTGATTCCACAGTAGGGAAGGCAACAACCTCCCCCACAGCGCATGTGGTCTATTGGGAATCAGACTTTAGAGGTAATACTGACATAAAAAAGCCAGCTTCCCTCCAGGGTGATGATCACTGGGATGCCTGTGATGCTAGCAGGCATGGGAGTGGGGTGGGGCTAGAGTAGCCAGAGAAGGAAGGAAGACCTGCAGAGGGGTCCCACCATCTTTCTCTCTGTTAGGATGCCCTTACTTTTCCTGTCCCCACCATTTCCTGTAAGCAGGTCACTCTGGGTGTAATGTCACAAGGCAAAGAGCAATAAGTACAATAACATGGATAGGACATATTGCTGCAGACCTGCTTAAGACCAACCCCCGTTGGCATTGTATCTATAAAATAAGACGAGCCCCTACCATTCTTTGATTCATCTCTGGACTGCCACAAAAACAAGAAGAATTATTAAGAGTCTATTGCACAGTCATCTGACAGAGAGTTAAGGAAAGAAGGCATCAAACACAGAGGCAAGCTTTGTCCCCTATATAAATAAAGATATATACCACCCTGAATCAAAATAATCTCAACGGAGCAAGAATTTCGGGGTGATCACTCGGTAATTGCTTTCCAGGTGACCTTTCAGTTGCATCAATCATCTAATTGAATTTACTTATAAACATCTTAGAATAATTGAGCTAGTTGGAGAGAGAAAACATTTTTAGATAACACATGCTTTTTAATTCATGTTAATCAAAAAAATAAACAAACATTAATGCAAAAATACTCAGTGTTCAACATAGATATTCCTAATGTATTCCATAATAAACATATCATAATCAAAGAAAAAGCATTTATCTTCATGATTCATCAAACAACATTCAACAATCTGACAAACAAAATTAAAATTTCAAAGTATGGCATTAAAAGTAAATTCTGGAAGGGAAAAACTGGAATTCAGTTCCCTAGTTTGACCCCCTGTGGTGGGTGTCTTGAAAAGGGCTCCCTCTATCTTTTCCTTGTAATTGCTCTATTGGAAAAATGAGGCCCAAGTTAGTGATGTGAAAACAGAAACAAAATATCGAAGCTGAGTACCCCAAAAGGAAATACACCGAACACGGGATACAAAGGAACATACAAAGTACTTTATACTCTACTGAATTCAATTACAAAAACAGTGCAAAGTCAGATAGCTATCGGCCCTCCGTACAACACAACGAACTCCAACGTGGTTCAGTGTGTTCAGTGAGAGACGCTGTACATTAGAATGCATTCGTCTTTTTTACATTTTGGTGGCACTATGTCCAGCCCATTTCGGGTTAATATTCCACTTTATACATCGCCAATTCTAGGGTTTGTTGCCGAATCCCAAATAACCGCATCTAACTGGTTTGTTTTTATTACATGTAACAATAAGCGTATGCATTAACTGTGTATTCTAAAGTTTCGCATTGCAGGTCTTCTTAAACATTAATACAATGTAGTAAAACAGATGTTCTTTCTTCAATGTGTAAATACATTATCATAATATATACTCGTGGATTGGTTTCATTGCGCGAGTAGTCCTTTTACACATAGGTCAATGTAGGACGAGGTCTCAGTTCATGACCTCAACAAGTAGCCTGCAGGCAGATTACACATTAGCGATGCACGGAGGTCAAGATGGCCATGTTGTATTTTGCAATGACATCGTCCACCATTTTAGCTCACAGGGTGACTTTTCCACACAAATCCTAAAATGGCGGTTTGACCTAAAATGGCGGCCTACATGGATTAAAGGTCAGGACCTTGCAACACAGATTTCTCTCGCAAGCGACTTTCGAGCAGCTTGGCGTAGGCCAATATTAAATATATTTTCCACAATAGGAGGCACAATATACTTTCTATTCTGACAGTGAGAGTTCCAAAAAGAAAAATATTCTTTGTTCTGGGGCTTTCAATTAGCCATGTGTCTGGGTCTTATATGGTAAAAGAATTCTTTGCCTACGTGGGGCTTGTTTCTCAACCAAGCTTTCCACCTTTCGGCGGTATTTTGACTTTGTTGTTCGTCCGCCTTCATCAGGGCGTCTTATTTGATGACCCTGTGTAGATATGAAAAAAGAAAAAAAGAAGGGGGGTGATTTTGAATTACCTCTCTCAGAGTTGGTCAGCATATGTCTGACTCAATGTTTTGTGAATGCGACCTCTAATGTATTGGTTGTGGCTTTACCTGCCAATCATATCATCCCAAGTCTTGGGTCGTGTTTGGACTCGAGTCCTGAACGGTCCCTCAACCTAATGCGCGGCTTCCGTTACACCTTTATGTTCCAAAAGTTCTGCAGTAGGTGGTCCTGAGTCCCTTTGCTAATTATGGCGACTCTTGTCCTTATGAGGGTAAGACAAAAGAGATGGAAAACTCGGGTTAGAGTCAACCAGATGGTATGGTTTGAACAGTCTGAAATGTAGGGGCCCCATTTTAAAATGTGTGGGGCCCTGGTGGATTACCTGGCAGGGGGTCCAGGCTTCTATTAACGTGAAGAGGCCTAGAAAGGTGGCTGGAAAAGCTTCCAAGGCGGTGCAAAAATCGTCTAAAGTCTCTGGAATGGTCCAGTTGTGATCACCTTCAGCTAAAAAGCAAGCAAGCAAACCCATGTAAAACTATGTATTAGCTTTGTCAGCTGGTTTTAGAAAATGCGTGAGGTGAGCAAGGAATGCAGGTCAATGTTTTACTTGCACGTGGAAGGCTGTCTGTACGTGCTGCACCCGGAATGCCGTGGTTGTTCCGGTGTGGTCCCCTCCGGTCTATGGCCTGTAAGACATAAGACCGTCATTACTAAAATGTGCATTATGTGCGAATATTGTGCCAAGCACATTTTTTTCAAAAGAATGCAGAGTAATGCTATAGAAAAATATGGTGGCTCTTATTGCATGCCGTGTGACTGGTGAAGACTCTAGTACTCTTCACAGTGGTAGCTCCATCCGTTTCCCGGAGGTAGAGGATTCTTGGAGCGTGGCTGGGGCTGTGAACTACTGCTTACCTTTGTCCGCCCTTCGAGGTCCCGGCGGGATGCAGATGCGGTCATGTGTGTCTGTATCTGGTTCTTTTCGGCGTCTCTTTGAGTCGAGTAGTTACTTACTGTGGAGTTTCAGGCTTTGGTGTTGCTACCTGATTGGCGCACGTGACCCCGGAAGTACCGTCACGGGAAAGTCTACGCGTCCTGTTGTGTATTGTTGTCATAGTGACAGAGCTACTGCCACTAGACCACTCGCTGCCGGTAAGTGTTTTATGGAGTCAGTAGCGGTGTGCAGCTCGGACTTGCCTGTGAGCTTTTGAACGTCGTATTGTTTGTTTTTAGGCATGTATGTCGGAGGCCATTTTTAGTGGCACTGCCATTCAGAAAGCGAGTCAAGCGCATAATGTGCTGACCCCATTTTAAATAAAGAGAGGCAATGTGATCTAGAGAAATGCCGCCTCTGTGTAGTACATGCTGTATTGTGCACTACGTGCTCAGTGCCTGTGTGGGCCTGTCATTTAAGGTATGACAATGTCGTATTGTTGGTGGGGGGCATATGTAATGCAACCAAAATGAATGCTGCTGCCCAATGCCAATCAAGAGTAAAAAGGAAAGAAACAAGGATGAAAGATCGAAGAGGGTCAGAGTCAAAAAGTGCTAACCCCGTATGGAATTAAAAAAACCCAAAGGGGTCTGAAAGCAGATGCTGTCTGTACACAGTGCATCTGGATTGTGTACTCCCTTGTGAGCTTGTTATGTACCAGTTTCGTGTGGGTGTGCACCGTGCCTAAGTCGGTGAGCAAACTCTCAGTTTGCAGAGGCTGGAATTCGTCTACTGGGCTGTAATTAACCTACACTCTTGGAATAGAGGATCTTTCAGTGCACCACTGGTTGAAACATTTCATTTAATCCCTAGTGGTAGAAGTCTAATCGGTGAATCCACCTGGATTCTTTGTGTAGTAGACTGGGTGTTAAATCAGCTCCACCCTTTACTTTCTCTAGTACCCACCATTTGATGTCATTAGGCGAGTGTCTGGCTTCTGAAAGGGGGACACAAAAGGTGCTGACAATGTTTTGCACTGACTTTTGGATCTGTGTTCCGAGATCCTTAGATGTACTGAACTCATTGTCTGACCTACGTACCTTAAACCGCATGGGCATTCTATGCAGTAAATAACTTGGGAGCTCTTGCAGGTAGTGAAGTCTTTCAAGACCCATTCCCTGTTACCAATTTTGAAGGTTTTCATTTTGTTCGTGAATTGGCAAGCCACACAATTCCCACAAGGGTGCTGTCCTTGTATTGGCTGTAATGTTCTTTGTCCTGCTTGCAGAGGTTCCCCTTGAAAAAGGGAATGCACCAAATGATCTTTAAGATTTTTGGCCCTTTTGTATGCAAATCTTGATGGCAGGTCCTCTGGTAGATTAAGTTTGGTGATATGCCAATACTTCTGAATGATTCTCTTAATCTTGGCTGTGTGTTTGCCATGCGTGACTACACAGATGAGACGATTGACCCCCGGCTCTGTCAAGGCTTCTTTCGGCTGCAAGAGTAGTTCCCTGTTGGTATTTAAGTCTCTTTTTGCCGATTGGTCCAGAAGTCTTTTTGGATAGCCTCTTTCTTGTAGCCTTTTGGACAACATTTTGGCATGTGTGCGGAAATCCTCTCGCAATGTGCAATTTCTACATATCCGTAGATATTGGCCATAGGGCAGGTTCTGTTTGGTATGCATCGGGTGATTGCTGGTATGGTGTGGAAGGGTATTTCTATCTGTGGTCTTGCTATAGAGATCACAGACTAATTTACCATTGAGATGTTGAATACTGAGATCCAAAAAGGGGACCCTTGACTTACTGTGTTCAATGGTGAACTGTATGTCTGCATTGCAAGAATGTAACCATTCCCAGAACAATAAGAGTTGACTCAATTCTCCAGTCCAGATGAAAATGACATCCTCGATGTACCTATGCCAGTGATGTACTTGGTCTTTCCAATGATTGAGTGCGGAGAACACGTATTCCTCCTCATATTTGGCCATAAATAGGATGGCCAAACTTGGGGCAAAAGCTGCCCCCATCGAGGTCCCCTTGATTTGGAGGTACATCTGTTTGTCAAAAGTGAAAATGTTTTTTTTGAAGGGCTATCGTCATTAGTTCTAATATAAAGTTCATGGGAACCCGATCTTGTAAAGGATTTCTGGTGAGCCATTCTCGAATACATTCTATTGCGGCTTCCTGCAAGATGTTGGAATAAAGAGACTTAATGTCCATTGTCACAAGAATGTGGGTGTCTGGGTCACCCCCATGTCTGCACCATATTTTTATATTGAGTGTTAGTCATGATCACAATGCCTCCTGCTTTGTCTGCCGATTTTATGACGATCCCCTTGTTGTTCTGTAAGTCTGTCAGGGCTTGTTTCACATCCCTGGTTAAGTTGTGGTAAGCTCCTACTTTGTTTTTCTTATTATTAGTTTTGAGTTTTGCAAAATCATTTAGGATACATTTTTCAAACATCAGAGGTTTGTTGTGTATCTGACTGTCCGATGGAGTGAAAGTAGATGGTCTATGCAACCCTGTGTCTGTTTCTGGATCTTCTTGGTCCATGGAATGTTCTTTGAAGTAAGTGCAAAGTCTTACTTTCCTAAGAAAAGTGTGAATTTCCATTTCGGTATCGTACCAGTCCAGGTCTCCCGTAGGTACGAATGATAGGCCCTTCATGAGTACTGATGTTTGGCCCTCTGTCAGTTCAATATTAGCTAGATTGAATATTGGTGTCAATGAGCTGTTCAAATTGGAAACTGTTATCTCTGCCTGCCTCTCCTGGGTGTGTGGCCCTGTCTTCCTCCTCTTTGTGTTGGTCCCCATTGGGGGTACCCGCATGGGGGGTTGCCAAAACCACCACCCCCTAAAAAAGGGAAAAACTGTGGTGGTGGATATGGAAAATTAGACTGAGGTGGTGCTGTTGGTCGTTTAGATTGACCGTCCGAAGAGGAACCACTGCTGGATCCTGGAAAATTAACCCCGCTGCATCGGTTACATTGTGGTCTCGTGGGCTGGGAACCCGCCTGTGCACCTTGGCTGAGATTTGCTAAATAGTTATCAGCGGTGTATGGGTAAACAATATCTATTTGAAAATCTTTAATGTCTTTTTGCAGTTTTTTGGTCTTCCTAGATAGTGTTGCGGTTTTGAAATCCTCAAATGTTTTGTTGAGGTCTAACAATTGTTTTCGTGCATCAGTGATGGTTGTATTGGATTTGAATTTATTTTCCTCTGTCTCTAATTCTTTCTGCATCTGATGGCTGATTCTCTGCACCGTGGTGATTGTTAGGACCATTAAGTCACGGCTGCATTTTGTTGCAATATAACTAAAATTTGTTACATGTTCTTTGTCATCTAGAAAGAGACATGGGGTGTTTCTAACTATTAAGCCGTTCGGGACAATACTTGCTTTCAGATATTGCCTTAGAAAATGGGCATGTAGTTCAGTTCTGAAAGTTTTCTTTTTTAGTCGAAGTATTTCATCCCCTGTGTTGCTGGTACCACTTGTTTGGTCATAATCAGTTGTTAAATCAAAAAATGATGGCCCTTCTATGGTGTGCCGTATTTGCTAGTCGGTAAATCTCACGTTGCATGCTCTGCCATTCCCTTATGTATATGGGAGCAGGTTAGTGAGTAATGACCAGCTCTAAAGTATAAAGGAACCCACACTGAAGCTGTCAGGCTGCCCAGACCCCAAACCAAACACTGTGTGCCACAAGATTTATGTTGCTTGGGAGAGGTAAAGAATTGTAAGTGATGGACTAAATAATTGTGAAGAATTACTTACAAGGTCCTATCTAGTGCGATTTGGTCCGTAGCAACTTCGGTTGCCCGTATTAATATCAATGTAAACCCCCTTGGGGGTTATAGGACGAGGCTGTAAAGGGTGAGTATAGTAAGCCTCCAAATATCAAATATATACATAAAGATATATCCCACCCTGAATCAAAATAATCTCAACGGAGCAAGAATTTCGGGGTGATCACTCGGTTATTGCTTTCCAGGTGACCTTTCAGTTGCATCTATCATCTAATTGAATTTACTTATAAACATCTTAGAATAATTTAGCTAGTTGGAGAGAGAAAACATTTTTATATAACACATGCTTTTTAATTCATTTTAATCAAAAAATAAACAAACATTAATGCAAAAATACTCAGTGTTCAACATAGATATCCCTAATGTATTCCATAATAAACATATCATAATCAAATAAAAAGCATTTATCTTCATGATTCATCAAACAACATTCAACAATCTGACAAACAAAATTAAAATTTCAAAGTATGGCATTAAAAGTAAATTCTGGAAGGGAAAAACTGGAATTCAGTTCCCTAGTTTGACCCCCTGTGGTGGGTGCCTTGAAAAGGGCTCCCTCTATCTTTTATTGTAATTGCTCTATTGGAAAAATGAGGCCAAAGTTAGTGAGAGTTCCAAAAAGAAAAATATTCTTTGTTCTGGGGCTTTCAATTAGCCATGTGTCTGGGTCTTATATGGTAAAATAATTCTTTGCCTATGTGGGGCTTGGTTCTCAACCAAGCTTTCCACGTTTCGGCGGTCCTTCAACTTTGTTTTTCGTCCGCCTTCATCAGGGAGTCTTATTTGAAGACCCTGTCTAGATATGAAAAAAGAAAAAAGAAGGGGGGTGATTTTGAATTACCTTTCTCAGAGTTGGTCAGCATATGTCTGACTCAATGTGGTGTGAAAGCTTTGTCCCCTAACCTTCCCCTGCTGAACAGTGGGTGTGAACTGCTGTGGATCAAGGCCTGCCACTTTGCCAGCTGAATTGGAACAAGGCTCCTCCCTGGAGAGGAAGGAAAGCCCTGTGGGTGCCAGTTAAGCGCCCTGGACTGGTAGTGCATAGCAAGCAGGACACACATTTTCCTACATCTCATGGATTGAGACTCACAGCAACACATCCGCTGGTTTCTGACTCACAGTTCAAGAGCAGCTGGAATCCTGTTTCTTCACTTCAAGATGTCTTTGGGATGCCTTGACCATGCTTGACGGCCGTCAAGCTAACACTTGTGCCATCCTGTGAACTTCGAGCTGCTTACCTGCATCTTTGAACCATCTCAACACTGTCTCACACCAGTGAAGAACTTCACCACCTCTACTCGAATGATAGCACACTACTGTGGAAGCCACCGACGCACCGCAAATTCAAGCAGCGCATCGACTGACTTGACTCGACCACCGTCTCAAACCGCTGGAAGTCATTGCTTCACTCACTGACTCAACCGCCGACTCGAACCTCTTGAAACCCACCAATCCGCATCATCTCGAGCACTGCATCCAACGCAGTGCCTTGTCTCGACACCAACTCATCAACGCAACCCAACCCCTTTCGATACCGACTTGACTCAAGAAAGTGCCTAGAAGCACGGTTCAAATCTGTCAGGCACCCAAGGTTAAGAAATAAGGTACTGTGAAGAGGCTCTGTCCCCCTAGGTCACTTTTGGGACATTAGTGACTTTAAAGCCGCTTTCTGTGCCTTTTTCTCCCATTTTCTTGAACACAGACATTGTTCCAACTGAGTGCCTGAAGACACCTGCTCATGTGGCCCGGGTGCTATTTTACAACAGCTTGCATTTTTTGTGTTTCTTTACAGAGGTGGGTTTTCGCTTGTGTTTTTAATTAGGTATTGGTATTTTTATTGCTTAATTCTATATTTGAGTAGAACCTTGACTGGACATCTTTTTACTGGGGACTCTTTCGCTATTGGTGTTCCAGTTGCTAAAGGTATCTCCTGACACCACTCCTGAAGATATAGTCTGACTTCGGCCAACTTTACCATAAGCAGCGAAGGGGGTATATCTTTCGGCTATATCTGTTCTTCTTTATCGGTTGGGATCACTACTGATTTAGTAGTAGTGTGGGTCTGAAGAGGTGCTTCAGCCACTACTCATCCCTGTACTCCTGTAGAGCAGCAGTCATTTTGTTGCACAGCCAGAAACCTGATTTAATTGAACACAAGACGTAGAAACTCAGCAAAACAGAGATGTTTAGAGGCTGATGGAAGGATCTGTCAGTCACTGTCATTCTTCAGAAGCCGACTGCCATCTATCTAAGAAACAATGATTGCCTAACAGGACATGTGTCATGGGAACTGGTGTCTGTTCATCTATCTCCATGAAAGGTTATTACTTCAAGACTGAATGTGTCCTGGGAGAAATGATCTTGGAGCATCAACACGTGCTCAATAAATGCTAATTTGGCTCAACCAATGCTTGCCCGCCCACATACTGCGAACAACTAGACACACCTATTTCTCTTTATATGACATTGTATTCTTATTTCGTTTTTTACTGCTCTGTTATATAGAGGAGAGGCACAGAAATAGGGCCACTCCTTTGACCTGGGAATGCCAGCAAGCCTGGTAGGCCGCCATGAATAAAGGCAGCTGTTTGGTACGCAATCCTTCCTATGTCCCAGTCAGAGACATTTAATTGGAGCGACATAAGAGTCCCTAGCCACCTGTCCTGCCGGATGTGGGCGGATCCCTTGGTTGCAGGGACCAATAACAAATGGTTTAGCTCTCTTTGTTCTAGGCGGTCACAGCTCTGCTTCATCATTAAAAAGGTTTTCAAAATGTAGCGAGCTTTATGCGTGGACACATTTCAGAGAAACGGCTGCTTTGGGGCTGGTCACGTGTCAGCCACGCCTGACATATTAATGAGCGTGCCCCGGCAGTAACAGTCCTTCAGAGGCGCCACCTTGCCTGCGAGACCTAATTTCCCAATAGACCAGTCGCACCTATGCACGCAATGTACTGTTAAGGGTTATGTTAAGATGGCCCTGGCTCCGCATACTGACATTACACATTAATAACCACCTGGGAATTGATTTGTGTAACGATAATTTTCCCAGCCCTCCCCCACCCACGTTCAAGCGCATACCTTGGCATTGACACTTGAATTTCACTTAGCATCTGTCAAGCTATTAATGATAAAATCAATAGCATAAAAACGGAACCGGGGCACAAAAGGCTCTCCGTCTGCCTACCGCCCACATTCCGTGCTCTTTGTCATCTCTCTCGTCCCCAAGGGTATTTTGCTGGATTTAAGGACCCGAGATAGTGTCTGACGCATCAGCACCTGAGTAGCTGACACACACTCTCAGCCCAGCGTTCTTTGCAGAATTAAGCTGCAGACTGCTTAAAGACCACTGACGATCAGCTGCTTCCGGCGGGCTGGATAGAGAACTTTTACGTTTTTGACCAATATGTTAATCCCATTTACAGTTTTGTCGATTCACAAAGGACAACACCTAACAATTGATGGATGTGAAGCTGTGAATTAATCATAATCACGCATAGTTTCTCTGGACATGGTTCCTTTCTATGAATCTTTAGCCCACCACGCCAGCTCAGATGGGAAAATACAATAGGCAAATCAATAATGGAAGCACCTTAAAAAGGGCACTGTCCAGCCCAAAATCCTAGGTAATATGACATTTGCACTGGACCACAAGGACAAGGATAGCACATTAACAATACTCAGGAGACAATCAGAATTCAAATCCGTGTGTTCAAGAATGAGAAAAGCAGAGAAGCCTTATTCATGTTTGCCCAATGGACCTCCAATGACATCACACACCAGACTAGCCCTGCTGCAACTTAGAAAGAAACTAGAGGTCCAGCTGTTTTAAGAACATGTCATCCACCGTAATCCACTAAATGCTATCTGGCACCAGCCTATAAACCTCCCCTAGACATTGCACCCAAAGTATGTGGGGAATCTTCCACTAAAGATTTCTCGGTGTACAGGCTGCCCGGGTCACAATATCTCTTGCCTGTGCGTCCACTTCTGGGCACATTCACTTCTTGCTCACACCCATTCTCTTCACTTTGCGTGGCTTTGGGGCTGGCTCAGGGGCCCCTCAGTGCTGATCATTGGGCGCACTGGCTTCCCTCCCTGCCCTCAGTCAAGTGTGGTTCCCTTATTGTGGCATAATGCGTGGTTCAGAGGGCGGCATAGCCTCATAGTGACAGCCAAAGCATAGTACATAACATGAAAGAAGGGAGCCAATCTCACTGCATATAGTTACCCTCACTGGAGTGGTGCATATGATAGCGGTGCATATGATAAAGTCAATGGGGGTCATCAGGTGTTGGGCTGTGTGGTCAAAATGCATTGTTAATGCTATTAATGCCACATTACCGCTCTGCCCAATCCCGACTTTGGGTGTAAAGTGGGAGGTAAAAACCTCCCCTTTCCGCCCATTTATCGCCCTATTACCACGGCGCAAATTGTGCTGCAGTAATAGCTCCAACGGACTCAATGGGAATGGGGACTTATGGCCCCCCAACCTCGTGCAACTCAGGATCCGGCGCTAATAGTGCCGGATCAAGTTGCCGTAACGCAGTTTGTGCTGGCGGTATCCCAGCGGAATTACTGCTGGGATACCGCCAGACTTTTGATAGAGCCCATTAAATGTCATTGTATGCTTTTAGTTTCCCCTTCCTCATATAATGGAAGTTATCTAACTGTATATCATGTTTCCCCCAAGTGCTCATTTGTTTGTTTGAGTTGATTTGGATTGTGTTAAAGGTAAGGCTTGCACAGACCGACCCAGGAAGTCCATAATTATTCATCTAATTTTCAAGTGGCTGTATTTCCCTCATTATGCATATGTTCTGCATGTAAATTATAGCAGAGCCATCAAATGTAGACAGTTGCATTTGGGATTTATACACTGATTTATACTATTTGCCTTTCCTCCTATTGCTCTACACCACCATTTGATGTAAGTTGTCTCGAGGTTTCACAAGAAATGTTTAGTTAATGTCTTTGGGCCTCATTACACGGAATGCGGTAAGGGTTTACTGGTACCGATAAGGGCACCGGTACCGGTAAACCCTTACCGTCTTACTACGAGACCAATACTAATTAAAGCCAGTACTACATCAGTGATGCTGGCAGTTGTTTTGCTGCTATGTGGGGCGAGCTGCCGTGTGTGTTGTACTATTGGGCACATCCTTGGGCACTCACTTTGCACTTCTCTTGTCAGGCCTACTTCCCCCCACAGAAGCTGTCCACTCTCTACTGTTTGCTAAAGGTGTGCATGACTCATGGAGAGGTGCGTAGAGAAAGGATGCATCTTGTGAAAGGAACGCATGCACTGGGTTTCACACACTGCAAACCTAGTTGTGAAACACGACAGCCCTGTGTCCCCATGAGGTACAGTAACATGGTTCGATGATATGTATGTGCTAGAAAGATAGAATGCCAAGCGTCAATCAGAAGGACATGAAGTGAGGGGATGCAGCGGTTTACAGGCAAAGGATAAAGGTCAGGGAGAGAAAGGCGGGCCCAGTCTTTATGTGTTAGTGGATCCACAGCTGTGCTCGCATTGAAGCTATATTTCTGTGAGTTTCACAAGATCTGACCTTCGTGATTCCTCTGTTGAGTCCATGGCTCTGCATCCCTTCATTGCCTCTGCTATATTCTATTAGCTATCTGCAATCTTCCTAACTAAACAGGTTACACATAAAAGTGACAAGCATGTGGCACCCTGTATGGTCCTGTCCTCAAATTACACTCAGTACTTACCCTGTTTTTGAGCACTCCAGATAGGGAACCAGTGAGTTGCCATGGTTCACACATGTTGGTCCAGTGTAGAAGTCTGAAAAAAACGAGTGTCCTAGTTTTACCCTGTCAATAACTAATCTAATTGACCACACCTCGTTCCATTGGTGCCTAGTTATATAGATATATGAGGCTTGGGTCCACCAGTATTTAATGCTGATGGGCTCAAGGGGAGCCATGCTTCAATGTCTACATGGCCCCTCTGGCCCACAGGATCTCTGCCTTCACCTCCAACTTTCGGTGCTATGCGTATGCCACAAAGCTCTCTTTCAGGCTACCCTCATCCTCGCTCATTCCTGACTGTCTGCAATTCAGTCTTGGTGTGCTGCAAACAATCTCTGCCTCCATGCCAGCAAGGCAGAGATCATCCTCATCGGGACCCTTGCTCCCGCTTTCCCACTTTTACTCTGGCCGGCCTCCCTTGGCCCTGAGCCCTCACTCACTAGTGAGGCAAAAAATCTAGGGGTCATCTTCGACTCCACTCTCTCCTTCTCCTCTCTCATCTCGGACTTCTCTAAAAAGTCCCACTACCAGCTGTGTCTCCTCAGATGTACTCTAGCTTTTCTCACTTTCCTCCAGATGCTTACAGTCTCCAGAGCCCTGGTTCTTCCTAGACTGGATTGCTGCAACAGTCTCTTTCTCAATCTTTCTACTTCTACTCTCTAACCTCTTTAATTTATCCAGAACAGAACTGCAAGACTTATCCTTGGCCTCAAGCCAAGGGACAGCATCTCTCTGGCGCTGAAATCCCTCCACTGGCTCCCTCCACTGGCTCCCCGTGGCTGCAAGGATCAAGTTCAAGATGATCTGCATAATCCACAAGGCTTTCTGGGGACAGGGCCGGTACTACCTACAACTCTCTCTCCCGAAATACTCTCCTTCTAGAGCCCTACACTCATCCTCTTCCAACTCTTTGCGGGTGATTCGTTTTTCCAAACAGAGATTTGGGAGTATATCTTTATCCTCTGCATTTGCCTCCCTCTTGAACAACCTCCCTGCCTCCTTCCGTCTTGAGCCTGATCTCCTTAAATTCCGGAAACTCCTCAAGACCTTCCTATTCTCTTCCTCTTTCTTTCTCCCTCTCCCTTGCTAACCTCCTCCCTATTCACACCTACTTCCCTCCTCCTTCTCTTCCCTAACGCCGCTCTGTTTCGCTGACTGGTCGCCTGGTGCACCTCCAGAGCCAAATAGGTCTCAGGCTTTCGCGCCAGTCCTTGCACTTGCCCCCAGGTCTCTGCACTCTGCTCACCACTACTGCACTTCTGGAATTCGTTCCATGAGAAGGGTAACCTCTTTGCACTTAACCCAGGGCCCTGCTGGACTGGGCGCCCTTGTTCCCTTCCCCCTCCCTTTCACTTCCTGCCTGCACTCTTGCATAACCTAGAATGCACTAGGCCTAGTTCACCGAAGCCTAGTATGGTAGATTTTTTGTTCTGTATGTTATTCACCTTTTCTTCCCCCCTTATCACCTCACTCTTTGTCATGCACTTTCACTATCTGAAACGTCATTTGCCTAGTACGGTAGTTTAAGGACGGTATGTTTTTCACCCTCTGGTCCCCCCTTTTCTCACCTCCCTTCTTGTCATGCACTTGCACGTGTAATAACGCCGTCAGGCATTTTTGTTAGATCATCTGGAAACTTCAAGATCTAAGAATGACTCTGTATTCCGTTGTTCCCTTCCCGCCTTGAAGAGCTTTGAAGCACTTCACTTGTGCATACGCACTTTACAAATAAATTATTACAATTACAATTACAATTCTGGAAGCCACATAATCAAGATCTTCTTTGCAGAGGCTTTTCAGCCTGCTGGTCTGGTGCTGGGCAAGAGCATCTCAGCTAACACAATGCACTGCAATACATGGGTATACCTGGCGGACCCCTCACACCAATAAGCCTCCCACTTGCTGGATTGATGTCCTCCCTCCTCTGACATCGAAAGGCATAGGGGTACTCTCGGCACCATGAGGGCATATATATGAAACATGATTGCATCTCTTGCAATGCCTTGATCTGGAGAACACTAAAGACACCTCCCCACCTGTTCCAGCCCCCAGCGCTGACTTTACCAGGCCTCCCTGCACAGAGGCCTAGCCTGCATGCTGACTCTTGTTTACAGAGGGGGGATTGTGGGCGTTAGGATCATACTATTGTTTCTCAACATGTTTCTACCACGAATTATATTTTGACAGGTTAGCTCATTATGTGATTTGTATACAAACAGTCATCTTTAAACAGTCGAATATTACTTTAATTCTGATAAGCTAAACATTAAGATATCAGTATGAACTAGACCTGGTTAGATATTTGATCAAGTACATACATTGCAGACATAGATCAAACCCCGGCTTCACCTAAGGGGCTGACGTTGAGCCTTCATTTAATGTGTGTGTGTTTTATATGACACAATTCGGAGAGTCTAGAAGGGGTTCACATCCCAAATAAATGCTATTTTTAAAAAAAGTCACTCATGGTTTATTAGACTGTATTGTACGATTGGCATAGTCAGCAATAATGGCTTTGGGATAGTGAAAATGTTTTCTTTTTTGGAGCGCATTCACCATGCAAAGTAACACTTGCTTGTGGATCTTGGCTATAGTTGGTGTTGCTGAGTGCTAAGAGAAGTCTAAGGGAATTAAACTGAGGAAACATATTTATGGTCAACTCTTGGATTCAGCAAAATCCTTAGGCTTTACTATTGACAACAATGACAGCATCAACATTGAAAGCACAGCCTGCTTCTTGAAACACATAGCCAAGAAGGCCCAGACAGCCTGGCTCCAAATCGCCACCCTTAGCAAAATCAAACCATTCATCTCACTGTAGGACCTCAGAACATAGTGCAGGCCCGTTTGGTCTTGCACATTCATGGAGGAACTGCAATCCTGACAGTGCTCCCAACCACTCTTCGGGCATCACTAAAAGAAGTGCACCAACTGCAGGCCGTCTTGCTATGGAGGGTGGCAATTTGACAGAATCACCCCTGTCCTATGTGAACTACATTGGTTTTCTCTCAAGGTCAGGATACTGTTGAATACTGCAACTATCATCTACAAAGCAGTTAGGAGTATCACACCGGCGTACCTGGAATCTAAGCTCCACATATCTTGGTGTGAGGACTTGGAATTGGGGTGCTGGTTTGTGGCATTGTGGCAAGAGTCATGATCTCAGGGTTCATAGGTTCTGGTGGTGTCAGGCAGTGGGAAACTGCCATTGGAGGGGAAAACTACACTTCCCAGTAGGCATCACGTGTTCAGCTACGTGAGAGAAGGCTGCCTTGACAGCCTATTTAGTCATGCCCTGGCCCGTGCTGCTTGCTGGTGATTTTGGAATTATGATTGAATGGGCCTAGGTGCGGGCAGGTGTGGACGCCAAGTTGTGGGTGAGCGTATGTGGTGAGCAGCGGCAGAGAGGCAGCAGCAGGCATTTCGGGAATGCAGGGTGGCGGTCCACTCACTGAGAACGTGGGAGTCTGAACTACAATGCGTTCCACCGCCTGCTGAGGCATGGGGAGTCGGTGTGCTGATTCACAACTGCTGCAGCACAATTCTCTTTTTCTACTGTGCCTGGGGTACCACGGACGGGTCCCCAGGTGAAAGATTAGTACACCATCAAATTCTTGAGGCAAAACTGTGGGGGCAAGGGCAAAAACTCATGCTAGCAATTACGGTCATGATGTGAGGGACACGTCTCCTCCCAAGAGCCAGTGCGGAAGTCGTGTCGGACAGGGGCACTGCTATTTCATTTGCTTCGCTACTCATGCAACGCTTCTGTTGTTTGCCCTCATGTATAATGTTGGTTGCTTCTCAGTCCTTACGGATGTCATTAAATGTGCTTATCTGTGCTTGTACATTGTCTGGAAACCATCTGCTGCTACCTGGGTCATGATTATAGGAACATGTTGAGACAGGAGGTCAGGGATGTTAGAACTGGGGCTCTTGATTAAGGGCATTCAAGTTTCATGGCCAGTAGACTACAGGAGACTCATGAACTACAGTGAATGTGTATGTTTTGTGTCTTCCCTAGTTCCCCCATCCCTATCCATTCACGTTTCCTAACCCTCTTTCCGGTTTCCCTCATTCCCCCTATCTATCCACAACTTCTCCTTAACCCTTTTCCCCCCACTGGCTTCCATGTAGTTAACTGCATTTCCTGAAACCAGGCACCCGTGCTAACCTATGGTGGCGGGTCTACTTCCATTTGGCTTTCGTGGTCAGGGTGAAGTTTTGTGTTTTTTTCTGTGGGTCTGATACTGGTGGCACACGCTTCTCGTGCAGCAAATCAATCAACCGGCTTGCATCACAACTCTGCAACTAGAGGACCTACAAACAAAGATTCTCTTGTCACCCACCGCCCTCTGGAACTTGATCCCAGTATCTGCTTGGGATGCTTCTACAATTCTTCCATTTCGCAAATCTCTCAGAACATGGCTTTTTCAACAATACCTGGCTAAGGACTGTTCCAAAGGAATGCACAGACTGCAACTCTCAGTACTGCTCTGCTGTTAAAAGATGCCAGCACAAATGGTGGTTACCCGCTGCTCTCGAGCTAGGTGTGCACTTTAAACAATAAAAGTAAAATACAAAATAAAATAGATATACGTTCAATTGAGTGCATAATTATATGAAAATAGATTACACTGTAGCAATAAACACTTTTGAAGATGCACAATCTAGGCAAGTGTACCTAAAACAATGAGCATATGCATGGGATAATGAAAGTGAACCCTATTGCAAATGGACATTTATTTTGCTAAGTCTACCTATTAATTTTAATTGCTTTAATTATAAGTTAATGAAAACATCTTTTTTTCTGTATTGCAATGCTTTTATAATGTTGGGGTGGCATTGCAATGAAGGGCTTGTGGTGTGGGAATTCATTCTAGTGTTTCACCGTGGGGGCAATACTGTCTAGAAACTGCCCTTGTAGAGGGTGCACGGTGAGTGCAGGAGGAGGGACAAGTTCTATTTTAGCAACAATGCTATGATCTGAGGGCTGTAACGTATGATTTCTAGCATGGGCCTTTACCAGCTTCTACGGTCTAAAGAATGTGGCATTATGGCTATTAGCTCCCTTGGGAAAGTTCCCAGGGTGCCAAGGGTGATGTGACTGGGGAAGAACATGGACTGTGGTAAGCTGATAACTCAAGAATTGGGTTTATGTGTAAAAACCTGGCCTCCATGCACATGGAAGCTGGGGTACTGAGCAGAGTCCCTCAGCCATTGTGTGACATGGGCATCAAGGTACCAGTGGGGGCAGGGGCCAGACATTGAAGATGGGCCTGTAGGGTGCAGCATTGGGCGAAGGCAAGGAGGAGCAGGGTGAGAGAGCAGGAAGTGGGAAGGAGCGCAGAAGGGGTGCAAGGTCTGTCTGGGAGCAAACTAACAAATGGAAAACCAGCGTCAAGGCCTCGCCCAGCAGCTTCAGAGGCAGGCTGGCATCTGTGAATAATGCCTTCTTTCCCGGGAAGCTGATTTCCTGGCACAGATTCCCTAGTTGCTAATAACCATGGAGTCTCCATGCTACTGTAGTGGCCCCACCATTTGATTTGATTGGTTAGGTACTTTTGTTTTGCCAGAAGAATCAAGGGAAGAGAGCTTTATATTTTTGGAGCTTCGGGATTAAAGACTTCTTTCTCTTCGACACTTACACTTGGCAGACGTGACCTTGCGCAGTTAGTGGTTTACAGAAAGTGAGGGTCTCCAAGTGTGAGTAGGGTACACTTGACTTGCAAGAAGGTGCCAAACCATGCCTCGTACACCGTTATATATCTCACCTCTGTAACCATGTAACATGTATACATCCTTATAACAGCACTGAAATGCCTAAGGGCTGCTTTGAGCGCTACACAAATGTAAAAAATAAAATAAAACATAAATAAAGAAATATATTGTAAACAGTATGATGCAGGAAACAGGAAGTCAGTGGCTGCTCAATTCACAGAGGGCATCTGATTGAGGGCATCTTAGATGCGCACGGTCAGATGCTCCTTTTTCCCCCTTTGCGCATTTGCCTTTTAGAGTGCATCCTGAATTCTCACACATGATGTGCTTTTAAATGCACACAAACCAAGCGAGGGTCTTCCCGCCTGCACCTGTTCTAAACAGGCACGGGGAAGGCGCCAATCATGGCAGGGTCACTTTTGAACCTGCCACGATTCGTTTTTGAAGCTAAACCGTGGCTATCACCCTAGCATTTCCATTCCCAAACGGGTATGGACATTTTTTTTAGTGGTCATTTCACCGAATGAACCCATTAATGGCCCGTTTCGGTGAAATGTGCCCCGTAGTTGCTGGAAGTCTGTCATACATAATGTGTGCAAAGAGATGAATAGCATCATATCTTTGCGCCACTATCAAGCCCCCCCCCCCCCCCCGGAAATGCGCAGGTCACCTTTCAGAATAAGGTGGCCTACGCATTTCTAAAAACAGCGCAAGTGAAATGAGCACATTCCCTGCTCGCCTTTCATTTGCACTATTTTTTGTGAATCTGCCTACAAGTCTCCTGACCTCAGCCGGAGGGGTAAGGACAGCGCAATGGGTTAATACACCTACTGCAGCTATCTACAGTTCCTGGTGAGATGCGGACACAAGTTTGCTTGCTATGCTTGGACCTGTTGTCACTTGGCCCATGTTTAATTCCCAGCACAAGTGACTTATCAACGCTACTACGCCTCAATTCTTTCCCTCGTTTTCTTCTCGACATTTGACAGCAGAGGGGCAGTTGATGTGTGGCGACTACTTAGCCAGATTGCACACAGAAAAGGCACGCAGATACATGGTCGAACATTGGGTTTTGGGTCATATTTAATAGCCCCAATCTCGACGCACTTTTTAAAACTGCTGCAGCCTCGATTAAATAGAGTTTGAGTTCTGATAGAATCGGACACCTTCCCGACACAAGCCAGCTCACAGTGAGTATCGAAAGGAGGCCCACTGGGGAATAGGTAAACACGGGGATTTTACTATTAACCGGGGCATTTGGAAAGCAGAGAGAGCTGAGGTAGAGTCAGTCACATGGCATTGGCAGGCAATACGTGACTGACGGCCTCGACGTTACCTGCATTTCAGATTCACCGGCCTGTCCGGCCTTCTGCAGAAATCCCGTCCAGTCCTGTCCCCCTCACCCCCCTGCCATCAGAGAGGGGCGAGTGGCGCACGTTGTGCTATGGTCCCGTGCACGGCCGTGCTCGTGCTCAAATCGTCTAGATGTTTTTGCAATGTGAGTTTTTTCCTGCAAACCGCAGACTTCTCGGCGTGTGTTTCTGCAGCCCTCCCGCCTCTTTAGTGCACCCTTCCCTCATCCTGTTCTTTTCCCATATAGCCTCTTATTATCTGATTATGATATATGTGCAGGTATCGTGCCTCGTGCCAGCGTATTCCACTTACCCCTCCAGCCCAGGAATTAACCTGTCACAATAAACAGCTGAGCTTTGATCAGGAAATGGGGCGGTGCGGCTGCCTGCATTAAGCAGTGTTTGACAGAGTAATAAGTGCGCTAAATAAATACTAGGTGATTCTATAATGCGCACCTGTCATGCTAATCCTTCCAATTTGGGAAGGGAGGCTCCCTCCGAAACGTCCAAGTTCATTGCTTCGCGATCCTTTTTAAAAACACGTTCTTGGTAGCGCGCCAGGAAGAATGGAAATGGAGGGATTGAGAGCGTGACATAAGCTTCTAGGCACTTACGAATGACCAAACGGAATGTTCCTAAGTCCGAGGACCGGGGACTAGCAGCAATGCTGGAACGTTCAACAAACAATCCATAATACGTGCTCTCACCCCATACAGTGCTTCATTTGTTTGACTTAACACGGTAAATTGTGAAGAGACAATTGCAATTTGCAGTATAAGTCATGCTACCACTGTTGCTTTGCACCTATTCGCACTATTTAAGCTATTCTGCATTTAGCATTGTACTAAACGCTAGCGGTGTTGTGTGCTGCAGTAGTTAAACTCGCCCTGGTCCCGGACTAATTAACTAGTAGCGCTAGTGTGCTCCCTGCGTACCATTTGTATTGATTCATAGACATATTCTCACTCGCTGCCTGTTTGGCGCGCCTGCGTGTTTTGCATTTGACAATGCACCTGCTTTAATACCACCATCATGCTTTTGAGGACCATCCTTACCCTTTATCACTACATGGCCTTACCTTTATCCAACATTGCCCGGCTATTTATTGTGGCATCACCTGCACATCCCACGTGTGCGCTCCCTCCAAACTTCACCCCCCTTACCGCTCTTTCAGCCTTTTGATAGTGTTACTGCACTTCTCCCCTACATTTCAGCCACTGCTCCCACTCGATCCTACAAAGGGTTACCCTGCGACTACCGCCATTGAGCACAACCACATCTGCAACCATACTAACCAGTACCTTAATGACCCTGCTCTTTGGCTGGAACACTTTGCAAGGAAACCCACACCGAATCAACCCTGTTCACTTAATTTCCGAAACAAGAGATTAGGTTCACGATTCTGTCGATATCACACCTGCAACAATTCTAATCACACTACACCCAAACCTCTTTGCACGCCCTCTCCTATCATCAACCTTAAAACCTCCACTCCAGCAGCCAAATCTCAACAGATCAAGGGTGACCTTACTAACGCCAGATCTCTTACGGCCCACGCACTAGACATCGTGGACCTTATCACGTCCCAAGAACTTGACTTTATTGCAATATCCAAAACATGGCTGCATGCCGCATCCGGACCGGCACTGTCCTTGGCCTTACCGCCAGACTACTGTATCACTCGATGCGATCGCAACATTGCCCAAACTAGAGGGGGCGGAGTTGCCTTGATTCATAAAAACTCACTTGGTCTAAGAGTGGCTACAAATTCCAAATTTGTGTCTGCTGAACTACTTTCAGTTAAACTACCACTAATGCCCAACCAAACTGCCACCCTTCACCTCGTCTACAGACCTTCTGGTCCTGCACACTCCTTTGTTGGCGAAATGTCCTCTTTACTTCTTGATAAAACTAAAACCAACTCGCAAATTATCCTCTTAGGTGACCTTAATCTAGGACTTGGTGACCCCAAATACCCCACTGCCACTGACCTGGAGAATGTGCTAACGGACTTTGGCTTCACCCTTCACATTCAAGAACCCACCCAAACCAAAGGGAGGACCCTTGACTGGATAGCCGGCACCAACTGCGACATTAGCGTACTCTCTAACACTCCCTGCTTATGGTCTGACCACCATATCATTACCTTTAATATTGAAGTAGCCCCACACTCTCCTCCTATATTAGCACTAGCCCTCCCCACTAGTAATAAAGGGACATAACTAAAGCAAAATTACTCCCTCTGTTACTCCCTTCTTTCAATACTGCCACACACTCTTGCACAGACCCTACAACCTTAGAAGACACCTACAATCGTATCATGGTCACAGCTCTAAATTCAATCGCCCCAATCAAACTCTGGAAGCCTAAACCTCATGCACATCTCAACTCTTGGTTTACACCTCAGCTAAGAGTGCTCCGCAAAGCTAAACGCTGTGCTGAAAATCACTGGAAACGTCACCCGTCTGATGCGCATAAGGACGGCTTCATCCCTGCCTCCCTCATTTACAAAGATGCTCTTATCCTTGCAAAAAAGGAGTCTCTCAATAACCATATCATGCAAGCAGACTCAAACACGAAAGAACTTTTCAAGATCTTAAAGGAACTTGAATCTCCAACCACCCCCCTGACACCTGTACTAAAGACAGTAAATGGTGCACTTACATTCAGTCTGCTCTACTGAATAAAATCTCTACCTTGCAATACAAAATCTGAAGCTGGACAACCGTCCATGAGCCCCTTTAAGGGCTGCCCTTCCAGCCCATCCCAACATTAAACCTTTTGCTTTCTCCCCCCGCGCTATCGCTGAGGTGGAAGACATTATCAACAGAATTAAACCGTCTAACTGTCAAGGCGATCCTTGCCCTGCTCCCATCATTAAGGATTCTGCCCAAGACCTGGCCCCATTCATCACGCCTTCATTAACTCTTCCTTTAAAACAAGTATTGTCCCAGACAACATTAAGGACTCATGGGTGATCCCACTGCTTAAAAAACCCAAGCATACCCACCAACCTTAGAACTATCACCACTGTCCCGTTCTTGCTTAAAATACTATATTTTACTGCATACCTGCAGATCCAAGACTACTTGGAATCCAACAATCTTCTGGGTCTACGACAATCTGGCTTCCGTCCCAGACATGGCACCGAAACGGCTTTGATAGATTTGAAAACCCAAATCGAGGTCTTGAAAGACAATGGGAAACTAGCCTTGCTACTACTCCTAGACCTTTCCGTGGCCTTTGATCTGGTCAATCACCAAATCCTATGCCAGCACCTCCATTCTGCTGCCCACTTCTCTGACTCAGCCACGGCGTGGATCAAATCCTTTCTGAGTAACAGATCCATGAGGGTCTTCTCCCCCTCAGCAGCTGCTGACCCCGCTCCAATTCACTGCGGCGTCCCTCAAGGATCTTGTGTGTCACCGACACTCTAGAACGTCTTCACTAAACCGCTCTTTGATGAACTTGACTATCTGGGTGTCTCCTACACTAACTATGTTGATGACACCCAGATACTCATTCCCATCACTGGCAACTACATAGTTGACATTAAGGTCTTGGACGATGTTTATCTGGTAATCCAGGCGTGGATGGCCCAACATGAACTGTGTCTTAACGACGATAACACAGAGCTCCTCATCCTGGGCTCCTCTCAACGTCTCATTAATCTAGACTCCTATCAGTCGTTCATCATAGATGGTAACATCATTAAGGTCTCTAAAGACACAAAAACATTAGGTTTCTACCTTGACGCCACTCTGTCTTTGGCACGACAAACAAATGCAGTCAGATCAGCCTCTGCCTACACCTGTAAACTTATCGCAGTTTGCAGACCCTTTCTGACTACACCAAATAGCATCACCCTAGCCAGAACTCTCATCATGTCAAAAATTGACTATTGTAGTGCCCTCTACCTAGGGACTAGCCAAGGGAAGTTGAATAAACTACAAATCACCCAGAACAATGCCATCAGGGCAGCATTAAACATTCCCAGAAACCAACACATTTCTGAATTCAGAACTAACCTACACTGGCTACCTGTCAAGCAGAGAATCTCACTGAAAACACTTGTCCTCACCCACAAATGCTTGGCAAACAAGCCCCCCCTTACCTTTCTAACCGTCTTTCCCTCCACACCTCCACCCGTCCACAAAGAATTGCCCAGACCCACAGCCTATCGATACCCTGGTTCAAACTCCAAAAAGCTGGGGGCAAAAGCTTCCCTGTCCTAGCTTCTAAGTTGTGGAACTCTCTCCCTGCTACCATCAGATCTGAGGACTCATTTAACACCTTTAGGCTGAAAACGAAAACATGGCTCTTTGATCAGAACTGATGCAGTCCTTGATTGCTATATGCCCCACAGTTTCTCAGTCATCTGTTTTACCCTTTGACTCTTTCTAATTTATTGCATATTACACTTGCCTAACCTTTGTTAATGCCATGATTACCTTTTCATTCTCACTCTGTTATACTTCAATCCCACTGAACATAGCTTGTTTATACATGTTTCTGTCATTATATGTCATCATTCTAACTGTTGTTGTAAATATATGTATGCAACTATGTACGTAAATACTTACAAGATTTCGCGCCCTGATGCCTCTGGGCCTTGCGGTGCACGCTATAAATAAAAAATAAATAAATAAACATAACTACACACTGCTCGCTGCAGCAGGCACTCAACCCACTGAGCTATTGTGCTGTCACAAGGTCGCCATGCTCTGCTAAAGAGATCTATAGTCAAGAATGTATTGTTCCAATGACAACCTGTGACAATTATGGAAGGTTGTTAAGCTGTTTTTCTCTGGAAAAAGGAATGTGTTTTGCTTCGGGGGTTTGGCAACTCCAGCCACTTTTGCAGCTAAATGTTATCTTCCCCCTGGCACCGACCGGCCAGGTTCGTATAGTGCATTTGCTACCTTACAGATAGACCTCCCATAGTCCCCTTTATATTTCTCTTCTACCCAGGTCTTAACCCGTCTCCAGACCCTAGGCCACACCCACATAGTGGACCCTTTTTCAGACCCCACTATGTGCTCTTTGAACCCGCTCCACTTCCGAGGCTTGCCTTTTCTCTCTCTAACTTGTTACCCTGTTAGCTCCTTCCCCTGACCCTTCCATGTCCTTCCTATCCAGGTGCAATCAGTGCCTGGGGTGCTCCTATTTCACACTGTCATCTCCCTGAACCAGAAGTCCTTGCCTCCCATAATCCTTAGTATATAGTTTATGGTAATGAGTGAATTTCCCAGAGTGCAAGCTTTCCCTTAGCTACCAACACCTAGGTCAATTTTGCACATAGCACGCAGAAGTGAGACAGAGAGAGAGAGAGAGAGAGAGAGGGAGAGAGAGAGAGTGAGTGAGAGAGAGAGAGAGAGAGAGAGAGAGAGAGAGAGAGAGAGAGAGAATGAATGAATGGGTCCTGCTTGTAAAACGACAGACGTAGGAGTGCAGGGACGTCACTAGGCTGGTCTTCCTTTAATGGCCTACAGTCCAATTCTCTTGACAAAACATCTTTACTCTAACTTTTCGTAGCACCTTTCAATACACACACAAAACCCCAAAAGCAGATACCCAGACCCTAAGGCTGTAGACTTGGGCTCCCCGTTTGGATAACCTACCCCCAAGTGTCTCTGCCAAATCTATAGAAGCAGAACATCACTCGGGCTCTAGGTAAAACCGACCTGCACCCATCAACACAGAGGTTTTCATATCTGATTCTCCAGCTTATCCTACTACCAACCCACCTCCCTCTTTTCCCCGAAATCCACGTGTTACAATCATGCTTTCACAGGCTGTACATCCTGTGAATGTGGTGGGATGCTGAAGGAGGGACTTCCTGTGTAAGGAAGGACTCTCGAAAAACTAAAAAAGATGCTTCCTGTATGGGGCACCCGGTAAACAACGCTAAAGGTGAGACTTCCTTGACAAGTTACACGTAAGCAGTAACAATCTGATACGTTTGCATTGGCCTAGACCAAAGCTAGATGGGAAGATCTATGGTGGGCGGAAATTCCACTCTGAAGGTGACTTTCTTCCCCATATACTGTTACATAGGGATCAGTGTTTGCATTCATACCAAAAATAGTGCAGACCTATTAGCTCCCAGTGAAGGAGTAGCATAGTGCATCTGTAGAGGAGGAGCCAAATACCCCCACTCCAACTGCCCCGCCTACATTACCTGAAACGTATGAACCAAAGTATGTGACGTATACACAACAGTTAAACCAGCAAAGAGAAGAGCTTGGACTCTGTGCAGTACCCATAAGAGTACCTATACCTAAGAGAATATGGGAGGTAAAGTACACATTGAGGAAACCATACTTGCATCCAAGGCAATATGATGACCATTTGAACGAGATTCCTGAAGAAGCAAAGAAACTAAATGACAAGGATGAATGGTGAAGTCATATAAAGTTGAATCGACACCCATTTAGAAAGATAAATGGACCAGAAAGGCTGACCATTTATAAAGAAGAAAGAAGTACCAAGGATAAGTGACATCTTCGGATCAAGATGATTAGACTTATGCCACAGACCTGATGAAGATACTTAGTTTAAACGTGTACAGATGCAATGAAATGCAAGCAGCAAAGCAATCATGAAGCTAGCCACATGCTTTTAAATAGATTAGACTGCAGCAAGCGCCAACATATACATATACACCCCTATAGATACATACAGACAATTAAAGGATGAATGTTTCCACTACGTACATAAGCAGTACTGAACGAAGCAAGAAGGCCTCATTTTAGTGTCACAGTGGAGAAAAGGATTGAATCAAACAGAATCAAAGTTCATCTAAGGAGTGCTATGAGCTAAGAAAGCCAAGGTCTTATCAAACTGGAATTGGCTGACAATGGATACAATTAACTTAATTAATTGAAAGAACAGAAACTCCTGTTCAGAAAGGTCAAGCAAAAAGAAAGACGTCAGAGGACTATTGAAAATAAAATCAAATACACGAAAAGGCTCAATTTCATGGTGTCCAGTCATGTGATAGAAGGAAGTTGGATGAGCGAGATGATTACACCTACTCATGGAAGCCGGCTAGTGCCCATACTCCTTAAAAATTCTCAGAGAACAGTACGAACTCAAGGTCAACTTCAAAGCACTAATTGACACTGGACCATTAAGGTGATGATGGGTGATATATATCTTTTTTTTTTAATTTAACTTTATTGAAATTTTCAAAGACATGGAAAGGGGTATTACAAAACAATTTTCAAAAAACAGATCCAATAGATCATGTACGCTTGAAACAACCCCCCACACTCCGCCAAATAAGAAAGCGTGTAATTTATTCAAAATAACTTCCCCTCTGACTGTCCCCCTCATCCCCGGAACATTTCCAACCCTCGCTCATAACTTAACATGAATTTGAAAAAAGAAAATAAAGACTTGTTTGGGACACATTATAATTTACCTGATAAGTACACTAACACAGGTCATTCAGACACAAAATCCTTTGGGTCATTATGTATGTCTTTTCTGACAGAACAAATTAGAATGTTCTCCTCAGAGGGACAGGCTCGACCTTTCAATTTCAGTTCACAGTTTAATGATTAGTTCCTGGCATGTACTTACAGACAAAGTCTCCCCACAACATGTCACATTGGGTTGACTTTCCATGTAAAGTTGCAGTGATTTTTTCCATGACACATATGTTTGAGGCTACATTTATCCATTCCCCCTTGCCTGGCGTTTGTTCGGACTTCCATTTAATGACTAAAATGGCACGGGCCGCGAATAAAAGGTGGGCTGCTAGGCCCCCAATTTTCTCTCTTTTGTCTTCGCATTGTTCGAATACAAAAAGAACCAAGAAGTGATCTGCAGACCTCGGGACTCCATCGAGGTCTTTGATCCATCCCAGGACTTCATTCCAGTAGACCTTGATTCTGGGACAGGCCCACCACATGTGCCAGTAATCGGCTACTCCACCACATTTACTCCAACATAGTGGGCTATGTGATTGAAACATTCTAGAGAGTCTGAGGGGATCATACTGCCATCTATGTAGTAATTTGATCCCATGAAGTTTATATTGGCTAGCTATAGAGACATGAGGCGCGGCTCTGCACATAGCCCACATGTTTGGATCAATCTCCTCCCCAATATCCCTCGGCCATCTATTCTTCAGGTGCAACGTGGAACCCCTTCCCGCTTCAACCAATTCTCTATACATGACGGATATAAAACCTTTCATTTCTTTTCTAGAGTTCAGGAGCTTTTCAAAGGGGGTGAGCTCTCTATCCAATTTATCTTTCATTCGACCCTTGACAGGACTTTCTTAATCTGCAGGAAATGGAAAACAGGGAGGGGGCCCAGGCCAAGGTTGACACCCAGTTCCGAAATTGTTATAAAAGACTCATTCTTCCAGAGCTGACCTGCCCTCTCCAGACCCGCTTCAAACCAAGATTGAAACTGTGTCATGATGCCTACCTCCAAGGAGCCAGGTCTGACCCAGCAACCCCAGAGGCAGGCATCATTCCCCCCAGGGAAGTGCCAGTGGGCCCAAGCTGGGGCCCTTTGGACACAGTCCTGGCGCCTTAGGCGCCAGGCTCATGTTGGACCTCTGTCCTGGCGCCCTAGGCGCCAGGCTCATAAAGCTAGACATGTGTTCAAGTGTTTTAATGTGCACTTACCTGATGCAGACCATGCTGCTACATCCAGGCCCTCTTGAGGCCTGAATGGAACTACTTTACCTGTGGGACTACTTTCCACCTGGGTGTGGTCGGGGAAGGATACATACCTGATTGGTGGAAGGATACATACCTGGAACTTCTTCCAAAGCTATTTAAACCACGCCCGATCAGCAACTCCCACTTCGCGTTGTTCTGCTCCTCGCAGCTGGACGCTCACCGTGTCAGCTCCTGCATCTGGACTTCAGCCACGCCTGTCAGCATCCTGGGTCACCTGCAAAGGGAGATAAGAGAGAATTGGGGAGAAAGAAGACCTTACCTGCTAAAGCTGCATCACGGAGACATCACACCGACGATCCTGAAAGGGAAGACATCATTTTAAAAGCATTTCGCTTTGATCGCTGCAGCGCTGCATTTCACTCACCTTTCCTGGGCGCCTCCATCTTCAGCAGCGATCATCCGGATCCGCACCCACTTCCCAGAGCCTAGAGAGAAAAAGACAAGAAAACAAGGTGAGAGAAGGAAGGGAAATAGGAAAAGCTCAGTTTCCTTCTAAGACTTAACTGTTGGGTCATTCCCATTTCATTTCGGGTCCTGCCGCTTCCTGGCATTCCGGACCCCGGCCCCTATGGGGAAAAAAGACAAAGACATTGAATGAGCGAATGCAAAGACATTACCTGAACGCCCATCCAGAACTTACCTGTCATTTACTGGAACTGCACGTTTCACTTCGGGTCGGCGCCATATCTCCGGCATTCCGAACCCCGGCCCCTAAGGGGAAAAAGACACATGCATTAGCGCTTGCTGCAATAAGACAATGAACATTATTATTAAGCTTTAACTTTTGAACTTGCAACAGAACTCTTACTGCGCCTCACCTGAATAGTCAAGCTTATTTTGAACTCCCATCAAACCTCAATCCAGTGAAGTAACTGGGTTTCAACGCGCCCCTGCATCAGAAGCAGGATGGAGAACTCATCCTTCCAGACCCTAAGGTGAGACTTCACTGGGAATCGTGGAAGGGTTCGTGGAGGGTTGGAAGGGAGTGGGAGGCTTGAGCATTATTCCGTCAGTAGGTAATACTCCCTTTTCACGCACAGGGGAATATTCCTGCGAGCCAGAAAAGCCAGAGTAGAGGGGCCCTTCCTGTCCATCTTCAGAGTCCTGCGCTTCACCATTGAAGAAGCATCAGCACTCAAAGCCAGACCTGCGCCTCCGTGGGCATCAGGTGAGCGTGACAGAACGCAAAGCCTACCCACAATTTCCCACCCGGGCGCTATGGAGACTTCCGAGACAGATCAGCTGGCCCAGCTTTTGGGGGAATTACGGGCAGAAGTGCACTCAGCCCGCCAGGAGACTAACGCTCTCAAAAGAGAACTGATCCTATCCAAGGAAAGAACAGATGACCTGGCCAAAAGGTTATTGCAGGCCCAGGCAGGGCATACTCCTTTACCTAATTCCGGAGGTACTTCCACATCAATGGGTTTGAACAACCCGGTACAAATCAATCTACCTGGACACATGCCTTTGGCCCCGCCTGAACGTTTTGCGGGTGATCCCAAGAAATATGCCGTCTTTATGAACCAATGTCGTTTACACTTTCTATGCAGACCCCGGGGCCTTCTCTAACAACCAGACCAAGGTAGCCTTTATACTATCTTACCTCAGTGGCAGTGCTGCCGATTGGTCTATTCCATTGGTAAATCAGGATGATCCCATTCTCCAGGATTTTCAGGGCTTCCAGGCCAGCATGGAAAGATTGTTTGCTCGACATTCTCAAGGACAGGCCCTTGATAACGAACTGCTATCCTTACGACAAGGTAATCAGGATCTCCTGTCCTACGTTTAATAGACTGGTTGTGGAAACTGGATGGCCAGAAAACAAAAGGATCACATTGTTTCATCGAGGCCTGCGCAGAGAGCTTAAGGATGTTCTAGCTCAGATAGTAGATCCACCCCAGGTCTGCGCAGACTACATAGACTTGGTGGTTCAACTTGATCACAGACTTCAAAATAGAAAAGCAGATCGGTTCAAGTACGAAACCAGAGTACCGATCAAAACCCACGCTAACTCCAAGAGTACCGACGTATCCGAACCTATGCAAATCGTCGGTGTTAAAGGACCATTAACGCAGAAGGAACGAGAGAGAAGGCGGCAAATGCAACTTTGTCTGTATTGCAGGACTTCCGGTCACTTTCTTCGAAATTCTCCGGTTAAACCACCTAAGAAGGTGGTTGGAGCCACTGATAACGATTTATTGACACCTGATTCGGGAAACGACCTAGCCCGACAAGCGTAGGGGTCCGCTTGCCGAGCTTGAAAACAAACTGTTTGACCTCGCATTTTGTCATGCCAATGGTGCTCGTGGACCCAAAACAGCCTCAGCAGTTGCATGCTATAAAAGCATACATCGACAGTGGAGCTATTGGAAATTACATAGACCGTGAATTGGCTTCCAGGATTAAGCTCCCTCTCCGCCCGAAAGTAACCCAAGATGTCATTACTACAGTAGCTGGAACCGAAATAGCCTCAGGGCCTGCAACGCATTCCATTGTTGAAATGACACTGGTGGGTCAGGATGGATATCGGGAAGCAATCGTGTTTGATGTGATCAAGGCCCCACAATTTCAAGTAATTCTTGGAATTCCTTGGTTAGAAACACATAATCCCAGAATTGACTGGCGAGCAAAGAAGATAAGTTTTCCTGATTGTGAACCAACTTGTTATCCAAGAAATCCAGTTATGGGTCTGGCCTCAGCAACTTCCACCCCTGTACAGCTACCGTCAGAATACCAAGAATTCCAAGATGTTTTTCAGGAGGAACAGGCTAACACGTTACCTCCCCATCGGTCTTATGATTGCCAAATCGATCTGGTACCCAATGCTCAACTACCTTGTAGTAGGATTTATGCTCTTACGGAACCTGAGAACCTGAATTTGCATCAGTATTTAGATCAGTACCTAGCCAATGGTTTTATTCGCCCGTCCAAGTCTCCTGTCTCCTCAGCTCTGTTCTTCGTGCCGAAAAAAGAGGGCGACCTTAGAACATGTATAGACTATCGTGCCCTAAATCAAATAACGATTAAGAATCGTTATCTTCTGCCCCTGATCCCTGAGCTTATCGACCAGGTGAAAGACGCTTGTGTGTACACCAAGTTAGATCTCCGAGGAGCTTATCACCCGGTGCGTATAAAAGAAGGCGACGAATGGAAGACTGCATTCCGCACCAAATTTGGGCTCTTCGAATATCAGGTGATGCCCTTCGGTTTGTGTAATGCACCTGCCGCCTTTCAGTACTTTATGAATGATGTTCTTCGGGAACTTATCAATGTCTGTGTCATTGTTTATATTGACGACATCCTGGTGTACTCCTCTTCAGAATCCGATCACAGAAAACATGTTAGGTCAGTTCTTGAGAAATTGCGCCAGCACAGACTATTTGCAAAGCTCAAAAAATGTGTTTTTCATACCACAGAAGTTGAGTTTCTCGGATTCATCCTGACACCTCTAGGAGTCCGAATGGACTCGCGAAAGGTGGACGCCATCCTCAAATGGCCATCTCCTAGCTCGGTGAAGGGAGTTCAGAGCATGCTCTGCTTCACCAATTTCTATCGAAGATTCATCCCGGAATTTTCCCGAACAGTCCAACCCATCACAGCTCTCCTAAAGAAAAACAAACGCGTTGAATGGACTCTTGAGGCCGAACAAGCCTTGCAGGACCTGAAAACCAAATTCAACTCTGCACCTGTATTGAAGCACCCGCACCCAGATCTCCCTTACATTGTGGAAACCGACGCATCCAGTTCGGCCATGGGAGCTGTCCTGTCGCAAAGAGACCCAGAAACTAACCAACTACACCCTGTGGCCTTTTGGTCCAGGAAATGTTCTCCTCCTGAAATCAACTACGCAATTACCGTCAAAGAGTTACTGGCTATTAAATCTGCTTTCAAGGCTTGGCGTCACTACCTTCCCGGGGCAAGACACACCATCACCGTAATTACGGACCACAGAAATTTACAGTATTTAAAGACGGCCAAAGCTCAATCTTCACGACATCTCCGATGGGCTCTATTCTTTGCAGAATTTGATTTTGTAATTACCTATCGCCCTGGCTGCAAGAATGGTAAGGCGGACGCCTTATCCCGGATTGGCATGGAAGAACCCAATTCGAGTTTAGAACCTGTGCCAATCATACCTGAACAAAGAATCTTAGGCCTAACTTCATTGCAAACTATTGAGGACATCCAAACGCAAGTAAAACAACTTCTAGACTCTTCAGCCTTACTGGAATGGAGTCAAAAGGGTCCTCATTACACCGTTAAGGATGATTTACCCTACTTCCAGGAGCGGTTGTTTCTGCCAAGTAATGAATTGCAAGAACTTGTTATTGCCCATCATCATGAATCATTAATGGAAGGACACCCTGGTATCGCTAAAACGGAGGAAAAAATCAAACGCCACTTCTAGTGGCCTTCTTGGAGAAAAGACATAAAGTCTTTTGTATTGTCTTGAGGAATTTGCGCCCAAAACAAGGGTCAAAAGAAAAGGCCAGCCGGCCTACTTCAACCCTTGGATATTCCACCGGCACCATGGCACACCTTGTCAATGGACTTTATAACTGACCTGCCTCCTTGTGCTGGTTACAACACTATCCTTGTAATTGTGGATCTATTCTCCAAAATGGCCCATTTTATCCCTTTAAAAGGTTTGCCTTCAGCTTCCACCTTGGCCAAGGAATTTCTGGAGAATATAGTTTGCATACATGGTTTCCCTTCCATATTAGTCTCGGATCGTGGAAGTCAATTTATCTCCCATTTTTGGAAGAAGTGTTGCCAACTAGCACAAATAGATGTGCGGTTATCCACCAGCCACCACCCCCAGACCGACGGACAAACCAAGAGAACCAATCAGACTCTCAAGCAATATCTTCGGTGCATGTTATACCAATCCGAGTTAAATTGGAAAAACATCCTTTGGATCGCAGAATATGCATACAACAATTCAGTGCATTCTGGAACCGGACAAACTCCTTTTTATACTTTGTATGGTCACCATCCTCGGACCTCTGACCTAAATCCACCTATTACCCTGGAAATGCCTGCAGTAAATCATCTGCATTCCACAATAACCCAAGCCTTCAAAGAAGCTGCAACTCATTTACAGCAAGCCAAGAAAAAGTATAAAGAAAACGCTGATTTGCACCGAAGTAAAACTCCTCCTTACCAAGTAGGAGACCAGGTATGGCTAGCAACAAAACATTTACCCCTCAAGGGCCCGCGAACCTTCAATCCCAGATTCATAGGACCTTATCCCATCAAGGCTATAATCAATCCGGTGGCCTTTAAACTGGATTTACCGTCTAACATGCGTATTCATCCAGTTTTTCATGCTTCACTTTTGAAACCAGTACAACCAGGGACCCGACTGTCCAAGCATCCAGACCCAGTTCAAATTGAAGGGGAATTAGAATTCGAAGTTAAAGACATTTTAGACTCCAAGGTGTTGAAGTCAAAACTCTTCTATCTTGTTGACTGGAAGGAATATGGACCTCAGGAGAGATCGTGGGAGCCTAGTAACCATGTTCACGCACCTCGATTAATACAAGTGTTCCACCGGAGATTTTCGAACAAGCCAAAACCCCCGGAGGGAACAACCTTGGGAGGGGCCTTGAGGGGGGGTACTGTCATGATGCCTACCTCCAAGGAGCCAGGTCCGACCCAGCAACCCCAGAGGCAGGCATCATTCCCCCCAGGGAAGTGCCAGTGGGCCCAAGCTGGGGCCCTTTGGACACAGTCCTGGCGCCTTAGGCGCCAGGCTCATGTTGGACCCCTGTCCTGGCGCCTTAGGCGCCAGGCTCATAAAGCTAGACATGTGTTCAAGTGTTTTAATGTGCACTTACCTGATGCAGACCATGCTGCTACATCCAGGCCCTCTTGAGGCCTGAATGGAACTACTTTACCTGTGGGACTACTTTCCACCTGGGTGTGGTCGGGGAAGGATACATACCTGATCGGTGGAAGGATACATACCTGGAACTTCTTCCAAAGCTATTTAAACCACGCCCGATCAGCAACTCACGCTTCGCGTTGTTCTGCTCCTTGCAGCTGGACGCTCACCGTGTCAGCTCCTGCATCTGGACTTCAGCCACGCCTGTCAGCATCCTGGGTCACCTGCAAAGGGAGATAAGAGAGAATTGGAGAGAAATAAGACCTTACCTGCTAAAGCTGCATCACGGAGACATCACACCGACGATCCTGAAAGGGAAGACATCATTTTAAAAGCATTTCGCTTCGATCGCTGCAGCGCTGCATTTCACTCACCTTTCCTGGGCGCCTCCATCTTCAGCAGCGATCATCCGGATCCACACCCACTTCCCAGAGCCTAGAGAGAAAAAGACAAGAAAACAAGGTGAGAGTAGGAAGGGAAATAGGAAAAGCTCAGTTTCCTTCTAAGACTTACCTGTTGGGTCATTCCCATTTCATTTCGGGTTCTGCCGCTTCCTGGCATTCCGGACCCCGGCCCCTATGGGGAAAAAAGACAAAGACATTGAATGAGCAAATGCAAAGACATTACCTGAATGCTCATCCAGAACTTACCTGTCATTTACTGGAACTGCACGTTTCACTTCGGGTCGGCGCCATATCTCCGGCATTCCGAACCCCGGCCCCTAAGGGGAAAAAGACACAAGCATTAGCGCTTGCTGCAATAAGACAATGAACATTATTATTAAGCTTGAACTTTTGAACTTGCAACAGAACTCTTACTGCGCCTCACCTGAATAGTCAAGCTTATTTTGAACTCCCATCAAACCTCAATCCAGTGAAGTAACTGGGTTTCAACGCGCCCCTGCATCAGAAGCAGAATGGAGAACTCATCCTTCCAGACCCTAAGGTGAGACTTCACAGGGAATCGTGGAAGGGTATCGTGGAGGGTTGGAAGGGAGTGGGAGGCTTGAGCATTATTCCGTCAGTAGGTAATACTCCCTTTTCACGCACAGGGGAATATTCCTGCGAGCCAGAAAAGCCAGAGTAGAGGTTCCCTTCCTGTCCATCTTCAGAGTCCTGCGCTTCACCATTGAAGAATCATCAGCACTCGAAGCCAGACCTGCGCCTCCGTGGGAATCAGGTGAGCGTGACAACTGTCTAGATTAGGAATATTCTCTCTAATACCTGGAGCCCATAGATGACTCAGAGGGGACGGCCATGAAGTTATTCCCAGCATTTCTCTTCTCTCCCTCCATATTTCCCAAATTGTTCCCATTATCGGGTGCTCTCTTAGTCTCCGTACTAATTTGTTTCTCGGGACCCATAACCATTCAGAGACCGTTGCGAATAGTGATTGTCCATCGCCATCCATGATGGGTGACATTTTAATTGGTGGGAAGCTGGTGCTAAAATGAGCTCACCGACACCTGGTTGTTCAGTCTGCGTGCTGCTAAACGTAGATGGAAAAGTACTGATGGGGGTTAGAAGTCAACCAATTATAGGGGACCACGTAATTGGGGGTCCTATAGTGTGTGTAGCCAATGGGACGTCGTACATTTAGTGACGTTCATAGTGGCCATTTTGAAGGGAGGGCTTAGTCGCCCCACCTGATGTTAACTATCCAATTACCTCTTTCTGTTACTCTATACAGATATAGAACCTATGCTTAGTTATTCTCTTAGAACCAATCCCAACGCCCAACGCTTTTCTAGAAGGTTTGCAGTTTGCCACGTAGGATGACGCTGGTAATGATGCAGGTCAGCACATCAGTGATGACCACTTTTGGGTACAAAAGCCCAGGTTTTTTATGAAGTAGTAGAGTCAGAGTATCGAGCGATTGCTGATGTTCGTTGTACTCCCTGTTTTAGATACTTGACATTAAAACAGACAAACTTTGAATGGAGAATACCAAAGCGTCGGCAGAACTACGCAGAAAGCGCCACCCAGCAATGAAGATGGGACCCCCCACGGGCGCCGCCATCGGACCCCAGTAAAAAGGCAGAGGACAGTGGAGTGCCCCACAATGGATGCAAGAGAGGTGAGGAGCCGGAGCACATCCAGCAACGAAGCGGAGATCCCAGGAGGCCAGCGAGACACCAGGACACGGCGGGGACTCCAGAGGAGAGGCAGCAGCGAGAGAGGGGGTGATCCAGCCAGAGACCCGAATCAGTGCACACATCCACCCTTCCACGACCACAGCGCACGTAGCAGAGTGGAAAAGGATTCCCGGGACAACCAGAAGGCCCGGAATTCTCCAGCAAGAAAGCCACGGGAGGAGTGGGCAACGGGACCACAAATAAGACAGAGGTAATTACAGAAGGGATATGCAGCGATGCAGAGACCCGCACCGGTGGAATAAAAAGGTGTGGAGGGGGCACTAAGGGAGCGATAAGGAACAAATATAGAATGGGGAGCACCCCCACAGGCTAAACAAAGAACCGGGCCCCCAGAAATACTGTGACAAAACGGAGGGACCCCTCCCCCGCCCCTCTACTCAGAGCGCAATGCTCTTCCAGTCTGAAGGGGTCCACGGGGCGATCCAGTCCCGAAACATACAATTCCGATGCGGAACAAGCGGTGTGGGGTGGCAAGTCAAGACAGTAAGAGAGATACAAAGCCATAGGAGGGAAAAATCACTAAATGAAAGAGAAGCCGCACACCCCCGAAAAATAACCAGAATTAGAGGGGTGCATACCACCACCTCCAAATACAAATAGGAGGGCAACACAAAGTCACAGACGGTACAAAACGATAGACCTTCGTTCAGACAGAGGGGGCACACATGTCCAAATCCAGGGGGAAGCAAGTACAGGCCACAAACGTCAAGTCAAAGCAAGACCAAAACCTGGATAGGCTTTGGGGAATGAACACACCGGCACCATAGAAGAACATGGTTCAAAAAGGAAAGGGGGAGCATGATCAGAAGAATAAGAGAACGCAGATATGACTATCTAGGAGGACATGAAAGAATGGTTCAAAGAGTTCCAGGAACAATTCATGAACTCCATGCACACACAATTTGAATCAATAAAGGGTGAAATGAAGCAGGCAGTGCAGGATCTGAATACGGACATAGGGAAGCTAGGGGAAAGAACAGATGCCCTGGAAAAGTCAGCACAGAACCTGGATGACGAGACACAACAATATGCAGAAACGCAAGAGAGATTAGTGACGATTTCCCATAATCTAGAAATCCAATGCAAGGATCTGGAAAATCGATCTCGCAGATCCAACACACAAATCAAAAATCTGGCAGAATCAGTGGAGGATAAAGACCTTAAATATGCGGTGCAACAAGTCTTCTGTGACATAATAGAGGAGGAGGAAGCATCAGTGATACAGATAGACAGGATACACAGGGTAGGACCACGTTGCACAGGTGAACCCGGAGCCCGGCCCAGAGATGTCCTAGTGGCGATGGCCTCGTACCCACAAAAGGAGCAGATATTGCAGAAAGCACGGACCATGGACCATATCAGGATGAATGGAAAAGATAAACAACTATACCAGGACTTAGCACAATCAACCCTCCAGAAACATCGGGAGATGTCCCCAGTAACAAAAGAACTAATGGCAAAACAGATCCGCTACAAATGGACCTTCCCCTTTGGCCTGCTCTTCACTTGGGAGGGCAAACAACAGAGAGTGACCACATGAGAGGAAGGAGAACGTATCTTGAACATGCAAGAAAGGGAAGGAACACAAGCAAGAGGGGGAGAGCGGATACCAGGGAGAAGAGCCCCAAGAGGATGGGACTCAATAAACCCAAAACCAAGACACCCCACGAAACTAAAGGATACAAAATGAGGCACGTCAATCGCAGACAGAAGAACAAGAACATGAAGATCATCTAACTCTGACATAACATCAAAGATAAGGAATGACCGTTGGAGTGAGCTTGGCCTATCCATTGGCAGGAAAATTAATGCTATTAAGATGATTTTAGCTCCAAAGTTAAATTACATTCTGAATATGATCCCCCTTCCTATCTGTAAACGGAATTGGAAAATGATTCCAAGTATTCTGCAGAACTTTTTATGGAATAGGAAAACACCAAGATTAAAAATATGGAAGTTGCAGCTGCAAGAGGAGAGAGGGGGATTGAATGTCCCAAATTTCGAACTATATCATCAAGCATTTTCATTGAGGCATGTCCTGCCCTTTTTGGAAGATATGGAAGATGAATGGGCCATGGCTGAGGCAAAGGGTGCTGGCCCCTTGTGCCCCGGGCTCTCCTTTCCACTGTCACGACAGATCGGGAAAACGTTTCTGTTCTAACAAGTTTCCTTAGAACCACATGGAGATCATATGAACAGTCTGCCGGGTTTATGCCTGGTAAGACGGGTATGTCATCAATCTGGTTGAACCCGGATATCAAACTGAACAATAAGACCTTGTTCTGGCCAGAGTGGTTCGCAGCAGGGATTGTTAAAGTTGAAGATCTTTTCGATGGGACCGCTTGGAAAACATTTCGGATTTTGAAACTAGAGTTTGAATTACTTACAGGTGCTTATGGCGAATACAGAAAGTTAAGGAGAGCTGTGAACATTCGATCTTTGGTTATCTCTGATTTGGCTCTAACTATTCAACAGATTGGCAGAAGTGATCATTCAGCATCTAAAATGTATAAAATGTTGAGTGGTTTCACTAATGCTAATGCGACGCTCCAGGACAAATGGTCTTGCTATCTGAGAGAAGAGATGACTGCAGAGAGGTGGAGTGACTTATGTAGGAATATTAAAAGAATGTCCCTGAATGTTGGAGAGAGATCCAGACAAGTAATGCTCTTGAATAGAGTTTTCTGGACACCAGTAAGACTTAAGGAACAAAATTTAACAGAGTCAGACAGCTGTTGGGGATGTGGTCACTTTCGTAGCAATGTGGAACACATGCTATGGGAGTGTCACAGGGTGAGGAATTTCTGGTCGGATGTGACAAGTATGATGAACAAGGTTGTCAATGCAGATTTGGAATTTGACTTTGAAACTCTAATACTGGGGGAATCCACCATGCTGGACGACTTAGGGAAACATCAGATTACATGGATTTTACGTGGGGCTATGATGGCGAAAAAACTGATCCTGAGAAATTGGAAATCAGATGTTCACCCGAAGTTGAACATGTGGATGGAGGAGATGTATCGCACGAGCAATATTGAAAATGTGATATATTCTGCGAATGGGGAAGGACGTATTTTTGATAAAATATGGAAGGCCTTTTTGGATAAGGGTTAGTCAGTTGTTGGAGCTTCCTGTGTTGAGTTTACCTGTAATCAGATAAGTAGACATGCATGTTTCAATTTACTCATTATAATGTTCATGTCTTTTGCTTCTTGGTTTGTTGCTATGCCAAAGTTTTCTAGAAGGTTGTTTTCAGGTCAATGTTATGAATTGCTATTGCTTTTTGACTTTTGCATCACACATTTTCTGCCCCCTTTTATTGATTGATTTATTATTATTATTTTTGTAAATATATATATATATATATATATATATATACATATATATATATATATATATATATATATATATATATATACTATTATTATTATTATTTTTTTTTTTAATGAATTTTATTATTTTTTTTCTCAATATATTTTTCATTATTATTGTATCGATAATTGTCTACTGTATCTCTTTGTTACACTGATTTCTTCTAGTAATATTTTATAAATTGGTTTAAAAAAAAGGTGTTAGGTAGAGCAAACTGCCAGTAAAACAAGTTCCACATGCAGTAAAAACAGATAACAAACCACAAAGAGGAAATAGACGGAGCACTGCACAGACATTATTAACATGCAGTTCTCAGCAGATGAGGGCAGCCCCAATGTCCCCACATTGAGAATAACAGAGGAGAATTGAACACCCTTAGCTTGTCTCAACATGCTTGCTTATTCCTAGTTTTCGGACCACCGCGGGTGAGAGGTTTTACAGGATCCTACAAATAAATTATGTGAACATAAAAATCAAATTATGAGGTCACGTTTATTTAGAAACCAAAATCCATGCTTACCCGCATAAATATGAAATATAAAGCCTGCCTAATAAAAGATTACTACAGACATGGGAAAAAAAAAATAAATAAAAAAGATAAGGAATGACTGCGGGTTGTCATACAGCGGCGGCGAGTAGGGACCATCTGGGAAGACTAAGTGGGGCTTAGGACTCCCCGCTTCACAGTTAACCCTGAGTTGAAGAGGGCATGGCACGTAGGGCGACACGCCCAAGCGATCATAGGCCCAGAGCCCCCCTCAGGGAAGTTATGGAAAAGAGGGAGGGGGTGGGGTCGGGGTGAAGTTGGTGAATTACGAACGGGGGAAAGTTGGGGAAGTTAAGGGACAATTACAAAAAGGACAAGAGGAAACCATCGGCACAGACTGTTATTACCAAGTAGCCACCCGACAGAGCCACAAGAGAAAAGAACCACATGTAGCACGATGGGGTTGAAAATACTAACTTATAACATTAGAGGATTAAATTCCCCAGTGAAGAGGAAAAAAGTGGAACATTATCTACGCAAAGAAAAATCTGACATAATAACGCTCTAAGAGACGTATATAAAGAAAAAGGAAAGAGGGAAACTCCACCTAAAAGGGTACAATCAAATAATACAAGCCAATGATGGGGAGAAAAAGAAAGGGGTCCTAATAGCATTCGCAAACTCCCTAAACATGCAAATTCAAGAAACACAAGCGGACAAACAAGGTAGATTCCTGTTTGTAAAAATCCAGATTGAAACCCAACGACTGACACTCGAAACACTCTACGCCCCAAACACGGGCCAGGACGGATTCATAAAAGACACACTGAACAAATTAGACAACTTTATAAAAGGAGAAATTTTACTAGCCAGAGACTTCAATCTAGCATGGGACCCCAGAGAAGACCGATCAAACCCAAAACTCACACATCACCGAACCCCCTAATGCACTTGCTGAAGAATGCCATGGGGAAATTGGCACTGGAAGATGTATGGCAGCGAACCATGGGCACGACCCCTGGATACACATATCACTCCCATGTACATGGCACAACCTCAAGGATCGACTATATGTGGGCCTCGGCAAGCCTGGTTGGGGAGATACAGGAGTTAGAGAAGGGCCCCATATCACTATCAGATCACGCACCTCGGACGCTAACACTCCCGACATGTCACAAACAATCAGGCTTATGGCGATGGACGCTACCACGGGAAGTCATACAAGATCCGGTAATGCGAGAGACGATCAAAGAACAAATAACGGACTATTTTGAATGAAACAACATGCCAGAAGTGACAAAATCCACAGTATGGGAAGCATTTAAAGCAGTAACGCGAGGACAGATGATCACACTTAAGGCACAGAAGGACAGACAATCCCGAAAGTGGGAAGAAGAAAACTTAGTGAAAATAAGAGAGGAAATGATAAACAACCACTCCCTAAAACTGAAGAGAGCCTACAGACATGTTCTGGAACAGCTAGAATCCATTCAAACGAAAAGAGCAGAGAACCAACTACTACATCTGAAACACTGGTACGCAATGAAAGCAAACAAAGCGGACACACTTCTGGCAAGACAAATAAAAGGCAAACAACAAAGCCAGATGGTGAAGGCACTGAGACATTGGAACGATCAGAGGAAAACGTAGTCGAAAGACATAAAATAAATATTTAAAGAATACTATCAAAAGCTATATACAACAGACAAACCAAAAGAAGAGGACCAAGAGAGCTATCTGAAGGAGCTACCGCTCCCACGAATATCACCAGAGGAGAAACAACTGCTGGATGAACCAATCACGATGGAAGAAGTTACCAACGCAATTAGAGAACTCCTGAAAAACAAAGCCCCGGGGCCGGACGGCGACACGGCCGCATTCTACAAAACCTATACTGAATCCCTCACGCCGATCCTAACAGATCTATATAACACCTTTAAAGACACAGCTAACATCACTAATACCATAAACGAAGCAGAAATATTGGTCTTCCATAAAAAAGGGAAAAACCTGGAGAACCTGAGCTCATATCGTCCCATAGCCCTGATAAATGTGGACGCCAAACTGTACACGAAAATATTAGCCAACAGACTCACGCCACTCCTCCCTAAACTGATACACCAAGACCAATCCGGATTTATCACAAACAGAACGACACATGATAACATAAGGCGGATCATCCACCTGATAGAGAAAGTGGGAATCAATATAATTCCAGCAGCAATTCTGGCACTAGATGTGGAAAAAGCGTTCAACTGAGTAGAGTGGACATTACTACTCTGAATCTTGGAGAAAATGGGCTTGGGCAAAACGTATATAAAAATGATACGGGCCAACTACAATACACCTTCGGCCAGAATAGCGGTGAATGGAGAACTGTCACACACGTTCCAGAATAGAAAGGGGCACAAAACAGGGTTGCCCTCTATCCCCGTTACTATACGCAATATTCCTAGAACCACTACTGTTGAAAATTAGAGAAACACCCGACATCAAAGGCATAACAATGGGAGGTATCTCCCATAAAACAGCAGCATACGCAGATGACATGATGGTGGCCCTGGCGGACCCGGTAGAAACTCTGCCCCGACTTATACGAACGATCGACGAATACGGAAAATCTCCGGATTGAAAATCAACAAACAAAAGTCAGAGGTTATGGCTCTAGAGGGAGACGAACAAGCAATTCACAAAAGAGCAAGAGAACTCCACTTGCGTACGAAGAAAGATGGGGTGAAATACCTGGGCATTGCGCTGACCGATACAATCAAGGGTCTGTATGCAGGGAACTATCCCACCCTTCTAGAACAAGTGAGAAAAGACTTGGAAAGATGGAACCCACTCTCAATATCATGGTGGGGCAGAATTACGGTCATAAAGATGACGATGCTACCAAGGCTACTATACCACTTCCAGGCTCTCCCCATACATGTCCCACCCTCCTTTTTCAAAGCACTCTCCAAGATGATATCCAAATATATATGGCAGAATAAAACCCTGAGACTCTCCAATATTGCACTCACAGCTCCAAAGGCAATGGGAGGCATGGCACTACCACACTTTAGGAAATATTATAAGGCGGCCCAGATGTGGGTTCTAAGAGAATGGATCCCAAACAGATTTGAGAAGCTATGGGAAGTACAAGACAGGGCAGTGGCTATGACAAACCTATGACACCTGCTCTGTCTAAACCCGGAATATAGACACCCAAATGTCCGCATAAGCGAGATCATGAGCACAACACAAGGAATATGGAACAGGGCAACAAAAAACGGAACACTGACAATAGATCTGGCTCCCTTCATGCCACTGTTCGAGAACCCAGAATTCCAACTGGGAACAGAAAAAGGGGCATATCAGAAATGCATAAAGCGGAGTGCACAAAAGTAGGGGAAATGTTTGAAGACCAACAAATCAGAACGTTCACAGAATGTCGAGACCTCCTCGGTCTCACCGACACTGACAAATATAAGTACAAATAACTTCACCACTGGCTATCATCACCAAAAATAACACAGGCGGCAACTAGAGCGCTAACCTCATTTGAATCATACATCCTGTCACAAGCAGGAGACAGGAAATGTGTCTCAACAATGTACAAATTCCTAAATACCCAACAGGAAGAGACAAACTGACAATATATGAAGAGATGGGAACAAACACTGGGGAAGGAGATCTCGAGAGATCAATGGACATATGTATGGCAAATAATTCCCAAATGGACACGGGCGATTCAAACAAGAGAAGCATGGACAAAAATAATGATACAGTGACATTGCACACCGGAATGACTGCACAAAATGTTCAACACCAGGCAAAGCCAATGCTGGAGAGGATGTGATGCGGAAGGTAACTGGAGACACGTGTGGTGGGACTGCTCAAAATTCCAGGGCTCCTAGTCGGAGGTAAAAGCCCAAATGCAGGAAATGTTTAAGGGAGCAGAAAACCTAGGAGAAGAGGTCTGGATGTGCGGCATGTGGGACCCCAGGGATAGAACAATGACAAAAACACAAAAGAAAAATGTTATAGGTCTACTAACGGCTGCATGGCTAGCCATAGACCAAATATGGAAACAAAAGATACCTCCATCCAACCTAGAATGGCTCCAGAGGGTATGGCAATACATAGCAATGGAATGTATAAACTACAACATTCAAGGGGCCTGCCAAAAATGTACAACAGACTGGGGGATGGTGCTGGAATACTTACAAAGTGACTATATGCTACAGTGGTGTCCGCACAAAATAAGAATATTGGACATGTTTACATAAGCGAGAAGGACTCTGAGGGAATAAGAGAACTCAACTCTTCATTATTTTTGATTTCAAACAGTAACCGGTGGGGAAAGAAGATGGGGGGAGGGAGGAGGGACAATGTTTGGGAGTCCCAATGTTAATGTTTATGAAATGCAAATAAAAACAACTTTAAAAAAAACAGACAAACTTTTGCCAAACTATTTGTGTCGTCTTGATTATTGATGTATGCATGAAATCTGCATCCCATTTATCTCCAGGGTACCGCTATTCATCTTAAAGGGCTGGACAGAGTCTCCAGTTCACTTGGTAGCAGAGATAAGATGGTTAGATAAGATAAACCATCGGCCGTCGACATAAGTAACTTTAGAGTCTTGGCAATATCACACAACCTTTGCCATTCGGCTGACAGGAAGTGAAGCTCCCCATAGAAGTGGTTATAATAGGCAACTCCTTGCAAAGGATGGTTTGATGGGACCCCTATTTTCAGACCCTTCCCACATCTACGCAAAGCGGATCGAAAAGTGTCTCGAAGAGGTGGTAACAAAAGCAGTGATCCCGATGGTCCAAAGAAGAAAAACATGCGAACAGTGAGTGAATAGACCAAAGAGTGTGGCAAAAGGATGCATGCATAGTGAGTAGCGGAGAGAAATGGAGGGAGGCGGGTTAAAATATAACGCTAGAGTAAGAGAGTAATATATATGTATATGGGAAACAAGATATTGACTTGAGTGTGGCCGAGCAATATATAAAGAGGAATAGTTGTGAGTGAGGCCGCGACAAGAGAATACGCCCTGTTCCTAGCTTTAATTCAGAGCCCCTTAGCGGGACATATAGAAGATGAGACTGGTTGAAGATAGTCTTAAAGAAATTAGCTTAAGTTCCAAACAGAGTAGATTTAGAGGATAAGACGAGTCTTTAGTAAAGATTGTGAGTAGTACATGTGGCCGGTCAAGTTTGTCTGTTTGTTTTATGTGATTGAAAGGGGTGTGATGACGCCAGAGTTGAAAGAAAAAAATGTTATGTAGAGGAGAAGCGTGAAGTTGAGATGCGAAAATTGATTGTTTTTAATTGAACATTGATGGTTGTTTTTTAGCAAGATTAAAGTAAAAAATTGTGTTGTGATGGGATTGGAGCTTACGACGATTGGTGTTTGCTCATAAGTGGATTTTGATTGAGACTTAAATTGGAAACTATAATTATGGCACAAGCGGGGCATAGCAAAGAGAAAAGTGAAGGTTAGAAATGGAAGAGGTTACTCCATTAGTGCATCTCTGCAAACAGCTACCGAAACATGCGCTTAAGCTTAAACAATACAGTGCAGAATGGGTTAAGGGGACCGCAGACAAAATGTTTATGCCATGGCCACAAGGCGGATCATTATCGAGAGCATTTCTGCAGCATATGATGACATATTTGCATGCTGCGTCCACAGGAAAAAAATTAGAAAAGGTCCTAGCGAGTTTAGAACTTTAGAAAATGTATGAACACGAAAAGGAGGAGGAGCCTCCTTTAGATTGGATACTCAATATATGCAAAGAGGATGGTGAAAAGCCTTCTGCTCCACCCGCCCCATGTGAAATAAAAGACAAAACTAAAGATAACAAAGGGTTATTCCCATTAAGGGAACTTAAAGCAGCGATGGGATATAGTAATCTGTCATATGAGTCACCTACGCAAAGTAGTGACGAGGGCCCAGAGAAAGATACTGAGAAAGATATGACCTCCAAAGTTCTGAGGGACAAGAAGAGATGCAATAAGGAGAGAAGTGATCAAGCAAGCACATCTCTAGATATAAGGAGAGAAATAAAGTGATGGAAAGGAGACAAGGATAAAACTGATGAGATGGTGCTCTTAGAGAACAAACGGATGGGAGGTCAGATTTTACTTAAACTTGATGGCAAAAGTATCAAAGATGTAAGACAAAGGGGAGATCAAGATGAACAAGACAGAAAATACAAAGAAAAGGAGGAATGATTAAAAGATGAAGCAGTGAAAAGAAATTATAGACAAAGACAAGAACAGTTATATCAAGATGAGCAAGCTAAAAAACAGGAATGAGCAGAAGAGCAAAGAAAACTTGACAACAGAAAAAGAATAGAAGATGATGAATAGGAAAGGATAAGAGAGAAGAGAATACAGAGACGTAGGGGTGAGGAAATATGAAGGGCATATGAAGAAAGGGATATGAAAAGGAAAGAGGAAGATAGAGTAAGAAAAGAAGTGATAAAGCACAGAGAAGTCGATGACGACATGGAACGTAAAAGAAGACAGCGAGCATGCGATCTTGAGTATTTGGAAAGGGAATTAAGAAATCCCAATCCACAGGTAGCATGGGAAGACATAGAAGAATTCTTTCCCGAATCCGAGTCGTTACCAGGCACGTCTAGAGTAAAACTAGAAGACGAGTGTGACTCGCAGAGTATTGGCGAAACAATCAATAAAGTTTACCATGAAATGCAAGACCTGAAAGAATCACAAGTGAAGGGAAACAATGATCGCCTCGAAAGCACTCAGTTGTATGACACAGGGGAAGCCTCCTGTAGTGCGAGACATAAGGAGCTGTCTTTAGACAGACTACCATTAAATAGAGATGATGATGAGAGTTGGGCACAAGAAGTATAAGAAGAAGAAAGGGAAACCTTCCATAGGGAAGAGAGAAGTGATATATGTGATCCAGAGTGATATTCGCCTTTGGATAAAGGAGTAATATGGTCAGATTTAAAAATACCTACGTCTGAGGCATCAGAGCCACTGACACAGTCAGACCGACATAAAGGGCAACCCCACGGTCAGAGGGGGGAGTCCCCGCCTTATTTAAGCAAACTAAGATCATTACCAGGTACATGGCGATGTGGGAATATTACCCTGGCGGTAGAAAGACAAATGATGAGAGATGGGAATGAGTTTGGAGCGTCACAATTCCCTTTGTTAGAAAAGGGAGGGGCCAGGCCACAGTATATACTGTGACCCAGATGGACAGGGATAATTTTAAATGTAAACTCTTGAGTCTAACTTCCGGTGCTGGAAAATGGATACATGAGTTAGAAAAAATGATGGGGGGGAATACATTATCTATAGGGGATATTAAAGGTCTTCTAATTGCCATACTTGGTGAGAAGAACGCTGATGACGTATGGACACGGGAAGGTTACCGTGGTGTGACTACAGTCAACACTGCATGTGATGGAGTGCCATTTAATAATTGTAGAGCAGCGAGATTGAAAGCGCTACAAGTACTATATCCGGACACGTCTGATATGGGAGCTATAATGACAAGAAAGATGAAAGTAGGAGAGGATCCGTTGCTTTACATTCAGAGCTTTCAAGACACCTGGACGCTGGAGACTCGCGAGGCTTGGGGGAATTCTATACCTGTATTTTACCATACATTATGCCAAGGGCTGACCGAGGAAGTACAGAAGCAGCTCAAGAAATTAGTGGGGACTGAAGTCAAACCATGGTCGGAAATCCAGTTAAACATTGCACATTATTGCAGGCTCCGGCAGGAAAGAATGGCAAAAAAGACGATACGCAAAAAGGTGAGGAAGCAAAATAGTTTCTGAAAAAACTGTCCAAGTACGCCATTGAAGGGGCAATGTTAACTAGCATAGGTGGACCAAATTTGCAGCAGGCAGTGACCATGCCACAGATAAATAACCAAAGACAGTTTGATCAGACAAATAATGGATATGCTCCACGAGGAAGGGGATACAGAGGAAGACTTTGACAAGGTAATCAAGGGAATTGGTTGAATAATCAGGAAGGTTTTCACAATATGCAAAACAGTAATCAAAATATCCGATATGGGCAGATGGGGAAACCACCGCCTATATGTTGGACATGTGGAATGGCAGGGCACATGGCTCGAATGTGAAGAAGCCAAGGGATGGTGCAGAATGATCAGTTTTCTAGACAGAGAATGCCACATCCACCTGCATACTCTCAGCAGAGCAGAAATGGATTTGTGCAAGATCAAACAGTGCAGCAGCAAGCGCCGAGAGTGCAGCAAGGCTTGCAATCACAGCAAATGGCAGGTAATCAACCACAGGGACAATCGCAGCATTCTCCTATGACACTTCAGCAGAACACAGTCATAAAACCGCCTATGACTCAGAGAATAGGAGGTGTCACTGTTGATGTAGTAAATCCATCCAAGAGTGATGGAGTGAGACTGTACCTGAAATAGGAGAGCTCATTGGGAGACCTGATTTGTTCAGTCCTATGTATAATGCTGAATTCTCATGAGGAACCGAGGATAGACGTAAATATAGGCGGCAAAGCTTTTTTGTTCTTAGTGGGCACGGGTGCAACACACTTGTGTACACGTGAGGGCACATTTTCTATGTCTGGCAATGCGATGAATACTCAGGGCTTTACAGGAGCAACAAGACAAGTTCCTTTCACAGAAGAATTACCAGTCTACATACGAGAATGTGATATGAAAGTGCCACTGCTTTATTAAAGGCAAACACCTGTCAACATATTAGGACGAGATTTAATGACAAAAATGAATATGACCAGTTCGTGTACAGACGAAGGCATAGTATGCTCAACACCGGGAATGCATTATTTAAACCTGTGCAAAATGATCATGGCATTCGCAGGGCAAATAGCGCCTAGAGCGATACCGGTCAAACCTGAGGTGTTCCATTCTGGGATACGTATTCTGTTAACATGGCTACCAGGTCTAGTAGGCAGAACCATGAGAATACCAGATTAGTTTCTATTTAGGTCTCAGATACCCATGGACGAAGAGGAGGGGTGAATTTTCCCTTAGACATAGAAGCAGCTATAGTCCGAGGAAATATGGCTTTGCTTGATGCAACTGATGATAAGGTTAGATGATGAGCACAATAATTTCCATTGAGGAAGGCTGCAGAGTGACTGATACCACTGATGAGGCATTGTCTGATGATTTTGTAATATTTGAAATGTGCACTACTTATTGGATAAAGACGACATAGAGAGAATTTCCGCAGAGAATGATGCTAGCAAAGAAGCGTCCTGAATATTTTGATGAAGATATGGTGAAAGTGCCAGTTTCATTATGGACCACTGGCCCCTATGACGTAGGTTTACTGAAAGGGGTTGGGGAGTTGAAGATTAATTTGAAACTGTGAGCAATTTTACCTCGAGCACGGCAATATCCCAAGTCTCTAGAGGCAGATGAAGATATTTTCAAGACAATTTCTGCCATGATGGACCAAGGAATCCTAGTGACGTCAGAGTCACCATGTAATACGTCAGTTTATCCTATCAGAAAATCTAAGGGGGGTCTTGGAGACAAATACAAGACCTTCGCCCAATAAACCAAATTGTAGAGGTTGATTTCCCTCTAGTCCCAACCCGTCTACAATTCTATGTAATATACCTGTTGATGCATGATATTTCACAGTGATTGACTTGAAAAATGTGGTTTTCTCAATCCCATTGCACAAAGATTTACAAGATTTGACATTGTTTACCTTTAGACAAGAGCGATTAAAAAGCACAAGGCTGCCCCAGGCGCACTGTGAGTCCCCATAAATTTTCAACAGAGTCCTCTAGATGGACTTGCACAATATTGCTTTGGAAAGCGTTGTGCTGCAATACGTAGATGACATTTTAGTTTGCAGCACCACAGAGGAAGAGTGCAGACGCGATTCTGTTCAGCTGATGATTATACTTGCTGACAAAGGATGTAAAGTTGACAAGGTTAAAATATTGTCAACAAGAAGTGTTGAACATAGGCCAATTGATTTCACATGAGGGAAAGAAGGTTACCTCTGAAAGAGCTGAGGACATTTTAAAAAACAGCTAAGCCACACACGATAAAACAGATGCAGAGTTTTCTAGGATTATGCAATTATCAGGGCATGGGTCTTTGACTACAGCTCGTATACACGGCCGCTCTTAAAGTCCTTGAAGAAAGCACAGGCAACGCAAGAAAAATTCATGTGGACTGAGGCAATGGAAGAAGGGTTTGATCATTGAAAAAAGCAATATGCACAGCCCCAGTTCTAGGTATCCCCAATTATGCAGATGAATTATTTTTATTCTCGCATACAGATGATACTTTTAAAACAACAGTACTCACACAGAGAACCACATTGCGAGACAAGCCCCTTGCATATTACAGTGGAATTTTGGAGCAGTAATGAAAGGTCACTTTCCATGCAAACAAAGTTTGGCAGCCGCCGCGTTCGCCATAAAGAAAGCTACAAGCATAGTGATGGGATGTTCTATGATGTTATTTGTTGAACACGCACTATTTGCCATTTTGGAAAAATCGAAAGGTACAATGACTTCTCAAAGGGCTTCTGCATGCGAGGTAGTCATATCAAATCCAGCGATTAAAATCGTTCAATGTAAAATAGTGAACCCAGCTATGTTTATAGCTGAGCCAATCACAGAAGGAGAGCCCATACATGATTGCACAAACTATGAAGAGTTCTGTGATGAGCTCGCTAGAGTAAAGGAGAATGCACTTGCAGGGGGAGAGATTGTTTTCATTGATGGGTCTTCGAGAATCGATCAAAATGATGGACGATGACATACAGGTGCCGCGGTAGTGAAACATCTGGCAAATTGAGAATTTCGAGTGCTCGTGAGTACTCGATTGCCATCTCATTATTCAGTGCAAGCTGCAGGATTAATGGCATTGATACTCGTTATTGAGAATCGCCCAGACCAGGAAGTAACCGTGTACAGCAACTCTACCTATGTGACGTTGACGGTGTATGCAGGATTAGGGCAATGTAAAAGGAGGGGCTACCTCTGAGCGGACAGCACGCCAGTACAGCACAGAGCCTTATTGAACAGGCTCATTAAGGCACTACAACTCCCAGTGGGCATAGCAGTCGTTAAATGCACAGCTCACACAAAAGGGACAGATTTGATCTCACGAGGAAATAGATACAGGGATGATGAATATTGAAACCATTGATGTAAATGGAAGGATGAATGTGATGATGATTGTGGGTGAGGGATATAATTATATGCATAAAACACAGATAGTGGAGCTCCAAGGGGAGGCACCGCAAGAGGAAAAGAATTTGTGGAAGTGAAGAGGGTGTTCCTTAAACCCCTCTGAAGCATTGTGGCGACAAAAAAGTGATGCCTATAGCCTTATTAAGGATAGCGCTAGAACAGTACACTACCCAGCGCATACAACTAGGGAGAATCTTGCTGTAACTATTGCTGAGGATTGGTTTGTACCAAACCTGATGGAGCATGTTGCATTTTTTATGGTACACTGGGCCTCATTACGAGCATGGCAGTAGCCGTGCCTGTATGGCAGGCATGGCTACCGCCATGCTCGCTACTGGCACCGCCTCCCGCGATTGGGCAATAACCAGCCCATTACAAGATGAATGGGCCAGTAATTGCCCATTTGCGGGAGGCGGTAATGCCAGGTTCCCGATCCCCATTCTGCCCCATAGGGCACATGGGGGTCGGGAGCATGGTTGCACATTACGAGTTCTGCTCGCGGTGTCGCACAGCCCCCCAGATAAGACCTGGTGGGCTGTCAGGAACCCGCAAACAGACCTTGTAATGTGGCAGCCCGGTATGAAGCTTTACAGCAGCTTAAGAGTAGGGAAAAACATGCACGCCGTCCGTCATAAGACGAACGCTGAAAAAGCGTTGTTATATGACCAAGATAAACAGTCTGAGTCGGCTAGGAATATGGATAGGGCTTTCTCACTTGGCATTCAAAAAATCTATCCTTCCAAAGACTTTCATGTTTCCGACGAGCTTATTGACAAATTGTTAAATGAACAAAGGCCTGGTGTCACTGCCCCACCTCTGTATGTTCCTCTTCCTGCTGCTTTGCCTCTTCCTGCTGTTATTCCTGCTCTTCCTGCTCCGCCTGCTGTTCCTGTTCCTCCTGTTGTTCCTCTTCCTCCAGTCGTTGTTCCTCCTTTTGTTGCTGCTCCTCCACCTGCTCCTCCACCTCTTCCTATTGCACCAGTAATAGTACCTCCATTGAATTTGCCTGCTCTCCCTCTTCCAAGTGGTCCTGCACGGCTTGTAGTCGATCAGGGAGTGGGATCGAGGGTTGTCACTCGCAATACTGTATCTCCAGAGATGATACGTGACTTGATTGCATGGGCTAAGCATTGTATATTAAGGGATGATCGAGCTAATGTTTTTGTCACACTTTCTAATATGGACAATTTTCCTGAGAAAAATGTTTTTATTGAAGGATTAGGGATTCACTTATGCGTAATGTGGGACAGATTAAATAATACAAATCTCCCACAAGGGTTGAGGGATCTAAACACCTTAGCATTCTCTAGAGACACTGTGGAGAAAGTACAAGAGCATGTCGAGAGGGTATTTGAGTATAGAAAGGAGTTGGAAAGGTTATAGAATGAGGATGAAGATGAGGATAGTATGTATGTAGTTCCTTCCTTGTCGTAAATCGATATCTGAGGAAACACGAATTTGCACGAAAGACGCGATTAGATGGATCTCAGACACGTCGATAACTCCAGTTGACGTATATGACACTTATAGTCAGTACACGACAGAAATGCAGAGGAAAGTGATACAGGTAATGGTAGAGTACCTAAAGGATGAGTGTGTAAAAAGAAAGATTTGTTGTCGCACAGAGTTATTAAGTATTTCTAAGAAAGCTTTTTCACTTGACACTTCTTCGGCTGCTTTAGCGCTCGATTTGGCCCTGTTGCTTAGTAAGCGTTCGGAGTTGCCTACTTCTCAGTTGCCTATGAGAGAGGTTCCTCCGACATTTGTCCCATAGGATGAGATTGCGGCTAATCCTGCAACGGGTGCAGCTGCTGTGGATATTGCTGCACATTATGTGTCGCAGTTCGTTCACATCCCGTTCTCAAGACAGGAAGTGAACACTATTAGACAATCTATTTCCGACATTGGGAAAAATCCGACAGGGTTCTATAAAGAAATAGAGTCTGTTTTGCAATCCTCAGTATTCACCTTAAGTGATATTGATTTGTTATTTCCTGTACTCCTGCCTGTAGATTTGTGGAAACAGGTTAGGACTATTGATGATGTACCAGGGCTAGGAGATACATGGGCTAACATAATCAGGCTCTATGGAGAAAGGCCAGCAGGCAAGAGACCGCCTCAGGTGATACTAAGTTTACCTGACAGAATCGTTGTGAAATTGAAAACCATAATTCCCGAAAAGAGAATTATTTGGGACAAGCGTACGGCCTGTGTCCAAGGTAAGTCTGAGGGTGCTACCGAGTTCTTCAATCAGTTTCGAACAGGTATTCTCGGATTTCAGTGGACAAGACTTAGGCACGGAGTCTGGGAAAAGATTATTTGTGGACTAATTTGTGTGTGGATTGTTGACTGACATCCAGTTGCAAATTATGTCTTCTGAGAGCTCTTGGCAAGCAAAGTCTCAATCATAAGTACTGCACATGGCTCAGTACTATGAGAATTGTGTCAATAATGAAAAGGAAAGAGTCGAAAAGAGAAAAGGTGATTTAAAGACAAAAGTATTATTACAGCAAATTGTTAGAGGCCCTAGAGGAGGTAATTCGCAGTTTAGAGGCAAGTATGTTCCACAAGGAAATGTGCCCTTGGGTCCTGTAAGCATTAACCAGTGTGCCTATTGTCGACAAGAGGGTCATTGGTGTGCACAATGCCCGATCCTTCGACAAAGGTCAAATAACACATTTGAAAATATGGGTAACGATCCAGAGGTCGTGGAAATATGGGTAGACGATCCAGAGGTCGTCCGGGTGTAGGGGGCCCTGATAGAGGTCAGTTTGCACAAGATTCACAGCAACCTTTTTCACAGAATAATCAGGCACCAAGTGTGGATACTAGAAACATATTCAACCATCCTTCTGCTGCTTACCTCTCTAAAGAACTTTGTTTCGATGATATTCTGTTTCATTAGGATTGCCCGAAGAAGGGTTTGGAACCGACACCTATTCCCGTTAATCAAAAAGGTCCCTACGTTGAAATGATAGTGGGAAATAGGAAACATCTATTCTTAATAGATACAGGGCACAAAAGTGTTCCATTGATCATTCCCGGGTTCCAAACATTCCACTGTCAGGGCAAACCAATGTTTCTGTAGGGTTTTCTGGCACACCAGTTGTCTTTCCGGTTTCTTCGCCGGTATCTATTTCTTTGGGTCCCTTTACGGACCACTGTCCATTTCTTTTGACTTCGAATTGTGGAGAGAATTTGCTGAGGTTGAATCTGTTGAAGGAATTAAATGCGGTAATTCATTGTTCTTCTGACGGAGTGCGTTTGACGATTTCACCACAGCAACTTTCCGTTTCCCAATTCTTGGCTAGACCTTTGAAGCCAGAATTCAGTGGTGTACCAGAGTGTTTATGGGCAATTGACGACAATGATGTCGGTGTTTTACAGATTGAGCCTGTTAAAATAGTTTTGAAACATGGAGTAAAGCTGCCACGTATTCCAGAATATAAAATTTCAGTCGAAGGTGAGCAAGCTTTGAAATGCATCGTCTCCGATTTTGTGCATCGAGGGGTGATTGAGGAAATCGCAGGTAGTTTGTGCAATAGTCCAATTTTGCCCGTGTACAAAAAAGGCAATAATGCAATTCCATTTCGTTTCATAATTGATCTACGTGCCATCAATAAGGTTGTCGCTCCACAATTTCCAATTGTGCCTGATGTGACGACGATATTAACTATGATTCCGGCTTCAGCTACTTATTCTAGTGTTGTGGATCTGAAGAATGCTTTCTTTAGTATTCCTATACACAAGGACAGTAGATATTTGTTCGTGTTCACCTTAGGGGGACGCTCGTTCACCTTTATCCGTGAACCGCAAGGTTACACGGAAAGTCCTAGTATCTATAGTAGGGCTTTGAAAGAACAGATTGATACTCTTGAATTGCCCTCTACTTGTACACTGCTTCAATATGTTGATGACTGGCTTTTAGTTGCCGACTCAGAGAGCGCTTGTAAGGAGGGCACTGTGTTATTACTTATACACTTGGCTAAACATGGACACAAAGCTTTGCTTAAAAAATTTCAATATTGTTGTCAGGAGGTCGCCTATTTAGGATATCTCCTGTCAAAGGAGGGAAGAGGATTGACGCCTGAACGGATAAAACTCATTTCTAGCATGTCTGTCCCAAATCCACAGAGGGAAGTCAGAGCCTTGATATCTATGGCTTCTTACTGTAGGCAGTGGATCCCCAGTTTCTCACTAGTAATTAAGCCGATGTTGGCTTTGACGAAGAAGGGCATTTCTTCGCCATTGCCATGGAACATGGAACATGGAGCACCAGCAAGCATTTGATCTGCTCAAGACTGCATTGAGCTCGGCACCGGTTTTGGGCACACCAAACTATGAAAAGGCCTTTGTGTTGTTTGTGCATGAATGTGATGGATGTGCTTTGGCTGTATTAGCGCAGGAACATGGAGGGAAGAATAGGCCATGCAGTTACTTTTCTTCCGCCCTTGATCCTGTAGCATGCGCTTTGCCAAGATGTTTGCGAGCTGTCGCTGCTGCTTCTGCGTCTGTAAAACAGAGTGAGGGAATGGTCCTAGGCCATCCTCTAACCCTGATGGTGCCTCACTCTGTAGATGTTGTACTGAATAGAACTCAAATGCAACACCTCACTTCCGCACGGTTGACAAGATATAAATTGATCTTGTTTGCTCCTCACATACAAATTAAGAGGTGTTGTGTTCTTAATCCGGCTGAACTCTTACCTTTCCCGCAAGTTACTGCTTGCAGTGACGAAGAGTCACATGACTGCCTGTACACTACCGAACAAGAGACAAAGGGTAGAATTGATCTAAAAGACACTCCTTTGAACAATCCACAAGGGGAGCTGTTTTATGATGGCCCCTGCTTCAAACTTCCGGATGGTACATCCACAGCTGCTTATGCAATCACCACATTAAGCACGGTCGTGGAAACCAAGAGGATGACATATAACTCTGTGCAGGCCGCAGAGATTATAGCATTGACCCGAGCTTGTGAACTTTCCGAAGGGCTTATAGTGAACATATACACTGATAGTGAGTATGCCTTTGGGGTGGTTCACAACTTTGGTAGACTTTGGTCAGAAAGAGGGTTCTTAACTTCACATGGTACGAAGATCCAGCATGGCTCCCTAATAGTACAACTGCTCTCAGCACTTGCACTCCCTACTCAGTTAGCTATTGTGAAATGTGCAGCGCATCAAAAGATTGTAGATGACATAGGGAAAGGGAATGCTTTCGCTGATCAGATAGCTAAACAGACTGCCACCGATCTCTCTGTAGACTTGTACACTTCAAGAGAGACAGTAACTGCCTATGCAATGGATGAGGGTGTTGATTCTGTGAGGGATATCCAAGCCAATGCCACACTAGAAGAGTCCAAGAGATGGGCTGAAGGCTTGGGGAAACTTGATGATGATGGGTTTTGGGTGGAAAGAGTTGATGGAAAATGGTTACTTCCTGACGCGTGCATCATGATGATGGTCGTCATGGCTCATGGCCCTACCCACATATGTGTCCGAAAGCTTACAAAAATGTTGGAGAAAGTTTAGGCAAATTACAAAATTTCTAAAATAGCTGAGCGATATGTTCAGGACTGTATGATCTGTTTACAGCACAATGTGGGAAAGGGAACATCAACTCCTAGGGGAAGTTTTGGTCCACCTTCTGTCCCCTTTGAGGTCATACACTTTGATTTTATCAAACTGGAGCGGTGCAATAACTTGAAATATGTGCTTGTTGTTATCTGTGCTTTCAGAAAATGGGTTTAGGGTTTTCCTGTTAAAGACGCTACAGCCATGACTAATGCAAAAACTGTGTTAAAGGAATATTTTCCTAGGTTAGGGCTACCAAGAGTCATCTGGTCGGACAATGGTCCACATTTTGTCACTGCTGTAATTCTGCAGATATGTGTGGCACTACAAATTGACAAACGGTTCCATTCGGCCAGACACGCTCAGAGCGCCGGGCTAGTAGAAAGACACAACGGCATCATCAAGAACAAGCTTGCTAAAACGTGTGCCGGCACTAAACTAAAATGGCCGGACGCCTTACCGATTGTGTTGCTAGCTATGCGTACAACCCCTCAAACTAAGACTGGGCTCCCTCCATTTGAGGTGGTAATGGGGAGACCTACTAATATTTGGAACCTTCCGAAATGTCAGTCTTTGAGAAATGTTGAAAATTTACTTCTTTCAGATTACTGTAGCCAGTTGACTAAAAACCTGTGTTTGATTTATCACCAGGTGTGAGAGGCTTTACCTGTACGATGCAAGGGCCCAGGTCATAGCATTCGGGCCGGTGACTGGGTGTTGACGAAGGCATTTGAGCGATCCTCTTGCCTTGCACCTCGGTGGTGGGGCCCTTTCCAGGTCCTGCTGGTCACACAGACTAGGTGCGGGTCGCAGGCAGAAAAAACTGGATCCACGCGACGCATGTCAAGAGGATTCCACACCCGGTACCATACGATACAGAAGAAACAGAACCCCTCACCAATACTGCAACCAGCGATCCCGAAGCAGTAAACAGCAACGAGAGTGCATCAGAGTCTCTCTGACCCCGTGAGGCCTGGGGAAACAGCCATTTTGTCACCACACTCTCCAAATGTTTTGTTTCCGGAAACTGTTGTTCCGGATCTTGCATCTTCACTTGCTCTTGATACGACGCTTCCAACGGGAAGTGACGACATGTTTTTCTTGGATTAATCAGTACCAGGGACAACGATGTACAATTTGCATTCAAGGAAATAGACTTGCGGCACAGTTCGTCTGTGCATTCGAAGAAGGAGGAAAATCATCAAGGGCTTGATTTTGGCCCAAGCAATTGTTTGGAAAAAAAGGGGATTCTGTTGGCTAGGGTTGTGGAAGGACTAAGAAGTCGCTCGGCCAGGAGGTCGCCAGCCAAAAACACTGGGGTTTTCCGTTTGAAGACTGCAATGCCTGCAACCGGTACCACTCGTACAGGACTGATAAATGATCGTGTGACCAGCTGTGAGAATGGACAAACTGTTTGGGCCCTGAAAACGTACTGTTGTTTTTTCATAATGTTAATTGGATTTATGATAGTCATTGTTTTAGGCTTTTGGTATCTCGAAGAAGTACATCCACTAGAAACCTTGTTACCGACTGAAAATGTACCCACTGTTTCTACTCCCTTCGTGCATTTGCATACTTTATCTACTAGAGACTCTCAGCATAGACAGAGATACTACAATAATACAATGTTACTTATCATGAATGCTACACATGCCATTTTTAATAAGTCCAACTGTTGGGTCTGTTTGCATTTACTGCAACACGGGGATAAGGGGTTAGGTTCGCATATTCATCCTTTACCTTTGACAACTGCTTGTTATGCTTCTCTTAGAGCACTGTTCTTTGGTCGGTGGAATGATAGCATCTCGGGGAACTTTGATGGCATTAATTTGAATAGTTTTGAGAAATGTGTTCTTACGCCCCTGGGATGCTTGCTCTTCGCAAATAGGAGCAAGCTCAACGTTGATTCTATTAGGCCTTCTGACAGACTGTCTCGCCCTTTTCAATCTTTGATCTCTTTTAAGATGGCTCCTAAAGGCAATAAGGACGCCATGCCTCCTTCTTACGCTGTTAACCATAGCCCTGATTCAGTTTCTTTCTGAATACAGAGGAATGGTACTCAGTCAATGGGAAATTTTAAAGGTTACGCCAATGTTGTGAATTTGACTGGGGAAAACAGACCTTTGTATGTAGGCAAATCTGTCTACTTTGTTTGCGGTAATGTAGCATTTCCAATGTTACCCAGGGATTGGCAGGGAACTTGTTATTTAGGGATCCTGTTACCCGGGGTATTCATAGCTAGTACTGTAGAGGTTTCAAAGGCTCGTCCAAGACGAGAAGAGAATGGTGACACTCCAGCACAGGTTCTGGGAGACATAGCGAAATCCTTTGTGCCATTTTGGGGACAAATAGCGAACTCTGAAGACATCAGGAGACTAGCGAGGGTACTGGAGAGAACCATCAACCGGACCACAGACATACTCTATAATATGACATTAGAACAGAAAGCAATAAGATTAGTAGCAATTCAGAACCGGATGGCATTAGATGTCATTTTGGCTGAACGTGGCAGAGTGTGTAAATTAGTGGGGTCCGCTTGCTGTGTTTTCGTGCCAGATTCCTCCCCAACTATTTTCAAGGCAATACAAAATCTGCATGTCCTTAGTTCAGAAGTGCATGTTCCTGAGGGAAACTGGTATCTTAGCGCTTGGTTCTGGGACTTCTTGCGATCTTGAGGTCTTTCGGTCTTGCTGATCATTTTGGGAATTATGTTGTTTCTTTGTTGCTGTGTACAGTGTTTACCTAGTATATGTTTGATGCTAGGGGGATGTTGCGCACAGGAGATAGGTACAATATGACATAAGGTATATGTCCCAGACAAGAACTCCAAAGAATATGTGTTGAAGGAAATTCTGATAACCGATCTAATGGCAATAGATATTTCCGATAGTGATTCAGGGTGTATGGACGTTGAGACATGGAGTTGTTCGTACTTATGTATTTTGAGTTGGTGTTACCCTCGTATCCATCACTGGTGGGGAGAACTTGCCGCATTCCAGCTTTTATTCAAGATCCTGACAATGAAAAGCTCATAAGAAGATTGCTCATAATCATCATGGAAGAATTTTTGAAGTTGCCTGAGTACATTGAAGAAAACACAAATGCCCTTATGAAACGACACAGCACATACACTGATCAGTGTGGTGTTCTTTCATCTAATTGAAGAATACCCGCATCTCGTTCGAAGACAGACAGATGTGGTACATTTTCTGAGAGATTCAAGAAATACTGCAAACTTGAATGCAATCCTGGAAGGAGTAAAAATCCAGCTGAGCTGAAAGAAATCATAGAGCAGTGTAAAAACTTTCCTCTGAGGGACAGATCAAAGAAGAAAATAAAAGACAAAACTTTTTTTCATGCTGACAGGGAAGCAACATGTCATCTGGACTGAAGCAGATTTGAGGCATCGATTGGGAACTGATAAATGAAGCAGAGCTTGTAGAGGCTTGCAGAGGACATTTTTCTTCATGATAAAGGAACGAATGGTGAAAGAACTGATTCCAGAAAGGAAGATAAAGTAATTTCTAGCATCCAGAAAGCAGATAGTTGGTCGAGGATCCTGAATGAAGACAACAGCTTCCAGAAAGCAATCTAACAATGCAGAGCCATTAAAGTTTGTTTTCCTTCCTTAGCATCAAATGATCAAGATGGGAAACTTTAACAGCAACGTTGTGTTGCTCCATGAGAACAGATGCACACATTGTCCAAGAGTAGGTGCTGCAAGCTCATGCACCACTGCATCATCTACACATGCATTATATTCATACTTATATTGCTTTCACTGACAGTGAGAAATGCATTTTACATAGGAGTACATGGGCAAAGACTCCTGTATATGTTTCTGAACAGAAGGAAAAAGTAAGTACAAGGCAGCCTAGACCCTACATAGTTATTCCTGTCCCAAGAACGCCGGAGACAGGGTTGGCGGATCAGGCAAGGTAAGGGGTTAATAAAGGTTTGACCTAACAGATAATGCATGCAGACACACCTGGTCTAGTGACAAAAGGCACAAACACAAGTCCCAAGGAAAGGTTACACGCAGAGATTATAGCAGAATCGTTGATTCTAAGTGATCCTACCGTGGCTGAGTTTGCCGTGGCCAGAATGTTCGCATGAGAAAGGTGTGAACTACCAAATGTTCACACCTTTCTCATGCAAACACACTTACATACTACGGGGGCTGCAGGGGTTTCCCCCGCAACACCCCGCTTACTATGCCACACAGTATAGTGAGCGGGGTGTTACGGGAGAAACCCCCGCAGCACCCTCAGTCTTCTTACCTGCAATGCTACCACCAAAGGTTTGAACTTTTGGTGTTCGAAACTTTGGTGGTAGCATATTTCGGTTGTTTTGTACGGTCAGACTTTTTTTCCGGTCCGAACAAAACCAAATCTTTATGGCTGTTTTTAGCTATTGCTAGAAAAAGACAGATGGATGAAGAAAGACTTGCTGAACCTTCGTCTATGCAGGAAACCCGGACGGATGTTCCTGCAAATACACCAGCCAGAAGAAGCTATGTTGATGCGTTTAGAGACGTAGTCATAGAAAACTACATGAAGAGTTTGAGAACCAAAAGAAGCACACAAGTAGATATAATGAACTGAATCATTATCTGCACAGCACAGCACACTTGGGAAATAACATATGGTACCAACACATGAAAGAAGTTGGAAGAAGGATGTCAGATGAAGAATGCTCCGTATGTGCACTCCTAACATACAGCATGGGGAAGTCAAAGAGCTTCATAGCTATTGAAAGAGATGTCCTAACTGCACACTGCACAGTGCACCTAGCTTTCTGTAGTACAAGAGGCCAGTCATGGGTCGAACAGGCTCTCTCAAATGGGCAACTGAATGGACAGATCCAAATGAAGATGACTGTGTACAAGATATAAAGACAAGAAACATTGCCAAGACAAAGAATATTGGGATCAGATACGAGAAGCCTGGAGTAAAGGGAACTGGAATAAGAAGAGAATTAAATAAAAAAAACTGAATGTTCCAGGACACTCTACAGAAGACATCCGTAGATGGAAAAACAGAGGCCAGATGCAGATTTGGGGAACTGTCTAATAACGAGATGTTTGGGAAGAAGGAGTAGTAATCTGAAGAGACTGGGTAATAATGGGTCACGGCCAAGCAACAATCGGGAATGCACAAATGTTGTGTAAATCATTATGGCCAAAACTTGCTAAACTACTGACATGGGTCGAAGACAGAGGAGGACCCCTGCAGATAGTACCAATAGAAAGTTCTAAATTATGCTTCAGGAACAATGGTACAAGAAAAATGCGGGAGAATCAGAACTGTGAATTAATCTTCGATGCACCAGGAATGAACATTGGAACAGCAGTAATCATGGATCATTATTGGGCTTGTGGATCCAAGGCCTACATCAGACTGCCTAAAGATCGGGGAGGAACCTGCACATTGGTGAATGTTCATGTTCCTGCGTTGTTGATTCCTAAAAGTGGCCTGAACATTGATAGTTTCCCGAAAGCAGATGCTCATCTAAGGAAGAAGAGATCTGTGGAGCTGATAAATCGAATGAAGAGAGAGAACTACTTTTCAGCCAAATCAATAGAAGCTTTTGACTCTTTTCCATATGAACATAGACTGTTCAGCGAGACTTCTTCAGTGTTCACGTTGATGTTCATGCCAAGGATCCAAGTTGGAGCAAATACCAAATGGCTTCAGATCACCAGATGGGAATTGCTGCAGACGATTAATACTACCATAAAGGGATTCAATGCAATTAGAGAAGAATTGAGAGCTATAAGATTGATGGCCCTTCAGACCAGATACGTCTTGGAAATGATCACAGATATGGATGGAGGTGTTTGTGCCAAAATCGGAGAATTATGTTGCATATTTATACCTTCTCATGATGACAAGAACAGAACCTTGACAGAGCCCATAGACATGCTGACGAAGCTCCATGGCCAGATGATAGCAGAGGTTGAAGACATTGCTGATGACAGCTGGTTTGGATCACTCTTCTCGTGGGTTCCACAATGGATGTCAGATATGTTCAAATTTCTTAGAGCTTTGTTATTATTAGTGAGGCTTAGATTCTGTGTGATCAAGATAATAATCTCACAGTGCAAGAAGACAGCAAAGAAATCCATAGGGATGAAGATCATGATTGATGTTGAACCAGGATGGAAGACTAAAGACCTGACTGATGAAGAAATTAGTGGGCCTCATTATGAGAATGGAGGTTATGAAAAAAGGAAGGCGGAATGGCAATACCAGCATCGTTAACGGGTCTGGGCCATTACGACCCGACAACCCGCCAATACCGCCACCGGCCGTACCGTGCCCCTTCATACCAGCACGCGCACGTAAACGCGCCCCTTCATGGAGTAAATACCAGGATGCCGGTAATAGGAGGACATCGCAACTCACGCGGGCGTGCAATTACAGGCATCCCAAAGGCGGTAATTAGGGCCTGCACGATGGCGGCCATACAGGCATCGCCGACCACCCGTAAACAGCAACCTGCAGTCAAGGCAAATGCCACAGGTGCACACAATCACCACAGGTGGAGTCAATGGAGCCTTTCCCAGTATAAAAGGAGTACACCCACACACCACACCCCTTCCTACACCAAAATGATACCACTAGCTGTTGCAATCATGGGGCTGGAGGACATGACTATACTGCTACAACTACAGCAACAACACCAACTACAACAACTCCAGCCACAGCAACAGGCAGCACAGAAAAGGAGGGTGAGACAGGGCCAGCAGTTACTACCAGTGCAGCCAGTAGTACCTCGTAGGCAGCCACCAATCCCTCGCATTAGACCCAGTCCATTCAATCTAACCCCTGAGCAGATCCACACCCTGCACCGGTTGGATGTTTTTTCCCCTTCCATCCTGCCCCCCGTCCCCACCCTCCCCATCCTCCCCACCCCCCCCCCACTTACCTTCTTATCTGTTGTTTTTTGGGAGCGAATGCGCTGGGAACACTTCTGTTCCCAGCACGTCTACTCCCGATGGCCACCATGGAAAGGGAAAAACGGACTCTGTTTTCCCTTCGCTGGTGGCCATTTTCTTTGTCTTTTTTTTCTGTTCCGAAACTCTGCAGTGTTTCGGGACAGACAAATATGCTTTTAGTACCCCGTTCTTGCGGGCCGTGGTATTAATAGCAATATGCCCTTCACCGCAGGGGCATTGCCGACTCCGGTAATGCCCGGGGCCTTCGTTAAGGCCCCCACTTCGCTATAACTATGGGCCCCGGGGCATTACCTGACTCAGTAATGCCCCCGTGGCGAGGGGCATATTGCTTAATAATTTTTTGTCCCGCTGTCTGTAATGCTGGTATTGTCTGAGGGACAAGCACTCTGAAGCAATAATTTGGGCAGCATAAATAAACCTAAACCAGCTTGCATTTTAGAAGCGACTGTCCAGGAGGGACAGGCACCCATTGTGTTTGTTGGCCCTAAGAGTTGAAGTGTGCACACTATCACGCTTTGCTTGTCCCTGAATTTAGGATGAAATCCTTTGAGAATACCGTCTGTGCGGGGAGTCAAGCAGTGTTTACACGTTCACAGTGAAGGCTTCTTTTCAAATACAATTGAACATGATCCTTGTCCTTGATTTTTGTACTTGCCAATTTGTCTTAATACTGCAAATGAAGGAAATTTCTTGAAACTGGCCTCACATTTCAATTTCTTTACAGGGGTTTGTAATATCATCATCGTTTGGAATTAAAATAAGGAATTCAACAGGAGAAGAATAGGTCATTGGATATCTTAACATGGGAATGATCACCCATCCTTCACTGCCCTCAAAGACACACAGTGGTAGTGTCTGGGTCAAAGTTCATGGGAAGGGGCCCGAGGGGCCGTCCGTGACACAGGCATGGCAGAATAAATCGAGATTCAGTCGGCTTGACCTTTATCAGATGCCTGCGGATGTATACAGCACTAGCCCTTCAAAAGGGTGATGCTGCGGTCTGAAGTACAGCTGGACCACTTAGCAGAGTACACAAAAAGGTTTCAAAGTGAGCAGGATACCAGGTGTTTGAGAATTTATCACCTCTTCCCAGAGACTTCAAAGAGCGCGTCTCCGGGAGCTTAATCAAGGTTTCATCCCATAAAGATGTCCAGGCTGAGGGGACACCTTGATCCGTCGGCACAGGGCTGCTTCCTGGCTCCGACTTGGCGATGAAGGGCTTGGATTAAGGCCCGGAATGTAAAATTCCAATATCCGGGGGACAGAGGCATGGAAGTCCCTGCCAGGAAATCCAGACCTCTCCGAGGATTGCGCCATCGCTGGATCTGAGAGAATCAAGGCACTTTTGGGTTTCCTAGGAGTAGCCATGGCATTAGGGTCTCTGGAGCTTTCAAGAGCATTCGACTTAAGGGCACTGTAGTGTGCCAAGTGCCACATCCAACAGGGATGGAAACACTGCTGGGACTCTATCCAGCTCCCAGAGATTGTTATTGCGGCACGTGCAGACTCACACATGAAACCTGTTCCATCACCAAATCTCTGCAAACCTCCTCCCAACGTGGAACGACCGGCAGAGAGAAAGCAATGTGTTGCCCTCCTCGGATAAGTGGAACGGAACATCATGAAGGTGCCCTGCCAGTGCGCATTGAGCATCTGGAGATGCGGCCAGAGCATTGAATTGCCATGAGTATGCATGAAGTCTGTGTGAAACTCACAGAACTAAACCTTGAAATGGAGTCCAGTTGGGAGTCTTTCCCTCGCTGAGCTGTGGTCTGTCCGAAACCCTCTGTTCCGCTCCCACCACATCCTTCCAACTTCACACCCAATGTTTGTCACTGCAGGTGTATTCTTGTATCTTATTACTGTGTCCGCTTGTAAGACAGCACTCTGTTTCACAGCTAGGTTTACACTCTATAAAATCGCATCCATACATACGTGCATTCCGCTGTTTCTCACCACACCCGACATGAAGCGGGCACTATTGGGTTTCATGATGGGTTAACTGAGATGGACTGAGTGGGATGAAATACTTCGCACTTCGATGGACTGTTGGGGACGGGAGGTGTGTCACACCCAGATGGATGGTTTAAGGGTGAGCAGTGTGTCACACCAGGATGTATTGTGGGGAATGGGAGATGCGTTGCGTGCGGATGGGCTGTTGGGGATGAGAAGGGTGTCACACTTGGTTTAGAGTCTCGAGGGTGAAAGTGTGTCTCGATTCAATGAACGGTTAGGGGCGGGAGACGTATCACACTTAGGTGGACTGCCGGGGGTGAGAAATGAGTTGCACTAAGAGGGATTGGGAGGGGGGAGAAACTGTGCTGCACTAGGATTGAATGCTGGGGACAGGAAATGTGTACCATGTGGATGAATTGTTGGTGGAGGTAAATGCATCGCTCTGGAATGAACTGTTCGGGATGGCAAATTTATCACATTCAGATGAAATGTCGGATGTAGGAAAAGTATTGCCGCAATCTAACCATACTAAAAACTCACCTTTAAGCATACGCACCCTCAAACTCTGAACTAAACACAACCATACCTCTACGGCACCACACGCACTTCACAACATCCAAAATTAAAAAAAACATAGGCAATCACACCTCAACATCACATGATGGATACCAACTGGAAACGCACCAACGCTCAATGACCGGTTTATCCGAAATGAAGCTGCCAAAAGCACATCAAAGCTCTCTTGCTCTTTTCCCTGCCAGTCCCTCCAGCAGACCCCACAACCCTCCTTCCCTTGCAGATCTGCCAGAGTGCCAAGAGATCATGCAAGTGGCAACATTGTGCGGTACAAGACCCATTAAGATTAACATTAACAGTGGCCACACCACTCCCACATGTTACTGCATAATTGACATGTTCGAGAGCATATCCACTGCATATATCTACTCAACCTGCTCCCAAATGAGTATCCTCTATATTATTCAACTTCAGTATTTCCCCTCTTAAGACGACCCTAGAGTTCACGAATATTTTGCTTCAGCTAAACAGTGGGCACATAGAAGTACATGCCCCACAGCTAAATACAGAGTAATGTAGCTCCAATGGTACATTATACAGGATGCATATGCCACATAAAGCATGGTGCAGTGGGCATGGGTGTATATTTATACATGCAGTGAAAATCAAGAAGACTTAGGTTATCTGCAAAACACCCAAGAACTGGGTGCACATCCACTTAGAAGACCAACATTACAATGGGTACACCCTTTTTGAAGCAGTCAAATGTTGTTTTCAAGTTAGAAAAAGTACTCAGGTGTTCAGAAGGGATCTTTTATTTTGTAAAGTGCAAATGACTTTAAGTTAATATACCAGGGCACCATCCCTAAGAGTTGAAAATGGCTCTCCGAAGGCTGTAGCCTCCTTCCGGGAGCTCACCCTGCTGCCAGTAATGGTTCACTGATATCAGAACTAGAGCAATATTTGCCAGCTTTGATGTAAATGCCAGAGCATTGTATGTGTTCAGCTAGTTTGATTCACTACTAGGACATTATGGGCCTCATTACATGGTAAGCGGTAAGGGTTTACCGGTAAGGGCACCGGTACCAGTAAACCCTTACCGCCTTACTACGAGGTCCCTTTGCGGGACCCGACCTTAACGGCTGGTGTAGACCAGTCGTTAAAGTTGGGACCCTCAAAGGGACCTTGGTGCTAATTACGGTACAGCAATTTGCGATACCGTAATTAGCTCCTTCCCCATTCCCATTGAGCCCTATGGGTCAAAAATGGGAATGAGGAAGGGCCATGGAGAAAGAGGGAATTACTGCCCCGCCAACCTTGGAATAGGGTGGTAATTCCCCTTTTCTCCATGGTGGTACCGGTATGGTACCGGCGGCAACCATGACCGCCTACCGTGTAATGAGGCCCTATGTATAGGTGAATCCTAATGTCAGAATGATTGTATTGGAATTACAGCACCATCCATAATCTTTCAACACTAAACTGCTGCGCCTCTAAATAACTGGAATGACAACGCAGGCGTTTTTTTATTCAACCTGTTGTAATCTTACCTTTCGTTTTCAAGAAGAGACTGAATCTGCATTCCAGATCCGTCCATGTAAGCCGTTATGTAAGCATTAGTCTTTCATTAGATCGACAACATGAATAGAAAGGCAGTACAGTAAAGGGAATATACTTTCCTGAACCCACCCCCCACGCTCCAAACCTCTTGTACAGGTGCCTGGCAACCCGGAGAAACATACATGTCTTGTGTCAAAAGCTTCTACTCCATAAAATGTGTGTTCTTAGATTTATGATCCAAAATCAAAGGTGTCAATTATGTACGTGCAAATATTAAGGTTTTTTTTTTTTTTTAATTGAGAACAGTACATATGTTGTGACCTTACATCATAATAGCCACTTTTTTCCCCAGCATAAGTATACACTAAATATATCATCCGTGTTTTGTCCCCCAGGTTAATTATAGATGTTAAGCACGAGTAATCTTTGATGGCCCTTTTCCATTTGCATTTGTACCTCAACAACAAGAACATGTTTCTTGGGCATTGGCACTTCAATTCATTTACTTGTCAAGCCTTATCTCACCCCATTTACAAGGCCTCCGAAGGGTCTTCCCTGTGAGGAATTCGAAAATGTGTGGGGCTAACCTGCACACATTTTCCTAAGCTCCCCGCATGACATACACATAGACCTGTGTATTCTGGCCGTCCCCTGTGTTATGTTTAGTTGGGATATGACAGCAAAGAGTACATCAAGGTATCTCAAGAAGGGGGAGGGCAAAACCTTCCTCCTGCCATGGCCAGCCTAATTAACTAACAAAGGCTCCATGGATCCAACCTGCTCTTTGTTAGCTACTGCTGGCAGCTTTGCATACTAATCCAAGTTAATTCAAGCAGACCCACTGGAGGCCTGATTGCAGAACTAACAAAAGACAGGAAAACCCCAACAAGAACTGCCTATCAATAGCTAGAGCCACAGTAGGCACTAAACTGGACTACTGCAATGCCCTATTCCTGGGCACCTCTGCCAAAAATATAAACAAAATGTAAAACACACAGAACAATGCTTTGAGATCTGCACTGAGTATTCCCAAAAACACATCTTGCAGGCCAGGAAAGAGGCCCTACCAGTAAAAGATCACATCCTTCTTCAAAACCATGATCATCACACATAGATGCCTGTCTTATGACGCGCCTCCTTACTTATCTGAAAGGATCACCCTTAATTCATCCACCAGACCCACCAGATCCCATCTGACCAACCAGATCTATATACCCACCTCCAAAAGAAGGCGGATCCAGCTTCCAACACTTAGCACCATAAAGATGGAATGCTCTTCCCACTGCCTTAAGAAACGAAAAATCCTACACCAAGTTCCGCAAACAGCTGAAAACCCTTCTATTCAACTAACCTGTCTCCTCACCTTTTCTGTACATATTTACTGTATGTATTGTATTGAATGTACTTACCTGCTGTAATGTATTCCTGACTCAAGTGAGCATACTGTAACAGCGCCACGATGCCTGTGGGCAGATGTGTGCTATATAAATACAAATAAATAAATAAAAATAAAAATGCACTCTGTCAACCTGAAGCCAACTCTTGTCTCTCAGTATCAAGGGCAGTGACCTGTCATGTCTGGGGCTTTGTGTTTACAGTAGTCATCCCCGCAGGGGGACGCCACTCAGAAGAGTATGTGGTTTGTCAGTGACTGAAAGTCTGGTCTACCCGCAGCTTCAAGAGAGACCTGCCACTTTAATCAGGAATCACAGAGAGCTCAACTAAGCAGAGAGACCCTTTGATCCACAACAGACAGGTAGATAGGTGGGATGTAGTATTACATTTTTTCACCCCTTTACCTTTTCTGTTGCAAAGCACTCTGTTTATGACCTCACGCATGCAGGAGATTGTTGGTGGGGATTCAGGATTGGTTCATTAAGACAGGCTTAGCCAACAAAAATCACTGGGGCCCATTTGGCTTTAAAGGAGGGTCGAGCCCCTCTTTTGGTAGATCATATGAAGACCTTGCAATACAAGAAGTACTCAGCATTGGAACTTGGCTGAAGGTCCGGTCTGCCTTACAGCTTCTGACAGTGAAGGAAAGCCAGGATTTCCAAAGAGGGAAGCAATATCACTCACCTGAACATCTCCCATAGAACAGAGGGAGATACCGAATCCAGAGGACCCTGCTGCTGCTCCAGAACCACTGCCCAGCCAGCACAAAGTGTGCCCTGCCAGGCTCTGCAACAAGCTTCCGAGGTAGGAAGTGCCAGAGAGGCTCTGAACCAAACCAAGGACACGACAGTTGCCTGCAACACTCTCCTCAGCTTTCAGCTGTCTGCCATAAAGGACGACACAATCCCAGTGAAGAAGCTAGGAGAAGTGCATCGACAGACATCCGACTTAAAGGACATTTTCAAGCCAGTCGAGCCACTCGAGCTGCAATCAACTGCACTGCTGATTGTTGTTATGCTGCAGTTTCTAACACCGTCCGAGAACCCTCAACCAGTGCATCAGAACCACCAACCAGCACTGAGACAATGATTCCTGAGCTTGAACTGTCATGTAGGCCAGCCTGCAGCCGTCTGCCAATCACCGCTCGCTGAACTGCCTGCCGCCTGATACCCGCAGATGTCTCCCGTCTTGAACTCTGTCTCAGAATCTGCAAAGCGCCCTGAAAACAACTCTACACTGTCGAGCACCAAGAACTTCTACAAGCACAAGGTACATTGTGGTTCTGTCCCCCTGGTCCTTCTGTGAATGCCCCTAGTGACATTTTATCATCCATTGCTCCCTTTATGTAGAAACCAAGTATCTTTGAACTACTGTGATTAATTACTTTACCGACTACCCTCCTGTCAGTATCCAGAGTTCATCCCTTTTTCCTTCTTTGAAACTGTCTGTGCTCTGCATTCCTTTACAGGGTGGGGTGCATTTTGTAGTGTGCTAGAACTGTCTGCTGTGATAATAATAAAGTAGATATTGTTATACAACCTTGACTGGACAGTCCCTTTTATCATTGGGTAATTATTTTATTTTCGCTGTGTTGCAACTAACCAACAATCCATGAACTTGCAGAGATAAGCCTCCCGTTCCATCCACGTTACCAAAATTGGACAAGGAGGTTTATAATTTGCTTGTGTTTCCAATCTATTCGGATCTCTTCTGGTGTACTAGAGGTGTAGGGCTGATTGATGGTTTAGAAACGGATAGTCATCCCTGGACCACTGGTGCTCCGGAAGTTGATATGTCATATTCCCAATGCCCTTTTTTGTCTCATTGTGATGGGTCCTGATCCTAGCCACACTATGGGGTGGAGTGTATGTTCTGAGCTGTATATTAGGGTGTATATGCTTTCAGTGTGCTCTCTGTGATATGTGGGGCTGATTTTGGATGTTCAGTGTAATAATATACTAGCAAAGTGAAAGCATAGTGGGAAAGTGCAAACTGGGCGTTGCCTTTCCCGGAAACAAGAGGCCCACTTAAATATCATGTATTTATTTCAGCAGTAAACCACATTTTATTTGTTTTCGATCATACATCAACGTATAGATGAGCCACAAATGGCCCTGCCTTCTAGCAGGTAACTTATGGTCATTTTTAATACAATCTGCATTGGGAATAATTCAACAGTATACAACCTACTCTTCTAATATAAAGGGCATGATCGTCATCCTATCACATTCATTCACCACAACCCTACCTAAAGTGCTTAAGTTGACAGAGTTATAAAGTGCAAAAATTGCTGTACATGACTGTACAACGAAGCCAATATTCATGGGGCGATCCATTCATTTTACAGCCCAACATGTTTCGTTCTGTGTACACTTTATAGAGTTTTTCCTCAGAACTTCTTCAGGGGCAACATCTATCTCCACACATTGACTATGCTAAGTGCACTTAGCCGTATTCCCAAAGTGCATTCAGTTTTATGTCAGAACAAAATAGTACATTGATTCATTTATGTTCACACAGGGCAATGTATGGCATCTTTGCTCCAACCCAACACGCTCTGATGATTGATTCCTTCTTAACCAGTTGTCAGGAGTTGCGCATTCTTCATTAATTCAATTCTGTTGTTCACGTGTGCATTGTCTGTATCGTGTCAATACCTGCAACCAATCATGATTCAATATGCGTCTGCAATTAACACTGAGCACTGTAAGTGAGCTCCACTGCTCATACCAATCATGTCTACGCACTAGGCAGCTATGCCACTTAGCTGAATGTAATGGAATTCTGCAAACTGGAAATAAAACAGGATTCTTATACTGAGTATATACTAAGAATGTCACAATGAAAATGTACTAGTATAATGTCCTATTGTAAAAAAAATCTGGTACTGGGAACCTCAGAATTTACAGATATTGTACAAACTGGGACTACACTATGTGTATGCAAATTAGAAGTATACTATGGTTGAAAAAGTGGAAATGTATCATCAGAGCTGTAAAATCTTGGGTTTTAATGGGATTGACAACTTCATGAAAGACTGGTATTGTGAACATCTGGGAGTGTTGTGGGATTATTATACTGTAACTGTATTTCAATGAGGGAAATTCAAAGTGCGTTGGGCTCAAACTGAGATGTATGCGGGTAACCAAACTGAATGTATAGTGGGAGTGTCAATATGGTTGACTGTCAACTGTATGCACGATAGTAAAACTGGGATTTTGAAACCTGGATGTATGGGGCATTACACAAATTTGGAATATACTGCGTTCTGCCACAATTCTAGACAGCCTCAACACTTCCCATTAACCAGCATAGTATCTGTGCACAAGATAATAGGTGAGGAGGTTAGAAGAACTAGTGGGCCGCATTCCGAGTATGCGGCTATCATTGCAGTAGTTCCGCCAGGATACCGGCATTTGGTACTTACATCTATGGGCACTCGGTTTGGCAGCTTTGTTTGTTTGTTTGTTTGTTTGTTTATTTGGTAATGCGCTCCGAGCCCGTGGGCATCTGGGCGCAGCAGTACAAGAGGACTCGAAACTTAGTTACAATGCCTGACACAGACTAATTACAGAAAAACAGTGGTCGTTTACAATGGGTGATACAATGCATATAAAATAACAAGGGTTAAGCGCATAAGAATAACATTTTAACAGGTTGTACCATTTCAGCTAGGGTGAGGGTCGTTGCATGTCATTGTTGTGCAGTCATTTGAGAGCGTAGGATCTGAATCTTGTGTAGGGTAAAGGGCATCTAAGGTTGGATGGGAGTGTGTTCCATGATTGTGCAGCTCTAACTGGGAACCTCGCACCGCCCGCTGTGGTAAGTTTGAATCTAGGGACTTCCAATAGGAAGGTGTTAGCGGATCTCGTCAGTCGGTTAGAGGGTCTCCCGTTGATTCTTTCCGCTAGGTAGGGGGGTGCAAGATTGTTGAGGCATTTAGAAGTGAGGGAAATAGTTTTAAGTAGGATTCTGTCCTTTATCTTTAGCCAATGGGCTTCTGTCCGGTGTTTGGAGATATGTTCTCTGCGTGGGATGTTCAGAGCTGCTCTAAGAGCGTTGTTTTGTAATCTCTGTAGTTTGTCAGTGACCGACTTGTTGGCACCTGAGTATAAGGCGTTGCAATAGTCCAGTCTGGACATGACAAGGGCATTGGCCAGGGTGAGGCAGCTGGCACTGGACAGGAAGGGTCTGGTGGCACGGATGAGTTTGCACGTGTAGGTGGTTGAGGAGGCGAGGGAGTTCACTTGCTTTTTGAGGGTGAGAGCTGAGTCGAGGTAAAAACCCAACGTTTTGACCTCGCGCATAACCTTAATGGTATTGTTATCAATGTTAAATGAGGCATAGTCCGTGGTGAGTTTGGATAAGTTGTGGTCTGAACCGAGGAGCAGGATTTCAGTTTTATCGTCGTTCAGGCAGAGGCCATGTGTGGACATCCATGCTTGAATGAGGATGTAAATTTTATTCACCAGAGCCAAGTCCACTTCATAGTTGCCCGGAAGGGGTATGAGGATCTGGGTGTCATCTGGTAATTAGTGTAGGTGACGCCCAGTCTGTCCAAATTGACGAACAATGGCTTGGTGAAGATATTGTACATAGTGGGTGAGACACAGGAGCCCTGTGGGACTCCACATGTGATTTGGATGGGGTCAGCACAGGTGGAAGAGGAGAACACTCTCATAGTCCGGTTGGCTAGAAAGGATTGGACCCATGTTATAGCATCTCCTGTGAAGTTGGCAGCCAGCTTGAGGTGGTTGCATAAGACTGCATGGTCCACCAGATCAAAAGCTGCTGACAGGTCCAGGTAAAGTAGCAGCACTGTTTTCCCATTATATTTAAATTCCTCCATTTTAGTTTTAAGATCTATCAGGGCTGTTTCCGTGCCATGGAGAGGGCGGAAGCCCGATTGGCGCGAGCCTAGTAGATGATTAGCTTCTAGGTACTCTTGAATTTGGAGATAGGCTACTCTGTCGATGATTTTTAGTAGGAAGGGTACCGTGGTGATAGGCCTATAATTAGTCGGGATAGATGGATCGAGGGTTTGTTTTTTGAGAAGGGGGAGGACCCAGGATTCTTTTAAGTTGGCTGGCACTGTGTTGGATTTGAAGGATGAGTTGATAAGCTTCGAGATGAAAGGGGCTAAGTCTCTGGCAGCATCCTTTATTATTACAGTTAGAAGGCTTCAGTGAGAGGATAGCCTTTTCAGTGTCAATGATGGAGATGGGTTTAAAGCTAAAAGGGGGGGTAGTGATTGGTTCAGTTACTAGAGGCACTTGTTGATCAGTAAGAGAGAGGGTGTCTTTTTTATTCATTATTTTGAGTTGGAATGTGGAGATTTTGTTTGATAGGGCAGTCTGTATATCAGTGCACCATATCTTGTCCTTTGGGGCCGTGTCAGTTGGTTGGATAGGGGATTCCATTTCCCGGAGGATGGCAAATAGTTCCTTGGTGTTCGACTTGGCATTGGTAATTCTGTCATTGAATACGTTTTTTTTAGTGTTGATAATTCCAGACTTGTAATGTTTTGTAGCTTGGGTTAGCTTGGCTTTGTTGTCGTTGGTGGGCGAATTACGCCAGATAGATTGGAGTTTTCGTTTCTGCTTTCTAAGGTCCTTAAGCTGGGGGGTGAACCAGGCATTGAGGTGGGCTTCTTGCTTAGCTTTGCGTAGTTTGGTGGGTGCAATGGTGTCTAGTGCGTGAGACATAGCTTTGTTAAAGGTGTCTACTAGTGTGTCTGGGTCAGTGTTGTCCTTCAGACCGTTAATAGTGGGCAGGAGGAGGGGGATAAGTTTTTCTGTAGTAATATCTTTTTTACTTCTGGTAGGGAGTGGTGGTATCATTTTGATAGTTTTAGGGCTGGGGAGGTCAAGTGTGGCAGTGAAATTTATTAGAAAGTGGTCAGTCCATAGTTGAAGGGTGAGGGCAGTGATGACTATGTTACAGTTGAGTTCTGAAACCCAGTCAAGGGTTCTGCCTTTAGCATGTGTGGGGGAGAGAACTTTTTGGGTAAGGCCTTGGTCGTTTAGGATGGCTGTTATAGAGAGGGCATTTTTATTGCCTGGCTCGTTAAAGCCGATGTTGAAATCGCCCATCAGCAATGTTTGCGAGTGTTTTTGGGTATTGTTCGCTAAGAGGGTAGTAAGGTCATCTTCAAAGGTTCCCAGGGGACCGGGGGGCCTGTAGATCAGGTGAATGGCTAGCGTGCGGTTGTTGGAGAGTTGCATTTTTGCTGAGAGTACTTCACAGGAAGCACAGAGGTGTGAGGTGGTGAGTCGGATAGGCAGAGTGGTTTTTGCGATGATTGCTAGGCCGCCGCCTTTAGCATTGGGTCTGTCTACTCTGTGGATCTGGTAGTTGTCAGGTATGGCTAACATCAGTGAGGGTCCTGCTGCCTCATGGAGCCAGGTTTCTGTTACGGCAAGGAAGTCAATGCTGCTGTTGTTTAGTATGTCAGCAATTTCAATTGCATGAGCTACCATGGATCTGGCATTGATAAGGGATCCAGTAAGAGTTAGGGTGTTATTGGGATTAGGATGACTTGCTGGTGTATCTGTATGCTTATTTTGACTCCGGCGTTTCTTTTGGTGGAGGTGAGTAGGAGTTGGGGTTGGAGTTAAAGGTGTCGTAGCTAGGGTTTGTTTATCCATGTGTGTCTGTATAGATGGGAATCTAGCAGTATTGTTAGTACTGTTTCTTTTAGGTTCGTATATGCAAGGTAGCCTTGCCCTGAGTCTCAGGTTTCTATCTGTGGGGGGGCGAGTGCTGAAGGTAGCAAAGGTCATGATTGTAGCTAGGAGGGTCAGGGAGGTCAAGTTTCTGCACATGGTAGATGGTGTGGACCGCTGATGCAATTTACTTCCCTTGTTTCGCTAAGGTGTTGGGCTAGGGTGACACAGAGTGTAGTGCAAGTGGCTAGTTGAGGCCGGGGCTGCGCCAGATTGCGAGTGCCGGCGGGGTCAGTGCAAATCCTCTTTCATGAAGTCACATAGGACTCCGTGAGGGGATTTGCCGTCCTTACCGCCACTGGTAATGGCGGTGACAGTAGTGATGGCTTTTATTTGCTGGTAAGGCGTCTGGCTTGCCTCCAGCTTTTAGCTGGAGGTATCCCAGGTGCCCCGCCAGTAAACCCATAGTCAGGCGTTCCGATACAGTGCCGGTATCCACGAATACTGGCACTTTTTTAACAGACCGCCCGACTTGGCATGAGGCACAATGCCTGGTAATAAATGAGGGTTCATCATGTGTTAAAAGCAAAACCAAACAATTATTAGCAATTTTAAATAGGTGATAGGTGCCTTAGGACTAACATGGCGTTGCAGTGTAGGAGTACTTGGAACGGATCAGAGGTATGTATTAGTGTTACAGGGGATAACGTAGAGAATAATGCAGACTTCCAGAAAGGTTTAGCTTAATAATCTTGGATGGACCCGCCTACATATACGTGCAAAGATTCAATTACGACAATGCGAGGGAAAGAAGAGCAAGGAGCAGAGGCAGCTCCTCTCTCAACAAAACGACAAATGCGGAAAAACAAAGTCAAAAGAAGCGCAAAGCCAAACCAAAGAACAAGCCAAAATCACTCTGGCAGGTCAAGGTAGAAAGGGAGGAAGACCAACGTAGCCAGTCCAGAAAGAAATCCAAGGCAGAATATCAGGGAGGCCAATGTCAGAAGGCGGAAAAACAAAGCGCAAGCCGCCATTCGCTAACAAAAGAGAGTATTGCCCCAGCAATACCCTGCAGTTTACAGCTGTTTCATGTGCATGCCCTGCATGGTAGGGCTGCCATGCGAGCACTCCATACAAGAAATCACATTTGGACTCTTATGTCTCCTGAGGGCAAGACTGAAAGGAACACTGGATGCCAGGAATTGAGGGGTGGCATGCGGTGCTTGTGCACACCACATGCATGATGTCGAGCAGAGAAACCTGCATGTGAGACACGTTCTTCACCATAACGATGAGCGCGAGGAGAAGAGATGCCCACATAGGATGGCCAAACGACGCTGACAGAAGCAATGAGACATGACAAATTGCCAAACTGGGTGCATGCAGGGTCAGACTGGGGCATACAACTGTCTCGGGCACCAATCAAAATGTGTCCCACAGCTGCAAATGGCAATTCGTTCCTTTTGTGACACTGTTTGAGTAATACCCAAGAGGGAGGTTTTTGATGACATGTGATGCCAATTGTGCATTTTAAAGCATAATTATTCAATAACACTGGTCAAAATTACTAGCCGCATGGTGAAGAAACTTATCAAACTGACCCACATGGGACAAAAAAGTGCCCCACTTTGACAAAAAAAACGGGCCCACACTAGCATTTTGCGTTTTTGGTTTGTGCGTTGCCCTTTTACCCTATAGGCCAGTCCGAGCCTGCAGGCTTTTCAAACCAAGAGCATGTTATGTTTGCAAAATTGGAAAACTATATGAAAAGCTCAAACTGTGAATTCGCCAGGGGAGTGAAACAGAACGACAGACAGTGACTTTGTTATTGAACCGAGTGTGTATGATGTCGAACTTGTCGAACTGTCAATATGCCGTGATTTTCCAACTGGGACAGTATTGGGGTTGTCAGACTGGTAATATACTCTGGTTGCCAAATTTAAGAATACCGGCCGTGTCACATTGAATGTACTGGGAGTTAGTCAAACGGGGATTGTCGTACTGGGACTGCCCTTGGACTGTCACATGTACACTTGCATGAGATTGTGGAGACTTGCAATGTGCTTGGACTGGCAAACTATGGGTCTGCTGGTTTTAGCAACCTGGGAATAAATAAACTGATGTGGCCAAACTGGGAATATATTTGCTTTGTGAACACTGGGTCTGTAAAATAAGGGCCTAATTCACAGAGCACTTTCCAGTGGGATAGTGCCATATAAAAGGCTATACTGAGATAGTGCAGACTGCATATATACTTTGACATCTTGCAAAGTGAGAATATTAATTGGCTTTGCCATGAATGGAATTTACTGACTCGGATTGGGAACCGGAAAATTGTCTTTTGGATACATTGTGACTGTTGTAGTGCAACAAAGCAACAGAGGTTTGAATCCCGGATCCGCGCTTAGAAACCAAACTCAGGTACGGTATTAGGAGCATCTTAAAAAAAAAAAAAAAACAATACAATTAAAATATGATGACATGGCCAATCTTGGAATTTCTAAACTGGAAGTACATTGGTAAGTGGTATTGTGAGCACAAGAAGTATACTGAAATTGTGCGCACTGGGCTACTATCCAAAATGCCAAAATGCCAGGATCATCACACTGGTAATACACTATTGTGCATCAAACTAGACCAATGCCCTCATAGTAAAAGTCAGAATATTTGTAGTTGTATTATTTGAAGAGCCGGGTGTCATTTTCAACCAAAATTATTTTCAAAGTAGGCACTAAGTGGAGTGGCGGCAGCCCTAGCATAAGGTGCCTTTGCATAAGAACTTTGCTTGATTGAGTGATGAGTGAGATTGCAAGGTGGTATGGTATTGCCAAATTCTTGTAAAGTGCAGAATCACATCTAAGCACTGAACCAGTGACAGGGACTAGAGGACATAATATGTTTAAAAAAAATCAAAGCCAGAGCCAGTAATCATGCAGTTATAAATTAAATAGATTGGTCATGACGCAGAATGCAGGAGGGTTGGTTTAAATGTTTAGTTTAGATATGAGGGTTCAGAGGGTTGGGGGCTCATTCCATTGCTAGCAAGTGTGGTTTGAGCCTCGTTTTGAGGAGTTCCACTGAAGAGATGGCTTTGCATTCCAGTGGAGTAGGGCAAGTGGAGAAAAGGAGCAAAAGCAGGAGGACGCATGGAGGTGGGCTCCATGATGATACATTGTGAAGATGCAAGGGGTGCAGCATTTAAGCAGAAGAGCAGGCTGAGATGCAGACAGTGAGGTAGTTGGGGGCAAGACCATGGATGAGTTTATAGATAAGTAGCAGGAATTCAAAGAGTGGTTTGCACAGAGAATCATCTACTCTGGTGACGGTAGGTAGAGGTGGGACAGAATTAGAGTAGGTTCAAAGGGTGTGTGTTGCAAAGTTGAGGACTTTGCTGAAGGGAGCAAAAGTGTAGAGGGGTAGTCCAAGAAATAGGCACACACCGTAGTCGGGTTTGCTGAGCACAAGAGTATAGATGAGGGTTTTAGTGCAATGGTGTTCATGCTTCCACCTATGCAAATACTGGCATTGTGCCAGTAGGAAAATCAGGAAACTTTAGTCATTTCACTGTCCAATGTGAATACTGTCACTGCTCCAAAAGACTGACACAAAGTGGGTCATTCCTTCAGTGCCACAAAAAGTAATGAGTATGTTATTTTGGGTCAATGTGCATTATACTGCACCCATCACCACTATTTTGATCTTATATCATCAAAGCTAGTCTTGGTAACATCATATGGTGCCCCTACATCACCCATAACTTGTGCAGGAGTATCACCATTCTCATCCTGCCCTCCCCCCTGCTTGTGTAACCTGTAAGGGATGGGGTTAATAGCAGAGGGTTTGACTTGATGGGAATGTGTGGCCACGCGAGGGAAAACCATTATCCCGAAACCCAAATCCTTCAAGGCTGTGGCATTTTTACACATACTTTCCAGGACAAAAGAACATTCAAAGTTCACAACAACCCAATTTGAAATGCTGTTATGAGCAGGTAATTCAAGTCTGCTAAGGTCTTTCCTGGTTATGGCTTTAAGTTCTGGTACCATCTGCAACAACTCCAGTAGCCATGATCGATTTATGAAAGGGCTATTTCCTGTAGAGTTTGCCTCTGTCAGTTTGAGGTAATTTAGACCTGGGTACAATATTCCTGTCCATAGGCAATAACTACCCTACCATTTCCTTAATCCCTCGTTGCTCCTCTGCCATTTTTTAACACAGTTGTAAAAGGGCTTCAATCTTCGCTTCTAACGGGCCCACTGACTCCATGATCAGTATTTGCATTATGGTTGAGTCCTCAATTGAAGACTCTGAAGGTATTTCCTCATCATATTTGCTCTCCCTTGCTCTCCCTTGATGTTGATGTTGATTCATAAGTAGTGAGAAGTCTTTCTAAGTCAGATGACTGTGATAAGCTAGATATTTGAGTATTAGTCTGAACAAAATTGTATGGTTTTGCTTAACTTGAGGAGAGAGCCATTGTTAGCCAGTGAATTGTTTACCTCGACTGAGATCTCCTCTTCAGTCTTGCTCAGGGCATCCTGGACGAATATCTGTTGTTCAATATTTTGCCCTTGATCCACACTCTGCGCTTATTGCCAGTGGCTTGTTTACAAAGAAGGAATCACTTTTCTATTGGGCTTCCTTTGTCAGGCATATCCTCTTGCATTTTTCATTTTTTGCTCAATGGAGTTTTTTTGTATTTGCCTTTTTTCCCCCAGCGTGGCAAGGAGGTTTCACTGAGAGGTGCTTGTCACTGCATAGCGTCACACATTTTGATTTCATTTAGCAGAACGCTGATCTCTTCTCGGTATGTTAGACTTGATTATCTCACTCTGTGAGTAATAGTCTATGTATTTGCTGCCGCCAAGATTTGGTAGGTAGCAAGAGGGGAAGGTGGGGGGTGCAGCTAAAAGAAAAGAGGGGGAGGGAATTGGTTCAAAGGAGAGTTATTCCTACATGTGGTGATTCTTTAGTGCTAGCCAGCATAGGGCTAGCCATCACTGGCAGCAAAATTCCAGTTCCTAAACTCAACTCCTCTTTCTTGGAGACTTTAACATCCACCTGGATGCTTCCTGTCCTTCCTCTGGACTTTTTCGCTGTCTCCAGAGCTCTGGTTCTCTTTAGGTCTGACTCCTGCAATAGCCTCTTTCTAAATATGCCTGTTTCCACTCTCTGCAACTCATCCAGAACAGGACTGCGAGACTTGTCCTTGGCCTACCACTGCAACTCTCTCTCTCATTCTATTCTCCCCTCCAGCCCAACTCACTCTGCAGGGCACACTCTGGATGTTCTGATCTCTTCTGACTTTCCCCTCTCTATCCCTCTAACCACTCCTCTCTCCTGGAGTGATCGCTTTCTCCTTGCCTTCCATCTCATCCTCTCTACCCCTCAGGCCAAGCCAACTCCAGCACTGCCACCTGCCTTCTCGGATATCTGACCTATGCAGCATGTGTCAGTTGAGGCTTTGCAGCCACTTTCTCACCCCCTGCTCCTCCTCTGGCTGACTCACATCCTGACACAGCCCCTTCCATGCTCCTCTGAAACTATTGATGTTCTTGCCCCTGTCATGAGGATCCGCTTGAAGCCCAAAGCCAAGTGTAACTTCTGGTATGACTCAGTCCTCATCACTGTTAAACACAAGTGCAGGGTGCCTGTGAGGAAATGACATGCTTCCTGTGCATTCTCTGAAAAACTGCCCTGTCACCTGCTCCAAAGGCAATACCAGCACTCTGTCCACACCAAGAAGAGAGCCCACCTCCAAGCCTGCGTATCTGCGGCATCCATCAACTCGGCTAAACTCTTTAAAATCTGCAAGGAGCTGGCCCCTCCCAGGCCCTCTGCACAGCCCTGGCTTCTCATTTCATCTCTAAATCTCCTGTCCCCTCTCTCATCCTGTCCCCCTCCTCCCTCTACTCTCTGCTCTTCCTCTGGCCCCCCTGTAGCCACCTCTCCTCCCTCCTTCTCTGTCTTTGCCCTGTTTTCCTCGATGAGGTTTCTAGACCAGTCTGATCTATGAAAGTCTGTTCTTCCAAAACCATCAAGGACCACATTGACACCCTTGCTTCTGCCCTGGCTGATGTCTGCAACCACTCCTTCGCCACTGGAGCCATCCTTTCTCCCCTGAAGCACTCCCTTGTGCACCCTCTTATCAAGAAACCCTCAGCCGACCCCTCCTGCCCAGCTAACTATCGCCAGATCGCCATCATTCCTTTCCTGGTAATCTCCTGGAAAAGATGGGCATCTCAGAGCTTAATCTTCACACTGAATCTGTGGTTGTCTCCATGACCATCAGTCTAGCTTTAGAGCAGCCAGAAGCATGGAAACTGCTCTCCTGACCATCTGTGATGACCTGCTCTCCAACCTCGATTCTAATACTCCTCTGTCCTCATCTTACCAATCTCTCTTCTGCCTTTGACACAGTCAACCAAGCAATCCTGCTCAACCGGCTCCTTGATAACGTGGGTATCACTGATCAGTCCATGGCATGGCTGACCTCTTTCCTCTCCAATCGACCTTCCCAGGTCCAACTAGGATCCCTCCTCTCCTCCATCCCTCTCTCTACTCCAGGTGCCCACCACATTGCCGCTCTCTGCCCCAACTTTCAGTGCTATGCGGATGACACTCAGCTCATTTTAAGGCTCCCTTCTGCTACCTCTTCTCCTTCTCTCATCTCTGTCTGTCTGCCTGCTATCCAGGAGTGGTCTGCCGCCAACAATCTCTGCCTTAATGCCAGTAAGACAGAGATTCTCCTCATTGGCACACCTGCTCCCTCCTTTCCTGTCACTCTCTGGCTGGCCCTCTTCTGCTCCCACCTTTGAGGCTAAGAACCTCGGGGTCATCTTCAACTCCACACACTCCTTTTGTTCTCACATCTCTGACATCTCTAAGAAGTCACACTTGCATCTGCACCTCCTCAGAGGTATTCTTCCTTTCCTCTCCTTCCCACAGAAGCTCACTGTCTCCAGAGCTCTTGTGCTCTGTAGGCCTGACTCCTCAACAGCCTCTTTCTAAATCTGCCTGTTTCCACTCTCTGCACTCTGCAACTCATCCAGAACAGGACTGCGGGACTTGTCCTTGGCCTCAAGCCCACGGATCGTATCTCTCCAGCACTTAAACCCCTGCACTGTCTCCCAGTGGCAGCGAGGATTAAGTTCAAGACTCTCTGCTTTGTCCACACGGCCTTCTGGGGCAAGGGGCCTCCATACCTCCAACTCTCTCTTCGTAAATATCTTCCTACTCTAGCTCTTTGCTCCTGCATCTCCAACTCCCTCAGGGTCAGTCGCTTCTCCAAGCAATGAGTTGGTGGTAGACCTCTTTCTTTGGCTGGGACCTCCCTCTGGAACACCCTCCCTGCCTCTCTGAAACCTGAGAAGAGTAATCTCTGGTTCCGGAAGCACCTCAAGACTTTCCTCTTTGCTTCTGCCTTCTCTCTTCCTCTCCCATGCTGAATTCCTGGCTGAAACTGAAACTGCACTGGTCACCTGGCTGCCCTCTGATCTCGGACCCAGATCCCCTCCCTGCCAGTTACATACCTGCACTGCCCCCTTGGCTATTCTTGCCCTGCTGTCTGTATCTATAACCCTACAGACCCCCTACCTGCATTTTGGACACCTGCTGTCTACACTTACCCTTGCACTTGCCACCAGCTGGCCACACTTCTGTTCTTGTTTGATCCTATGTACTTACTGCACTGACCCCTCCCCTTACCCTCACACTTTCCAGATCCCTCTCCCCTGCACTTGCACAATCTCAATGTCACCTGGCCTAGTAAGATCGCTGTCTCTGTCTTCCCCCTCCCTTGCCTTGTCGCACCTTGAAACACTTGTGTATAGGTGTGTTATAAATGCCATATCATATCATTCAATTGCAGCCACCCTTTCCACCAGCTTGGTAAACAGCTGCACTCTCCCTCTTACCATGCACTGAAAATGTCCTGCCTAGGCCACCCTCACCTCTGCCTTTCTGCAGGGGAGGACCATTAGTATCTAAGCGGTGGCCAAAGATTGCATAATTCAGAACATACTTTTAATTTAAATAGACAGTCCTTTGGCTCAATTGTAAATCACTGCTGTCACTCCTCAGCTGCTCCCGCTGTGTAGACAGATTACCTTTGGCTACCCTTGGCTACCCTTGCCCTGCGGTCTGTATCCATAACCCTACAGACACCCTACCTGCATTTTGGACACCTGCTGTCTGCACTTACCCTTGCACTTGCCACCAGCTGGCCGCACCTCTTTTATTGTTTGATCCTATGTACTTACTGCACTGACCCCTCCCCTTCCCCTCACACTTTCCAGACCCCTCTCCCTTGCACTTGCGCAATCTCAATTTCACCTGGCCTAGTAAGATCGCTGTCTCTGTCTTCCCCCTTCCTTGCCTTGTCGCACCTTGAAACACTTGTGTATAGGTGTGTTATAAATGCCATATCATATCATATCATTCAATTGCAGCCACCCTTTCCACCAGCTTGGTAAACAGCTGCACTCTCCCTCTTACCATGCACTGGAAATGTCCCCCCTAGGCCACCCTCACCTCTGCCTTTCTGCAGGGGAGGACCATTAGTATCTAAGCGGTGGCCAAAGATTGCTTAATTCAGAACATACTTTTAGTTTAAATACACAGTCCTTCGGCTCAAGTGTAAATCACTGCTGTCACTCCTCAGCTGCTCCCACTGTGTAGACAGATTAAACAAATATATTCTTAAACAAAGAGATAGGACAATGAAATAATAGAATCCAGGTGTATTACTGAGAACCTACACGTATTTCTGACTAGAAATCGCGTACTCGTATCTTGAAAAAATGGATAGAGTACAGAAAGATACAAAAATATATATGTTTATTATACATAAAAAATGAAAAGTTAAATACATGAAAAAGACCCACAATTTTGCACAATAACTGAACATAAAAAATACAGTAAAGTTATTCCATTCACATAAAAAACCATATTACATAAAACATTTGCATCACATAAATAAACACAACATTAGCAGCATATCACAATATCATAAAACAAATGTGTTCCAGACAATACATATATTCCCGACATGTCGGAATATAATGGTTCAGTTCTTGATGCCTTAAAATGGCTGAACTCTCTTCAGGGGAAACAAAAACTTCTTTTCTGTAGTTTAAAATTCTTTCAATATTGTGCAGTAGGGATCCTAAGCACATCCACCAACAGATGTCGTCAAACCAGCTGCAAGATACAAGGGGCAGAAAACACCCTAAATTCTCAGTAATCACAAAAGATTAACTCAACAACATTCACCATCTTTACATCTGCAGAGGTAAACAGTCTCTAACGTGAAAGAGGGTGAAAAAACCTGTCACCATGACAGTATTATCAAGAGTCTAAACAATCACCCTCGACGTGAAAAAAGATTCATTCACAATCCTTATAGAAGAGTTATTAATAATCACTTCTGGGGCGAGAAATCACTATGTTTGTTCGCCTGACCACTTACAGTGTGGTCAAAATAATATAGAAGGTGGACAAGTCACCTTAGGTAAGTAGAGAAACTGCACCATCACCAGGAGTGTACGAAGAGAAGAATAGTTATCAATAATCAACAAGACAAAGCTACAAAAATACCTGGAAAGGTTCCGAAACTGTTAAATTTTCAAAATTCAACACAAAGGTCTTATTAATGGCGGACTGCGGATCACAGTGCCGATGGACATCAATCCGACGTGAATTCACTTAAAACGTGCACGCACTGATGTTAATAAATCTGAAAAACCATCTCATGATGGAGAGAATGGGACGTTGACAGAGGCCATATCAATGTTGACAGATTTGCACTTATAAATGGTGGACGAAACATCAGCCATTGAAGATGGCAGTTGGTTTGTATTCTTGTTCTTATGGATTCTTCATTGGTTGGCAAACTTATTCAAGTTCCTTGGAGCTATTTTGGTGTTAATAATATTTGGATTCTATATGATAAGGATAATAATTGTACAATGTAAGAAAACTGCCAAGAAAGCAGTAGGAATGAAGATCATGATTGATGCCAAAGATGAACAGAAAAAGTTCCCCAAACACAGAGAACTCCAATCCCCTACACTCTATCACAGGCTTACCAAACAAGCCTAACAGTTATGAATGTCTTTCATATCTCATTCATGAAGTTGATGCAATAATTAAATATCAAACAAAATAAATGTCTGTATGCCAATCAACGGGGCTTTACACAGTACTTTTGACATAAAAAGCTTTTATTCCATCAGCAAAAGGGTGACACAACGCATTTCGAGACAATAACTCTTCATCAGGGGTCTTCAAGTAATCATAAATCTCAACAAGTGTCCATCAGCACGAGGATAGAAGCTTGTCAGTTACGAGCATACAAGATACCCCAAAGATAAGTCTTCTTTTTTATGCAGAAACCCTCACAGAGGTGAACTGTAAAGATATTATCCGGGTACCACCGTCAAGGAGTGCATTGAAGTAAGTTGAGAGACATCTTCTCTCTATAACCCCAGGGTCAGCCTGGGTCTGTACAAAAAGTAGTCATCTAGTCCCACCTGTCTCCAATGCGTTTGTCTCCATACCATGCCTCAGTAAACTGCTGCAGTCTCCGTGGGAAGAGGACACTGCAGTGCTGACCACCATGAAATACCAAGGATGAACCAGAAGCCTAGGAGCTGAGCTGACTGATTATGCCATCAGAGAGTACATAAAGGCCAACATTGTAGCACCTGAGGGAACAAGGTTTTGGTACAGAAAGGATCATAAGAAGTATGTGGGGTGGTGGGTCTACTGTAACCCGAATGCGGAGTGTAATTACATGACCTGGAATTTGGATCAACACATTAAAACAGCGGGCACCCTAAGGGGGGGTGACATGATATGGACACAGAAGAGACATTTTTTCAAGAGAAAATACAAAGGAGCATTCTGCTGTGTATTGAAGACATGAGATCATACCATGCCTAACACCAGCCATAATACCAATACCGCATTGAGTGATTGAAAGAAGATACCCTTTGAGATAACCCTACAGAATGTACCCTCAGCGTGATGATAACCTACTGGAGGAAAACCCTGAAGGAGTATAAAGAGAAGCTGAACTTGTGAAATAATGACATCATAAAGAAGTGTGCACAATGCTCCAAAATAAAGAAGGAGGACAAGGTGTGAGTCCTAAACGACAAACAACGATGCAAGTGTTCAAGTGAACCATTGACGTAGACAATTAAAAGACTACGGAGTAAATACGATGTTACAGAAAACAGAAGTTCAACACATGTACAGATGCTGAAATGCAAGGTAGATTAAGTCATCATAGAAGCCAGCTATAAGTAGCAAATAGAATGCAGGCAAAGCCACGATTGTAGAGAAACTGGACATTGGTATCATAAATTGAGTAAGCCAGAACTCATGAAGCGGGAATGGAAAACTGTGTTGCAGCAAGAATAACAGGCTCATGTAGGTGCGTGTTGAGGCTTCCTGGCCTGGAGTCAAGATTCAAGAAGCAAGGACAGCTATCTATTCTGAAGAAGGAGTATGCAGAGGATGAACCTTCTCACGTAAGGTGCAAGAAAGAACACAAAGGATGCTGAGCTTGAATTAATTTAGAGCATTTAAAAGCTGTAAAATTGACCAAATCATGGTCTCCTGTCATGTGAGCCAATGATGGAAATAGAGTTTGAACTTGGAATTCCAGACAAAATAGCAAGTCCCCTCACTCCCGTACATTCTCAAAGACAAGGAAACTCTGCAAGGCCAAGTACAAAGAAAATGTTATGCCAGAAGGAAAGGGCGATCAGAGATGCTGGGCTAATTGAATGGTGAGGTAGTTTCATGTCCTATCTCCTTGCACCTGGATCTGGGCTTAAATCCTGCCAAATTAACTGAATGTTCCAGACATGGCACAAGCATTCCAACCAATTATATCAGTCCATATTACGAAGGACCTTATAGTTTGAAGATCAATGAGAAAATGTGTGTCTAAATGTTTCTGAAATTACATGTTTTTAGGGATAGGCATAAGTTGTCCATCTGATAACGGACAGCCAATAACGATTTTAGCTACTATTGAAATGTATACTCAGATGTTTCCCTTAGCCAATCCCAATCCTTGATAGGTTGTTTACTATTGCCATATAGTTTGACGTCACTCTGATGCATTTAGTGTATAAGAATCATACTTTTTGTGGAGATCACTGAGAGACTGATCATACGTCCGTTGATGTTCTTTGTAACCTCCGTTTTAAATAATTAATAAAGCAGTACTTTGCCATCTTTCTGAGTTGGTTCCGTTATTTGGATTCAGAATTACTCTGGTGTAATCCCCTCCATTCCATATGCATATTCATAAGGACCATAAGCACACTGGCATGAGGTCTACCGATGAGAGAGGGTGGCCTAATTGGGAAACAAAGGGAAAGCTGATGTATCTCCAACCACCTGGTTTAGTTTCTATGTACGTGCTGCTAACAAGCCAAATGTCCTAGGTCGGATTTGGATGCCAACCAATTAGGATAGCCTGCCATGCACTTTTACATACAATGATGCAAAGTGTTAGTCAGCTGCCACATGTTCTTTGATGAAGAGTACCCTATACCACATGATTAGAAGTAGCTCAGGGTGTGTTTTACAGAACATAGACCACCAATGAGGGACTAACACGCACATTTTCTATAAGTAGATCCTCTAATCCCATCCCACTCCTCGATAGGTAATTGAGGTTTGCCACATAGGATGACATCATAGCTGATGCATCAAGAATTATATAATTACAAATACATGATAAGACAGTGTGATCTTCATTAGTCTAATTGTTGAGTGTTTACTCGCTGTGCTTTCCTTCTTGAGATTAAAGCAGTATTTTACCATCTCTTTTGAGTTGTCGGGTTATTGGGTCTGAAGTATTGCATTGGTAATTCCATCCAGCATAACAAATGCTTCAAGGTGCTAGAGCAAAACTATAAGACATGTTTAACATTTACCATTGTGAATATTATGATGTTCCCATAATGCTCTTTGCTTTTATGCAAATCGCTAAGATTGGGTTCTATGAAAGGATACTGTGTTGCGCAAACCTGACTGAGGGCCATGCCCCTCGGACCCGTCCCCTTCAACCCTCAGCCCTGCCCTTACAAAGAAGCGACAGTTCTCCAAATAAATTATTTGCATTTCCAACACTGAATATAACCCCATTTAGCACAGCATAAACCCAGTATAATGTACATATGAACATCCTACTATGCTAAGTGGGTTCCTTCTTTTTGCACTTCCATTTGGCAACTTGGCTGATTTCTCTGCATTTGTTGCCTCATTCTTGATTTGGAATCTCCACTCTGTGGCTTAGCTTGTATCTTTGGCAATTCTAAATTTGGATGCAGTTGTTCTAACTTTTCCGGTACCATCTCCCATGGTTTTCCATGCCTAAGTAGTCTGATTTTCCCACTGGATTCTGTTAGGTGTCATGGTTCTTAATACCACCAGGTGGTTGTCTCTTGTCTTGCATTATTATGTGCAAAACAAAAATGGTTTAGAAATAATAATGTTTATTGGGGGGGGCGTGGCTTGGCAGCCATGGTGTAGGCTGCACTCTCCCTGGGCTCCTCCATCCGAAAACGATCCGTGCGTAGCCTATGCTCGCCAACTCCAGTAATTCATGTGAAAATAGAAGAGATACTGTATGAAGTGCAGCGGACTCCACTGAGACAAGATGTGACTCGTTTCAACAATCGCATGGGAAGTTATGGGCTGCTGTAATCTTGGACAACATATGTAAACTGCAAGCAAAATGGCCGCCGGCATTGAACAAAGGACCCGATATGCAGCGCGGATGATGTGAAGCTATACTCATAACAAGCCGTAGCATCTGCTAAATGCACCATGGAATGACGAACGGGCGAAATGCCAAATATATATGTTGTGCATTGGAGTGGAAGGAGGAATAAATACAGGCAAGACCTATAAGCAGTGGCCTTCCCGAAGAGGCTGGAAGACGGGAGGCGCTCCGTGGCAAAAGAGAAAAGGCGTATAAACAGAGGACCCGCAGCGGACGCAGTGAACCCGTGTGTACTGGGGCACAGTGAAAATCAAGCCATAACGGAGTGGCAAGGCTCGTGGGAGGAGAGGGACACGGCTCACTGGAGCTTTCCAGGCGCGCGCTGAGGCGCACACTGAGAGCGGCTCCTCGTAAGCTGCATGGAGGAGAAGGAAATAGACAACGATACATTGTTGCAGCACTGCTTTCGCTTGCGGCACGCTTGCTTCTGGTGGGTGGGGTGCGTGCACAGGGACCATTCAGTAGCCAGGATGGGTGCGCAGGGGAACACGGCCCGAGGCACCCAAGCACAAAGCGTATTCCATTGGATAACACTGTCACACGGCAGTGAAGGTACATCACAGGAGGAAGTACTGCTGTAAAGGGCTATCCACACAAAGACAAACTCTCCCCCACATCAACTAGGTGCTTTACTGATGGGGCTGTATGGAAGGTGAAATAAGGGAGCCCAATCTCTAGACCACCACAAAGAAGGTGCTGTCCCAGGCGCACATTGCGGAAAAACGGCGCACATAGTACTAGCACCTGGTAAACACTGGCAGAAACTGGGAACTGCAGGGGAAAAAAAAGAGGCTCCAGTGAGAAAGGGGCCACATCGGGACAGGAGATATAAACAATTGAAACTGCTACACAGTCAAGGACATTCCCCACAAAGAGCGAAGAATCACTGAGGCCACTGCAGAGGTTAAAAGGAGGAAAGGAACCCCGGAAAAGATCCAAGGGGACCCCGCACGGTCCTGGGCCTGGGGTGGCTGGCGCGCGACCCGCCAGCCATTGGAGCAGTGGCCACCCGGAGGCTGACCAAAGGAGCGAAGGTGCCGAAGCTGGTGTGGAGGCGGATTGAAATCAACATGCAGGCAGTGCTATAGGAGGCAACAACAGCTGAGAAGTGGCGGAGGAGCAAAAGACCTGTTCACGGCTGGTAGGACGAATCCAGGTGTGACCACAGGGAGAAACAATGACTGCGGGAGGCAGCTTATCTAAGGACAAGCAGCCCACAATGGACATTTTTGGGAAGTCTCAGCAGGCCCCCACTACCCCAGCGCAAGGCACGGACTCTGCATCTGCAGATGCGGCCTCGCCCAGAGAGGACCACTTGATCCTTGCAGCCATTACCGAACTGAAAGCCTTGTGGGGAACAGTCATGGCGGATCTGAGAACAGCGCTCGAAACCAAGATAGATGCAGTTGGGATAGAGGGGAATCTGCTAAGGCAAGATGTGAGAGCGCTTGCGGAGAGAACAAGTGGCCTAGAGAGCGCGGTGAAGACCAACATGGAAACCAGTACAACCAATGCCAAAGAGGTCCACATACTGAAACAACAGGTGGCCAACCTGAAGAATCGAGCAGAAGAGGCCGAGGGAAGAGCGAGACGCAACAACATACGCGTGGCCTACCGGAGGGAGAGGAAGGTCAAGACCCCACAGACTATGTGAAGAACATGATTATACAAGAAATTGGAGCCACTAAGCTCTCCCAAGGGTTCGCAATTAATCGTGCGCACAGGCCTCTGATGAGGAGGCCGCAACCCGGAGCCCCCCCTAGAGCAATCATAGCCAAGATCCTCAACTACAGAGACAGAGAGAAGTTCCTAGAATTCTTCCGGAAAGGATGGACGATAACAAGGGCGTTGGCAACCATCACTGCATACCCGGATTATACCATGCTGGTGCAGAGACAGCGTTAAAGTTATGTTGCAATCAAGAGGAGACTGCGTACCGCTGGATTTAAATACATGCTTTTGTATCCCGCAAAGCTCAAGATTGGCATGAGCACTTAGGTATGTGATGGCAAGAGCCCCCTAAAGAGGTGAGTTCCTGGGCATATAAAGTTAACTTCTGGCAAATAATTGCATGTTGGATGATGGCTCTTATGCAATGTGCTGATTTTGGGAGTGGGACAATGCCATTCGACAGGTCATATACCCTGGTGCAAGCGACTAGGCCCTTCTTCATTCTGAGTGTGATGAATCAAGTACCAGCAATGGGTAATAATAACACTAATGAATCCAGAGATAAGAAGTGGACCATCTAAATGTAACTGAATAGAAATCAGCTAATTATAATTATATGAAGCATGTACAATCACATTATATTGAAATGCCTATTAGTACCCGGTGAGGCACAATGAGATTGTTATAAACAATCTGATAGGCCCTCGCCGGGTCTTTACCCGGCCGACAAAGACTCCCCTGGTGCGCTTCGGAGTCTCTCAGAGTTCATATGATTTCATCCTCTGACCGCCATGGAAAGGGAAAAGGGACTACATGTAGTCCCTTCTCTCCGTCCATGGCGACAATTTTCTTGCTTTTTTTGCTTGAGTAAACGGTTGAGATGCTGTTTTTACACTTGAGTAAAAATACTATTAGTCCCCCGGCAGAATTCCTGCCTCACACATGAATAGAAGCATTACCTTATAGGCAGTAGCAAGTGTCAGGAAGGCTGGACTGGGGCTTCAGCCCTCAAAGAAGCCAGGGTTGAAATCTTATCCTAAGTATAATGTGCCCAAATTTCCTCCCAGCTTTCCCATCTATAGACCATTCGTGGCATTTCAGGGTTTAGGGGAATAAGTGAAGTTTTGTGCTTTCTTTGGCTTGGTTCACCCTGCCACTCTGACACCCTGAAGGCTCAACAATCCTACCACAGCTAAGCCATAGATAGGATTTGTGTCCTTAAGTACTTTTCACACAAGCACAAACCTAGGGTTTTAGTAGCCATGACAACCATGACGTAACCAACACATTTAAGGTGGTTTTTGCTTGCTTTTCAGGGAGATTTTGCAAACTTTGCACATTTGGATTTACGACATACAACCCTTCCTGAATGTTGTTGGGGACCTAGGGAAGTAAGTCAAAGGGCTTTGCTGTCTGTGTTTTCTTGGTCAAGGTCTCAACATGCCCAGCTCACCATGCAGTGAGTAAATTCCAGACATATCACCTGGCGCAGTGACTACCCCTTCTCCAGCTATTTCCCCTTTTGACGCTGTGCCCCATAGAATAGAGTTGAGTCCCTCTATCACTAGTACACATAACCCCTCCACCCTTTTCTTCTTATGCCCTCCTGAGCATCTTCTCTATCCCTCACCCTCATCCGTACTATCTACCCGACTTTGCTTCTCCCTAATATTACTGAATGTTCTATCATACTCCTCCTTTGCCTCTCTGACAGGAAAAAGTGCTTCAACACCATAAACTAAGGCAGGAGGCACTATATTGCATGGGGAAGGTGTATCTGCACATCAGTGGGACAGGCCATCACTGCACAACATGCATGAGCCCCATGAGCAAGCTTTCCATTGTCAGCGTATGTGCAACAGCAAAGACAGACTGCAAGAAGGAGAGCCCTTTTTCCTGGACAACGCCTGGATGCGCCTTTTTCTGTGCAGCCAGCCATGTCAGTGTGAAAGCCCGGGCACAGCCAATATGAATTAATGACTGGGTTGCTTTTAGGGACCGTGCTTTGCATGTCAAAGTTGCTCAAATTTGATATAATAGATGCTGTTTGCAAAGACCTCCCGGGAGGATAGCTCAGCAGCAACGCGCCCGCCTTGGAAATAAGACGACATGAAGCAACACAGGATCGATCCCCATGTGCCCGCCTTGGAAATAAGACGACACGAAGCAACACAGGTTCGATCCCCAGGGCTGCGCATTATAAATATGCAACTAAGACATATTCCTGTAACAGCGTTTTGATGCCCCTGGGCTGTGTGAAAATGCAAATAAATAAATAAAGACTAACATAAAAAGACAGTTTATATTTAAACTCCCTATCTGCACACAGTGGTGAGTACAGCCCAGTTTTATTTTTGCTGTCATTGTTTCGGATTGTAAAATTGACATGCAAAATGTTCCAGGACCAGCTATATTTATGGCATCACCGGGGCAAAGAAAAATAAAGTGGTCCCAATGGAAGAAAGAATTGTTCGGGCCACCTTCGGGAGCAGATTTGCTGTCGATATGAAAGTGTCCCTGTTGATGCACTTTCTTGGATACAAGAGCCAACAAATATTTGAAACGTTGACGGATTTGTCTGACAATGTGGATACAGGTGATATGAAAGAATTGGAAATTGCAATGTTCAAATTGGATGCTCACTTTAATTAAAAAAATAAACAATTTTTGAAAAGTATAATTTTGGGATCCGCTATCATTTGGCTCTGACTTGCAATTTTAGACATTCATTGGATGAACACTCCCGTGATCAGTTGATGATCCGCTGCAGCAATAATAGAATCTGTGAAGAATTGTGGCTGAAAGATGACCCCAAACTGGAGGAAGTTAGTAGAATTGCTAAAAGAGTTGAGAATTAGACGGCCTGTGTTTCAAAGAAGATCAAGTTGGAAGTTAGGGAAGGGGCTACAGAAGTGCTGAAGGATGGCTCCTGAGAGATATATAAAAAAAGAAGAATGAAGGGGGTAACATTCGTCAGAAGGGAACTGGATATCGAGCGTCTGCCACAAAAAGGGGGAAAGGGAAATATGGAAGAGGATTGTTTATGCTTTAGATGTCGAATCAACCATTTGGCTACTGCACCCGACTGTTGTAGAAATCTTCAAGAGAGTTTTGGTTCGGCTAGACAAAGTGTACTTTGCATAGTTAGTGAAGGGTATGACTCATCTGAGCATGATGGAGAGGAGATTGTCAGTGTGAATATTGTCAATATTGTGGGTGTCCATGGGTTTGATGAGGACTGAAAAAGTCCTGAGGCTGAAATGAGGGTGAATGGGAGAAGGGTGATGATGATGGTTGATTCGAGTGCAAAGGTATCTCTAATATAACTTTTAGGGTACTTTATGGCAAAGTTAGAATTGAAGGGAAGGAAGGAAGAAGGGAAGGTTTATGTGGCCAAGAAGGCAGCTACAGTTGGGTGGTGTGAGCAGAAGACTTTACAAGCCGATTCATGGAATAATTAGCACAGCGCAAGTGGGCAAAAACGGGCGAATCGCAGTGGAATAGCGAAAATCGGAGTGCAAGTGCAAAAATCACATGAAAAGCAGCGCACGTCGATTCATGGAAGTCCGTGCGCGAGAAAACCAGCGGATGTGCGATAAAAAAGTGCGCCGCGCACGTTGGCGCACAGGCCATCTAACAGCGTGCGCCAGGTCACAGCGAAAATCGCACAGGCCACAGCGAAATTCGCACATAGCGCGGCGCACGCAACAAAAGTAGGCGGAACACGGGCGTAACACTCGGAATGGTGAACAACTTGCAAAATCGTGGGCGTCACGGGGGAAGTACAGGGCACAAGTGCGCGGAACGCCCACACGCTCGCCTACAACACGTATTCATGGAATAGAATAGGGCAAAAAAGCGCACGCTCAAACCAGCGCACAGGCACAAACACGACTGCCACAAGAAAGCAGGCGGTAGCGTCTCTGCGGCTGTAAGAAATGTGCGCCAAAAGGTGCGCCAACAAATAGCACCTATATACTGCCATGATGAATGTCCTATACTGTGGCCCTCCATGACAAACGACGTGCAAAGGGGTACCCACAAACAGGGACACGCTGACAAAAAATTACGTGTGCGTGTATACCGGGGTGCGCGGGAAGTCTCACACGCGATTTGGCCGGGTACGTGGATTTCAGGGGTGCGTGGGAAGTTCCACACGCAAATAACCTGGGCGCGTGTATTTCAGGGGTGCGCGGGAAGTTCCACACGCGAATAGCCTGGATGCGTGTATTTCAGGGGTGCGCGGGAAGTTCCACATGCGAATAGCCTGGGTGCGTGTATTTCAGGGGTGCGCGGGAAGTTTAACACATGAATAGCCTGGGCGCGTGTATTTCAGGGGTGCGCGGGAAGTTTTACACGCGATTTCAGCAGGGTACGTGTATTTCAGGGGTGCGCGGGAAGTTCCACACGCGAATAGCCTGGGCGCGTGTATTTCAGGGGTGCGCGGGAAGTTCCACACGCGAATAGCCTGGGCGCGTGTATTTCAGGGGTGCGGGGGAAGTTTAACACGCGAATAGCCTGGGCGCGTGTATTTCAGGGGTGCGCGGGAAGTTTTACACGCGATTTCAGCAGGGTACGTGTATTTCAGGGGTGCGGGGGAAGTTCCACACGCGAATAGCCTGGGGCGCGTGTATTTCAGGGGTGCGCGGGAAGTTTAACACGCGAATAGCCTGGGCGCGTGTATTTCAGGGGTGCGCGGGAAGTTTTACACGCGATTTCAGCAGGGTACGTGTATTTCAGGGGTGCGCGGGAAGTTCCACACGCGAATAGCCTGGGCGCGTGTATTTCAGGGGTGCGCGGGAAGTTCCACACGCGAATAGCCTGGGCGCGTGTATTTCAGGGGTGCGCGGGAAGTTTAACACGCGAATAGCCTGGGCACGTGTATTTCAGGGGTGCGCGGGAAGTTTTACACGCGATTTCAGCAGAGTACGTGTATTTCAGGGGTGCGCGGGAAGTTCCACACGCGAATAGCCTGGGGCGCGTGTATTTCAGGGGTGCGCGGGAAGTTTAACACGCGAATAGCCTGGGCGCGTGTATTTCAGGGGTGCGCGGGAAGTTTTACACGCGATTTCAGCAGGGTACGTGTATTTCAGGGGTGCGCGGGAAGTTCCACACGCGAATAGCCTGGGCGCGTGTATTTCAGGGGTGCGCGGGAAGTCCACACGCGAATAGCCTGGGCGCGTGTATTTCAGGGGTGCGCGGGAAGTTTAACACGCGAATAGCCTGGGCGCGTGTATTTCAGGGGTGCGCGGGAAGTTTTACATGGGATTTCAGCAGGGTACGTGTATTTCAGGGGTGCGCGGGAAGTTCCACACGCGAATAGCCTGGGTGGGTGTATTTCAGGGGTGCGTGGGAAGTTCAACACGCAAATAGCCTGGGCGCGTGTATTTCAGGGGTGCGCGGGAAGTTTTACATGCGATTTCAGCAGGGTACGTGTATTTCAGGGGTGCGCGGGAAGTTCCACACGCGAATAGCCTGGGCGCGTGTATTTCAGGGGTGAGCGGGAAGTTCCACACGCGAATAGCCTGGGCGCGTGTATTTCAGGGGTGCGCGGGAAGTTTAACACGCGAATAGCCTGGGCGCGTGTATTTCAGGGGTGCGCGGGAAGTTTTACACGCGATTTCAGAAGGGTATGTGTATTTCAGGGGTGCGCGGGAAGTTCCACACGCGAATAGCCTGGGCGCGTGTATTTCAGGGGTGCGCGGGAAGTTCCACACGCGAATAGCCTGGGCGCGTGTATTTCAGGGGTGCGCGGGAAGTTTAACACGCGAATAGCCTGGGCGCGTGTATTTCAGGGGTGCGCGGGAAGTTTTACACGCGATTTCAGCAGGGTACGTGTATTTCAGGGGTGCGCGGGAAGTTCCACACGCGAATAGCCTGGGCGCGTGTATTTCTGGGGTGCGTGGGAAGTTCAACACGCGAATAGCCTGGGCGCGTGTATTTCAGGGGTGCGCGGGAAGTTTAACACGCAATTTCAGCAGGCTACGTGTATTTCAGGGGTGCGCGGGAAGTTCCACACGCGAATAGCCTGGGCGCTTGTATTTCAGGGGTGCGCGGGAATTATCACACGCGATTTGGCTTGGTACGTGTATTACAGGGGTGCGTGGGAAGTTACACACGCGATTAGGCTGGGTGGGTCCTCACAGGTGTTCCCTGTACACCCTCGACGGCCCCTGCAGGCAGCCCACAAAACAGGGGACTACCCTGCACACCTGCTCATGTCCCCCTGCACCCCCACCCCCCAGCAGTGCATGGGCACCCTCCACCAGGCCCCCACTCATGTCTCCCATCACCCCCACCCCCCACCATCCAGGGGCACCCTCCACCAGGCCCCCACTCATGTCTCCCACCACCCCCACCCCCAGCAGTGCAGGGGCAGCCTCCACCAGGCCCCCACTCATGTCTCCCACCACCCCCACCCCCCTGCCACCATGGGCACCCTCCACTAGGCCCCCACTCATGTCTCCCACCACCCCCACCCCCCAGCATCCAGGGGGAGCCCCCACCAGGCCCCCACTCATGTCCCCTATCACCCCCACCCCCGCCACCAGGGGCACCCTCCACCAGACCCCCTCTCATGTCTCCCACCACCCCCACCCCCCCAGTCACCAGGGGCACCCTCCACCAGGCCCCCACTCATGTCTCCCACCACCCCCATCCCCCACCATCCTGGGGCACCCTCCACCAGGCCCCCACTCATGTCTCCCACCACCCCCACCCCCCAGCCACCAGGGGCAGCCTCCACCAGGCCCCCACTCATGTCTCCCACCACCCCCACCCCCCTGCCACCATGGGCACCCTCCACCAGGCCCCCACTCATGTCTCCCACCACCCCCACCCCCCAGCAGTGCAGGGGCAGCCTCCACCAGGCCCCCACCCATGTCTCCCACCACCCCCATCCCCCAGCAGTGCAGGGGCAGCCCCCACCAGGCCCCCACTCATGTCTCCCACCACCCCACCCCCCAGCCACCAGGGGCAGCCTCCACCAGGCCCCCACTCATGTCTCCCACCACCCCCACCCCCCTGCCACCATGGGCACCCTCCACCAGGCCCCCACTCATGTCTCCCACCACCCCCACCCCCCAGCAGTGCAGGGGCAGCCTCCACCAGGCCCCCACCCATGTCTCCCACCACCCCCATCCCCCAGCAGTGCAGGGGCAGCCCCCACCAGGCCCCCACTCATGTCTCCCACCACCCCCATCCCCCACCATCCAGGGGCACCCTCCACCAGGCCCCCACTCATGTCTCCCACCACCCCCACCCCCCCAGTCACCAGGGGCACCCTCCACCAGGCCCCCACTCATGTCTCCCACCACCCCCACCCCCCACCATCCAGGGGCACCCCCCACCAGGCCCCCACTCATGTCTCCCACCACCCCCACCCCCCCAGCAGTGCAGGGGCAGCCTCCACCAGGCCCCCACTCATGTCCCCTATCACCCCCACCCCCCCGCCACCAGGGGCACCCTCCACCAGGCCCCCACTCATGTCTCCCACCACCCCCACGCCCCCAGGCACCAGGGGCACCCTCCACCAGGCCCCCACTCATGTCTCCCACCACCCCCACCCCCCCAGCCACCAGGGGCAGCCTCCACCAGGCCACCACTCATGTCTCCCACCACCCCCACCCCCCTGCCACCAGGGGCAGCCTCCACCAGGCCACCACTCATGTCTCCCACCCCCCTGCCACCATGGGCACCCTCCACCAGGCCCCCACTCATGTCCCCTATCACCCCCACCCCCCGCCACCAGGGGCACCCTCCACCAGGCCCCCACTCATGTCTCCCACCACCCCCACCCCCCAGCAGTGCAGGGGCAGCCTCCACCAGGCCCCCACTCATGTCCCCTATCACCCCCACCCCCCGCCACCAGGGGCACCCTCCACCAGGCCCCCACTCATGTCTCCCACCACCCCCACCCCCCCATTCACCAGGGGCACCCTCCACCAGGCCCCCACTCATGTCTCCCACCACCCCCACCCCCCACCATCCAGGGGCACCCTCCACCAGGCCCCCACTCATGTCTCCCACCACCCCCACCCACCAGCCACCAGGGGCAGCCTCCACCAGGCCCCCACTCATGTCTCCCACCACCCCCACCCCCCTGCCACCATGGGCACCCTCCACCAGGCCCCCACTCATGTCTCCCACCACCCCCACCCCCCCAGTCACCAGGGGCACCCTCCACCAGGCCCCCACTCATGTCAACCACCACCCCCACCCCCCACCATCCAGGGCACCCTCCACCAGGCCCCCACTCATGTCTCCCACCACCCCCACCCCCCAGCCACCAGGGGCAGCCTCCACCAGGCCACCACTCATGTCTCCCACCACCCCCACCCCCCTGCCACCATGGGCACCCTCCACCAGGCCCTCACTCATGTCCCCTATCACCCCCACCACCCCGCCACCAGGGGCACCCTCCACCAGGCCCCCACTCATGTCTCCCACCACCCCCACCCCCCAGCATCCAGGGGCAGCCCCCACCAGGCCCCCACTCATGTCCCCTATCACCCCCACCCCCCTGCCACCAGGGGCACCCTCCACCAGGCCCCCACTCATGTCTCCCACCACCCCCACCCCCCAGTCACCAGGGGCACCCTCCACCAGGTCCTCACAATCCCCAATCCTGTGCGTCATGGTCAGCCTCCACAGCCAAAAAGCCCTACCAAGTAACCCATTCACCCCCATGGAAATGGAAATTACATGTTACACCCCCAATGTTCATGAAGCTAATGAACCCATGTCCGTCACACACAATGGTTGCAATTGAATGGGAAAACACCCAACAAGACATGCATGAAACCAATGAGATGATACCACACAGTGAAGTATGAAAACAAAAATGTATAGAAAAAAATCAAAGAATGCTAAAGAAAGGAAACAAACTACAATGGGAATGAGAAAAAATAAGCTGCATGTCCGTATAAAAATAAAAAACTGCAAATCAGAATCCAAAAAAATTTCGTCCAAAGTCTATTGTAAAAAAATCTCTATGCAAGAAAGAACTATGTAAAAAACTACCAAGGGTCCATGAGCCCAACTGAACTAAGGAAACCTACTAAAAAACCTAACTAAAAATCAACTATATACAAAAAGTGGAGCAGTGTCCGTCGACTCCAAATCATAATAAGAAACAAAGGAAACATAAAACTAAAGAACTATATACAAAGGCGGCGGGCAAGTCCAGCGGCTCACTCCGTGGTGTCCCGGCCCGGGGCATCATCGAACTCCTGTTCGATGTCCCGGAGGCGGTCCAGTTCCATGGCCCCGAGGGTCCGCACGGACGACGCCGTGTCCTCCTCCAACCCCCTGCGGATTGCCTCGAGGCACTCGGCCCGCCTCAGGGCCCTCTGCATGGAGTTCTCTGCCCTGACCATTGTGAGCCGCGCCTCTTCCGCCCGCCGCCGCTCCGCACCTATGGCGTGGCCCAACCGCTGCCACACGGAAGACACTCTCTGTCCTGGGTCCTCCTGCCCTCCGGCCGATGCCTGCCCCCCGATGTCGAAGGCCCCGAGACTTCATGGCTCCCACCATGTTGCTGCTGCTGCTCTGCCTCTGCCCGTGCACTGCCTCCTGCTGCCTGCACATCCTCCGCCGGCTGGGGTGCAGTTGTTGATGTGGCCACCCCTGCGGGACCTCCGACTCCCGACTGTGGCAGGGATGCCTCCTCCACCAGCCTGTCCGCACCGTCAGAGGCAGCTCCACAGGGCACCCAGGTGACTGATGGGTGGGAAGATGGCACAGAGGACGACTGGCGCATAGGGTGTACAGTTGAGGAGGGGGTCGGAGCAAGCCCCATCAGACGGCGGAATCCGGCCTGGGTGACCTGTCCCAGCAGGCTGACGTGGTCAACGAGCCATTCGAGATGACGTGCAGTCTCTCCATGAAAAGACTGCAGGTCACCTTGCATGGCCCGTTGACGCAACGCCACACCAGCCAGGACAGGCTCAACCCGAACCTGGATGGCCATGTCCGCAGGCAGAGGAAGGCCAGTTGACGTCAGCTCATCCCCTGCCTGAAAACGGGTCTGGACGTAGGCATCCCTGCTGGTGCAAGATGATGCAGGGACAGGATCAGGGACAGGATTGCACAAAGGCACCACTGCGGCCGCCTGTGCTGCCTCCTGTCCCTGGTCCTGCACTGCACCACTAGCACCAGTGGGATCCCCACCTCCAGACCCCGTCTCTGGTGCTTGCACGGCCTCCTCCGCCACCAAACCCCCCACCAACCTGGATGACTCCGTGCCATCTTCTCCTGTTGGGCCCTGTGGGGTCCCAGCTGCCCCTTCTGCTGCCGAGGAGTCCAACTGCAACCTCCGCCTCTTGGACCTCCCCCCGGCAGCTGTGGCCTGGGACGCGGCACCGGACTCCTCACTCCCCGACGAGATGACAACACGGGAGGGGAGCCGGGCCTTGCATCTCCGGCTGGCGGTCGGATCCCCGCCGCTTTGCTCCACAGCACCTTCTCCGCCCTCTTCATCAGTTGACGCTGCAGACAGGGAGAAACAAAACACAGGCATCAGGGCACTGTACAATGGACACATACACACATGACAGTTGCACATGAGTGGCATTGGCAAACCTCAGACATGTCATCACAATCACCAACACACATGTCATTGCAACTCGCACACATGAGCCATACCACAGCCATATCGCAACTGCCAGCACCATCCCTACACATACAACAGCATGAGCAGCCAAAGGGGAGCCAGACATCACATGCAACACAGGAAGTGCACCACACATGTACACACACCACCACACTTGCATGCATGTGTACACCTCTGCCAAGTGTTGCACTGTTCAGACGGGCATCCATGTCACATCTGCCAATCAGGCTTACACATACCGCAGTCACATGCATCCATGTTGCATCAGTGTTGCACCCTTGTCAAATACACACACATGCACATGTACACAGTGCACGTACATGCAGCCCAAAACAACATACATGCCTGACATCACGGACATGTCTACTTACATACACATTCATCCAAACATGTGTGCACGCACAACTGCATTTGCCATGCAAGCCTACACACACAAGCACCATCCATGTCTCGCACATCACAGCCCTCGCATGTGTCAGCCCCACGGCCCTGTACACCCCCACCCATACTCGACCCCATACGAACAGATGTGCAACCTGCACAATACCGAATAATCACCACACGCACTGCTCACAATCAGGATGCATGTACACTCACCGCTCGACTCCAGACGGGTCTGCTTCTCCAGGACCTGGACGTGGAGCGCTGGGGATATGCGTTCCAGGACCCCCATCTGTTCTTCCGACAAGTGGCCCCGGCGCCCCATGGCATCCGCTGCCTTCAAGAGGCGCCGGGCCTTGTTCAGGGTCCTGGACCTGAAGTCCTCCCAGTGCTTCCTGACATGTTGGAAGTCCCGGACTGCCACCCCCTCCGCGTTGATGGCAGTCACGATGTCAGTCCAGATCCGAGTCCGTCCTTCCTTGTCGGCGCGGGAACTTCCGAAGAGGGCATCATACTGCCCCAGGACTTGCTCCACCAGGACACCAACTTCGGTGGCACTGAAGCTGGTGCCCCTCTGCCTCTCTGGCCGGGGGTTGTCAGTGGTCGCAGATGGTGTTTGCCCCGACATGACAACCCCAGAGGCAGGAGTGGGTGGGCAACTGGGTCCTGTGGCTGGGCTGTGGAGCGATGGAATTCCAGTCGGGAGTCTTCGGTTCCAGCAGGGGTGGTCACAGCAACAGCACCCCTGGCTGATGTGCAGGCAGGAAATGGCAGTGCACGTGGGCAGCAGGCAGTCAGGCAGCAGCAGATGGCAGGTGGGAGCGTGCTCGTGGCTCTGGGGGGCAGTAGTTCGGCCTTCTGGCCAGGAGCGTGGTCTTCCGTGTGCTTACGCGTGGCCAGCTTGGTACGGAGTGATTTGGCACGTGAAAATCATGCACGTCAGCGTGAAAACCGAGGAAAGGCCCTTAGCGCTTAAGCGCATCTGTGAGGTGACCCGCACGGGTGTTTCCCACACAGCACGTGATGACAGAGCACACGTGGAAAGACTGCACGTCAGAGTGTCATCGCGTGTAATTGGACTGCACGTCAGAGTGTCATCGCGTGTAATTGGACTGCACATCAGAGTGTCATCGCGTGTAATTGGACTGCACGTCAGAGTGTCATTGCGTGTAATTGGACAGCACGTCAGAGTGTCATCGCGTGTAATTGGACAAAAGTGCACGTACACGCGATTGGCCTATGTACGTGTATATCAGGGGTGCGCTGACACTTACACACGCAAGTACGTCAGCACACCTGTATCCCAGGGTGCACGGGAATTTCCACACGCTATTGGACTGGGTACTGGATTTCAGGGGTGCGCGGGTCACACGCTCGCCTACAACACGCGCAACGCATAAATTTGCGCGCTAACAAAAGAACAAGCTCAGACCCAGGATGAACATACCGTTCCTAGCAGCAGTGGGCGTGGGCTACCAAAGGAGGAGGAGGAGGATAGTCAGGGCCAAAATATTCACACCCAGAACCAGCCTTTTCGGGATGCCTGATGACCAGGTGCATGGGAGGTACAGGTTTCCACCACACATTATACTGGACCTGGTGAGTGAGTGGGAGGATGACCTCACATCACCCACCCTGTGCTCCCAAGCACTCAGCCCCCTGGAGAAGGTCCTCAATGTACTGCACTTCTTAGCCACTGGATCATTTCAGCGGACAAGTGCCATTGTGGGTGGTGTATCACAGGCCACCCAGTCACGCTGCCTACACCAGGTCTTGAACATCGTCACTACACGGCCATCAGTCCGCAGGCACATATACCTGCCCAGAACACCTGCAGAAAGGCATGCTGCCGCCCTGGATTTTTACGGTGTGGCACGATTCCCCAAAGTGCTAGGTGCCATCGACTGCACCCATGTGGCTCTACGTCCCCCCAGGGCATCAGAGCACATCTATAGGAACCGCAAGCACTGGCATTCCATCAACGTGCAGGTAGTATGTAATGCCAAGGGAATCATCACCTCAGTATATGCCAACTATCCCGGGTCAACCCACGACAGCTTCATTTACCGAATGTCCACCCTAAGCCGGGACCTAGAAGCTGGGCAGCATGGCGATACATGGCTGCTTGGTGAGTATGAATGCCACTGCACATGCATGCATGTCAGATACTGAGCAAGGTCACAACCCCACCAATGATACCAATCACCACCTCCACAGGGGACAGTGCCTACCCTCTCAGCCCCCACATGATGACGCCAATTCGGAACCCCACCACGCCACCCCAGGTAAGATATAACACAGCCCACATTACAACCCGGGGCATAGTGGAGCGCACATTTGGAGTGCTAAAGTCACGCTTTCGCTCCCTTGACCGTTCTGGCGGCCAGCTGTTGTACGCTCCCCCAGTAGTGTGCAGGATCATAGTGGCAGCATGTGTCCTGCACAACGTTGCAACACGCCGGGGCCTGGTTGCGGACATGGTGGTGGCCCCACATCCCCAACCACATGCACAGCCGCTGCGCATGGGAGGGGAAAGGGCACGGGGGAGGCAGCCCGTACACAGTTAGTGGCTAATTACTTCACATAGAAATCACACCCCTGTGGAGTGCACACTGCCCTGGCACATTCCATCTGACAATCAATGATGACTCAACCTGACACTGATCCTGAATGTCTGGAGAATGAACCGTGAATACCATATCAGCCTGAGATTGTTCACCTAGAAGTGTCACAATGTGTGCATCCCTATCCACACAGACACCACCAATGCAGTTTTGTGAAGTTACACATTCAAGCAGCTAAAATGAATACCCACTTGCAAAATGCAACAAGAGGACAGTGCCATGTCAGCCAACCCAACCCCAGCACCGCCACACAACACACCGTGCCATGTCATGCTATTTGCAGGTAAACAAAGTAATCCCCACAACATGACACTAGTGTCACTATGTACAGTGTCCCTATTAGAAACCTGCAACACCTGAAATGCTCACAGCAATGCCGGACCAACGACATACTTGAGCACGTACTACCATTAACATGACATCACAAATGTTACATATTAGTAGTCTCACCACCTGGAAATGCCTGCACTCCCACCACTACCAACTGTGCAGTGTTGGCGCCATGTAGAGTTGTAGGTGCACTGCTGGCAACATGGACCCCATCTCCAGACTAGAGGTCCTTGTGTAGACATGAGGAAGGGACCTGCAAATTGGGAGGTAGACACAGAAGATGAGTTACACATCAATGCAACATGCAGTGTACAACACAACAGCAATATGCACTAGGAATTTATACACAGTATTGACTACAGACTGCCCACACAGCTCATGGGAGTCCAACGTCACTGTGTAATTCTCTGTCACTTGGGCACACCCTTTGCAAGCTCATGGAAACGGGAAGCAGGAGGGGTGTGTGTGACTCAAACCCAAGCATCTGAACCAAATACATTACAAGCCTGCATGTGCCCAGCCACAATGCAGCGTATGCCCACAGGAACCACGGAAGCCAACAAATCGTCCCAAAAAAATAGGGAATAAAATAAATAAAAATAAAAATAAGAAACAATCAAAAATGGCCATTGATGGGCCCGAGGAGGTTGGGGAGGCCACCCAGGAGGTCCGAGGACAGGATGCACACCAGAACCCACCTGCGTGGATCCTGGGAAAATAAAACACCTCCATGGGCTCATGGCCCACACGGCTACCCTATTGTGGGAGTATCACTGCTGTCGCTATTATCACCCTGTGCAGCTGCATCCGGAGGTGGTTGCACTATGGGAGGCAGCCCACGCAAGGCCCTAGTCTGCTCCTCCATGGCTGCAAGCATGCGGGTGTGGTAGGTCTGGTTCTGGAGGATGAGTGTGCGGAGGTCCCCATGCAACAACTCACGGGATGCCCGGACCTCTGCCCTCGTTGCCTGCATCTCAGCTGAGAGCGTATGGGTGATACGCTCCAGCTGCTGTTCTGTCCTTTGGTGTGTTGAAGCCTCAAGCTCAACAAGAGTCGTCCTGAGGTGAAGGAGCTCCTGCCTCAGGGCTTCCCTGTGGCCCTGGGACTCAATGGAGATGGCCTCCTGCAGAGTCGCCAGTGCCGCCCGCCTGTCCCTGTTGGACCCCAACATGTCCTCCCTGTGTGACTGGCAGATGGAGTCGGTTGCCTGCTCTAGTCGCTCCATCAGCCTTTCTGGGGGGACAATGGAAGTGGCCACCCTATCCATGGCCTGAGCCATCATCTCGGATGATGCAGCCTGTTGGGTTGCCATACCGTAAATGGATTGCTCCCATGCGGTATTGCCAGGTGGCGTACGGCCACCACGTCGGTGGCACCACACCTGTCTGGGGCAAGGCAAACTGCGCCTTGCTGTGCCGGCACTGCCTGAAGCTGCAGGACTGCATTCCCCCTCTGATCTGCTGGCCCAGGAACAGGATCAGATGTCGCGGAGTGTGACCCTGCATCCGTAACCACCAAAGGCGTAGCTGCCAACACTGACATCCCCATTGAGGGTTCTGACCCTGGTGCAGGTGGGTGAGACAGAACAGAATCCCTCCCTGGAACACTCACCTGCGACGGCACGTAGGTCTCATCCGAATCAACACCTGAGTACAGCTCGGGGGAGGTGCAGCCAGAGACACCCCTTGAGAGCACGACCTGCAGCACTTGTGGGTTCTCCCCCACCACCACACCACGTCCCTCACTGGTGGTTGGTCGGCCCTCGGACCCCTCCTGGGTTTGCACCATCTCCACAACCCCAGCAGTATCAGGTGCGTCTTCCCCTGCAAAGACATAAAAACAAAGAAATGGAAACAGGCATTAGCACCATGGCACACAATGAGGGCTGAGAAGCAAGAGAACCAGTACTTGATTGACACATGTCCCACATGACTAAAACCCTCCCATGCATGCACCCTCACTGCATATGAAGGGCAGGCAAATGGCACACACTGATGACACCAAGATGGAAGATGAACACATTTTCTGCATGCTGCCTGGCAGTGGCATCACACATTGCCCTGTGATTGCCAGGTGAAACACACATGCCATCACACAGATGTCATGTACCATTGCTATTGAGTGAAGATGGAGAGGAGGGCAGCACCTATTCATTCAGTCCAGTTCCCGCATGTAATCGCTTTTCTAATTCTAACAGGTCAGATTTTTCACCTGGAGCTGCCAGTCTGAAATGGTCCAATTGCACAGGGACATGCGTGTACAAATGATATCCAGGTAACAAAGTCACTCCACTTTACCATAGCCATGTCAGACATGTGACTGGTGGACAGCGACATGCCTAGTAAAAGTGGGGGAATGCAAACAATCTGACTGAATGAACAGTGAAAAATAAGCAACTATGTTGTGGCAAGGTGACACTTCAAGGGCAACTGGCGTGCAGTTGGGCTAGATGTCTACTGTTGGCAGAAGGGATACTGCTATGGCCAAATGCAGCTGCGCAGGAAGTATTGCATGAAGCACATGGCTGACCCATATGACTCAGGCGCACACACTCTCACCTGGCACACAAACAGAAGCCCTCACACACACACCATGCACATGGATGACACACACATGCATGTGCACTCACCGGACAATGCCTCGTAATCAGCCAGATCTCCCACGCCTTGGATCTGTTCCTCCGTGACGTAGGTCCCAGCGACTGACTCATGTGGAGTGAGTTCCATGTCTACTACTGGAGACCCACCTTCAGTCACTAGAGTTGCGGCATGACTTGAGGCCAGCTTACGCTTTGCCCTGCGCTTTAGGTCATTCCAGCGCTTATAGCAATCATTGGCTGTGCGCCTCACGATTCCAAGGGCACTTACGATGTCCGCAACGGTCTGCCAGTGTGCCTGGCGTTGTGCAGGTGTGGTCTTGGATCCTGCAACAATGACCATCTCGTTGTCATGTGCGGACACATACTCGACAAGTGCATTCAGTTCGTCATCCGTGAAGCTGGGCTTCCTGGATGGGCCGGACTGTGTATCCGTGTCTGGGGCATCAGCCTGTGCCGGACGAGCACTCTTCCTCTTCCGCTTGGAAGGTGGTGGTGATCCTGAGTGTCCTGCGCCGCTCTGGACACTAGGGGCAGGAGCCCTGGTGGACTCTGTATCAGGAGTGTGGGATTGCACACTCAGCATGGGAGTTGGTGCAGGCATTGGCTCTAGTGTGATGGTGTCAGGGGGAATGTCAGCAGCATGGACTAGGACCGACACTGTCCTGGCTGGGTGTGTGAGGGCTGGGGTGGATGGAGCCGCAGCTGTCCCTGCAGCCTCTCCGCCCTGCCTCCTTGGTGCAGCAGATGACCTTGCTGGCCCAGATGCACGTGGCATGGTGACATCAACGTGCACCAGCGCACGTGTCATAGGCCTGCTGACCTGGAAGTCAGCCATGGAGTCAGCCAGATCTGGTGCCACAATGGGCTGGTCCAACAAGGGCTGAGCATGGATGGTGTCAGCCACATCCGCCTCAACGGGAGGGGGGGGGATTATGGGTGCCCTTGACTGGTCCTCAACACATGGGGGGACAGGCTCACCCTGCAAGTAACGACCACGTCCCCTACCGGATCCACCACGGCCACCACTTGTGGCTCTTCCACCTTTGCCACCCTTACGGAATCCTCGCCTCCCAGCCATGGCACTGATGTAAATGTGCGTATGGGGGTGGCTGTAAACTATTGTCCTGGGCAATTGGGGGTCAAAGGCGTTGGGTACCAGATGGTAATTGTACCCTAGTGCTCTTGCAAGGCTGATTGTAACCCCTGGGGAAAGATGACGGGTCACGCTACGCACAGGAGCCCCAAAAAAGGGAGATGACGTGCACGCAACCCCTCCTAGACCACGTGTGCAGAAAGAAAAACCTGCACTACGCTGTGGCACCCAGTAACACAAGAATGAACGTATGCGTGTCACACGCAGCCTAGAATGACCCCTGAAGGGGTAGGCTACACACGGGGCAAGCACAGATGTTAGATACGTGCGTGACTCACCGTCTGCCTGGTAAACGAGCGTGTAAAAGGAGCACGTTTGGTTGGCAACACCCCCGCCAAAAGAAGATTTGTACGCTGTCTGAGGAGACAGGACAACAGTAGAAGGGAACACTGTTTGAGGGAACAGGCCCAGGTAAACCAGTAAAAGCGAAAAAAGAGAAACGCTGTGAAGTAAATCGCGTGTGAAACGACAAGAAGTACAGAATTCACCCACTCGCTCTCCGTGAAAAGCACGTACAAGGAAAACGTGTTCTACACGTACCTTTTATACAGGCCCACACGTCCAGCGTCACTTATGCGGCGTGTACGCGCTAGGGCCATTTCCACCAATTACACGCTTTGTCACTTCTGCGTGTAGGGCCATTTCCACCAATTATACGCTTTGTCACTTCTGCGTGTAGGGCCATTTCCATCAATCACACGCTTTGTCACTTCTGCGTGTAGGGCCATTTCCACCAATCACACGTGATTACACTCTGACGTGCAGTCTTTCCACGTGTGCTCTGTCATCACGTGCTGTGTGGGAAACACCCGTGCGGGTCACGTCACAGACGCGCTTACGCGCTGAGGGCCTTTCCTCGGTTTTCACGCTGATGTGCAGGATTTTCACGTGCCAAATCACTCCGTACCAAGCTGGCCACGCGTAAGCACACGGAATACCACGCTCCTGCCCGGAAGGCCGAACTACTGCCCCCCAGAGCCCGAGCACGCTCCCACCTGCCATCTGCTGCTGCCTGACTGCCTGCTGCCCCTGCACTGCTGGGGGTTGGGGGTGGTGGGAGACATGGGTGGGGGCCTGGTGGAAGCTGCCCCTGCACTGCTGTGGGGTGGGGGTGGTGGGACACATGGATGGGGGCCTGGTGGAGGGTGCCCCTGGTGGCGGGAGGGGGTGGGGGTGATAGGGGACATGAGTGTGGGCCTGGTGGAGGCTGCCCCTGCACTGCTGGGGGGTGGGGGTGGTGGGAGACATGGGTGGGGGCCTGGTGGAGGCTGCCCCTGCACTACTGGGGTGTGGGGGTGCAGGGGGACATGAGCAGGTGTGCAGGGTAGTCCCCTGTTTTGTGGGCTGCCTGCAGCGGCCGTCGAGGGTGTACACGGAACACCTGTGAGGACCCACCCAGCCTAATCGCGTGTGTAACTTCCCACGCACCCCTGTAATACACGTACCAAGCCAAATCGCGTGTGAGAATTCCCGCGCACCCCTGAAATACACGTACCCTGCTGAAATCGCATGTAAAACTTCCCGCGCACCCCTGAAATACACGCGCCCAGGCTATTCGCGTGTGGAACTTCCTGCGCACCCCTGAAATACACGCGCCCAGGCTATTCGCGTGTGGAACTTCCCGCGCACCCTTGAAATACACGTACCCTGCTGAAATCGCGTGTAAAACTTCCCGCGCACCCCTAAAATACACGCGCCCAGGCTATTCGCGTGTGGAACTTCCCGCGCACCCCTGAAATACACGCGCCCAGGCTATTCGCGTGTGGAACTTCCCGCGCACCCCTGAAATACACGCGCCCAGGCTATTCGCGTGTGGAACTTCCCGCGCACCCCTGAAATACACGTACCCTGCTGAAATCGCGTGTAAAACTTCCCGCGCACCCCTGAAATACACGCGCCCAGGCTATTCGCGTGTGGAACTTCCCGCGCACCCCTGAAATACACGCGCCTAGGCTATTCGCGTGTGGAACTTCCCGCGCACCCCTGAAATACACGCGCCCAGGCTATTCGCGTGTGGAACTTCCCGCGCACCCCTGAAATACACGCGCCCAGGCTATTCGCGTGTGGAACTTCCCGCGCACCCCTGTAATACACGTACCTGGCCAAATCGCATGTGAGAATTCACGCGCACCCCTGTAATACACGTACCCAGCCGAATCGCATGTAAAACTTCCCGCGTACCCCTGTAATACACGTACCCTGGCTAATCGCGTGTATAACTTCCCGTGTACCCCTGATATGCACGTTACCCGCTTTGCGTTCCTTGTTTGGCAGCCCTGTAAACTGGTCCAGGGTTAGCGCAGCCCTTTGCGATGATTTAGCGATTTTGATGGCTTTTCCTTGCGCGAGGGCGTTCTTGGGAGCGTTACTGGCGCTGCTGCAGGGTCGCTGCGATACTCTGCGCCACGGCTGGTTTGGGAGCCTAAAATCCATGAATACGCTGTGCGCGGAAATCGGTTTTTGCGCACGTGCCTGGCGCAGACAATCGCACGCAGACACTCTGCGCCAGCCGCTTGCGACACTTTTCTGCGAAATTCTATGAATTACCCTGTTAGTTTATTAGGTTAGACCCAAACATGAATGATCAGGTTCCCTACTTGAGTCTAAAGAGTAGCATGACAAATGCGGAGTGATATGAGTCTATTTTGCACTGAAGGTCAGAAGGATTGAAGGGATGAAACATCAGATTGTTTTGAAGGAGGATAGCATACCTGTAGAGGCAAAATTACATCCCATTCCATTGGTTCTGTGTGAAGGTATAAAGGAAGAATTAAGAGCCAGTATTTTAGAATGGGTGTCACCTGTGGTTGTGGTCACACATTGTTAGAAATGATGAAGAAAAGTTGATTGTTCATTTTTCAAGGGTCTTGTCTAGTTCAGAAAAGCAATATTCTGTATTGCACACCTGCACTGCCTCCCAGGCAACACCTGCACTTGGGGCTGTTTCTGTATCCCTACAGTCCCCTACTAGCTCTTGACTCTTCTTGTCTGCACTTGCCACAAGCTGGCTGCTCTTTCTACCTATTGTTCCTATTTATTTTTCTGTTGATCCTATGTATTGCACTGCCCCCCTCCCTCTTTCCCCTGCACTTTTTCCTTTCCCCCTCCCCGGCACTTGCGCAATCTCAATGTCACCTGGCCTAGTAAGATCGTTGTCTTCCCTCTGTTCCCTCTCCCTTGCCTCGTCACACCCTTAGACACTTGTGTATAGGCATGTTAAATATACTGTATCATATCATATCGTACCTGAGCATAAACAACTTTTTTGAGACATTTGGAGACAAATGGAAATACAGCGATGGGTTGGAAATTTGTCAGCGAAGGAAAGAGTCTAAGGTTGGCTTCTTCAAGATGGGAATAATGATGCCATGTTTGAAAGAAGACAGGAAAAAAGATGGGACAAGAGAGAGATTGCAAAGATAGGCAAGATATGGAAGCAGCTGATGGAAAACAACGGGAACTACAGAGGAGGCAATAGAGTCAAGAGGTGAGTCAGTGGGATAGCCATGACCAAGGAATTGAGCAGTGTTGATATCAATGAGAGGAGAGGAAGAAGAAAGCCATGTTTGGGGAGTAGGAAGGGAAGATGTTGAGGGAGAAGGAATAACGAGGAAGGGAATAGAGGAAAAGGACGATCATAGAGTGCTGACTTTGTTGGCCATGTAGTCAGCCAAATTGGTAGAAGAGAGAGACAAGAGGAAAGAAAGGATTGGTAGGGAGGAGGGGCAAGAATATTGTTAAGGAGCTGGAAAGATGTGAAGGGTGGTGAGGGAAGGATATAGTAAGAGAAGAAAAATAAAGTTTTTCTCAGAGAGTAGTAAAGTATCATGGGATGAGTGAAGAGACAAAAATCCAGAAGATCAATGGAGGAAAGAGATTTCTTCCAGCAAAGGTTGGCTTTCGAATTAGAGAGTGGAGGGACAGAAGATTAGTAGTTGATCAGGGTTGAGAAGGTTTACGTGATGGAGAAAAACAGACATGAGGGTTATTGGGAGTCAACGGTAGATTGAATAGAGGATTCAAGGTGGGACGGTGCAAGACCTGCAGCAAGAGAAGAAAAAGTAGTGACGGGTGGTAGAGTAGTAGAAAGTGTAGAAAAAAAGGAAGTGGTGTCAAAGGAGAGAAAGTAACATATAAGAAAAGAGGGAGAGGAAGGAGAAGAGGAGGAAGAGAGAGGGGGAAAGCAAAGATGGAGTGATCTGATGAAAATAAGGTATTAGCAGTAACAGGTGTGTCAACAAAAAAGGAAGCAAATCTGAGGTCAAGAGTAGTACCTCAGTTATGGAAAGGAGGAAAAGATAGTTGAATGAGAATTACGAAGGGACAGAAGAGGAAGAGAAGAATGAGTAGAAGAAAGATCAAGGTTAAAGTTTCCAAGAAGAAAAAAGGGGCGAGGAAGAGGAAGAAAAAATAAGAGAAGAATACCAAGATCATCAAGGAAATGTGGCAGGTCAGAAGAAGGGCGCAGACACTCAGAGGACATTTCCAACGTGTGTTTATTAAAGAATAAGAATAAGGCCTATCTTTCCCTATGGCTATGCAGTGTTCCCTACCTATCTTATTAGGAAGGTGCATGTCAGTTTTCAGTGAATGTCCAATAGAAATAAGTCTGTTGTCCAAAACTAGCCCTAACTGACCCTACTAATATTCTAAACAAACTAAGATCACGAGAATGATTCTCGACTCCTGATGATTGCTTCTTGCAGCTGTCTTCTTTCTTTCGCTTGTTAATGTGCAATTTTTAAACATTCTCTCATTATTTTCTTTATCAAGTCACGTAGTTCTCTTAAGATATTGTTGTCTTTTCTCTCCTATTGTTGGCTTTTCTCTCCTCTTTAGAGATAACCCCTTGCTCAAGAAACCATTGCTAGACCCCACCATCCCCACAAACTACCGGGCTGTCACAAAGGTCCCCTTCCTCTTGAAGATCTTGAGCAGCCTATATCCAAATTCAGCATTACCTGGAGTCTAACTTCATACTTGGAAGTAGGCAATCAGGTTTCCAACCAGGAAACAGGACGACATCTGCTCTGCTTGATTTAAAGAATCAGTTAGAGGAAATCAAAGACACAGGAAAATCAGCCCTCCTACTATTGCTGGACCTCTCAGCAGCTTTTGAATTGGTGGATCATAAAACTGCCTGCCATTACCTGACTTCACCGGCCAACTTCTCACCAGAAGCTTCCAGCTGGGTCACCTCATTCATGAAAGACAGAACAATCAGAGTGTTTGCTGACAATGCTAGTGCCCCTCCTGCTCCTGTCTCATGTGGTGTCCCCCAAGGCACGTGTGTCTCGCCTACTCTCTAAAATATTTTGACAAAACCACTTTTTGACCTCCTGGACACAATGGGAATGTCTTACACCAATTATGCCGACAATACCCAGATCCTCCTGCCCCTCTCTGCCAACTATCACCAAGAATCTGAAAAGCTAAACTCCTTCTACCACACCATTCAAACGTGGATGGCCACAAACTTTGTATGTCTAAATGATGACAAGACCGAGTTACTCATTGTTGGGCTGCCCACTGTGCTTCGCACTCGCAGCCAGCAATATGCACCCTTCACCATCAACGCTATATGTATATCTGTCTCCCAATCAGTAAAAATCCTGGGAGTCTACATAGATGCCTCCCTCTCTCTCATGATAAGCCAATGCCATATCCTCCTCAGCCGCTCACACCACCAAACTTACCAATGCCTACAGACCGGGAGGATAGCTCAGCGGCAGCGTGCGCGTCTTGGAAGCAAGACGACACGAAGCAACAACAGGTTCGATCCCCGGGTCCGCGCTTAGAAAGCTCTGGGTGTTTAAGCGCGTTATAAATACGTAACTAAGACAAAAAAAACACAATTACGCAACTAAGAAAAATAAACAATTCCTGTAACAGCGCCTCCATGCCTGCGGGCTGTGTGAGCGCTTTATAAATGTAAAATAAAAATAAAAATAATTTTAAAAAAAAAGACCCTTTGCCTTATCTTTGCTTGCACTGTTTTTGGCACATGATATGGAGACTGCAATGCCTGTCTGCTGGCAGAGCCAAGAAAAACATTCACAAACTGCAAGCGATCCAAAACCACACGCTCTGCACTAAACATTTGCAAAAGGGAGCACATTATCACTGCAAGAAGGAAGGAGCACTGGCTCCCTATACAGGAAGGAATTGTATTCAAACTGCTGTCAATCACTCACAGATGCCTCTGCAAAACTGCATCCCTTATCTCACCCAGAAACGCACGAGAGCCTTGTCGACCAACCAGGACAGCCAATGCTAAAAGGCTTGTCCATCTCAATTTCAGACTAGCAAATGTCGGAGAATCTAGTTTCCAAGTCATTTCAGCCAAGTTGTGGAACACATTACCATCAATGCTAAGAGAAGAACAATCCTAATGGCTCTTCCGGAAACAAGTGAATACATGGCTGTTCAGACAAACAACTCTGGTCCTTCTCTGTACTAGTAACTTTTCTTTCAACTGTCTGTTATTACTTGTTTGCCTTACTCCCATGCAAGTTGTGCCGTGATGCCCACAAATTTAGTGTGCAATACAAATGCAATAAATAAATAAATACACATCTTTCTTTAAACTTTGTCAAACCCTAGGATCCAGGTTAATGGGCTTTGAGTAACCTTGGAAAGTATATTTCTTTGTGTGGGTATTGCTCTCTGGACAATTATAGTTTATCTCTTTCCAGCCTGTGTTCTGTCTGCTATATTCCATTCCTCCTTCTTGACTAAGGGGATAGTGTCCCCTCTTTCCAAGGTAGTGATCCCCAAACACTATTGAATTCCCTCACATGGTCTTCTGTGATTTTCTTTCTCACATTAATACAGTTCAAGTTCATTAGCTTTTGTTTCAAGTGTTCACCCATTATACTGGGATGAGTATCTCTGATTATGTAAGGAGTCCGTTTAGGCTTCCCGGTCTTCCTGTTCTCCTTGTTAGCTTCACTGCTCCTTCGTTTGGCATGTACTCCTTTCTCAACGTACTGTGCCAGTTAATTAGAGGTCCTCGTTTAAAGGGGTGATTTCCCTTTCTTTCTTATAATGGTGTATTTTCTTTTCTCTTCAGTGAAGTCTCAGGGCTTGAAAACCTTTTGGCATGTTGGATAGTCCCATATATGCGATCATGTGACATGGTCTTGTAAGTTCCTCACAGGGATGCGAATCCTTGTCCCCTAAGGGGGAGTCTCTGCCGGGGAGGTCCCACTTTCCTCTACCTCTAGGGAGAGTATTTCAGAGTGGTCTCACCTACCTAACTGCACAGGGAGGGGGGTCTTGATAAGAAGGGACAAATTCCATTGATTCATCACGGAAAATAGAAAGAGGACCGGGAGGCCAATAAAGTATGAGAAAAGCATCACAACACACCATTCGGAATATAAAAAGCACCAGGGTCTATTTGAGGGTGGCACATGGTAAGTAAAGTGTTGTTACCCACCCACCTCCCTTAACTGGAGCTATTGATCAGCAGTGCATTTGACTGTCGTAGCCAGGGGTGGGCAAGCAGAACCAGTTGAGGTACTTCCAGACACCAATTTCTTCAGGATCTGTAGGCTCTTTAAATACCTACCATCGTAGGCACGATGAGCTATCAGAACAGTGAGGTCAAGCAACACTATTATCTGGTGTCTGCCGATGCTTATTGTGCCACCTATCAGGGTCGGGCTATTAAACCATACAGAATCGAGACACATCAGTAAGCTCTTTTTGTAGCATGGAAGGGGCCCATTGAGTGGACTTAATCAAATTATAAGTGACAAAGCTGAATCTGAGGTAGGCCGAAGGGTGGGGGAAAGGATGCTGTGCACATAAAGTAATAGGGTTTAACCCCACATGTAGCGGGTATAGCCCCTTACATTTAATAAATCCCCGGAAGTTTGTGTGTGGGAAGAAGAGCCAGCTAGAAAATAAAAATAAACATTTTAGATCTGGTAGTGCATTACATACTCATATTAATGTCAGTAAACTACTTTTATTTTCCAGAAAGATAATTGCGAAGGTGGCTTAGGTAACCCGGGATTGAAAATATACTGGACAGATTGAAGCACTAATTCCAAACCCACGTATGCCAGATATTTTTATTGGAGACAACCAGTTGTTTTCTATCGTATCTTTCAAAGGTTTGCGGCATTTCATAAATATATGTAATGCCAATAACAACGCAAAAATCACTTTTATTCTAATGGGTATATGCATGGGCTTCAGACCTGAATGAATGCCAAAACTGTGCTCTCAAAAAGTATGCATCCTCTTTGGTAGAGTTTAAATACCTGCCTGAAAGACATTTAATTACTCTACTATATGCATTGTATTATTATACATTAACTTGAGTTCCAGAAAGCTACTGTTAACACTCAATTTCAGAGATTGGTATCAGACATCCCATGATCCTGCGCTAAACCAAAGTGAAGTGTGATTGACCTGTGGAATATCTATGAGCATTGCTGAATCCCAAACATGACACCATTTACTGTTTTGCCTATCCATTAATTGAACAGTCATCCCAAATGTGCTGTCACTCCCCTGTGCTGATCTATGTGTTGTTCTGACATGCTGCTGCCATTTGCCTCCTTTCAAAAGTACTTGTTCATCTAACTCAGATATGCAGTCCGGCATTAACCAAATAAACTTCCTGTCATATGTGTTTTGGATAATATGATGTTCTACATTAAGTGGTCACCCCTGAGCTAATGCCCCTTAGCATACAACCCCACCCCACAATTCTGGGCAAGAAACAGGTTTGATCAAAACTCAAATGTATGTAGTGGGAATCTCCACAATATTCCACAATCACAGGAAGCTTGTCCACATAAAATGAAAATAACCTGCCTGCTGGAATCTGACTAATTCTCATATAAAAACATCAATTTACATAGTCAATAATATATCAAATTCTGAATAACATTATGTCTCATAATTTAACTTTAGCCTCTTACCAGTTAATATATCAACACTTCCTTATCCACTAAAATACTGTCAGATTAAACACAAAGTTACATTTTTAAATGCTACATTTGATTTCCCCAATAACACCAGCTATTTATGGAATCAGAGAACTGTTGCATAGAAAAACGACATTTATATACATATGGGTATTTCAATATGTTCCCATGTGTTCCCCCTAATGTTCTTCCCTAATCCAAACCTGCAAGACTTACATGGTCTTCTAGCATGTGCATGTAATTAAGCCCATGTAAATGTAGCAGGTTTGGGTTAGGGAAGCAGTGTTATCCATTTAGAATGCTCAGGTGTCCCTACTCTCTCACCTCACTAATAGAATGCCACTGTGCGAGTTCAAGATTGAGGGGTAAATGGGATTTTAAATTTGTATGGGAGTTAAAATCACACTATTAAACTTGCTCTTGTGTCCTTTTTCTTATTAAATAGCTATCATCTTCACAGAACACAAGTTGCCTATGATTTTGAAGTGCTCTGGTTTTTCCTAAAGCTAGGTCTGTGCTCAATAAATATAATAATATCAATAATAATAATAATAATAATAATAATAATAATAATAGTGATAATAACACATTATCAAGCAGATCTTCATTGGCTATGGTACAAATGCTTTCCTATCATAGTTTACTGTTATTGTTTTCTATGAAAACACTGAGAATAAAATGTAATGAGATTATAATTTGCAAAGACTTGAGAGCAGACTGCTAAAATACTGTCTGTACTACTACACACAGAGCTAAAACATACATTTTGGGTTGGATGAAAATGACATCTCAATTGATTCGAAATGCGGTGAGAATGCACTGTACATTTCCCATTTAAACAATGCATTTTGGAATCGCCTTCCCAAACCACCCTCCTTTCCAGTGCTTAACAAGAACAAGAAAAATAGTGGCAAGAGAGCAGATATCATCTCACTTGGGGAATTATAATACTCACATTTAATTGATCTTTAAAGGAGCAGAGCCTGCAGAAAGCCTCAAACGTACACAGGGAAGTCTTAGTCAACAGGATCAGCTGGTCCCTTCCTCCCTTTTTCAGACAAAATCAGGTCTGCCTCAAGTTAAGTTGGTGCAGGATCCCTCATGGACAAGTCCTGGTCATCAGTTGATTATATCCATATTCACCATGTATCCAACAGAGACAGGTGGTATTCTTTCCCAGAGATTTTCCCAGAGTCAGAATACTATCCCCTGTCTGCCCCCACTTTTAAAGTGCAAAATATTCTCATTCTTATGTCATGATTATGTCATACTTGGTGATTGGCCTGACCTTTTTTCAATTGACCTGCCTTATTTTCAGACACTCATATAGAATACACCCCCATGAACCTCATTGCCTGAACCATTTCTTTATTTGTGACCAGAAAAAATACATGGGCCCTCATTACAACCCTGGCGTTAACCAATGGCGCTATTAGCGCCATGGTTCACGCCGGTAACTAAACGATTCCGCCATGGTGAAATGGGGAATTACCACCCTTATTCCAAGGTTGGCGGGGCGGTAATTCCCCATTTACCATTGGCCCTTCCCCATTCCCATTTTTGCCCAATAGGGCTCAATGGGAAAGGGGAAGGCGGTAATTATGGTACCGCAAATTGCGGTACCGTAATTACCTTCAAGATCCCTTTGCGGGTCCCTACCTTAACGGCTGGTCCAGACGAGCCGTTACCATCGGGAGCCGCAAAGGGACCTCGTAGTAAGGCGTTAAGGGGTTAACGGCGCTGCAACCTTTTATGGCGCCGTTAACCCCTTAACGCCTGGGTCGTAATGACCCCCATGGACTTGTCTGCTCGTAATGCTTTAAATAAAAATGTGTTTTTATTCCATAATTCATGGTAGCAAGCTGCTGCATTAATGAGATATGGATTGCAGTACTCTTTCATCACAAGTGCATCTCCTGGTATGCATCACGGATGTATCGCATATTCATTCATAATTCTATGCATATGAATCATTTTGATAAAGTTAATAATCTTAAGGAATGGAAATTAAATTAAAGCAGGGGTACTCAGCTTTAAACACACTCTGTTTGTTGCTTGTAACTGGTGTGGTTCCAGAGTTATGAGCCAAATGTGTTTCTGTGTATTATGTAATATTTGGATCATGAATGCATTTGCCCTATGAAGAACCTCTTGTGTTTCAGCACTTGACTCGTGTGACTAAGGGATTCTGTGAATGATTGTTTCGAAATGAGATCACAGACCTGCTTGTGTCTCTTACATTAGCTCATAAGATGGCTGGCTTTATTACCTTGCAGATTCAAAGGTGCACCATTAGCTAGAGGAGCTCAGTGAGGCTCTGTAATGAAGCAAACAGATTCAGGCCAGCAGATGATAATCTCCTAGAGGACTCCAGATTTGCTTTAGTTTAGAAAGCATTTTTCTAACAATTTCCACTCAGAAGGAGCTTCCAAAGGGGGATCTGCTCATTATTCAGAAGACCTGTTTACAAGGCTTTTTGTCCTGGTCTCTTCATAATTAAAGCACACAATCAATCTATCCACCCTGAAAGGCCCATGCTAGTCACATGGGAATCTTAACCAGGGAACAACCTGCATACAAGGCTGATGAAAAGCAATGATTTCACCGAAACACTTTTCAGCATTGCACCTAGCCAAATCATAGCAGCTTATGTTTGTAATGCTTGCAAGGATTTTTTACTTCTAATGTAATGAGAAAATGTAAGTCAACACAAACACAATGGCTTTTTGACATATTTTCACTTTGATATATTAAGTAATATTCATCATGTTTTTAAAAAGTTTGTACAATAGACAGTGGTTGGAAAAATAAACACAGAGAAATCATTAAGACTTTATTTTACAGGTACAGCAGATCCACTTACTTTACAAATTAAGGGGCCAATTCATAGAATTCGGCGCACAAGTGGCGCACGCGGCTGGCGCAAAGTGTGCGCGTGCGGTAGGCTGCGCCAGCCGCGTGCGCCGAAACACATTCAGGCGCACAGCGTATTCATGGATTCCAACATCCACAACCAGCCGTGGCGCAGAGTGGCGCAGCGACCCTGCAGCAGCGTCAGTTACGCCCCCAAGAACGCCCCTTGCGCAGGGAAAAGCCATCAAAATCCCCAATCCAGCGCAAAGGGCAGCAGCAAACGCAGTGCGGGGAGCGTGTATTTCAGGGGTGTGCGGGTGTCCCCACACGCGATAGGCCTGGGTACGTGTATTACAGGGGTGCGCGAGAAAATCTACACGCGATTGGCCTGGGTACGTGGATTTCAGGGGTGCGCGAGAAATTCTACACGCGATTAGCCTGGGTACGTGTATTACAGGGGTGCGCGAGAAATTCTACACGCGATTGGCCTGGGTACGTGGATTTCAGGGGTGCGCGAGAAATTCTACACGCGAGTGGCCTGGGTACGTGGATTTCAGGGGTGCGCGAGAAATTCTACACGCGATTGGCCTGGGTACGTGGATTTCAGGGGTGCGTGAGAAATTCTACACGCGATTGGCCTGGGTACGTGGATTTCAGGGGTGCGCGAGAAATTCTACACGCGATTGGCCTGGGTACGTGGATTTCAGGGGTTTGCGAGAAATTCTACACGCGATTGGCCTGGGTACGTGGATTTCAGGGGTGCGTGAGAAAATCTACACGCGATTGGCCTGGGTACGTGGATTTCAGGGGTGCGCGAGAAATTCTACACGCGATTGGCCTGGGTACGTGGATTTCAGGGGTGCGCGAGAAATTCTACACGCGATTGTGCTGGGTACGTGGATTTCAGGGGTGCGCGAGAAAATCTACACGCGATTGGGCTGGGTACGTGGATTTCAGGGGTGCGCGAGAAATTCTACACGCGATTGGCCTGGGTACGTGGATTTCAGGGGTGCGCGAGAAATTCTACACGCGATTGGCCTGGGTACGTGGATTTCAGGGGTGCGCGAGAAAATCTACACGCGATTGGGCTGGGTACGTGGATTTCAGGGGTGTGCGAGAAATTCTACACGCGATTGGCCTGGGTACGTGGATTTCAGGGGTGCGCGAGAAATCCTACACGCGATTGGGCCTGTGCGAGTGGGGCAGTGTATTACGTAGGTGTGCGGGAAGTTGAAGAGGTGAATTGCCAGTGTGGGTCCTCCCAGGTCTCCCCTCTACCCCCTCCACGACCTCTGCAGGCAGCCCACACCACAGGGGACTACCCTGCACCCCTGGTCATGTCCCGCAGGCAGCCCATCCACCATGGGCATGCCCCCCAGCCAAGCCACATGTCCCCTTGCACCCCCACCCCCCAGCAGGCCCCCACTCATGTCCCCCTGCACCCCCACCCCCCAGCAGTGCAGGGGCAGCCTCCACCAGGCCCCCACCCATGTCTCCCACCACCCCCAGTCACCAGCCACCAGGGGCAGCCTCCACCAGGCCCCCACCCATGTCCGACTCATGTCTCCCAGCACCCCCACCCCCCAGCCACCAGGGCCAGCCTCCACCAGGCCCCCACACATCTCACAGCACCACCACCCCCCAGCCACCAGGGGCAGCCTCCACCAGGCCCCCACCCATGTCTGACTCATGTCTCCCACCACCCCCACCCCCCCAGCCACCAGGGGCACCCTCCACCAGGCCCCCACCCATGTCTCCCAGCACACCCACCCCCCAGCCACCAGGGGCAGCCTCCACCAGGCCCCCACCCATGTCCGACTCATGTCTCCCAGCACCCCCACCCCCCCAGCCACCAGGGGCAGCCTCCACCAGGCCCCCACCCATGTCTCCCAGCACCCCCACCCCCCAGCCACCAGGGGCAGCCTCCACCAGGCACCCACCCATGTCTCCCAGCACCACCACCCCCCAGCCACCAGGGGCAGCCTCCACCAGGCCCCCACCCATGTCTCCAAGCACCCCCACCCCCCCAGCCACCAGGGGCACCCTCCACCAGGCCCCCACACATATGTCCCCCTGCACCCCCACCCCCTAGCATCCAGGGGCACCCTCCACCTGGCACCCACACATGTCTCCCACCACCCCCACCCCCCAGCCACCAGGGGCAGCCTCCACCAGGCCCCCACCCATGTCTCCAAGCACCCCCACCCCCCCAGCCACCAGGGGCAGCCTCCACCAGGCCCCCACCCATGTCTCCCAGCACCCCCACCCTCCCAGCCACCAGGGGCAGCCTCCACCAGGCCCCCACCCATATGTCCCCCTGCACCCCCACCCCCCAGCCACCAGGGGCAGCCTCCACCAGGCCCCCACCCATGTCTCCCAGCACCACCACCCCCCAGCCACCAGGGGCAGCCTCCACCAGGCCCCCACACATGTCTCCCAGCACCACCCGCCCCCAGCCACCAGGGGCAGCCTCCACCAGGCCCCCACACATGTCCGACTCATGTCTCCCAGCACCCCCACCCCCCCAGCCACCAGGGGCAGCCTCCACCAGGCCCCCACCCATGTCTCCCACCACCCCCACCCCCCAGCCACCAGGGGCAGCCTCCACCAGGCCCCCACCCATGTCTCCAAGCACCCCCACCCCCCCAGCCACCAGGGGCACCCTCCACCAGGCCCCCACACATATGTCCCCCTGCACCCCCACCCCCTAGCATCCAGGGGCACCCTCCACCTGGCACCCACACATGTCTCCCACCACCCCCACCCCCCAGCCACCAGGGGCAGCCTCCACCAGGCCCCCACCCATGTCTCCAAGCACCCCCACCCCCCCAGCCACCAGGGGCAGCCTCCACCAGGCCCCCACCCATGTCTCCAAGCACCCCCACCCCCCCAGCCACCAGGGGCACCCTCCACCAGGCCCCCACACATATGTCCCCCTGCACCCCCACCCCCTAGCATCCAGGGGCACCCTCCACCTGGCACCCACACATGTCTCCCACCACCCCCACCCCCCAGCCACCAGGGGCAGCCTCCACCAGGCCCCCACCCATGTCCAGGAACAGAGACTTCCATGCTGTCATGTGTGCAATCTGCACAGGGCTCCCCATGTCACATTCAAACACATGCAACAACCATGCGGTTCACACATTACAGGTCGCACATGCATTACCATGATGTCCCTGCACACATACATGCGTACATGGCCTATGTCACACATACAGGCAGGTATCAGACAACCAGCACACTGCAACATGCCCTGTCTCACACAGCAATGCTTGGCCACTTACCGCTCAACTCCAGACGGGTCTCCCTCTCAAGGACCTGGGCGTGGAGCGCTGGGTGTATGCGTTCCAGGACCCTCAACTGGATGGAACTCATGCGGCCCCGGCCCCCCTCCACAAGGCGCCGGGCCTTCATGAGGGTCCTTGACCTCAAGTCCTCCCAGCGCTTCTTGACCTTCTGGATGTTGCGGGTTGCCACCCCCTCCGCGTCCTCTCCCGTCCTTCCCTCTTGGCGCGGGACGATCCGAAGAGGGCATCATACTGCCCCAGGACTTGCTCCACCAGGACACCAACTTCGGTGGCAGTGAAGCTGGTGCCCCTCTGCCCCTCTGCCCCTCTGGCCGGGGGTTGCAACTGGTGTCAGATGTGGATGTGCTCCACATGGCAACCCCAGGGGCAGGAGTGGCTGACCAACTGGGTCCTGGGGCTGGGCTGTGGAGCGATGTCATTTGAGTCGGGACTCTTCTGTACCAGCAGGGGTGGACACAGCAACTGGACCCCTGCAGATGGCTGATGTGCAGGCACCAAATGGCAGGGCACGGTGGCAGCAGGCAGGCAGGCAGGCAGCAGCAGATGGCATGTGGGAGGCTGCTTGGGGCACTGGGGGCCAGTGAAGTGTCCTTCTGGGCAGGAGCGCGGTCTTCCGTGCGTTTTCGCGTGGCCAGCTTCATACGGAGTGATTAGGCACGTGAAAAATCTGCACGCTGCGTGTAATGCGCGTAAGCGCGCGTGAAAAACTGCACGTCCGCGTGTAATAGGAGGAAAGGGCCCATGCATATGCGTGCGCGCGTGAAAAACTGCACGTCCGCGTGTAATGCGCGTAATCAAACGTGAAAAAGTGCACGTCCGCATGTGACTTGACGCGCGCGTGTGTTTTCCCTCAGCACGGGTTAAAGGTGAGCGGGCCCAGCAGTTCGCTGTACGTGCCTTTCTTGGAGACCGACGTGTGTTGCTGCTTCCAGTTGTTTCGCGCGCCATCTACTTCACAGCTCTCAAGGACGTATCTCTTCTTTTGGCGGGGGTATTGGCTACGCGTGTTTTTCTGCATCGCGCTAGTCAGACGGTGAGTCGCAAACGCTCCTTTTCCCACTGCGGGTGCCCCTGTGTATCGCACCCATTTTCGATGTCATCGTAGCCTGCGTGTCCCACGCGTACGCGTTATACGTGTTACTGGGTGCCACCGCGTACTGCGGGAGGTTTAATCCACGCACGTAGGCTGCAGGGTTGCGTGCACGGTTTTACTGCAGTTTTGGGGTGCCTGAGCGTTGCGTGACCCGTCAACACATCACCGGGGTCACATACAGCCTTGCAGGTGCAGGGGGGCTGTTAACATCTTGCTTCCCACCCCCTTCACCCCAATTGCCCAGGTCAATTGTGCTGTACACCTCCCATTGGCACCACTCCATCTGTGCCAGCACTATAACATCTGTGCCATGGTAGGGAGGCTACCAAAGGTGAGGGGCGCCTCAGCTGGGCGTCCTCCTCGTGGCGGGCGTGGTCGGGGACGTGGCCGTGGTGACCAGGGAGTAGGGGGACTCCAGGGTGTCCAGGGCAGCCACAGAGGGGGAAGAGGCAGGGGTGCGCCACTTGAGCACAATGTTGTGCCATGTGTCGGTGCAGCCATGCCACCACCCCCTGTGGTTCAGGGGGATGCAGCTCCTGCATCTGGCACTGGCACCCGTATGACCCGGCAGTCCGTTCCATCGACTGCCACGGGCCCAAGGGTAGCGGTAGCTGCAGGTGCAGTTGTGGACACCGCCACCCAGGCTCAGGGTCTGCCAGCGCAGGCTGCGTTGGCACTTGAAGAGCCCTTGGTAGATCTCCAACAGGCCAGGGGGGAAACCATTGGGGCAGGCCGGGCTGCTCAGACCAAGACACGTGTCCCTGGGGCAGTCATGTCATCTGCTGCCCCGAACAGCCGGGTGTTGGCAAGTGCAGGGGCAGATGCACCCAACAGCACCCCGGTTGTGAGTCTGCCAACCAGGACCGTTGCGGTCAATGACCCTGCCACAGCTGATGTTGCTGCGCAGGGTCCATTAGTGGGCACCCAGCTGCCACTGACACAAGTCAGGCCTTTGGTCATCCCTCCACCTGCCACTCCCTCGGCTCAATCCACCCAACCCACTGGCCATACTGGTCAGGGCGGCATTAGCCAGCCAGGGTCTGCGCCACAGTCCAAGAGGAGGAAGGTTGCATCTGCAGCACAGGCTGGGACCCCACACACAGCCACGACCTCCTGCACGTCGAGGAAGAAGCCTTTCTGTAAGCAGGAACTGGACTTCCTCGTGGACTACGTGCGGGGACACAGCCGTGACATGCTAGTGGGTGCCAATAGTCAGACTACGGCTGCCCAACGTGACACCCACTGGAAGCATGTGGCGGAACATGTCAGTTCATTCGGCCATGAGGTGCGCACGGCGCAGGAGTGCAAAAAGCGCTGGAATGACATCAAGCGCAGCACTAAGGCCAAGCGTGCCTCAAATTACAACTTGACTCTGGTGACTGGCGGTGGGCCTGCACCAGAGGAGGAAGAACTCACTCCGCATGAGGCTCTCGTTGCGGAGTTCATACCACCAGAATTGGTCGAAGGTGTGGGAGAGATGCTGGACTTTGATGCCCAGTCCAGTGAGTGTTGATGCGTAGTTGTTGAGGACGTGTGTGTTTCACATGTGGGATGTGTTGTGCATGATTGCTGCTACATGTGACCTGTACATGGTTCTGATGTGTAAGTAATGCAATGCCACCGTCATGCATGTCTCCTCTGCCTGCATGCGGGACTCCATGTGGCCATGCTCCCTTGCCCCTCCTCCGCCACTCTGCACCCCAGTTCCACCTTTTCACTGGTCTGCTACATTCTTGCCAATGTGTAGTTTCATGTTCATGTGTCCTGTGTAGATGCTAACTTCCAGCTTAGAAACTGCCAGACATATGCCGTGTGGTACAGCCTTAGTACTCGATGCAGGGCATCCCACTTGTACTGTGCATGGGTCAGATGTCCCGCAGGGACATGAGTGCCCATTCATGCTCCATGTGCATTGCACACATGCCCCTATGTGTCCTTGACTGGATGATCACTGTAATATGAGTCCTTGGTTACATACATTGCCTGCCATATTATCGGCCTCCCCATGTCAACTGTGGCTCAGTCCTGCGCTGCACACATGTTTAGGCTCTGACAATCTGTGTGGCTCACAGGCCTCAGCCTGTTCAATGGCCAATGACTCTGTCCAACTCCTGTCGTGTCTTCTACACACGTGGCCGGCCTCCGGATCTTCCATCATGTGTCCTGCCCACTGTCCCAGCATCATTTGCAGTGTTGTAATTGAAATCACATTAAGCTGTTGATGCCAGTCAACACTGCTTGTCAATACACAGGTGTATGGTCAGCCTTTTGATACCATGCTAGGCATCCCTGCTTTGGTACTGGGGTGGAGGGGTGCTTGCCTTCTAGACATGGTACACATTGAATACACAATGCACGTGATGTCTGATTTTGACATTGCACTGCCTTCACATTTCCTGGCACACACCATGGAGTGCTTGTATATGTAGGTAGTGAGTGGCGTACACATTTTCTGCACTGCATAGACCCACTTCCATGCCAACTGCCACCTTTCAACAGGTCTGATCACAGAAGCTATTCTAAGTAGACCCAGCATGCATGCAAGGTCATATGTTGTGTGTCACATGTCTGCCAGATGCCTTTGCTGTCGGTGTGTGTGTGTGTGTTGTGTGCTTCTGACATGTGTACTGACCCTTTCCTCTCTATTTTCCAGGTGATGACGCAATGGATGCAGAGGATGGTGTTGTCATGCCAGACACAGGGTTGGTAAGACCACATCAACCCGGCACTAGTGGGGGTCGTGGGGTGGTAGGCCACGAAAACCCCCAAGTGCTGCAGTCCATCCTGTCTCTGGCTGTCTATGAGTCCAGCCTTGATGACGACTCTGACGTCCATGTTGAGTTGGATGACCATCAAGTCCATGTGTCAGGGGTGAGTGATTCTGATGTGGACACTCCTCTGTCTGCGACCCCTGCACTGAGGGATCAGACAGTCTTGGTTCCTCCGCCCGTGGTGGATCGGGACGCAGGGTCACCCTCCACACCAGTCACTGATGTGCCTGGGACATCACGTCGACGGGGGCATGTAGTCGTGCAGCCGCAGGCGGTGCCAACACAGCGAGGACCCCCGGTCCTTGGGTCCCGCAGGGGTCAAGCCCGGCAACGCGGTCGCCGCGCGCAACCGCTGTATACTGAGTGGGAGCAAGACATGACTGCCAATTCAGAACGGCAGGGGGCAGCAATGGAGAACATCGCTGACAGCATGGAGCGTGTGGCCCGATCTGTGCTCCCCCCTGCTAGGCAGGTGCTACTCCAGCAGCAGGCGGCACGGTCCACGGCCCGCTCACTCAGGCTGGGCATGGCGGCCTCAGACAGGGCACGCCAGGCTGAAATGTCGTCTCTGCGTCAAGCAATTGCTGCTCACGCAGAGGCGCACATGGATGCCCTGAGGGAGGAGTATGCCTCCCTCAGATCCACTCTGGGTGTCCTTATGATGTCCCAGAGGCAGCAGGCAGAGGAGAGGTTTGCACAGCTTGAGCGCACCATCTCGGCTGAGCTACAGGCTTGCCGGGAGGTGCAGCGGTTGTCCAGCCAGGCCTTGCAGGAGGAACTCCGTGTTACACGTGCTACCTTGCAAGAGGAAGCACGTGTATCACGTGAGGTCCTGCATGCAGACCTATGTAACATCGCCACACAGAACCAGGCTCACCTGTCCGGCAGACTTGCTGCCGACGAGGGGCAAGCTGCGGCTAGGCGTGGCCAGGCTACTGTGCCACGTCCTCCTTTCCAGGATGAGCCAGACTCGGACGACCATCTATCTCCCACATAGGTCGTGCTGTGAAGGCGTTGAGCCCATGGAGGTATTTTTTTTTGGCTCAGCATCATCGCATGTGGATGTTGAGCTGCACCCTGTACCTCCCCCCTCCTGGGTGCCTCCCCTCCCCCCCGGGTCGTATGTGGCCATTTTTGATTTTTCTTTTAGTTTAGTTAGTTAAGTTTCTGTTTGATAGTTAGTTTAAATAGGTAATGTAGGTTTTCCTTAGTTAGTGTAATTAGTTAATAGTTGAGTTAGTTTAAAATTTGTAGTCTATTGTGCTTACATGTGACAGTGCGGTGCCTTGTGGTTTTTGAAGGCATCCACTGTCTGTTCCAGCTGGGCCCTTCATGGTTGTCTTGTGTATGTGTTTGCTGCTTGGGTTCCTTGACTCACATATGCCACTCCTGCCTCCCTTATCCATGGGCTCGCAAGGATGGTTCGGTGTAACAGATTTTTACACAAGGGCTTTGGACTGTCATATCTGTGGCATGTCTGGTGCTTTTTGACTTGTGTTGACACCCCTAGTGGGGATGATTTAGGTGTAATTGTCCACTGTTCAGCTTTTGCTAGATGGGGCGTGTCATGATTAATGTGGACATTGATTGCTATGCATTGTGTATTATGTTTCATATCTTTCCTGTACACGTGCTTGTTGCAAATCATGCTGTAGATAGTGTTCCACACTTTGGAGGTGAAAGACGGACTGATGGTGTGATTTGTGATGTGACTCTCTGACATGGTCAAGTAATGAGATGCCTGATGAGACACACACAGATCACTTTGATGCATTAATCATGTGTTTCATGCACTTTCTGCAGGGGGATGAGGCATCAGAGCACCTTTGCCAGCAGACATGGCCCATTGGACGACCTAATTCCTGACCCGTTTGTTGGTGCCCACATGCACATGTGTGCACAAGCAGAGCCACAGTGATTGCAGACCCACATCCTAGAACTGCTGACATGTTCCAAGCAACTCCAGGCAAGGTGAGCATCACAGGGGGGCCACGAGACAGCAAAGCTTGCACCAGGCGAGTTGCACGTGCAGGCTTAGTCACAGCACTGAGGGTGAGCTTAGACAAATATTGGTGTTGAAGCACAGAATGCAGCTCAGATGTGTTTGTGGACTGATGGCTGTTGATAGTAGGGTTGTCTGGGACACATGCGGGGGCAGTGGCACATACCCTGCGGTACACCAAGGTTCATTGAGGCACTTGTATCAACCATGTAGCCTTCCAAGACATGGAAAGGGGCAGCTCACAGGGACATACAGCAAGGGACATACTCGGGTGCAGTGCATGTCTATTCCACGTACTTCATGATAAATGCACTGGCAACTTTGTTTTGGTCATGGTGGTACGCAACTTGATCTGTAGTCATGGCTTGCCATATGGGTCTGTCTGCTTACCCAGGGAACATTGCATGTTGTGTGAATTGTGACACATTGGTGTTCCATTTGCCACGCACCCACCAGCGGCTGACTTACTGCATTGACTGTGAATGACCCGTCACAGGGTTGATGTTATATATGGGTACGAAGCATGGAGCACAGATTTTCTGTTTGTAGAGGTGTATGTTGTTATGGGGCATGTTTTGTGTTGTGTTTTTGTGTAATTGGCATGTACTGGTTGCTGACTGTGTCTCTCTTTGCAGCATTGCAGTGCTCCTGTAACCGGACCTGAGAGTGCGCAGGCAGGAGGCCAGCACTCAAAACCAGAGCTAAGTGTCTTGTTGTATTTTCTTACAAACTGCCCTGCATAGGCTTGCTGGGGAGTGTACTGATGCATGGATGTATGTGTGGTCCTATTTGGTATGTTTTTTACCCTAATCACCCTTGATCCTATGCAATTTCGAAACCTGTACCCTCTACCCGGTGTTCCTGCTTCCCATGCCTATCCAAGCAATGTTCCCTGACCCTCTTTCCCCACTGGGGTTGCGGATGCCTGTGTAAGCCCCGAACTTGCAGGCGCCAAAACCCTAGAGGGGGTGGTTGGTTCGTACCACTCCTGAGCCTGGACTACAGAAGGCCATGACAATGATGTCCAAGTTTGTTTGGATTGTGCATGTGTTCATGCAGGTTGTACATTTTCGTGCATTCCCTGGTTTCATGTGTCATTCCTGCTCCCCTCACCTGCCACGCATTCCAGTCATCCAGTGTGTCTACACCTGTCCAGACTGCATATCCCTGAACCTCTTTCCCCACCAGGATCTCAGGGGCCTGTGTGAGTTTGACCTTGCAGGCACCCGGGACATGGTGTGGGTGGTTGTTTCATGAGACTCCAGCGCCTGTACAGGGGATCTGTGACAGTACACATCCATTCATGGTGCATCATCCTATGTCATGTACCACACATGTCTCACATCCAGTCGTGACATTGTTTTGCTGTGCTACCTTGGTTGTTGCATCATTGTGGTAGTACTTGGCCTTTGAAACGTACTGCTATGTCAAGTCATCTACTGGAGGGTGTTTGGGTTCCTTTTCATGCCTTGGATTATGTGATTTTGGAAATGAGTGTGGATTCTGAGGGTTCAGGCATCTCTTTACACACAAGGTGGGAGATGGACACGAAGGGTAAAGGTGATCCTGTGGCCAGGTGGGAATGAGGGTTGGAGGCTCCATGACCCAGGTGCAGTTGTTCAGTGGGTCATGGTCATTTGCGGGGGGGGGGTTGTTGTTGATAGTTGCGTTGCCCTGCAGTGTGATGGGAACTCTGACATTGTAATGTTGTTGTCCTATGTACATGTTGTGTTCTGCTGATCAATGCCTGTTCATGTGTTGTGTTTTCCTTTCAGGTGCGAGGGGATAGTAGTGGTTTGACATGCTGGGGTGTACACATGGTGGATGTTCACATGTGATGTGTAGGGAACACTGATGGTCACTTGAGTGCACATGCATATGTGGAGTGCATGTCCTTGCAGAACCACACACTTGCACTCGGATGCACTCCATGTACTCCCACCCTTGCATATCCACGTGTACACTGTTTGCCTTCTGGTGGCCACTGTGTCCCGCCAGCACATGTTCTGTGACCGATTATGGTTCGAGTACATGCCTAATTTGATGTTTGATGTAGTCTGTCACTTAGATGTGATGCTCAGGGTGTGCATCACACGCAATGGCTGTTCACTGTGCTGTGCGCTGAGCAGTGTGATGCAGGAGTAGGACATTGCACACATGAGCTGCAGTGTTCATTTTGCAATGCATCATGTGCATATAGCCAGGCATTCATTGTGATGTTACGTCTACGACAGTTGTAATGCATTAGGAATCGACTTATTTTTGGTGGGACATTTTGTTGGTCTGTCATTTCATCGGATTCCGGGTCAGGCATCATTGTCCGATGCCACTGTACATTTAGGACATGGAAATGTGTACCTTATCGTTACTGGGTCGGTGTATGGGTATTGCTTGCCATGTCATGTTGATGTTTGGCAGGGTTTGACTGTCATGACAGTGATGGCCATGGCCTGTTTTGCAGGTGTGTGTGATGCACACCTTGCATGTCCAGGTCATCCGCTTCTCAGAGCAACTAGCTGGGGGTAGGTTTCTCTCCGCAGCAGGGCCCTCCCCCTCAAACCGACTTCCTGACTTGACCTTGAGGGGAACCATCTCCAGTTCAGGAAGCACCTCAAGACCTTCCTCTTTGCTTCTGCTTACTCTCTGCCTCTCCCTTGCAGAATTCTTCACTGGAACTGCACAGGAGCTGCAACTGGGCCACTCTCACCAACCTCGGTCCCTGGCCCAGCCACTGTCCACTTGCACTGCCACCCTGGCAACCCCTGCACTGCAGTACTGTCTCTCTATCCCTACAGCCCTCCCTTCCCAGCACTCGTCTGCACTTACCTTAGCAGTTGCCACCAGGCGACCTATGTATTATTGTTTGGCCTACTTCCCCTGTACTGGACTCCCCCCCCCCCTTGCACTTTTCCCTTCCCCCTACCCCTGCACTTGCACAATCACAATGACACCTGGCCTAGTAGTACCATTCTCTGTGTTCCCTTGTTCCCCCCCCCCTGCCTCATTGTGCCTTGTAATACTTGTGTATGGCTCATGTCATGTCACATGTCATATGTGTGCATTTTGGTTGCACAGGATAGCTTGTGTTTAAGTAGCTAGGGATGCAGACAATGTGGCACTTCCAGGGCAACTATCTCAGGGTGGTAGGGTTGTGACAGTTGACTGTCACTTTGTCATCATCGATTGTCACCTGGTATGTGCCAGGCCTGTGTGCACTCCGCAGGGGTGGGAGTTTAGGTGAAAAATGTGGCCACAAGCTGGGTCCGGGCTACCTCGCCACGTGCCCTGTCCCCTCCCATGGGCAGCGCCTGTGCCTGTGGTTGGGGATGTGGGGGCACCACCATGTCCACCGGGACGCCCTGCCGTGTTGCAACATTGTGCAGGACACATGCTGCCACAATGATCCTGCACACAACTGCTGGTGCATAGAGTAGTTGCCCACCAGAGCGGTCAAGGGAGCGGAAACGTGACTTGAGCACTCCGAATGTGCGCTCCACTATGCCCCTGGTTGCAATATGGGCAGCGTTGTATCTTACCTGGGGTGGTGTGGTGGGGTTCCGGATTGGCGTCATCATGTGGTTGCTCAGAGGGTAGGCACTGTCCCCTGGGGAGGTGATAATTGTTCAGATTAATGGGGTTGGTATATTTGTCTGTGTGTGACTTGCATGCATGTGCAAGGGCATTTGTACTCACCTAGGAGCCATGTGTCACCATGCTGCCCAGCTTCCAGGGCCCGGCTCAGGGCGGACATTCTGTATATGAAACTGTCATGGGTGGAGCCAGGGTAGTTTGCATACACAGAGGTGATGATTCCCTTTGCATCGCATACCACCTGTACATTGATGGAATGCCAGTGCTTGCGGTTTCGGTAGATGTGCTCAGTGGCCCTAGGTGGACGTAGGGCCACATGGGTGCAATCTATGGCACCGAGCACTTTGGGGAAGTGTGCCACCCTGAAAAAATCCAGGACAACGGCCTGCCTTTCTGCGGGTGTTCTGGGCATGTATATGTGCCTGCGGACTGAGGGGCGCGCTGTCATGATTGCCAGTACCTGGTGTAGGCAGCGTGACTGTGTGGCCTGTGAGACCCCCCCCACTATGGCAGTGGTCCGCTGAAACGACCCAGTGGCCAAGAAATGCAAGACATTGAGCAGCTTCTCCAAGGGGCTCAATGCTTGGGAGCAAAGGGTGGGGGATGTGAGGTCATCTTCCCACTCCCTGACCAGGTCTAGGATGATATGGGGTGGAAACCTATACCTGCCGTAGACCTGGTCGTCAGGCATCCCAAAAAGGCCTGTCCGTGGTGCAAAAATGCGTGCCCTGGCTATTCTCCTCCTCCTGCGGTGTCCCACAATCACTGCAGCAACAAATGGGGCATTCATCGTCGCTGTATATACGCGTTTGTTGTTTGCGCGCACTTTTATGCTGGGCGCGGGATGCCTCCGTGTGGGCGGACTCGTTGGTTTCCCGTATTCTGGTGTCATCGCGTGTGATCGGAGGGCAGCGAGCGTACATGCGATTGGCCTGGGTACGTGTGTTTCGGGGTGCGCGGGAAGTTCCACACGCGATTGGCCTGGGTACGTGTGTTTCGGGGTGCGCGGGAAGTTCCACACGCGATTGGCCTGGGTACGTGTGTTTCGGGGTGCGCGGGTAGTTCCACACGCGATTGGCCTGGGTACGTGTGTTTCGGGGTGCGCGGGAAGTTCCACGCGCGATTGGCCGGGGTACGTGTGTTTCGGGGTGCGCGGGTAGTTCCACACGCGATTGGCCTGGGTACGTGTGTTTCGGGGTGCGCGGGAAGTTCCACACGCGATTGGCCGGGGTACGTGTGTTTCGGGGTCCCGTGAACTTTCACACGCGATTGGTTGGGATCCACGTGTGTACTGTCATCACGTGCAATGAGGGATACTCCCTCGCACGTCACGTCACAGACGCGCTCACGCGCTGAGGGCCTTTGGTCCAATGAAAATGCGTATGCGTGCAGACGCGCTTACGCGCTAAGGGCCTTTCCTCGAATTACACGCTGACGTGCAGAATTTTCACGTGCCTAATCACTCCGTATCAAGCTGGCCACGCGTAAGCACACGGAAGACCACGCTCCTGCCCAGAAGGCCGAACTACTGCCCCCCAGAGCCCCGAGCACGCTCCCACCTGCCATCTGCTGCTGCCTGACTGCCTGCTGCCCACGTGCCCTGCCATTTGCTGCCTGCACATCAGCCAGGGGTGCTGTTGGTGTGACCACCCCTGCTGGAACCAAAGACTCCCGACTGGGATTCCATCGCTCCACAGCCCAGCCCCAGGACCCAGTTGCCCACCCACTCCTGCCTCTGGGGTTGTCATGTCGGGGCCAACTCCATCTGTGACCACTGACAACCCCCGGCCAGAGAGGCAGAGGGGCACCAGCTTCAGTGCCACCGAAGTTGGTGTCCTGGTGGAGCAAGTCCTGGGCCAGTATGATGCCCTCTTCGGAAGTTGCCGCGCCGACAAGGAAGGACGGACTCGGATCTGGACTGACATCGTGACTGCCATCAACGCGGAGGGGGTGGCAGTCCGCGACTTCCAACATGTCAAGAAGCGCTGGGAGGACTTCAGGTCCAGGACCCTGACCAAGGCCCGGCGCCTCTTGAAGGCAGCGGATGCCAAGGGGCGCCGGGGCCACTTGTCGGAAGAACAGATGAGGGTCCTGGAACACATATCCCCAGCGCTCCACGTCCAGGTCCTTGAGAGGCAGACCCGTCTGGAGTCGAGCGGTGAGTGTACATGCATCCTGATTGTGAGCAGTGCGTGTGGTGATTGTTCAGTAGTGTGCAGGTTGCACATCTGTTTGTATGGGGTCGAGTATGGGTGCGGGTGTACAGGGCCGTGGGGCTGACACATGCGAGGGCTGTAATGTGTGAGACATGGATGGTGCCTGTGTGTGTGGGCTTGCATGCCAAATGCAGTTGTGTGGGCACACAAGTCTGTATGAATTTGTATGTGAGTAGACATGTCCGTGATGTCACGCATGTATGTTGTTTTCAGCTGATTGTATCAGCGCTGTGTACATGTGCATGTGTGTGTATTTGACAAGGGTGCAACAGTGATGCAACATGGATGCATGTGACAGCGGTATGTGGAAGCCTGATTGGCAGATGTGACATGGATGCCCGTCTGAACACTGCGACACTTAGCAGAGGTGTACACATGCATGCAAGTGTGGTGGTGTGTGTACATGTGTGGTGCACTTCCTGTGTTGCATGTGATGTCTGGCTCACCTTTGCCTGCTGATGCTGTTGTATGTGTATGGATGGTGTTGGCAGTTGCAACATGGCTGTGGTATGGCTCGTGTGTGCAAGTTGTAATGACATGTGTGTTGGGGATTGTGATGACATGTCAGAGGTTTGCCAATGCCACTCATGTACAACTGTCATGTGTGTATGTGTACATTGTACAGTGCCCTGATGCCTGTGTTTTGTTTCTCCCTGTCTGCAGCGTCAACTGATGAAGAGGGCGGAGAAGGTGCTGTGGAGCACAGCGGCGGGGATCCCACCGCCAGCCGGAGACGCAAGGCCCGGCTCCCCTCCCAGGTTGTCATCTCGTCGGGGAGTGAGGAGTCCGGTGCCGCGTCCCAGGCCGCAGCTGCCGGGGGGAGGTCCAAGAGGCGGAGGTTGCAGTTGGACTCCTCGGCAGCAGAAGGGGCAGCTGGGACCCCACAGGGCCCAACGGGGGAAGATGGCACAGAGTCATCCAGGTTGGTGGGGGGTTTGGTGGAGGAGGAGGCCGTGCAAGCACCGGAGATGGGGTCTGGGGGTGGGGATCCCACTGGTGCTAGTGGTGCAGTGCAGGACCAGGGACAGGAGGCAGCACAGGCCGCCGCGGAGGTGCCTGTGTGCAATCCTGTCCCTGATCCTGTCCCTGCATCATCTTGCACCAGCAGGGATGCCCATGTCCAGACCAGTTTTCAGGCAGGGGATGAGCTGACGTCAACTGGCCTTCCCCTGCCTGCGGACGTGGCTATCCAGGCCCGGGTTGAGCCTGTCCTGGCTGGAGTGGCGTTGCGTCAACGGGCCATGCGAGGCGACCTGCAGTCTTTTCATGAAGAGACTGCAGGTCATCTCGAATGGCTCGTTGACCACGTCAGCCTGCTGGGACAGGTCACCCAGGCCGGATTCCTCCGTCTGATGGGGCTTGCCACGACCCCCTCCTCAGCTGGACCCCCTACGCGCCAGTCGTCCTCTGTGCCATCTTCCCACCCATCAGTCACCTGGGTGCCCTGTGGAGCTGCCTCTGACGGTGCGGCCAGGCTGGTGGAGGAGGCATCCCTGCCACAGTCGGGAGTCGGACGTCCAGCAGGGGTGGCCACGTCAACGACTGCACCCCAGCCGGCGGAGGATGTGCAGGCAGCAGGAGGCAGTGCAGGGGCAGAGGCACAGCAGCAGCAGCTCCATGGTGGGAGCCATGAAGGCTCGGGGCCTTCGACATCGGAGGGGCAGGCATCGGCCGGAGGGCAGGAGGACCCAGGACAAAAAGTGTCTTCCGTGTGGCAGCGGTTGGGCCACGCCATAGATGCGGAGCGGCAGCGGGCGGAAGAGGCACGGCTCTCAATGGTCAGGGCGGAGAACTCCATGCAGAGGGCCCTGAGGCGGGTCGAGTGCCTCGAGGCAATCCGCAGGGCTTTGGAGGTGGACACGTCGACGGCCCTGCGGACCCTCGGGGCCATGGAGGAGGACCGCCTCCGGGACATAGAGGAGGAGTTCGATGATGCCCTGGCCCGGCACATCCAGAAGTGAGCCGTGGAACTAGCCCGCTGCCCTTGTACATAGTTATGTAGGTAGTGTTAAGTTTCATTTTTGTTTTTATTTCATTTGGACCTTTTGGACATTGGCCACATTTTTGTATATTATTTTTTTTATTGGTTAGTGTAGTTAGTTAGGTTTCCTTTATTTTGTTGGGATGATGGACCCTGGCTTCTTGCTTTGTACATAGTTGTGGACTTGTACATACTTTATTTTTTAAAATTATCCATGGATCAATGGCTTATGTTTTTTTTTCACATTGGATTTTGTTTGGTGGACATTGACTTTGTAGTACATTACTTTGGATTTCTATATTCTTTGATTTTTTCTTTTTTTTGGACGGACATGCTTCTTTTCATTTTTTCCATTCACATTTCAGTTTCTTCATTTTTGTTTCTATTCATCTTTCCTTTAATACATTATTTATTTGTTGCACTTCAATGTGTGGTGTCTCATTGTTTTCATGCATTTCATGTTATGTGTTTTGAGATTCACTGACACCCATTGGGTGTATGTGAGGGACATGTGTTTGTTTTGGAACTTGCAATTGGTGTTCTGTGATGTAATTGCAGAATATGAGTGGGTGGATGCAATACTCGGGTGGGTGTTTTGCATTTGGGGGCTGACCATAGAGACCAGGGATCTGGACTGTGATGACATGTTGGGTGGGGAACATGAGTTGGACATGGGTGGGGGCCTGCTGGCAGGTGCCCCACAGTGCTGGGGGGTGGGAGACATGAGTGGGGGCCTGGTGGAGGGTGCACCTGGATGCTGGGGGGGTGGGGGTGTTGGGAGACATGAGTGGGGCCTGGTGGAGGGCGCCCTGCACTGCTGGGGAGTGGGGGGGATGGGAGACATGTGTGGGGGCCTGGTGGAGGGTGCCCCTGGATGCTGGGGGGGTGGGGGTGGTGGGAGACATGGGTGGGGGCCTGCTGGCAGGTGCCCCACAGTGCTGGGGGGTGGGAGACATGAGTGGGGGCCTGGTGGAGGGTGCACCTGGATGCTGGGGGGGTGGGGGTGTTGGGAGACATGAGTGGGGCCTGGTGGAGGGTGCCCTGCACTGCTGGGGAGTGGGGGGGATGGGAGACATGTGTGGGGGCCTGGTGGAGGATGCCCCTGGATGCTGGGGGGGTGGGGGTGCTGGGAGACATGTGTGGGGGCCTGGTGGAGGGTGCCCCTGGATGCTGGGGGTGGGGGTGCTGGGAGACATGTGTGGGGGCCTGGTGGAGGGTGCCCCTGGATGCTGGGGGGTGGGGGTGGTGGGAGACATGAGTGGGGGCCTGGTGGAGGGTGCCCTGCACTGCTGGGGAGTGGGGGGGGTGGGAGACATGGGTGGGGGCCTGGTGGAGGGTGCCCCTGGATGCTGGGGGGTGGGGGTGGTGGGAGACATGTGTGGGGGCCTGGTGGAGGGTGCCCCTGGATGCTGGGGGGGTGGGGGTGGTGGGAGACATGGGTGGGGGCCTGCTGGCAGGTGCCCCACAGTGCTGGGGGGTGGGAGACATGAGTGGGGGCCTGGTGGAGGGTGCCCCTGGATGCTAGGGGGTGGGGGTGCAGGGGGACATGAGTGGGGGCCTGGTGGAGGGTGCCCCTGGATGCTAGGGGGTGGGGGTGCTGGGAGACATGTGTGGGGGCCTGGTGGAGGGTTCCCCTGGATGCTGGGGGGGGTGGGGGTGGTGGGAGACATGAGTGGGGGCCTGGTGGAGGGTGCCCCTGGTGGCTGGGGGGTGGGGGTGGTGGGAGACATGAGTGGGGGCCTGGTGGAGGGTGCCCCTGGATGCTAGGGGGTGGGGGTGCTGGGAGACATGTGTGGGGGCCTGGTGGAGGGTGCCCCTGGATGCTGGGGGGGTGGGGGTGGTGGGAGACATGGGTGGGGGCCTGCTGGCAGGTGCCCCACAGTGCTGGGGGGTGGGAGACATGAGTGGGGGCCTGGTGGAGGGTGCCCCTGGATGCTAGGGGGTGGGGGTGCAGGGGGACATGAGTGGGGGCCTGTTTGAGGCTGCCCCTGCACTGCTGGGGGGTGGGGGTGCAGGGGGACATGCGTTGGTGGGCAGTAGTGCTAGTTGATATGTGGGTTGGCTGGTGGGCATGGCCATGGTGGATGGGGTGCCTGCAGGACATGTGCTGGGTAGGCCCCTGTGGTGTGAGCCACCTGCAGGGGCCGTGGAGGGTGTAGAGGGTACACCTGGGAGGACCCACACGTGCAATTCACGTGTGCTGCTCCCCGCGCACCCCCGAAATACACGTACCCCGCTCAATCGCGTGTGGAACTTCCCGCGCACCCCTGAAATCCACGTACCCGGCCAAATCGCGTGTGGAACTTCCCGCGCACCCCCGAAATACACGTACCCCGCTCAATCGCGTGTGGAACTTCCCGCGCACCCCTGAAATCCACGTACCCGGCCAAATCGCGTGTGGAACTTCCCGCGCACCCCCGAAATACACGTACCCCGCTCAATCGCGTGTGGAACTTCCCGCGCACCCCTGAAATCCACGTACCCGGCCAAATCGCGTGTGGAACTTCCCGCGCACCCCTGATATCCACGTACCAGGCCGATTCGCGTGTGGAACTTCCCGCGCACCCCCGAAATACACGTACCCCGCTCAATCGCGTGTGGAACTTCCCGCGCACCCCTGAAATCCACGTACCCGGCCAAATCGCGTGTGGAACTTCCCGCGCACCCCTGATATCCACGTACCAGGCCGAATCGCGTGTGGAACTTCCCGCGCACCCCCGAAATACACGTACCCCGCTCAATCGCGTGTGGAACTTCCCGCGCACCCCTGATATCCACGTACCAGGCCGAATCGCGTGTGGAACTTCCCGCGCACCCCCGAAATACACGTACCCCGCTCAATCGCGTGTGGAACTTCCCGCGCACCCCTGATATCCACGTACCCGGCCAAATCGCGTGTGGAACTTCCCGCGCACCCCCGGAATACACGTACCCCGCTCAATCGCGTGTGGAACTTCCCACGCACCCCTGAAATCCACGTACCCGGCCAAATCGCGTGTGGAACTTCCCGCGCACCCCTGATATCCACGTACCAGGCCGAATCGCGTGTGGAACTTCCCGCGCACCCCCGAAATACACGTACCCCGCTCAATCGCGTGTGGAACTTCCCGCGCACCCCTGATATCCACGTACCCGGCCAAATCGCGTGTGGAACTTCCCGCGCACCCCTGATATCCACGTACCAGGCAGATTCGCGTGTGGAACTTCCCGCGCACCCCCGAAATACACGTACCCCGCTCAATCGCGTGTGGAACTTCCCGCGCACCCCTGATATCCACGTACCAGGCCGAATCGCGTGTGGAACTTCCCGCGCACCCCCGAAATACACGTACCCCGCTCAATCGCGTGTGGAACTTCCCGCGCACCCCTGATATCCACGTACCCGGCCAAATCGCGTGTGGAACTTCCCGCGCACCCCCGGAATACATGTACCCCGCTCATTCGCGTGTGGAACTTCCCGCGCACCCCTGATATCCACGTACCAGGCCGAATCGCGTGTGGAACTTCCCGCGCACCCCCGAAATACACGTACCCCGCTCAATCGCGTGTGGAACTTCCCGCGCACCCCTGATATCCACGTACCCGGCCAAATCGCGTGTGGAACTTCCCGCGCACCCCCGGAATACACGTACCCCGCTCATTCGCGTGTGTAACTTCCCGCGCACCCCCGGAATGCACGTACCCCGCTCAATCGCGTGTGTCACTTCCCGCGCACCCCCGGAATACACGAAGCCCGCTCATTCGCGTGTGTAACTTCCCGCGCACCCCCGGAATACAAGTACCCCGCTCAATCGCGTATTTTACTTCCCGCGGCGCCACTTTTTTGATGCGCTGGGACTCTACCGCCTGCCTTCGTGTGGCGGACGTGTTTCAGCTTGTGCGCGGCTTTGGCTGTGCGTGGGTTTGCCCTATTCCATTCCATGGATACGTGTGGTTCGTGTGCGTGTGGGCGTTACCTCTGCTTCCGTGCAGTGCATCCCCAGTTACGCCCTTATTTTCGCGTGTTGTTCCCCATTCCGCGCGTTACGCCCCATGTCCCGCCCACTTTCTGCTGTGTGCGCTGAGGTTGTGCGCTTTCACTTTGCGCGTCGCGCACCGTCGCGCACGCCTTTCGCGATGTTGCAGTGACTTGTGCGCCATGCACGGGTTTGGCGCACATCGCGCGGTGAACACGCGCAGGGACTTCCATGAATCGCACGCGTGCGCGTGCGCCTGTTTTTTTCCGCTTGCGCCTGCTTGCGCCTACTTGCGCGTAGATTTTCGGCGCACGTTTGTTCCATGAATCGGCCCCTAAGAGTTCTGTAGCACATACCATGTTCCATGATTATTAAGGAATGTAGCAGTATCTGTTGGCCTGTAGTGCTGCTTTGTATCTCCCCAATATTTTGAGATAATATATTGCTGTCAATTTAATGTTATTCAAACTTAGTCATTGGGCGAAATGTGCCTAAGGCACAATATTGTTCCTGAGATGGTTTTGTTTGTGACACGATCTGTACCATATCTACAGTGTTGTCTTTTACGTGCATAGGGCACTACCTGTATCCCACAGGTGATCTATATTTGTATCAAGGGAAGACAAATTATCACATGTCTAGCACCTCTCATTTTGAATTCAGGCAGTCTTATTTTCCTTTGATTCTCCCCTACATTCCCCTTAAAAACTGCTATTTTGACTCTACGACACTTATACCGTATAGCACTTCACCCCATTGGCTCATTTAGCCATTACCTAATAACCACAAATGTGCTTGCCTTGGTCCGGTGAAAGGTTTACGACTTGATCGTACGTCCACTTCTTTTATGTTTGCTGTATTATGAATAATGTGCAATCACCAACATTTCTGTAACCAATGGTGCCTATGGGAAAGCACCAACCTCTCTTTGTAACCTTATTGTCTGCAGATGTCTCTGACAATGACTGTATCTAAGCAGACGACTTGTTCATGTAACCTAATTTCACGATCCATGCTATATATACCTCACATCTTTGTATTGTACCAATGTCCTGTTTTGTTTTTCCCAGGTGCTTGGAAATGACAGCCCCACCTGATACCTGATACTTCTAGGAGGCCAGTAAGTGCCAACCTGCCCTGCTTGATGACCTCTGTAACCTAACTTGCTCCTTCTGTCCAGGAGCAACTACAGACTTTCATTTATATCCATTGGGGATCATGTGCCTGAACAATGTTCAAGTGACATTTGTTGCATTTTATCAACTTGGTACAAGAAGATTTTGAGGTTCAGAGAAAATCATTTGTTCCACTTTGACAATCACAGAAACATACAAATGTGGCGTATTTGGTGTGCTGATCGTACCCCATATTTGGCGTTTCATGTCGTTGGTCTTTACAGAGGGCGATTTGACTGTTCTATCTCTTTTCCATCCAATATATGGTTCCCAGATGCCTTATGTCTTTGTGATGCTTTTGTGTTATGTCATGTACCTATAGAATGATACCATTCTTTGATAGATGTTTTTCACGATAAGGTGATGATGTTAATGTGATCATGTACTTTGGGGAACTTAAAAGGAATTCCAAAGGTTAGCTTGGGAAATGGTGAAACCCTAAAACTAGCACGAGACATACTGTAGGGAAATCAATTTTATCTGCAAAGATGGTGAGTTTTGCTTTTCATACTACATTCCTGATGTTTTTTGGGGGTATGGTGTATCCACTAGTGCATTGGTCACACAAGGCCCAGTGGTAAAGGGGCCGATTCATGGAACAAATGTGCACCGAAAATCGTGGCGCAAGCTGGCGCAAGCGAGAAAAGGCAAGCGCATGTGCACATGTGCGATTTATGGAAGGGTCTGCGCGTGTTTTCCCCGGGATGTGCGCCAAATCCGTGCGTGGCGCACACGGGCGCACACATCATTGCAACATCCAGAATGCCATGAGTGACGAGCACAGCGAAAGCGCACAACGTTAGCGCACACACCAAAAAGGGGGCAGAACACAGGGCGGAACGCACGGAATGGGGAACAACGCGTGAAAATAAGGGCGTAACTTGGGATGTACTGCTGGGAAGTACACGGAATGCCCCCACGCACGCGAACCACACGTATTCATAGAATCGAATAGGGGAAACCCACGCATGGCCAAAGACACACACAGGCATAAACACGTCCGCCACACGAAGGCAGGCAGTAGCATCCCTGCGCATTACAAAGGTGTGCGCAAACAACAAACGGGTATATACTTCTATGATGAATGTCCCATTCTGTGGCCCCCTAGGAGAAATGATGTGTCACGCAATGCTCAGGCATCCCAAAAAAGCAAGAAAAAGAGATAAGCGACCCCTGTAGCCCACGTGCATGTAAAAAAACACACACAGTATGCTGTGGCAGCCAGGAACACAAAAAATATGTACGTGATCAACACGCAGGCTGGTATGCCTGGAAACAAAGGGGTACGCGACTAACAGGGACACCTGCATTATGAAAAATAGCGTGTGCGACTCACCGACTGCCTTGCGTGTAGAAGAAGAACGCGCAGCCAACACCCACGCCAAAAGAAGAAGTACGCACTGTAGCCGCTGTGAAGTAATCATGTGTGAACCCCAACGCCTGGAAAACACACGCACAGCTTTCCAGGGAAAGGACATACAGAGCGATGGAAATCCACGTGGGACCTTCAACCCGTGCCAGGGAAATGCCCGCGCACACGTTACGTCACCTACGTGCTTACGCGCCAAGGGCCTTTCCTCGGAATTCACGCAAATGTGCTGTTTTTCACGTGCCAAATCACTCCGTATCAAGCTGGCCACGTGACAACACACGGAAAACCACGCTCCTGGCCAGAAAGACGAATTACTGCACCCCAGAGCCCCGAGCAGCCTCCCACGAGCCATCTGCTGCTTCCTGCCTGCTGCCACAGTGCCCTGCCATTTGGTGCCTGCACATCTGCCATCTGCAGGGGTCCAGTTGCTGTGACCACCCCTGCTGGAAACGAAGACTCCCGACTGGTGTTCCATCACTCCACAGCCCAGCCCCAGGACCCAGTTGCCCACCCAAACCTGCCTCGGGGGTTGCCATGTCCGACACAACACCTTCTGGCACCAGTGGCAACCCCCCAGCTCAGAGGCAGAGGGCTACCTGCTTCAGCGAAAAGGAAGTTGGTATCCTGGTGGAGCAAGTTCTGGGGCATTATGATGCCCTCTTCACACCATCATGCACCGAAAATGAAGGAAGGAAGATGATCTGGAAGGACATAGTGGGTGCCATCAACGCGGAGGGGGTGGCACCCCGTGACATGAAACACGTCCAGAAGTGCTGGGAGGACTACAAGCACAGGACCCTCAAGAAGGCCCAGCGCCTCTTGAAGGCAGAGGATGCAGTGGGGCACTGGGCCCCGCTTACCACCCAGCAGATGAGGGTCCTGGAGCGCATTTGCCCAGTGCTTCACCACCAGATCCTCAGGATGCAGGCCCGTCTGGAGTCGAGCGGTAAGTGGCCATGCATACACGTTTAAAACAAGTTAGCTACTTGGCTGCATGTGTGACATGGGTCATGTATGGATGTGTGTGTGTGCAGGGATATGATGGTGCTGCATGTGAGTCCAGTCACGCGTGACCCACATGGATGGTGTATGTGTTACAATGCATCATGCTGAGCAGCATGCGGAATGCACACATGTATGCATGCCTGTGTCTGTACTTTGACATGTTTGGGGTGTGAGAGATGCATGCTGCTGTCATGGACATATGGACATGCATGATGTACATGTCCGTGTGTCTGAATAGTGTGCGCCATGGATGCATGACACATGTCTGTGACAATGTGTTGATTCACTGATACAGCCTACTCATCCTTGTATCCACTGTGTCTGTGGGCATACGGGGCCAGATGCATGACCCTCCAGTGATGCGTGTGCATGTGATCAGCATGTCCCATGATGCATGTGAGTTTCAGCCAACCATTGGATGTTTCTACGGTGCAGTGGACATGGATGCAAATGTGCTTTGGTTTCTGTCTAGGCGACTATTGTACAGTACCCTAATGCTTATGTTCAATGTCTCCCTTTACACAGCGGCGAGTGAAGAAGAGGGCGGAGACGGCACTGTGGAGGAAAGCGGCAGGGATGCCTCCACCGGTCTGCGACGCAAGGCCCAGTCACTGACCCAGGAAATTCCATCATCCGGGAGCGAGGGAACTGGTGCCGCGTCTGCCGCCACGGCTGCAGCGGAAGGGGTGGATGAGCCCCCACTGTGGCTTGCAACGGTGGAAGATGATGTGGAGCCATCCAGGTTGGTGGTGTCTATAGAGGAGGAGGAGGCCGCTACAGAGCCGCACATGGGGCCTGGTGGGGATGGTACCACTGGTGCAAGTGGTGCAGTCCAGGGGCAGGGGCAGGAGGCAGCACAGGTCGCCGCAGAGGTGCCTGTGCATGTCTCTGTCCCTGATACTGTGACTGCATCACCATGCACCAGCAGGGATGCCCTGTCCCAGGCCAGTCCGCAGGTAGGGGGGAGGTCCACGTCATCTGGCACTCCTCTACCTGCGGACGAGGGGACCTATGACCGGATGGAGTCCGTCCTGATTGGTGTCGCATTGCGCACACGTGACATTCGTGATGACGTGCGTGCTTCCTGGGGGAACAACGGATGTCATCACGAAGAGCTGTGTGCCAACGTGACCCATTTTGGAGGGGCCATGGTCGGAGGTTTACTCCATGTGTCAGCCAGCCTTGCGGCCCTCTCCTCCTCTGTGAACACTATACGCCAGTCATTCTCCAAGGCCCCCTGTGGATCTGCCCCAACCAACGCAGCCAGCCAGGTGGAGATCACATCTCTGCCGCAGTCGGGAGTCAGAGGTCCAGCAGTGGTGGCCACCCCACCAACTGGACCCTAGCGGATGGAGGATGTGCCGGCATCATCGGGCAGGGCACGTGCACGATGGAGCCGGGGGATTCCATCAGCCCGGATGCTGTCGTGGTGGCAGAGGCAGTTGCGGCGGAGGCAGCAGCAGGCTCAGCATGGGAGGCATCATGGCTTGGGCCATCAACACCCCAGGGGCAGGCATCGGCTGAGGGGCAGGAGGACCCCAGACTGGGAGTGTCTTCCGTGTGGCAGCGGTTGGGCTGGCAAATAGATGCGGAGAGGCGGCGGGTGGAGAGGGCACGGTTCAGGATGGTCAGGGCATAGAACTCCATGCACCGGGCTTTGAGGTGGGCGGAGGGCCTCGAGGAAACTAGCAGGGAGTTGAGGGATTCCATGGCTGCATCCCTGCAAGACCTCAAGTCCAGGGAACAGGCCCATCTCCAGAACATCAACATGGAGTTCAATGAAGCCCTGGGCCAGAACATCAAACAGTGAGCCATGGGACTAGGCCGCCACCTTTGTAAATACTTATGTAGTTGTAGGTTTCCTTTATTTATTTTTTCCTTTGGGGGCCTGGACTATGCCCCGCCTTTTTGTTAATAGTTATTTATTAGGTAGGTTTTTTCTTAGGTTTCCTTTGGATTGTGAGTGCATGGACCCTTGATTTTTACATTGTATGTAGTTATGGACCTGATTTTACATATTTTCTTTTACCATGGAGGAATGGTTTTGTTTTTATTTTGACTTTGGATTTGGTGTTATGGACAGAGACTTTGGAGGCATTTTTCTTTGCATTTTATTCATTTCACCATTAATAATTTTTCCTTCATTTCGGACATCCTTTTATTTATCATTTTATTCTTGTGTGATTTTGTTTCATTCATTCATTTTTGTATATAATACATTTTTATTTTTTACTTCATTTGTGTGGTCTTTTCTCATTGATTTTGTGCATGTCACGATGTGGCGCATGCTGGTTATTTGGGATCTATCATGACATGGGGATTTCAATTTGGAGTGGAGGGACTGCTTGGTTGGGTGTTTGGACTGGGGTGGTGTGCGGTGGGATTTGGGTGGCCATAGGGGCCATGGATCTGGATTGTGATGACCTGTTGGGTGGGGGACATAAGTCAGGGCCTGCTGGCAGGTGCCCGTCACTGGTAGGTGGGTGGGGGACATGAATCGGGCCTGCTGGCAGGTGCCCGTCACTGGTGGGTGGGTGGGGGACATGAGACATGCCTGCTGGCAGGTGCCAGTCACTGGTGGGTGGGTGGGTGGGGGACATGAGTCAGGGCCTGCTGGCAGATGCCCGTCAATGGTGGGTCGGTGGGGGACATGAGTCGGGGCTCCCAAGTGCATGGTGCCATGTGGCCTGCCTGTGGGGCATGCCCAGGGGTGATGGTCTGTCTGCGGGGCATGCCCAGGGATGATGGGCTGCCTGCGGGGCATGCCCAGGTGTGATGGGCTGCCTCAGGGGCATGGGGAGGCACACCCGGGAGGGAACACACTGCCAAATCACGTGTAAAACTTCACACGCACCCCTCGGAATATACGTACCACGCTCGCACCAAGCCTATCGCGTGTAAAACTTCACACGCACCCCTCGGAATATGTGCAGGCAGCCCATCCACCCTCCCCATGCCCCACAGGCAGCCCATCACCCCAGTCCATGGCCCGCAGGCAGCCCATCACCCCAGTCCGTAGCCTGCAGGCAGCCCATCACCCCTGGACATGCACCGCAGGCAGCACATCACCACAGTCCATGGCCCACAGGCAGCCCATCACCCCAGTCCATAGCCAGCAGGCAGCCCATCACCCCTGGGCATGCCCCACAGGCAGCACACTCCACAAGGGGGGACTTTTACCACATGTTTTCCGTGGCACGAGCGGGGTACGTGTATTCCGTGGGGTACGTGTATTCTGAGGGGTGCGCATGGAGTTTCACATGCGATAGGCCTGGCGTGAGTGGGGTACGTGTATTCCGAGGGGTGTGCGTGAAGTTTTACACGCGATTGGCCTGGCAAGAGTGGGGTACGTGTATTCCGAGGGGTGCGTGTGAAGTTTTACACGTAATTGGCCTGGCGCGAGCGGGGTATGTGTATTCCGAGAGGTGCGTGTGAAGTTTTACATGCGATTGGCCTGGCGCGATTGGGGTACGTGTATTCCGGGGGTGCGTGGGGAGTTTCACACGTGATAGGCCTGGCGCAAGCACGGTATGTGTATTCCGAAGGGTGCGCGGGGAGTTTTACACACGATTTCGCTGGCACGAGCGGGGTATGTGTGTTCCGAAGGGTGCGCAGGGAGTTTTACACGCATTTTCGCTGGTCCGAGCGGGGTACGTGTATTCTGAGGGGTGGCGGGGAGTTTTACATGCATTTTTGCTGGTGCGAGCGGGGTATGTGTATTCCGAGGGGTGCGTGGGGAGTTTTACATGCATTTTCGCTGGCGCGAGTGGGGTAAGTGTATTCGGAGGGGTGCGCAGGGAGTTTTACACGTGTTTTCGTGGTTGGGGGCTTTATGCTGGTCCACTGGCCTTTGCGCCATGTACTGGATTTGTGCAATGTTTTTGGCGCACGGGTGGGTTGGGGGCATAACTGGCGCTGCTGCAGGGTCGCTGCACCACTCTGCACCACGGCTGATTATGAATGTATAAATCCATGAATACGTTGTGTGCCTAAATGGGTTTTGACACACGCGGCTGGCGCAGACTGCCGCACGCGCACTCTGTGCATCTGCCGCGTGCACCACTTGTGCGCTGAATTCTATGAATTACCCCCAAAGTGTCATCAGTTTTTGTGTTTCACTGTTTTTTACAAAACATCCATATGTTTTGTACATGTGTGCATCATCTCCATAGAGCAGAGGTAAACTGTTCTAGCATTGTTTTACCTCTTCTTGAATTATGAAAGAAAGTGAGGGAGCAGGAAAAAAGAAAAGGCTTGTGTATTGACAACAATAATAACATTTATTCTGCAGCTCTACAGCAAGAGTCCAGCTGTGCCATGGAATTGAACCATTCCCAGAAACATAAAGCAACTCTTGAACTAGTGTTGAATGAACGGTTTACCTCACTTCTGCCGAATAGCAACTTTAACGATTTTTGGCCAAATTATTTACCTCTTTTCTTTTTTAGGACAGGTGTTAAGTATGGTAAGGTATTTAAATTGGTGAGTGGGTGGATAGAAGCAGGGGTTGTGGGGGTCTTCCCCTGATTTCTGTGGTGAAATATATTCGGGACTTCGGCAAAAGGTCCGAATCAATACTGTTTTTCCTTAAGAAAAAAAGTTCATAAACGTGTAGATGATTTGCTAGTTACATTTTGGCAGAGCGTTGTTTTTTGTTGTTGTTTAAACAAAAATGTAGTTCAGTTAGCAAGAATTGTGGCACCAAGGAACCTTGATTTTGCCAACCAATTAAAAAAATAAATCCGGCAATAATGCTATTATTGCCTTTTTAATTAACTGTTTTATCATTGTCTGCTCTTGCTTTGCTCAGGAGTGAGACCTTTAAAACATTCAATTACCACATCTCATTGATCGGAAATGCAGTCAATCGAGCTAAATTGTTTGACACTCAATGAATGTCTTTATTGTGCTAAGAAACTGTTGCAGCAATGTAATTCGGATTTTGCTGCGTCATAGGCAGATAGCAGTACAATGAACTCCCAGAAAACAATTCTAAGTGTCGGTGCTGGGCTTGATAGACTTCTCTAAGAATAGAAGCCGTGGAATAGGTCAAAAGATGGCATGTGTGCCCCAGTTCAAAGTTCAGCACTGCTTATGCTTATCTAAATTTATAAAAGTGAAAATGTGTGGGTTTGTGGATGTTTTGTGGCAAAGCGTTGTTACTTATAAAATTCCACACCGTTTCATCAATCTGCACCAAATCTTGCATAGTTATCTGTTAGGACCTTCAGGACAATACTGCATACATGACATTGGGACACCCCACCCCATTCCCTGTATTTCAGCACAAGTCAAAATGTGTTTGTGGGTTTGGGGCTTGGCGAAGTGGTGTCCCTTATACAATTCAACACTGTTTCACCAATTTGCACCAAATTGTGCATAGTTACCTGTTAGGACCCTGCAGACATTACTGGCTACATGAAATTTGGACACTCCACCCCTTCCCCCATATTTCAGCAAAACTTTGAATTTGTGTGTGTGTTTGTAAAGTGTTGTTCCTTATACAATCCCACACCGTTTCACCAATCTGTACCAAATTTTGCATAGTTACCTCTTGGACCCTTGGCCGTTACTGGCTACATGACATTTGGACACCTCACCCCTTTCCCTGGATTCCAACTAAAATCTACATGTGTTTGTGGGTTTGTGGCTTGGCTGATGAGTTGTTCCTTGTACAATTCCACACTGTTTCACCATTCTGCACCACATTTTGCAGTTACCTGTTAGGACCCTCCAGACATGTCTGGCTACATAACATTTAAACATCCCACCACTTTCCCTGGATGTCAGCAACTTCACACATGAGACAGTTGCCTTAAATTGGCGAAACATCAATGTGGTCGTAGAAGGACTGGATTTCAAGGCCCTATGATGATTGGTTTCTGAAATATTTGCACCACAAAGCACTGCAACAAACTGCACCAAGCCACCCTGAGGCAACATGTGGGGAGAGAGCAGAGAAGGTCCCAGTATGCAGCAGCACACCAACTCTGCCCCGGGTATGTCAGCTAGCCACACACAGTCATACTCAGTGCAGTTAACTACAGAATGCATAGCGCATCAAGCAATACACGAATCGGAACAGCAACCTACACAAGCAATTGATGAGAGTGCTATCATGTCTGTCCACAGAACCCATTCAGAGAACAGGTACTTTTTGCTAGTGTTACATATTTTATAACCACGCTGACCTAAAATCAGTGAGCTAACATCATAGGGAGGAAAGTCCTACTTTACAGCTTCACAACTTTTTGTGGACACATATTCAAGCAACTAGCCACACTCCTGTTTTTTTTTTCTCTGGACTAGAATACACTCAGACTAGAACCTTTTTTGCAATCTTATTGAAAGAGCATGGACCTCTGAATATTAAGTGGTACTGGTGAGCCCCTCCACGGGTGTGATCTGGAAACACTGGCACTTGTCCACTGGAGTATTACACTGTGAATGTGGTTGAAATAAAATCTCCAATCACGCACTCTGTGCCAATCATGTTGGAAACCATGAAAAATGGAAAAGTGAATACTTAAGATTAGCCTCTCAAGTCATACTTTACTGTGAATGTATTTAGCAAGTATATTCAACAATCCAAATGGAGACTAATATGTTTCTTTTCTCGTTGCTTTCATCCTCTCATGTGCTGCTCTGTGACTTAATGTTTTCTTGTGTTACACTGCTGACCACCGACATTACAGTTTCATTGACAAATCATGTACTTAAATGTACTGAGAATTTCATTAGCTATTCATGTCATGTTTATTTTACTAAACAAGGTTTGTTTTATATATTATAGCCAGTTAAAAGCCTTGACAAAGACCTAGAAAGTCGAAACACGTGTTGGCTATAGGCAGCTATAGTTAATGACATATTGACCACAAGTTATACTACATGTATGGTTTTGTTACAGACAATGATATAATGATCTTAAGTCACATTAGGAGGGTAATTCATAGAAATCAGCGCACAAGTGTTGCAAGCGGCTGGCGCAGTGTGCGCGTGCAGCAGCCTGCGCCAGCCACGTGCGCCAAAACCCATTTCAGCGCATAGCGTATTCATGGATTTAAACATCCATAACCAGCCGTGGTGCAGAGTGGTGCAGCGACCCTGCAGCAGCGCTAGTTACGCCCCCAACCCCACCCGTGTGCCATGAACAGCGCCCAAATCCAGTACAGGGTGCAAAGGCCAGTGGACCAGAATACAGCCCCCAACCATGAAAACGCATGTAAAACTCCCCGTGCACGCCACAAAATACACGTACCCCGCTCGCGCTAGGCCAATAGTGTGTAAAACTCCCCACGCACGCCCCAGAATACACGTAGCCCGCTCGCGCTAGGCCAATAGCATGTAAAACTCCCCGTGCACCCCTAGGAATACATGTACCCCGGTCGCGCTAGGCCAATAGCATGTAAAACTCCCCGCGCACGCCCAGAATACACGTACCCCACTCGCACTAGGCCAATAGTGTGTAAAACTTCACACGCACCCCTAGGAATACACGTACCCCGCTCGTTCTAGGCCAATAGCGTTTAAAACTTCACACGCAACCCTAAGTATACACGTACCCCACTCGCGCTATGCCAATAGCATGTGAAACTCCCACGCATGCCCCAGAATGCACGTACCCCACTCGCGCCAGCGAAATTGCGTGGAAAACGTGGGAAAAGTCCCCCCTGTGGAGTGGGCTGCCTGCGGGGCATGCCCAGGGGTAAAGGGCTGCCTGCGGGGCATGCCCAGGGAGGATGGGCTGCCTGCGAGGTATGGTCAGGGTGGATGGGCTGCTTGTGGGGCATGGGGAGGGTGGACGGGCTACCTGCGTGTATTCTGGGGCATGCGTGTGTAGTTTCACACGCGATAGGCCTAGCGAGAGCGGAGAACATGTATTCTGGGGCGTGTGCGGGGACTTTTACATGCTATTGGCCTAGCACGACCGGCATAAGTGTATTCCTAGGGGTGTGCGGGGAGTTTTACATGCTATTGGCCTAGCGCGAGCGGGGTACGTGTATTCTGGGGCGTGCGCGGGAAGTTTTACACGCTATTGGCCTAGCGCAAGCGGGGTACGTGTATTCTGGGGCGTGTGCAGGGAGTTTTACACACAATTTTGCAGTGTGAGCCCTCCCGGGTGTGCCCTACCCCCTCCCCATGCCCTGCAGGCAGCCCACATCACAGGGGACCACCCTACACCCCTGGGCATGCCCCGTAGGCAGCCCAAATGGCACTGTGCACTTGGGAGCCCCCAGTGACGGCCACCTGCCTGCAGGCCCCGATTCATGTCCCCTGCCCCACCCCCAATGACGGGCACCTGCCAGCAGGCCCCGACTCATGTTCCCCACCCAACATGTCATCACAATCCAGACCGATGGCCCTTAAGGCCACCCAGATCCCACCCCACGCCACCCCAGTCCAAAAACCCAATCAAGCATTCCATCCACTCCACAATGAAATCCCCATGTCATGATAGATCCCATATAACCAGTATGCCCATAAATACATGTCTGTCAGACCCACACAATGACGACACATGAATAAGAAAACCCACATTGTGACATGCACGACAACAATGAGAGAAGACCACACAAATGAAGTAAATAAAAAATGTATTATTAAAAAACAGAATGAATAAAACGAAATCAAACAAGAAAAAATAAATAATAAACAATAGCCAGGATTTGCAAAATGATGGGGTAGAAATGAATGCAGAAATCAATAAAATAAAAAGAAAAATGGCTCCAATGGGTCAGTCCATCAAACAAAAATCAGAGTTTAAAAAAAGCATAGCATTCCACCGTGGGTCCAAGAAAAATAAATGCAGGGTCAAAACTATTTACAAATGAACATCCAAGGGTCCATGAGCCCAACAATCCAAACGAAAACTTAGAAAAAACCTACCTAATGAATAACTATATACAAAAAGGCAGGGCATATTCCATGCGCCCCAAAGGAAAAAAAATAAAGGAAACCTACAACTACATAACTATTTACAAAGGCGGTGGCCTAGTCTCATGGCTCACTGTTCGATGTTCCGGGCCAGGGCATCATCGAACTCCATGTCGATGTTCCGGAGGCGGGCCTGTTCCCTGGACTCAAGGTCTCGCAGGGATGCAGCCATTGAATCCCTCAAATCCATGCGTGTTTCCTCAAGGCCCTCTGCCCGCCTCAAAGCCCGGTGCATGGAGTTCTCCGCCCTGAGCATCCTGAGCAGTGCCCTCTCCGCCTGCCGCCTCTCCGCATCTATCTGCTGGCCCAACCGCTGCCACACGGAAGGCACATCATCACGAATGTCACGTGTGCGCAACACAACACCAATCAGGACGGACTCCACCCGGTCATGGGTCCCCTCGTCCGCAGGTAGAGGAGTGCCAGATGACGTGGACCTCCACCCTACCTGCAGACGGGCCTGGGACAGGGCATCCCTGTTGCTGCATGGTGATGCAGTCACAGTGTGAGAGGGAGAGACATGCACAAGCACCTCGGCATCGACCTGTGCTGCCTCCTGCCCCTGCCCCTGGACTGTACCACTTGCACCAGTGGTACCACCCCCACCAGGCCCCATGTCCGGCTCTGTGGCGGCTTCCTCCTCCTCTATACACACCACCAACCTGGATGGCTCCACACCGTCTTCCGCCGTAGCAAGCCCCTGTGGGTGCTCATCCGCCCTTCCACTGCAGCCATAGTGGCAGACGCGGCACCAGTCCCCTCGCTCCCGGATTTCCTGTGGGGGTCACCGGCCGGTGGAGGCATCCCTGCCGCTTTCCTCCACAGCGCTGTCTCCGCCCTCTTCTTCAATCGCCGCTGTGTAAACGGAGAAATTGAACACAAGCATCAGGGTACTGTACAATAGTTCCTTAGACAGGGAGCAATAGCAGATGAGTGGCACTGCCAATCGTCACTTCCATCATGTCTCCCAACAACACATGGGTCAGTGCAGGAAACATACATGCAGGAACCGGCATGGCACATGCAACAAACATTTGCATACATGTCCACTGCACCGTAGATACATCCAATGGTGGCCTGAAACTCACATGCATCATGGGACATGCTGATCACATGCACATGCATGACCGGAGGGTCATGCATCTGGCCCCGTATGCCCACAGACACAGTGGGTACAAGGATGAGTAGCCTGTATCAGTGATTCGACACATCGTCACAGACATGTGTCATGCATCCATGGCACGCACACTACTCTGACACACGGACATGTGCTTCATGCATGTCCATGACAGCAGCACACATCTGTCAAACACAAACATGTCACGGTACGGACACAGGCATGCATACATGTATGCATTCCGCATGCTGCTCAGCATGATGCATTGTAACACATACACCATCCATGTGGGTCACACCTGACTAGACTCACATGCAGCACCATCATTTCCGTGCACACACACATCCATTCATGACCCATGTCACACATGTAGCCAAGTAGCTAACTACCACCATGCTTCAACATGCACTGTTTCAAACGTGAATGCATGGCCATTTACCGCTCGACTCCAGACGGGCCTGCATCCTGAGGATCTGGTGGTAAAGCACTGGGTGAATGCGGTCCAGGACCCTCATCTGCTGGGTGGTAACATGGGCCCGATGCCCCACTGCATCTGCTGCCTCCAAGAGGGTCCTGGATTTGTAGTCCTCCCAGCGCTTCCGGACGTGTTTGATGTCACAGTGTGCCGCCCCTTCCGCGCTGATGGCACCCACTATGTCCTTTCAGATCCTCTCCCGCCCTTCCTTGTCAGCGCGCGATGGTGTGAAGAGGGCATCATAATGCCCCAGAACTTGCTCCACCAGGATACCAACTTCTCCAGTCGCCAGTGGTCTCTGATGGTGTTTGCCCCGACATGGCGATCCCCAAGGCAGGAGTGGGTAGGCAACTGGGTCCTGGGGCTGGGCTGTGGAGTGATGGAACACCAGTCGGGAGTCTTCTGTTCCAGCAGGGGTGGTCACAGCAACTCGACCCCTGCAGATGGCAGATGTGCAGGCACCAAATGGCAGGGCACAGTGGCAGCAGGCAGGCAGGCAGCAGCAGTTGGCTCGCGGGAGGCTGCTCTGGGATCTGGGGGGCAGTAAATCAGCTTTCTGGACAGGAGCGTGGTCTTCCGTGTGTTGTTGCGTGGCCAGCTTGATACGGAGTGATTTGGCATGTGAAAAAACTGCACGTCAGCGTGTAATTCGAGGAATGGGCCTTAGCGCGTAAGCGTGTATGTGATGCAACACGCGCAGGTGTTTCCCTACATTGGGTTCAGGGTCCCACGTGGGTTTCCATCTCTCTGTACATGCTTTTCGTGGAAAGCGGCGGTGCGTGTGTTTTCCTGCTGTTGAGGTTCACACGCAATTACTTCACAGCAGGTGTGTGTTGGCTACATGTTCTTCTTCTACACGCAAGGCAGACGGTGAGTCGCAAATGCTATTTCTCCCACTACGGGTGTCCCTGTTTGTCGCATACTCCTTTTTCTCCGCCCATACTAGCCTGCGTGTTGATCACATACGTATTTTTGGGGTTCCTGGCTGCCACAGCGTACTGCATGTGTTTTTTAACACGCACGTGGGCTACAGGGGTCACTTATGTCTTTTTCTTGCTTTTATGGGATGCCTGTGCGTTGCATGACAGGTCATTTCTCCTAGGGGACCACAGAATGGGACAGTCATCGTAGCTGTATGTACGTGTTTGTTGTTTGCGCACACTTTTGTTATGCGCAGGGACGCTACCGCCTGCCTTCGTGTGGCGGACGTGTTTAGGCTTATGTGTGTATTTTTTGGCACACGGATTTCCCCTGTTTGATTCCATGAATACGTGTTGTTAGCGCGCTTGTGGGTGTTGCGAGCATTTACCTCCCATACTTCCCTCGTTACGCCGACATTTTCACATGTTGTTCCCCATTCTGCATTGTACGCCCCGTGTTACGCCCAATTTTCTTGTGTGCACTACACGTTGTGCGCTTTCCCTGTGCACTTCGCGCACGGCGTTTGGTGACGTGTGCGCCCGCGTGCACCACCCACGGATTTGGCGCACATCCCAGGTTTCACACGCGCAGCGCATTCCATGAATCGATGAATGGCTGCATGCCCCGATTTAGCACGCGTGTGCTACAATTTTCACGCTTGCTCTCCCCTTTTCGGCGCACATTTATTCCATGAATTACCCTGTAGATATATGGTTTTAATAAATCTCAAGAACTGTTTTTTTACCTGAATATGCACTTGAGTAGCAGTGCATGAGTTATGTTGAGATCCTTGCTGCAGGTCCAAAACCTTATACGTGAAGCAGCCAAGTTTAGACAGAATGCAAAAAGAAGTCAGTGCAGAAAAAACAGAACTGGTGTCAAATGATCACATTTCCAATTGACGGATGCCAGCATGGAAGGTAGATTTAAAGGGCTCAAGAGTAGATTATAAAACCCCGACCAACAACACGTTAGCTCTGTCAATATGGGACAGGTGACAGCATAACCGAGTAAAGAGAGCAAAGGAGTGATATTCAATAATGAGCTAGTTGTTCCTTTTTCTGCCACAATCATCCTGAGATATAGTTTGCAGACTAATAAAAACCAAGTCTAATGGAGTTCTCCAGGATTGTGCGTCACTACATAATCTCTAGAATTTGGTCTTGTTAAATTTTTGATGAAGACATCCAAGTCTCGTTCACCAAGTGGCAACACCCCGGCGACACATGAAAGAAATGTTGCACCTTGTCAAAATACTGATGGACATGCAACAATGTGTACATTGGGCCTCATTCTAAATCTGGCAGTCCGTAAATAAGGGTGCTGGTAGCAACATACCGGCACCCTTTCCGGACCACCAGACTACGAAAATCCCTGCAGGGGCCGGATCTCCCAGCAGGACTGACCTGCCAGGAGCACCAGCCCCAGCAGGCATGTTTCTCACGGAAGCACTGACACCATTAACAACGGTGCCGGTGCTTCCATGTCCCCATTCCCATGTGGACTCCACGGGAATGGAGAATTACAGTTGCCGCCGACTGTCATCCCGGCCCGTCGTGACTTGTAATTTCCCGGTGGCACTGGGAAATCAGGTGGCGGAAATGGTCTTACGAGATCGACAGCCACCCGCCAGTAGCATAGGTGGGTTATCGCTGACCTTGTAATGAGGCCGATTGTCGAGAGAATGTCTACATTGTCATTCCCTTGGCATGTGAATATAATGTGTTAAGACGGCCTGAGAGTCCCCTATTACACAGAGGTCAGATCAAACCGTATTCAATAACGAAAATAGACAAAGTGAAAGGTAAAAACCAGCTTTATTATTATCAAATGAAAGCAGGGACAGCATACAGGCATTAAAATGTTTTTGCTCTCAGCGTGCTTATCAAAAACAACAGGGTTTATATTCAATATACATTCTATAGGGTTAAGTTTGCAATTGGGTAATGCTTGTCTGATGGCTCCTGCTGAGATCACCTCTAAAATGATAATATTAAAAAGACATCATCTCTACAATAAGTTATTGCATTGGTATAATACGCAATGTGAGGCCACACATCAGGGGTTTTGATTGGTTGGCTCTCTAGCGACCAACCTTGGACAATTGACAGGTCATCAAGACATGAGCTAGATAGGAGTAGGGGGAGGGAGGTCCATTGACTGCTTTCCTTTCAATTAAATAAGATACCATCATTTCTACGCCATGAGCCAAGGTGATCACTTTGTAGTTTGCCTTGTGTGGCGTCTCGTGTCTGGGTGTATGTGTAGGGAGGGAATATAATAATAATAATAATAATTTGGCATTTATATAGCGCTACGAACCCTCAGGTATCTGAGCGTTGCTTTTTATTACCCACGGTGTGTGGTGCTCATTTATCGACCTTGGAAGGATGAAAGACTGAGTTTGGCCCCACCGGGATTCGAACCTGCTGTGCCACTTGACTGGCTATATAGCAGGTGTCCTGTCTGTGTTAGTTGTAATGAATAGACAGTGTTCTTCATTTATGGGTCGCATGTAATGAGACCGTGTTTGGAATTATTTCATCCTGCAATATGGTTTCAGTTTCCTCTGTGTTACTCTTGAGTTATTCTTTATGGTCTCTTTTGTTTTATTATTGTCCTACACCTAGCTTACAAAGACCGGTTGTACGTTTAATTAATCTGAGAATATATGACTTGAGTCTTAGGAATCGTTACCTGGTGCTTTCACTGCAACTTTCTGACCCTCCCTTAATCTGCCGTAACCTTGACTTTGACTGCTAGCCACGGTCTGAGTTCTGCATGGATCTGCATTTTGTTATTTCAGCATTTTGAGCGCTCATGAAGCCATGGGGCCTTTCATTTAGTTAGAAGTGTGTTGTGGCTTCCATTTTGGAAAAGATGGCTGCCTATTACTGTTGTGTTTCGATGTTAGTGAGCTATATTCATGTGTCGTTCATGTTTCATTCAGCTTATATGTTGCTTATGTTAGAATTCTTCATGCCTTATGAATGCTTGCTAATATTCTTCATGCATAAATTCATGTGTTACCTAGTGTTCACGTTCTTCATGTTGAGTGCACATTTGCTTTGTGTCTAATGCATGCACATGTATTGTCACAACCTTGGTTTGGTTTTACTTGTGCCATCTTCAGCTTTAGATTGTGTCAATCTCCTGCTGTACCTGCCTGGTGGTTGTCTTAGTGAGTAACGTTTCTCACCTGTGCCATATTGAGCTGGGGGAGGGGCAGAAACTATGGATGACGAATTCATATGCCTCTCAACATTTTCATTAAAACAGAGAATTCCTTTAGATTTTGGGTTGTATGATTTTTTAAATGTGTCCCACTACATATTCAGCAGCTGATGGCAGCCTATGCAGTTATGTGCCATTTGCTCACTATCTCTGTATAACAAGTATATGGGCAATCCTCCTCCATCATTAACTAACAGGTTTCTAACTAAAGTTCACTACCCCTTTGTTGTCAAGTAGCAGGAGAACTTCCTATGGATCCCCAGTGAATGATTACTAAAACACCTTTCAAAATGGGAGAGATTCTTCTTCCAGGAAGTTAGTCTGCAGGCATTCTTGGTATCAATCTCTGCCCATGTTTCAGGAGGGACTATTAGCAGAAGTGAAAAAATCGAGATGTATTCACCAGAAAGGTTATGCTGTTGGATAGATGGGTGAAGGGAGTTTGCCACAATATGCCACTTTCACTCTTGCAACTAGCATCTTGTAAGGGCTTGCCAATGTCAGACTTAGCTTCTGAAGCCTGAGACAGGTTTAATTGCATTAATGTTTTTTTCCCTATCATGGCCCATTTCAGTATTGTGGCCGCAACCTTGGTTTGCTTTCTAAATTCTACATTTCCAACACACCCTTATTTACTGTTTTACCTCTTTTCTTCAAAGCCCGAGATGGTTAGAGGAAACAGGACATCTGTGGTTGTCGTCTTCCAGTCTTCATTGATCACAGTTGAGGTAAATTACCGTAAGTGGCATTTTAAAAGTCTCAGTTTGCTTCAGTCCTACATTGGTCATTGATTAAAGCATCATATTCAATGCTGGCCCGACCTGTTCTTTTTTGGTTCAGAATTTAGAGCTTGCTCTGCTCTGCAGTTTGTCCATAATTCCTGAGCTTGAGCTGCGTGCAGTGCAACTTTGTTTTCTGAGACAGCAATGCTTGCCATTCACCTTTGTCTCCCTAGTCAGGATTCCAGTGCACCTTGACTCCTGTGCCATTATTATTTTCTGGAACGGGCACTGTTTAAAATGGAATGTGTTTTCTTGCGTTTTCACTGACTGTTGTGCACTACCTGCCCCTCGTCCAAGTCCACTTCCCCCTTCACTATTCTTTCACTTCCTCCCATGGGTGGGATATTGGGTGTTTGGAGGGTAGTGGGGTTTGCTGCTTTGCTTTTCCCTACCTCTGCTTCCTTGGCTCCCGAGAATATGATATCTGTTTTGTGAGTTTTTTTGTGCTTGCAACTGAACTGTGTTATGGAATGTGTCGTATGGTGTTGGCTGTTGCTCATGAATGTTTGTGTGATGTTGGCTGGGACATGTGATTGGGTCAGTGTTCACTGCTTAGAATGATGTGGCAACACAACTCTTACGAGTTGTGCCTAGACTTGAAAGACACTATGCATTCTTGCATGGGATATTGTGAGATCAGGTGTCTGGTTTGTGCAATGTTTTTGACCCTCAGTCTGTTCAAGTAGGACTAGGGTTGAAACATATACCTATTATTGATTTCATTAGCGCTTCATGCCATACACCCCTATTGCATGGCATATTTCTGTTCTCAAGGAGAGAACATTGCCCCTGAGCTACATGCTAATATTGCTGTCCATTGCTTTTAGGCTGTTGATGCATTCACCAAGTCAACTTCAGTTGTCTCAATGTTCTTGTTGCTGTGAGTACTTGAAAGAAACAACTGCAATGCCAATGTATGAGAAGCTCTGCATGGTCTGCATGTCTCGTGATGCATCAACCTCTGCGTCATTATCATCTGGATATAAAGTTAAACACTTGTGTGACTCACTGTCAAAATTCATATAATGGCCCCTATCAATTATAAGAAACTCGTTTCCACATTGTTACTTGAATCAACATATGTTGGTAAAATGGTGCGATAGCCACTCATTTGTTCACTTTATTTGTAGACCTTGCTCGCGGGTAGCGAAGCTCTGTACCTGGTGTGGTAAACCAACATTTCGTCTGGCATCTTTTAACACTAGTGCAGTACTCTGAGTTGCTTGCAGTACATAGGTATGTGCGTCCATTGGGATAAGTCCTTGGTTAGGTGTTGCTGAAAACAACATGTTTTGAGAGATTTGCGAAATTGGAGAATTTTGGCGGCAATCCAAGCTGATACCGGGTCGACTTCGAGAGGGTGAGTGTATGACAAGAGAAGGAATATTTGCAGGTGCTCTCTTTGTGGACTAGTTGTGATTCAACCGGGTTAGTCTATTTGCTTTGCAATTGGTAACACTTTGCAGTTGTAAACACGCATGCCATGCAACACATATTCTTATAAAACAAGTTTTGGCAATCATGGAAAGCGGTCTTACTGTCCGATTAGTGCCCGCTGTGTTGGCTATGCTTTGCTGAAGTTCACTCTTTTAGACTAATTTTAATTGTGTTTGTCGACTGAAAAGTTTCTCTAATAGTGAAACTCTTCTAATAGCATGAGCACAAGCTTATTTTATTAAATGATTAGCGCTTCCTCAGAACATGTATGTGTTTATGTTATTAGCCCCAATGTCAACAAGACAATGGGCCTCATTACCAGGTTGGCGGTAGCATTGCCAGTAAATCCAGCAGGCTGCTGCCAAACTTGCAAATTTTTCCAGCGCCCGTGAATGGGCAATTACCAGGTCATTACAGCCCTGCCGGCCCCGGAAATTGCCCATTCGTGGGCGCCAGAATGAAATGCTCCCCATTCCCATTTGAGCCCAATAGAGGTTGGATGCACCGGCACCATTCGATGCATCCGACATGCTCTGCTCGAGGGTGCCGGTACGCCCACCTGGTCAGACCTGGCAGCAGGGATGTTATTTAGGGTTTGCCAGAGGTCGCAACTGCAACCTCTGAGTCTCCCTTGCGACCTCTGTGGTCTCCCTTGCAACCTCTAAAAAAAAAGAGAAATCCTTTTTATGTAATGTGAGCTCCTGGGCTGGGGCCAGCACCATGTGGCTCTTTAGTAGGCGAACCATTCTTGCATGAAATGTACATCACGTTATAGTGATATTGTAACCATATTTTTCGTAGTATACACTACTATGTTATGCCACTTCTTGTTTTGTCAACGTGTGAAAGGTTGTGTTCCATCACTTCCCGCGATATCACTTCAGGGTGGGGTCAAATGACATCACTTCCTGTGATGTCATCGGGGGTCAAGGGTCGTGTGATGTCACATCTGCTACCCCAGGCATTTTGGTGCAATTACGTCCCTGTCTGGTGGGTGTGGGATGTTTTAACCCACCAGGCTCTGCCCTGCGACATCCCTGTGTGCTGATGGTGAAAGAATCATCAAAAATGCCCACAAAAGACCTGTGTGCGCCAAAACCAGAAAAGATGGCTGCCAGATCTACTTTGCCTGTTGTCAGTGGTGGAAGGAGACCACACTGCTGAAACATGTTACTGGGCTGCCCACCAAGTAAAAATGAAAACTGCATGAAAGGCAGTGTTTTATTGAAGGAAACCCAGAAATTGTTCTTAAATCCCCTTTTCTTTGTTGCGGAAAAACACAAAATACCGGACCAAAACACCACAAAACATCCAATATCTTTGCTGTGTGTTACCCATCACTTCATTTAAGGAATCAATATGAACATACAATGCCATGGAAAGCAGAATCTATCATCAAAAGATCCACAGTAAAAAGTGTGCTTGCCTGTGAAAATCTGTCAAAATATGGGCGCAGTACCAGCGGCCGCCTTTGTGACAGCTGTCATTAATTGCATCAGAAGCTTAAACTTGTGCAATCGAAATCAAATGGCTGGAAATTAAGTGACCTGTTATCAAAGTAATATAGGTTGCATCTATTTAATCTCCATAGTTTATAGACTGGAATTAGAGTTCTAGTTGCCTGTTTTAAAATTGCAAGTTTATTTTCAACAAAACAAAGAAAAATGAAACAAAGTGACTTTTAAAGTAAGCCTGAGGCAAGCCAAAACTACAAAGCAACTTCCCCCACTGGGCAAGGCACCTCCATTCTGCTCTCTGGACCAGGAACTCACATTCAGGTGTTGATTAAGAGGGGGGGAGATTTTGGGCTGGTCCTGGGAAGAGACAATGGGACGAGACAATGAACCTTCCTTGGCTGAAAGGAAATGCAGATTGTCAAGTGTCAACAGTGGCCTCTGCCAGAGGAAGAGGGCGGAGATTGCTCTTGAGATTCAAGATAGAGATAGAGGCGGAGACAGACATTTTTGTTGATACACAAAGCACAGAAAGCATATTTCTAAAAGACTGATAAAGGAATGTACGAATTTGTAAAAATTATAGAATTAGTACCAGTGTTAATGTGATTTTTTTGCACATTTTAAGAGGTGCCAGAAATCTGTGCGATGTTCTGAGAAGGTGCAGTGAAAATTCAGTTTTTTGTAGCAATTGTATTTATGTCAGAAGCATGAAACTTCATACGATTATGCCCAGATATCATGCGCACATATGTACAAAATTCTGGACAAATCAGATTTTGTGTCTTGGACAAAAGTGCGGAAATTTGTCAAATCTAGACCCAAGATCCCACCGCAACGAGGATTGGAAGAGGGTTTGCTCCACAAAATATGTGATCTATGTTTGTTATTGTTATAAAGATTGTACACATGTAAAGATATATTATATCAAAAATAGATTTTATGTGCAAAAGGCAAAGGGGAGGATGTTTTGCATCATAAACTACATCATAATGATGACACACTGTTTTCTCCTCCAACCAAGTGAGAGAGCAGATTTTAGCCAATAGACTACTTAGGGGGTGCGCCTAGGATAATTCAGCATACCCACCCCTGTATCAAACACATAAATAGAGACAGCTGAGGACCTAAAAAACACACTGATCCACCCACCATCCCGATTTTGGGTGAAGCACTCTGAAGGAGATCCATTCATACTCCTTGTTCCAGACCACATAAACTTTGCAAGCAGAAAGGCTCAGAGCATAGCTGATCCACTTTCAGCTGGACCTAACTTTCAGAACCCACCCCTCAACTTAAAGGGGAAACCAAAGAAGCAGCCAGGCTGTGCTGTAACTGCTTGCCTGCCAAAGAATTATCTTCATAACCAGAAGGGCAGATTAAATCCCAGTCTGGTGCTGTGCTGTGCAGACCAGAGAGCCATTGCAGATCCAGTCCAGTCATGCTGTGCAATGTAATCCAGAGCGCCTTGCTGTCCAGTCCTGCCGTGCGTTGTCCAGAGTGCCTTGCTGATCGCTGAACCAGACCAGTCCGGTGTGCCCAGCAGTCTGTCCCAGAAAGTATACCTGATGGTTCCATTCTAACATTGGTAGTGAGTATCCATTGCATACGATTGCCACTAGCCTATGTACTGTCCATAGTCATCCCTATCCAAACCTATCTCATATCCAGAACTGTATTGTCAGAAATCCTTTTTGTCTTGCCTGAACTCTCTCTCTTATCCTATAGTCCTTCTGTAATAATATTGTTAAAATCATCTGTGTGCTGATATATTGCATCTGAAGAAGGCAAGCGTCTCGGCTGGCAGTTGCCTTGATCAAGTGGCTGAGCATCCGTGTAGTTTGTATCTTCATAGTCTATGCCTAGTGTAAAGAAACCTTCTTTGTACTTTTAAAAGCTCATCCTTGTTTTACATTTTCTGGAAAAAAACGACCTCCGCAAAAACATCCATAACTTCTTCATCTTTTACGCTAGAAATGGAATGTAAGTGTCTACTTGACGCTAACATCCTAAGCTTTCTAAAGAACCCAAAGTGCATCTCAATTCCTTATTGTTTTTCTGCAATTGCGTTTACCGCGCGCTGAAAAGTTTGCCGCAAATTTCTCGTTTTGTCAAATCTATAACTTGTAAAATAGCTTTTTCATTGCACCCGACCTCAAAATTAAGTTTTCTCATTGCTCATTACTCTCAAATCATTGCTAGTGTTTGTCTGAAACCATACAAAGTGGCTCCCATTAGTATTTCAACAATTTCAGTGAATTAAACCATTTTCAGTGTTTTACCCATTCATTCAAAGCCAACTTTAAAACCATTTTGACAATTTTGCCAATCAGTTCTGTTTTTCTCTGGTGTTTGCCGGGGGAAATTGGGATTGATATATTTGCTTGAATTCTGCATTCCTGAAACCTGTTCTCTCTCTTTCTATTTCTTCATATTGCATTTTGGGGGGATAGAAGAGTGTGCAGGGGGAAATAATAATCACATTGCCATTTGATTGAACACACACAAAAGTATTAGTTCTGTGCTGCATTGTTCTTTCCAATCATTACTCCTTCTGATTAAAGAGATTGTAGTTTGACATCACTCCGTTAGTGATCATTGTATACCCATAAAAATAGTGTGATATATATTGTGCAATAAATAAATAATATTTTAACTTTCCAAACCAGCCTGTTTCCTGGTTCAGTGTGACCCGGGGGATTCAAAGAGAGGGGCTTGATATGAGTGGTACATCGTTCAGAAATAAAATAAGTTATAGACACCAATAAATAATTAAGGGTTTCAGTTGTGCATCCCACGCTAGGCATTGACTTAGGTGAAGTGCCGGATTGAAATCACTTACATGGGCGGGAAGGCACCCGAGAGCAGAACTCGTAGTTTGCCGGTCCGGTAACAACGGTACCGGCGAGCTTACCGGTACCGTTGTTACCAAACCAGCAAACTTATAATGAGGCCCAATATGTGATCTAAAGTGGTAAAAGACTCTCTGCCTTGTTCACAATCAACATGCTGGAAAGCACTTAGCTATATTGCTCATTACAAAGAGTGTTGTAGCTGTGAAAAAACAGCCATGCAGGATTCCCTTTTTATTTGTAAGGTAACCATGTTAAGAAGGCTTTCTGTGGATATAACGATGTGTCTGATATTGAGAAATCCCATTACTTCCAACCAAGTGAGTTGGATGATCTCAAGATCTGAACATATTAATGTGCATAGCTGGAACATGATAATGTGCATAAGGATCTGTCATACCTGCTGAAGCACCAGCAGCCCCTTCTCACTACCTCAGTCAGTTTTAAAGAAGACATATTGAATAGCATCCACGACTACAACTGCATGTCATATGTAGGGGTGGCTGTTCCAAGATGTCTGCCACAGAAATGCAAACTAGCCTGAGAGTTAATACAACTCTCTTTACTTTCCATTATGCGATAATTATCATCGGAAAGAAAAAGAACACAAGACTTACTAGCAAAACAAACACTCCAACCTTCATTTAATAGCCTGCATCAAGAATAAGGGATTGTTTTCCTGGAACACCCAATCAGTAGTGAGTTGATACTAGAAAAATTCAGGTACATGCGTTTCTTTATTCAATGTTAATTAGGAATAGGAGCCGTAGAGTCATTATTAATTCAATATTTTATTTGGGGCAGTTCCATTACACTTCCTTTAATGAGAAATTCAAGGAAAAAGTGGTTGGTGGTATTTGAACAACATTGTTAGTTGAGACAGCAAAATGATATGTTATTGGACTTGTTTTGCTGAATACTATAGTGAAGCAATGTACTCTCATTGGTATTTCTTCTTTTCTGCAGCGGCCTTCAGAAAGTGCAAGTGAAACACGAGTTGGCCAGTCATGTTTTCTTTTCATGTACATGCAATTGCAGCGAATATAAAATATATGTAACTATAGGATGTAGTGACTTTATTGTTGAATTTGGAAACAAGACCAGTTTCTCAGTTTCATATATCAGAAATAATGAATCGATTTCATTAGTGAATTTGAGCAATAACATTGTAATTTTGGGAACATAATTCTTGGTAAAATAAATTCACAATACTGGTGACCTCCCAGCTTTTACTAAACAATAATCTTTTGAATCTACTTCAGTCCACTGCAACATTTTAAGAGTGCAGTAGATTACAGCAGTGTTGGGGTGTGGCTCTGATCGCTGAGACATCCCCACCTGCGGGATCTTACCAGGCAATCTTAGCCTTCATTGGTATCGGGTCAAACAGCAGAACGTGAAGTAGAGTAGTGCAGCACATTTTATTTATTTATTTTGATAAAGTGCTGACCTGGCTTCAATGGGCAACTCATTGATTGATAGAAAGTGAATCGTGCAAATGCGGAGAGAGGCATTGGGTCCATTTGAGATGCAATGACATGAATTAATTAGCTGAGGATCAACATATATTCTATCATTTATTTATTTATTTATTTATTACATTTGTTACTCGCCCAGACCCTAGGGTATCACGGCGAAAGATACAGGAGAGGTAAACTCATAATTATACAATGTTGCAGTTACAATACAAATAATACATGTTTCTTTATACATAGGTTACAAGATATCATGTAGTCATATACCAGATTCCAATTGGTCAGTTAGCCCTTCCCATTTTGGAAATTCATGTCGAGAACCAAATCCCCTAGATGCCTAGGACTGTAATGAAGCTCCTCTGACTATTTACTGGAAGGTGGGAAAAAGGAACTATGGCTCCTCATGGATTGGATCAGCGAATGGACCCTCTGCTCTTTAATGCGCGAGCACTACCAATCCTGTCATACCACAGTCCAGCCAATGATAGCGCAATCTGATCGTGTGATGGAACTGTCCCTTAACAAATGGGGCTTGGTGATCATGGGTGTACATTTAGAGGGTGACATCCTCTCAACTTTTTTGTGAACTGTATAATTCCCGTTTTCAAGTTGCTGATGCCATACTGCAATATGTCTTCTGCTTCAAACTGGTCCCCAGGCAACTTTGTCTCTGCAGGAAATGGAAAAGGTAACTGCTGAAAAGTGGATCACGTAAAAAACTTTTAATCAGACACAGTGGGTAGAAGGATGAGTAGGCTGTATCAGTGATTCGACACATCGTCACAGACATGTGTCATGCATCCATGGCACGCACACTACTCTGACACACGGACATGTACCTCATGCATGTCCATGACAGCAGCACACATCTGTCAAACACAAACATGTCACGGTACGGACACAGGCATGCATACATGTATGCATTCCGCATGCTGCTCAGCATGATGCATTGTAACACATACACCATCCATGTGGGTCACACCTGACTAGACTCACATGCAGCACCATCATTTCCCTGCACACACACATCCATACATGACCCATGTCACACATGTAGCCAAGTAGCTAACTACCACCATGCTTCAACATGCACTGTTTCAAACGTAAATGCATGGCCACTTACCGCTCGACTCCAGACGGGCCTGCATCCTGAGGATCTGGTGGTAAAGCACTGGGCGAATGCGGTCCAGGACCCTCAACTGCTGGGTGGTAACATGGGCCCGATGCCCCACTGCATCCGCTGCCTCCAAGAGGGTCCTGGATTTGTAGTCCTCCCAGCGCTTCCGGACGTCTTTGATGTCACAGTGTGCCGCCCCCTCCGCGTTGATGGCACCCACTATGTCCTTTGAGATCCTCTCCCGCCCTTCCTTGTCAGCGCGTGATGGTGTGAAGAGGGCATCATAATGCCCCAGAACTTGCTCCACCAGGATACCAACTTCTCCAGTCGCCAGTGGTCTCTGATGGTGTTTGCCCCGACATGGCGATCCCCAAGGCAGGTGTGGGTAGGCAACTGGGTCCTGGGGCTGGGCTGTTGTAACACTCACCTGATTCCCACGGAGACGCGGGTCTTGGCAGGAAGCTGTCTGTGACTCGAAAAGTGATGTGCAGGACTCGATTGGCTTCTGGGGTCGAACCTCTTCGCACTTTGTGTCGGACTCAAAGAGTGAGGTTTCTGCAGGTGAAAGAATATGGGGGTTAATGGTCTGGGTTGTTGAATGTCCCTCTCTCTCTCTCTCTCTCTCTTCCCAGCTTTTTCGTAGAGCCCCCAGGTCAACGTGCTCACCTTATATAGGTGAATGCTGGGCTCTCCATCTGCGTCTGGTGCAGGGTACCATTGCCAGATCCTTCACTGGTGAAACACAGGCCTCTTGAATTCAGAGGATGGTTACCGTCGTTATCTGCACGAGCGGTGAGTTTCTGGACACCTTTTGTCTTTATAGTCTTTACATGCGTGGCACGTTTATATGCAGACTCTGTATAATGCTTTTCCCTTATGTATTGCAGGGCTCTTGAGATGAAAGATGAAGTGAAGCGCCTGGAAGTTCATAAGTATGGCAAGCGCTCTAACTGTCTCTTTCCTTGCAGCTTAGTTTGTGTTAAAGAGACGCCGGAGTATTCGCAGGCGTTTTATTGCGACGAGCGTGATGGACGTAAGTAAATACCTGCTTAATGTCTTTTCTTTTGCCTTTCAGATGTTGGGTTGCAGGGCCGGAGTCCACGGAATGCCAGTAAGTTGTTAACGATACTTTGTCTTCACAGGCGGCGATGCAGAACGAAGAAATCCGGAATTCGCAGCGTGCCGGTAAGTATGGCAATGCTTTTGTTTTTGCAGGTGGAGATGCGGCGTGAAGAAACGGCCGCAGCCGATGGATCAGGTAAGTAGGCACTGCGTGTAAAGTTCGCGTTGCTAACCTGTTGTTTCTGTTCTTTGCAGGTGCTGATGATGTCTGGATACTGAAATGGTAAGTAGGATTCTTGCAGGTCCAGGATCGGAAGAAGAAAGGCCGGAGCAGACTCGGTGAGCGTTCTGCTGCAGATGCAGAATAACGCGAAGCACGCTTCATCTATCGGGTGTGGTTTAAATAGCCTTGGAGTGATGAGGCGTCTTCTTCCACGGCCCCGCCTAGGTAAGAAAAGAGTTCCAGTTTGCAGAAGAGTTCCAGTGCTGTATCCAGGGAGTGGAGCTGCCCCACCCAGGTAAGAAAGTAGTTCCTGTTCTCAGATGGCTTCTAAGTGGCTGGTAAGTAAGCAGCATGGTCTGCTGCAGGTAAATCCACCCAAGCATCTTCACACCTATTATGAGCCCGGCGCTTCCAGTGCCGGGACCAATGGTTTTGATGAGCCTGGTGCCACCGGCGCCAGGACAAGGTCCAAAAGGTCCCAGTGGGGACCGGCTGGTGCTTAGGATTAGGGTTAGGGGCCTGCTTCCAAGGACGTTGGGCTGGTCCTGGCTCCTTGGAAGCAGTGATCATGACAGCTGTGGAGTGATGGAACACCAGTCGGGAGTCTTCTGTTCCAGCAGGGGTGGTCACAGCAACTCGACCCCTGCAGATGGCAGATGTGCAGGCACCAAATGGCAGGGCACAGTGGCAGCAGGCAGGCAGCAGCAGTTGCCTCGCGGGAGGCTGCTCGGGGCTCTGGGGGGCAGTAAATCAGTTTTCTGGACAGGAGCGTGGTCTTTCGTGTGTTGTTGCGTGGCCAACTTGATACGGAGTGCTTTGGCATGTGAAAAAACTGCACGTCAGCGTGTAATTCGAGGAATGGGCCTTAGCGCGTAAGCGTGTATGTGATGCAACACGCGCAGGTGTTTCCCTACATCGGGTTGAGGGTCCCACGTGGGTTTCCATCGCTCTGTACATGCTTTTCGTGGAAAGCGGCGGTGCGTGTGTTTTACTGCTGTTGAGGTTCACACGCAATTACTTCACAGCAGGTGTGTGTTGGCTACATGTTCTTCTTCTACACGCAAGGCAGACGGTGAGTCGCAAATGCTATTTTTCCCACTACGGGTGTCCCTGTTTGTCGCGTACTCCTTTTTCTCCGCCCATACTAGCCTGCGTGTTGATCACGTACGTATTTTTGGGGTTCCTGGCTGCCACAGCATACTGCATGTGTTTTTTAACACGCACTTGGGCTACATGGGTCACTTATGTCTTTTTCTTGCTTTTATGGGATGCCTGTGCGTTGCGTGACAGGTCATTTCTCCTAGGGGACCACAGAATGGGACATTCATTGTAGCTGTATGTACGTGTTTGTTGTTTGCGCACACTTTTGTTATGCGCAGGGACGCTCACGCCTGCCTTCGTGTGGCGGACGTGTTTAGGCTTATGCGCATATTTTTTGGCGCACGGATTTCCCCTGTTTGATTCCATGAATACGTGTTGTTAGCGCGCTTGTGGGTGTTGCGAGCATTTACCTCCCATACTTCCCCCGTTACGCCCACATTTTCACATGTTGTTCCCCATTCTGCATTTTACGCCCCGTGTTACGCCCAATTTTCTTGTGTGCACTACACGTTGTGCGCTTTCCCTGTGCACTTCGCGCACGGCGTTTGGTGACGTGTGCGCCCGCGTGCACCACCCACGGATTTGGCGCACATCCCAGGTTTCACACGCGCAGCGCATTCCATGAATCGATGAATGGCTGCATGCCCCGATTTAGCACGCGTTTGCTACAATTTTCACGCAGGTAAGTAGGCACTGCGTGTAAAGTTCGCGTTGCTAACCTGTTGTTTCTGTTCTTTGCAGGTGCTGATGATGTCTGGATACTGAAATGGTAAGTAGGATTCTTGCAGGTCCAGGATCGGAAGAAGAAAGGCCGGAGCAGACTCGGTGAGCGTTCTGCTGCAGATGCAGAATAACGCGAAGCACGCTTCATCTATCGGGTGTGGTTTAAATAGCCTTGGAGTGATGAGGCGTCTTCTTCCACGGCCCCGCCTAGGTAAGAAAATAGTTCCAGTTTCCAGAAGAGTTCCAGTGCTGTATCCAGGGAGTGGAGCTGCCCCACCCAGGTAAGAAAGTAGTTCCTGTTCTCAGATAGCTTCTAAGTGGCTGGTAAGTAAGCAGCATGGTCTGCTGCAGGTAAATCCACCCAAGCATCTTCACACCTATTATGAGCCCGGCGCTTCCAGTGCCGGGACCAATGGTTTTGATGAGCCTGGTGCCACCGGCGCCAGGACAAGGTCCAAAAGGTCCCGGTGGAGACCGGCTGGTGCTTAGGATTAGGGTTAGTGGCCTGCTTCCAAGGACGTTGGGCTGGTCCTGGCTCCTTGGAAGCAGTGATCATGACAGCTGTGGAGTGATGGAACACCAGTCGGGAGTCTTCTGTTCCAGCAGGGGTGGTCACAGCAACTCGACCCCTGCAGATGGCAGATGTGCAGGCACCAAATGGCAGGGCACAGTGGCAGCAGGCAGGCAGCAGCAGTTGCCTCGCGGGAGGCTGCTCGGGGCTCTGGGGGGCAGTAAATCAGTTTTCTGGACAGGAGCGTGGTCTTTCGTGTGTTGTTGCGTGGCCAACTTGATACGGAGTGCTTTGGCATGTGAAAAAACTGCACGTCAGCGTGTAATTCGAGGAATGGGCCTTAGCGCGTAAGCGTGTATGTGATGCAACACGCGCAGGTGTTTCCCTACATCGGGTTGAGGGTCCCACGTGGGTTTCCATCGCTCTGTACATGCTTTTCGTGGAAAGCGGCGGTGCGTGTGTTTTACTGCTGTTGAGGTTCACACGCAATTACTTCACAGCAGGTGTGTGTTGGCTACATGTTCTTCTTCTACACGCAAGGCAGACGGTGAGTCGCAAATGCTATTTTTCCCACTACGGGTGTCCCTGTTTGTTGCGTACTCCTTTTTCTCCGCCCACACTAGCCTGCGTGTTGATCACGTACGTATTTTTGGGGTTCCTGGCTGCCACAGCATACTGCATGTGTTTTTTAACACGCACTTGGGCTACAGGGGTCACTTATGTCTTTTTCTTGCTTTTATGGGATGCCTGTGCGTTGCGTGACAGGTCATTTCTCCTAGGGGACCACAGAATGGGACATTCATTGTAGCTGTATGTACGTGTTTGTTGTTTGCGCACACTTTTGTTATGCGCAGGGACGCTCACGCCTGCCTTCGTGTGGCGGACGTGTTTAGGCTTATGCGCGTATTTTTTGGCGCACGGATTTCCCCTGTTTGATTCCATGAATACGTGTTGTTAGCGCGCTTGTGGGTGTTGCGAGCATTTACCTCCCATACTTCCCCCGTTACGCCCACATTTTCACATGTTGTTCCCCATTCTGCATTTTACGCCCCGTGTTACGGCCAATTTTCTTGTGTGCACTACACGTTGTGCGCTTTCCCTGTGCACTTCGCGCACGGCGTTTGGTGACGTGTGCGCCCGCGTGCACCACCCACGGATTTGGCGCACATCCCAGGTTTCACACGCGCAGCGCATTCCATGAATCGATGAATGGCTGCATGCCCCGATTTAGCACGCGTTTCTACAATTTTCACGCTTGCTCTCCCCTTTTCGGCGCACATTTATTCCATGAATTACCCTGTAGATATATGGTTTTAATAAATCTCAAGAACTGTTTTTTTACCTGAATCTGCACTTGAGTAGCAGTGCATGAGTTATGTTGAGATCCTTGCTGCAGGTCCAAAACCTTATATGTGAAGCAGCCAAGTTTAGACAGAATGCAAAAAGAAGTCAGTGCAGAAAAAACAGAACTGGTGTCAAATGATCACATTTCCAATTGACGGATGCCAGCATGGAAGGTAGATTTATAGGGCTCAAGAGTAGATTATAAAACCCCGACCAACAACACATTAGCTCTGTCAATATGGGACAGGTGACAGCATAACCGAGTAAAGAGAGCAAAGGAGTGATATTCAATAATGAGCTAGTTGTTCCTTTTTCTGCCACAATCATCCTGAGATATAGTTTGCAGACTAATAAAAACCAAGTCTAATGGAGTTCTCCAGGATTGTGCGTCACTACATAATCTCTAGAATTTGGTCTTGTTAAATTTTTGATGAAGACATCCAAGTCTCGTTCACCAAGTGGCAACACCCCGGCGACACATGAAAGAAATGTTGCACCTTGTCGAAATACTGATGGACATGCAACAATGTGTACATTGGGCCTCATTCTAAATCTGCCAGTCCGTAAATAAGGGTGCTGGTAGCAACATACTGGCACCCTTTCCGGACCGCCAGACTACGAAAATCCCTGCAGGGGCCGGATCTCCCAGCAGGACTGACCTGCCAGGAGCACCAGCCCCAGCAGGCATGTTTCTCACGGAAGCACTGACACCATTAACAAAGGTGCCGGTGCTTCCATGTCCCCATTCCCATGTGGACTCCACGGGAATGGAGAATTACAGTTGCCGCCGACTGTCATCCCGGCCCGTCGTGACTTGTAATTTCCCGGTGGCACTGGGAAATCAGGTGGCGGAAATGGTCTTACGAGATCGACAGCCACCCGCCAGTAGCATAGGTGGGTTATCGCTGACCTTGTAATGAGGCCGATTGTCGAGAGAATGTCTACATTGTCATTCCCTTGGCATGTGAATATAATGTGTTAAGACGGCCTGAGAGTCCCTTATTACACAGAGGTCAGATCAAACCGTATTCAATAACGAAAATAGACAAAGTGAAAGGTAAAACCCAGCTTTATTATTATCAAATGAAAGCAGGGACAGCATACAGGCATTAAAATGTTTTCGCTCTCAGCGTGCTTATCAAAAACAACAGGGTTTATATTCAATATACATTCTATAGGGTTAAGTTTGCAATTGGGTAATGCTTGTCTGATGGCTCCTGCTGAGATCACCTCTAAAATGATAATATTAAAAAGACATCATCTCTACAATAAGTTATTGCATTGGTATAATACGCAATGTGAGGCCACACATCAGGGGTTTTGATTGGTTGGCTCTCTAGCGACCAACCTTGGACAATTGACAGGTCATCAAGACATGAGCTAGATAGGAGTAGGGGGAGGGAGGTCCATTGACTGCTTTCCTTTCAATTAAATAAGATACCATCATTTCTACGCCATGAGCCAAGGTGATCACTTTGTAGTTTGCCTTGTGTGGCGTCTCATGTCTGGGTGTATGTGTAGGGAGGGAATATAATAATAATTTGGCATTTATATAGCGCTACGAACCCTCAGGTATCTGAGCGTTGCTTTTTATTACCCACGGTGTGTGGTGCTCATTTATCGACCTTGGAAGGATGAAAGACTGAGTTTGGCCCCACCGGGATTTAAACCTGTGTTAGCAGGCTCTGCACGGATGTCAAAGCGAGCGCTCTACTCGCTGTGCCACTTGACTGGCTATATAGCAGGTGTCCTGTCTGTGTTAGTTGTAATGAATAGACAGTGTTCTTCATTTATGGGTCACATGTAATGAGACCGTGTTTGGAATTATTTCACCCTGCAATATGGTTTCAGTTTCTTCTGTGTTACTCTTGAGTTATTCTTTATGGTCTCTTTTGTTTTATTATTGTCCTACACCTAGCTTACAAAGACCGGTTGTACGTTTAATTAATCTGAGAATATATGACTTGAGTCTTAGGAATCGTTATCTGGTGCTTTCACTGCAACGTTCTGACCCTCCCTTAATCTGCCGTAACCTTGACTTTGACTGCTAGCCACGGCCTGAGTTCTGCATGGATCTGCATTTTGTTATTTCAGCATTTTGAGCGCTCATGAAGCCATGGGGCCTTTCATTTAGTTAGAAGTGTGTTGTGGCTTCCATTTTGGAAAAGATGGCTGCCTATTACTGTTGTGTTTCGATGTTAGTGAGCTATATTCATGTGTCATTCATGTTTCATTCAGCTTATATGTTGCTTATGTTAGAATTCTTCATGCCTTATGGATGCTTGCTAATATTCTTCATGCATAAATGCATGTGTTACCTAGTGTTCACGTTCTTCATGTTGAGTGCACATTTGCTTTGTGTCTAATGCATGCACATGTATTGTCACAACGTTGGTTTGGTTTTACTTGTGCCATCTTCAGCTTTAGATTGTGTCAATCACCTGCTGTACCTGCCTGGTGGTTGTCTTAGTGAGTAACGTTTCTCACCTGTGCCATATTGAGCTGGGGGAGGGGCAGAAACTATGGATGACGAATTCATATGCCTCTCAACATTTTCAATAATACAGAGAATTCCTTTAGATTTTGGGGTGTATGATTTTTTAAATGTGTCCCAGTACATATTCAGCAGCTGATGGCAGGCTATGCAATTATGTGCCATTTGCTCACTATCTCTGTATAAGAAGTATATGGGCAATCCTCCTCCATCATTAACTAACAGGTTTCTAACTAAAGTTCACTACCCCTTTGTTGTCAAGTAGCAGGAGAACTTCCTACGGATCCCCAGTGAATGATTACTAAAACACCTTTCAAATGGGAGAGATTCTTCTTCCAGGAAGTTAGTCTAGCAGGCATTCTTGGTATCAATCTCTGCCCATGTTTCAGGAGGGACTATTAGCAGAAGTGAAAAAATCGAGATGTATTCACCTGAAAGGTTATGCTGTTGGATAGATGTCTGAAGGGAGTTTGCCACAATATGCCACATTCACTCTTGCAACTAGCATCTTGTAAGGGCTTGCCAATGTCAGACTTAGCTTCTGAAGCCTGAGACAGGTTTAATTGCATTAATGTTTTTTTCCCTATCATGGCCCATTCCAGTATTGTGGCAGCAACCTTGGTTTGCTTTCTAAATTCTACATTTCCAACACACCCTTGTTTACTGTTTTACCTCTTCTCTTGAAAGCCCCGAGATGGTTAGAGGAAACAGGACATCTGTGGTTGTCGTCTTCCAGTCTTCATTGATCACAATTGAGGTAAATGACCGTAGGTGGCATTTTAAAAGACTCAGTTTGCTTCAGTCCTGCATTGGTCATTGATTAAAGCATCATATTCAATGCTGGCCCGACCTGTTCTTTTTTGGTTCAGAATTTAGAGCTTGCTCTGCTCTGCAGTTTGTCCATAATTCCTGAGCTTGAGCTGCGTGCAGTGCAACTTTATTTTCTGAGACAGCAATGCTTGCCATTCACCTTTGTCTCCCTAGTCAGGATTCCAGTGCACCTTGACTCCTGTGCCGTTATTATTTTCTGGAACGGGCACTGTTTAAAATGGAATGTGTTTTCTTGCATTTTCACTGACTGTTGTGCACTACCTGCCCCTCGTCCAAGTCCACTTCCCCCTTCACTATTCTTTCACTTCCTCCCATGGGTGGGATATTGGGTGTTTGGAGGTTAGTGGGGTTTGCTGCTTTCCTTTTCCCTACCTCTGCTTCCTTGGCTCCCGAGAATATGATATCTGTTTTGTGAGTTTTTTTGTGCTTGCAACTGAACTGTGTTATGGAATGTGTCGTATGGTGTTGGCTGTTGCTCATGAATGTTTGTGTGATGTTGGCTGGGACATGTGATTGGGTCAGTGTTCACTGCTTAGAATGATGTGGCAACACAACTCTTACGAGTTATGCCTAGACTTGAAAGACACTATGCATTCTTGCATGGGATATTGTGAGATCAGGTGTCTGGTTTGTGCAATGTTTTTGACCCTCAGTCTGTTCAAGTAGGACTAGGGTTGAAACATATACCTATTATTGATTTCATTAGCGCTTCATGCCATACACCCCTATTGCATGGCATATTTCTGTTCTCAAGGAGAGAACATTGCCCCTGAGCTACATGCTAATATTGCTGTCCATTGCTTTTAGGCTGTTGATGCATTCACCAAGTCAACTTCAATTGTCTCAATGTTCTTGTTGCTGTGAGTACTTGAAAGAAACAACTGCAATGCCAATGTATGAGAAACTCTGCATGGTCTGCATGTCTCGTGATGCATCAACCTCTGCGTCATTATCATCTGGATATAAAGTTAAACACTTGTGTGACTCACTGTCAAAATTCATATAATGGCCCCTATCAATTATAAGAAACTCCTTTCCACATTGTTACTTGAATCAACATATGTTGGTAAAATGGTGCGATAGCCACTCATTTGTTGACTTTATTTGTAGACCTTGCTCGGGAGTAGCAAAGTTCTGTACCTGGTGTGGTAAACCAACATTTGGTCTGGCATCTTTTAACACTAGTGCAGTACTCTGAGTTGCTTGCAGTACATAGGTATGTGCGTCCATTGGGGTAAGTCCTTGGTTAGGTGTTGCTGAAAACAACATGTTTTGAGAGATTTGCAAAATTGGAGAATTTTGGCGGCAATCCAAGCTGATACCGGGGTCGACTTCGAGAGGGTGAGTGTATGACAAGAGAAGGAATATTTGCAGGTGCTCTCTTTGTGGACTAGTTGTGATTCAACCGGGTTAGTCTATTTGCTTTGCAATTGGTAACACTTTGCAGTTGTAAACACGCATGCCATGCAACACATATTCTTATAAAACAAGTTTTGGCAATCATGGAAAGCGGTCTTACTGTCCGATTAGTGCCCGCTGTGTTGGCTATGCTTTGCTGAAGTTCACTCTTTTAGACTAATTTTAATTGTGTTTGTCGACTGAAAAGTTTCTCTAATAGTGAAACTCTTCTAATAGCATGAGCACAAGCTTATTTTATTAAATGATTAGCGCTTCCTCAGAACATGTCTGTGTTTATGTTATTAGCCCCAATGTCAACAAGACAATGGGCCTCATTACCAGGTTGGCGGTAGCATTGCCAGTAAATCCAGCAGGCTGCTGCCAAACTTGCAAATTTTTCCAGCGCCCGTGAATGGGCAATTACCAGGTCATTACAGCCCTGCCGGCCCCGGTAATTGCCCATTCGTGGGCGCCAGAATGAAATGCTCCCCATTCCCATTTGAGCCCAATAGAGGTTGGATGCACCGGCACCATTCGATGCATCCGACATGCTCTGCTCGAGGGTGCCGGTACGCCCACCTGGTCAGACCTGGCAGCAGGGACGTTATTTAGAGTTTGCCAGAGGTCGCAACTGCAACCTCTGAGTCTCCCTTGCGACCTCTGTGGTCTCCCTTGCAACCTCTAAAAAAAAGGGAAATCCTTTTTATGTAATGCGAGCTCCTGGGCTGTGGCCAGCACCATGTGGCTCTTTAGTAGGCAAACCATTCTTGCATGAAATGTACATCACGTTATAGTGATATTGTAACCCTATTTTTTGTAGTATACAATACTATGTTATGCCACTTCTTGTTTTGTCAACGTGTGAAAGGTTGTGTTCCATCACTTCCCGCGATATCACTTCAGGGTGGGGTCAAATGACATCACTTCCTGTGATGTCATCGGGGGTCAAGGGTCGTGTGATGTCACATCTGCTACCCCAGGAATTTTGGTGAAATTACATCCCTGCCTGGTGGGTGTGGGATGTTTTAACCCACCAGGCTCTGCCTTGCGACATCCCTGTGTGCTGATGGTGAAAGAATCATCAAAAATGCCCACAAAATACCTGTGCGCGCCAAAACCTATGAAAATTGCACTTTGAAACCAGAAAAGATGGCTGCCAGATCTACTTTGCCTATTGTCAGTGGTGGAAGGAAACCACACTGCTGAAACATGTTACTGGGCTGCCCACCAAGTAAAAATGAAAACTGCATGAAAGGCAGTGTTTTATTGAAGGAAACCCAGAAATTGTTCTTAAATCCCCTTTTCTTTGTTGCGGAAAAACACAAAATACCGGACCAAAACACCAGAAAACATCCAATATCTTTGCTGTGTGTTACCCATCACTTCATTTAAGGAATCAATATGAACATACAATGCCATGGAAAGCAGAATCTATCATCAAAAGATCCACAGTAAAAAGTGTGCTTGCCTGTGAAAATCTGTCAAAATATGGGCGCAGTACCAGCGGCCGCCTTTGTGACAGCTGTCATTAATTGCATCAGAAGCTTAAACTTCTGCAATTGAAATGAAATGGCTGGAAATTAAGTGACCTGTTATCAAAAGTAATATAGGTTGCATCTATTTAATCTCCATGGTTTAGAGACTGGAATTAGAGTTCTAGTTGCCTGTTTTAAAATTGCAAGTTTATTTTCAACAAAACAAAGAAAAATGTAACAAAGTGACTTTAAAGTAAGCCTGATGCAAGCCAAAACTACAAAGCAACTTCCCCCACTGGGCAAGGCACCTCCATTCTGCTCTCTGGACCAGGAACTCACATTCAGGTGTTGATTAAGAGGGGGGGAGATTTTGGGCTGCTCCTGGGAAGAGACAATGGGAAGAGACAATGAACCTTCCTTGGCTGAAAGGAAATGCAGATTGTCAAGTGTCAACAGTGGCCTCTGCCAGAGGAAGAGGGCGGAGATTGCTCTTGAGCTACAAGATAGAGATGGAGGCGGAGACAGACATTTTTGTTGATACACAAACACAGAAAGCATATTTCTAAAGAGACTGATAAAGAAATGTGCGAATTTGTAAAAATTATAGAATTAGTACCAGTGTTAATGTGATTTTTTTGCACATTTTAAGAGGTGCCAGAAATCTGTGCGATGTTCTGAGAAGGTGCAGTGAAAATTCTGTTTTTTGTAGCAATTGTATTTATGTCAGAAGCATGAAACTTCATACAATTATGCCCAGATATCATGCGCACATATGTACAAAATTCTGGACAAATCAGATTTTGTGTCCTGGACAAAAGTGCGAAAATTTGTCAAATCTAGACCCAAGATCCCACCGCAACGAGGATTGGAAGAGGGTTTGCTCCACATAATATGTGATCTATGTATGTTATTGTTATAAAGATTGTACACATGTAAAGATGTATTATATCAAAAATAGATTTTATGTGCAAAAGGCAAAGGGGAGGATGTTTTGCATCATAAACTACATCATCATGATGACACACTGTTTTTTCCTCCAACCAAGTGAGAGAGCAGATTTTAGCCAATAGACTACTTAGGGGGTGTGCCTAGGATAATTCAGCATACCCACCCCTGTATCAAACACATAAATAGAGACAGCTGAGGACCTAAAAAACACACTGATCCACCCACCATCCCGATTTTGGGTGAAGCACTCTGAAGGAGATCCATTCATACTCCTTGTTCCAGACCACATAAACTTTGCAAGCAGAAAGGCTCAGAGCATAGCTGATCCACTTTCAGCTGGGCCTAACTTCCAGAACCCATCCCTCAACTTAAAGGGAAAACCAAAGAAGCAGCCAGGCTGTGCTGTAACTGCTTGCCTGCCAAAGAATTATCTTCATAACCAGAAGGGCAGATTAAATTCCAGTCTGGTGCTGTGCTGTGCAGACCAGAGAGCCATTGCAGATCCAATCCAGTCATGCTGTGCAATGTAGACCAGAGCGCCTTGCTGTACAGTCCTGCCGTGCGTTGTCCAGAGCGCCTTGCTGATCGCTGAACCAGACCAGTCCGGTGTGCCCAGCAGTCTGTCCCCGAAAGTATCCCTGATGGTTCCATTCTAACATTGGTAGTGAGTATCCATAGCATACGATTGCCACTAGCCTATGTACTGTCCATAGTCATCCCTATCCAAACCTATCTCATATCCAGAACTGTATTGTCAGAAATCCTTTTTGTCTTGCCTGAACTCTCTCTCTTATCCTATAGTCCTTCTGTAATAATATTGTTAAAATCATCTGTGTGCTGGTATATTGCATCTGAAGAAGGCAAGCGTCTCGGCTGGCAGTTGCCTTGATCAAGTGGCTGAGCATCCGTGTAGTTTGTATCTTCATAGTTTATGCCTAGTGTAAAGAAACCTTCTTTGTACTTTTAAAAGCTCATCCTTGTTTTACATTTTCTGAAAAAAACGACCTCCACAAAAACATCCATAACTTCTTCATCTTTTATGCTAGAAATGGAATGTAAGTGTCTACTTGACGCTAACATCCTAAACTTTCTAAAGAACCCAAAATGCATCTCAATTCCTTATTGTTTTTCTGCAATTGCGTTTACCGCGCGCTGAAAAGTTTGCCGCAAATTTCTCGTTTTGGCAAATCTATAACTTGTAAAATAGCTTTTTCATTGCACCCGACCTCAAAATTAAGTTTTCTCATTGCTCATTACTCTCAAATCATTGCTAGTGTTTGTCTGAAACCATACAAAGTGGCTCCCATTAGTATTTCAACAATTTCAGTGAATTAAACCATTTTCAGTGTTTTACCCATTCATTCAAATTATGAAAGGAAATGGAGTCAACAGCTACCCTAGTCATTGACGCTTACAGTAGGATACTTTTTAAAAGGTCACAGTGGAGCTAATTTAGCACATATCGATTAGCTCATAACATAAAACACGAAAGGATATATATATATCTCTTTTAAACATTGAAAAAATGAGATTTATTAGGTTTACACAAGTAAAAGACCTTTACAAGAGTCGAAAAATTAAGTATGCCATCCTTGGCACAAGAAAAACAATTTGTATGTACAGAAAATATGCAGTAAATTTTTTTCAAGGGTGGGTTCGTACAACAATAGTGATTATGATTACATATACTGCTAACGTTATGGCAGTATGGAAAACTAGTCGACACACACAGAGTTCAGGTGTTTCTGGTACGGTGAGTAGATGGAAAAAACCAGCGGATGAAAGGTGTGGGACCTGCTGGTGATTGCACCGGACTGTCTTCAGGACTGGAAATATTTTGATGAAATTGGTGGAGTGCCAGGCACCTAGGGTAGTTGAAGCGTCATGGCTAACGTGGTTATTTTGTGTGAGGCCAGCATCTGGATGAGTCGCTGCCAGGTTGTTTTGTCCAATATTAGGACAGGAGGTCTCTGGTCTGGTTAGCAGAATGAGTCCCTGGTTTTGTGAGATGAGAACGAGTTTCTATCTGGGATGCGGGGTGGCCGCGGTCTTAATCTCCCGGTCTCCCAATAATTATGTCATCATTCTGGGCCACGCTGACACGGAGCGTGAGCAATAGCACGGCCGGAGCGTGCTTAATCACAGATCACACATCAGCTGCGAGTGCGGCTATCACACCGCGCTGGCTCGCGGCCTCAAGAATGATGACATAATTATTGGGAGACCGGGAGATTAAGACCGCGGCCACCCCGCATCCCAGATAGAAACTCGTTCTCATCTCACAAAACCAGGGACTCATTCTGCTAACCAGACCAGAGACCTCCTGTCCTAATATTGGACAAAACAACCTGGCAGCGACTCATCCAGATGCTGGCCTCACACAAAATAACCACGTTAGCCATGACGCTTCAACTACCCTAGGTGCCTGGCACTCCACCAATTTCATCAAAATATTTCCAGTCCTGAAGACAGTCCGGTGCAATCACCAGCAGGTCCCACACCTTTCATCCGCTGGTTTTTTCCATCTACTCACCGTACCAGAAACACCTGAACTCTGTGTGTGTCGACTAGTTTTCCATACTGCCATAACGTTAGCAGTATATGTAATCATAATCACTATTGTTGTACGAACCCACCCTTGAAAAAAATTTACTGCATATTTTCTGTACATACAAATTGTTTTTCTTGTGCCAAGGATGGCATACTTAATTTTTCGACTCTTGTAAAGGTCTTTTACTTGTGTAAACCTAATAAATCTCATTTTTTCAATGTTTAAAAGAGATATATATATATCCTTTCGTGTTTTATGTTATGAGCTAATCGATATGTGCTAAATTAGCTCCACTGTGACCTTTTAAAAAGTATCCTACTGTAAGCGTCAATGACTAGGGCAGCTGTTGACTCCATTTCCTTTCATAACTGTTTCCTTACCCTCTGGAGTCAGGCCCCCTATAAAAAAAGAGGGTTCCCTGCCTTATCCTATACACCCCATTCATTCAAAGCCAACTTTAAAACCATTTTGACAAGTTTGCCAATCAGTTCTGTTTTTCTCTGGTGTTTGCCGGGGGGAATTGGGACTGATGTATTTGCTTGAATTCTGCATTCCTGAAACCTGTTCTCTCTCTTTCTATTTCTTCATATTAAATTTTGGGGGGATAGAAGAGTGTGCAGGCGGAAATAATAATCACATTGCCATTTGATTGAATACACACAAAAGTATTAGTTCTGTGCTGCATTGTTCTTTCCAATCATTACTCCTTCTGATTAAAGAGATTGTAGTTTGACATCACCCCGTTAGTGATCATTGTATACCCATAAAAATAGTGTGATATATATTGTGCAATACATAAATAAATATTTTAACTTTCCAAACCAACCTGTTTCCTGGTTCAGTGTGACCGGGGGGATTCAAAGAGAGGGGCTTGATATGAGTGGTACATCGTTCAGAAATAAAATAAGTTATAGACACCAATAAATAATTAAGGGTTTCAGTTGTGCATCCCACGCTAGGTATTGACTTAGGTGAAGTGCCGGATTGAAATCACTTACATGGGCGGGAAGGCACCCGCGAGCAGAACTCGTAGTTTGCCGGTCCGGTAACAACGGTACCGGCGAGCTTACCGGTACCGTTGTTACCAAACTGGCAAACTTATAATGAGGCCCAATATGTGATCTAAAGTGGTAAAAAACTCTCTGCCTTGTTCACAATCAACATGCTGGAAAGCAATTAGCTATATTGCTCATTACAAAGAGCGTTGTAGCTGTGAAAAAACTCAAGATCTGAACATATTAATGTGCATAGCTGGAACATGATAATGTGCATAAGGATCTGTCATACCTGCTGAAGCACCAGCAGCTCCTTCTCACTACCTCAGTCAGTTTTAAAGAAGACATATTGAATAGCATCCACGACTACAACTGCATGTCATATGTAGGGGTGGCTGTTCCAAGATGTCTGCCACAGAAATGCAAACTAGCCTGAGAGTTAATACAACTCTCTTTACTTTACATTATGCGATAATTATCATCGGAAAGAAAAAGAACACAAGACTTACTAGCAAAACAAACACTCCAACCTTCATTTAATAGCCTGCATCAAGAATAAGGGATTGTCTTCCTGGAACACCCAATCAGTAGTGAGTTGATACTAGAAAAATGCAGGTACATGCGTTTCTTTATTCAATGTTAATTAGGAATAGGAGCCGTAGAGTCATTATTAATTCAATATTTTATTTGGGGCAGTTCCATTACAGATTAAGTGAGTAAAATACAAACTTAGTAAAGACATTTTGCAAGAAAAATCAGTCATTCCCACTTCCTTTAATGAGAAATTCAAGGAAAAAGTGGTTGGTGGTATTTGAACAACATTGTTAGTTGAGACAGCAAAATGATATGTTATTGGACTTGTTTTGCTGAATACTATAGTGAAGCAATGTACTCTCATTGGTATTTCTTCTTTTCTGCAGCGGCCTTCAGAAAGTGCAAGTGAAACACGAGTTGGCCAGTCATGTTTTCTTTTCATGTACATGCAATTGCAGCGAATATAAAATATATGTAACTATAGGATGTAGTGACTTTATTGTTGAATTTGGAAACAAGACCTGTTTCTCAGTTTCATATATCAGAAATAATGAATCGATTTCATTAGTGAATTTGAGCAATAACATTGTAATTTTGGGAACATAATTCTTGGTAAAATAAATTCACAATACTGGTGACCTCCCAGCTTTTACTAAACAATAATATTTTGAATCTACTTCAGTCCACGGCAACATTTTAAGAGTGCAGTAGATTACAGCAGTGTTGGGGTGTGGCTCTGATCGCTGAGACATCCCCACCTGCGGGATCTTACCAGGCAATCTTAGCCTTCATTGGTATCGGGTCAAACAGCAGAACGTGAAGTAGAGTAGTGCAGCACATTTTATTTATTTATTTTGATAAAGTGCTGACCTGGCTTCAATGGGCAACTCATTGATTGATAGAAAGCGAATCGTGCAAATGCGGAGAGTGGCATTGGGTCCATTTGAGATGCAATGACATGAATTAATTAGCTGAGGATCAACATATATTCTATCATTTATTTATTTATTTATTACATTTGTTACTCGCCCAGACCCTAGGGTATCACGGCGAAAGATACAGGAGAGTTAAACTCATAATTATACAATGTTGCAGTTACAATACAAATAATACATTTTTCTTTATACATAGGTTACAAGATATCATGTAGTCATATACCAGATTCCAATTGGTCAGTTAGCCCTTCCCATTTTGGAAATTCATGTCGAGAACCAAATCCCCTAGATGCCTAGGACTGTAATGAAGCTCCTCTGACTATTAACTGGAAGGTGGGAAAAAGGAACTATGGCTCCTCATGGATTGGATCAGCGAATGGACCCTCTGCTCTTTAATGTGCGAGCACTACCAATCCTGTCATACCACAGTCCAGCCAATGATAGCGCAATCTGATTGTGTGATGGAACTGTCCCTTAACAAATGGGGCTTGGTGATCATGGGTGTACATTTAGAGGGTGACATCGGGCTTTGTCCCTCTCAACTTTTTTGTGAACTGTATAATTCCCGTTTTCAAGTTGCTGATGCCATACTGCAATATGTCTTCTGCTTCGAACCGGTCCCCAGGCAACTTTGTCTCTGCAGGAAATGGAAAAGGTAACTGCTGAAAAGTGGATCACGTAAAAAACTTTTAATCTCAAGGTGAGTCCTGTTATCATTGTTAGTATGTAACAGCTACATGTATCTGCCATGAATAACTATTGCTGGGAGACTGGTCAATGTCTGTAGCTGACAGCTAGCACTCACGGTTACAGTATCCTTTGTGAATGCAGGTTATATCAGCCTTCAAAGGAACTATTCCTATGGAGTTTTACCTACTCAATGTAAATGGCACATTTGATATTAAAGATTACCAACCATGCTTATTCCCTACTTGAGTAAATTATTTCTACATTTCTGAAAAACCAATGCTTTTCTTTATAAAGAGAATTTGGTTTATACCTTCTATATTATTAAATAATGCTTTCTTTGCTGGGTTATAAATACATGATCTAATCACAAACATTGACTAACCTACATTGAAAGATGACAATGCAATCAGAAGGGCTTCCACGCCAAGGGCCCACCATCAAAGCCACCTACCCCATAACAATCTAACTCACTTCTCTTGTAGACCCCACAGTGGGCACATGCATGTAAGTAAAGTGCTAATCTAACTACATGCAACATATCTATGTAGAAGCGGTGGAGGGAAATACATGCCCTCACAATACAATGAAACCCCAGGTGTCCAAGTACACTCTTAAATTAGAATAGGCCACAGTGAGGAGTAAAATTCCCTCCAGCCAGGAGATCGCCCTTGAAGTCTTTGGGGGTCATTACGACCCTGGAGGTAGCCATGCCGCTATTTGCAGCATGGCTACCCCCTTTCCAGGAACCCATCCCCATTCCCATTCGAGCCCCCATAGGGCTCTATGGGAATGGGGAGCATGCTAACAACGGGCCCGTTAATCACGAGCCCGCTGTTAGCATGCTGGTCTGCTCACAGGACCCGCTAAGGACGCCTGGCAAAACCAGGCGGCCTTAGCGGGTTCCGCGAGGAGACTTCGTAATGAGGCGGTAGGGGGTTAACGGGGCCGGCAGCTCTACCGGCCCCCGTTAACCACCATTCGCCAGGATCGTAAGTAAGCGGAGTAAGCAGCACCCTCTAGAAGGACACAATTACATCTCGGCCACCACTTAGACCGTGGTTCACTGAGGCCAGACGTTCGATAAGGAGCTTTGCATAGTGTGTTCGCTCAGACCGGACCTCTCATATGTACTCTTTCACATCTCTTTGTTGGACGGCAATGTACACCTTCCGTTGATATTGAACCCACAATCTTACCTGCTGCCACGCCGATGCCTGAAACCCAAAGCCCAGTACCTGCTATCTGAGGACCTGTAGCTTTTGGCGCTCTCTGTCACTGAGTACAAATCGGGGAATCACATGATACACCACCCATCAAATGTTATGTCCTTTACCACAGTAGCTGCTTTAAGGACCCAACCCTTCTTATGTGGGTCCTGAAACTTGATCAGCATGATCCCATCCCTCATTGTCACCCGCAACCCTCTTCTAGTGGCATTTAGAACCAGCGTCCCATCACCTCCTGGGATGACCTGCGTTTATATATCATCAATCAGATTATCTTTCTGATTTGTTCCATCTGATATTTTCATCACTTCCAGCAGCCATAATAAGGATGCCCATCTTCTCCATAGTAGACTCCAGCTAGAATATCGACACAATGGCACATTGCTGATACTCTCTTAACGTCTCATGATCACCTCACACTGTTTTCAGTTTACCATCTGGTACACTCACTATTCCTGCAAGAGCAGAATTACAAGCCATGGAGCAAACATCCTCTGGGTTGACTTCTACAGGCCATCATTTTACTGACCAGCCTGGCCCAACTGAAGCTTCTGTCCATCAGGGAACAAATAACACTTGTCGGGTGAGGGGGGCATGTGCCAGAATCCCTTTTTATTTATCCCAGAAGCCTGCCCAATTGTCTCCAAAATGCCTCAAAACTCTCTCCCACAGCACATACACTTACACGGCAAACATGAATCCCCACATCTGTCGTTGAGGTCGCTTCGTGATTGCAGTTTTAAAATGATGCTGAAACCCTGCAGGAGGTTCTTTATGATGAGGTCGATGAGATGAGGAGCTACGAGATAAAAGGTGGAACGTTCATTCCACACAGAGTTCCATGAAGCTGAGTGCACCATGTGGACTGTGAAACAAATGAGGTGGTTGGGTCAAGACGAAGGCAGGGGTAGGATGGCACTCCCACAACACTGCACTCTTGTATTCACAGCATCTCTGGTCCCTTGCTATCTGCTGATTTCTGGCCGCTCTCATTGGAAAGCTTTGGCAGATGTAAGCGTGGACCATGGAAAAAGACACTAGGATGATGGTTCCATCGAAAATGGGAACATTGGTTCTGGAGAGGCAGAAAATGTGAAGTGTGCTCCATTATGTATCAGATTATGGATGAGGCTATGGAAGGGGGGCCTTCGATGTATCCAACTAGCAGAATGCATTATCCCCAGGTTTTCAAAATTATCATGCATTCCGAAGCAGGCACACCTCATTTTTTATATCCCTCACATGGTTAAAACTTAAACATATCACCCCAAAGGAGCTGTTTCTTATATATGGTGCATGTCATGCTATTGTAAACATGGCCATTTTAGTATGGTGGGGTTCTATTCCAAATACCTGGAATGGCTGTAGCAGCCAGTGCACGTGCAGACCCTAATCCCAGCCCTGGTCTATCTTTTCGGAGCAGTATGAAGGAAACTAGTGTTCTAACCATCTGTCCTAAGTGTGCCATTAATTATTCAACCATTCAATTGCAATCTCTGTTAATTTGCAAGTGAAACGGTGTGCATTGTCGGAGCATATGCAAATTGTAAAGAGGGCAAAATAGCACATTACGAAAAATGAGCACTACTAAAGAAGAAATGGAGCTAAATGAACTGATGTTTCTGTTCTGCTCTCCTGGGACTGCTCTTCTTTCTCCACCAACAGTTAACTCCTGCCTGCACGCTGTTATGCACACGAGTCTGATTATAGTACCTGGAATGCACTTTTATTACTGTGAAGGGGCTTTAATGTATGTTATTCACCATTTCTCACATTCACATGCCGTATTTGTCAAATCTGAGACATTAAAACAAAATACTTGCACATGGTGAGTTACAAACCAAATAAAATAAATAAAACATTAAAAGAATGATGCCAAATTACATATTGCACATCTGAATTTGAGGATTCCAGCTCCTAGACAAATCTAATTTGTTGTTAAAAAGCAAGACAGTTCTCCTATTGGCCCTGTAGATGTTCATCCAGTCCAATGGGGACATGAACTGACAGTCTAAATAGGACTTGAGACCCAAGGCCGCTGGCTGCGCATAATGGATTTCCATGGCATACTTCGGGCTTGACCCTGTTTTAGCAGCAGGTATTTTTAATAAAAGTGTACTTTCAATTTCACTTCTTTAACACACTTTAATCCAGTATTATCTGAAGCAAATTCTGCATTTGTTTGACTCATTGTCACAGATCATGACTTTTAGAATGGGGTTGTTATGTCGCCCCTAAATTTAGAAGCAAAATAATTGCATTGACGGTGAATGCGACATGGAGGTTTGCAGTGAAGGAGCGTGTCCTGTACTGTAGGAATGATGGAATCGGGTAGAACAATCCAATCTAAATGTTCCACAGAGCTCGAATCACCTTCAAATTGATCATGCATATGTCCTCGTACCATTTGCAGCACTGTGAGGAATTGCCATCTGGCATAGGTGTGAAAAGTCTGGCTTTTTTGCTTTTTATTATATAATAAAATGACATGGGCAATTCCAGCTCTAAAAGGGAAAAATACTAATCAAATTCCCCTCTCATAAGCTCCATGCCAAAATAGTGGGTACTTTTGCCCTGCTCCATCAATATCCTGATATGCAGCACATCTCAACCAATGGCGCACAGCAGGTTCAGAGGTTACAGGTGCCCTCTTGACAAGCTGCAGAGACATCCAAGGAATGGTTAGGGCAGCTTGAACCCTTTTTGCTCACAAGTGCATATCTTTTTTCAAGAATATTGTTGCTTTTGCCTGCCGTTCAACCTGATGCCTCTACTATCTTTGCTTAATCTGTGTCCTTTCATCTGGGATGGGTTTTGTTTAGTGTTTTTCTAGTTAGTTATTACTTTACATGGTCTGTTTAATTAAAGTATATATATTTTTAGAGAACCTTGATTGGATATTATTTTATTTTGGACTGCTGTTTCGGCTGACACTGAACCACATTCACAACCTCTTAAGAGCATAGCTTTCCCTCGGCCCATATTACTACAAAAGGCAAATGAGTTATATATTTCTTAACTGTGCCTGTTTTACCTTTATGATTGTGTTGGCTCTTGGTGTGTGGCAGTGTGACGGCTGGGTGAGTGTGAGTAGACTCTACTCATCCTTGTACTTTTGCAGAGCAGAGGTCAATTAGTCACAGGTAGGCAATGTCAAAATCAATTAAAAGATATGGGGGTCAACTTTCCACAGGATCCATTTCCACAGGCCGCTTGTCCCAGGTACACTACCATCATCCTACATACCTCCTTCTGCTTGCATGGCTCTGATGGCGTACCCGTCCTGCTCTGATGGTGTACCCGTCCTCCACTCTTCTAGCCCAAACCAATTTTCTTCCCTTCATTTTCTCTTTTTATGCATCACTAGCACGCGGTGTCTAGTCAAATGGTCGACAGACAAATGGTCAACAGACAAATGGTCGACATCATTTGATTGACAGGACAAATGGTCGAATAATTTTTTTTAGTTATATATATTTTGTTAGGTTTTCGTTTATGGAAAAAAAGGGGGTTTTAGCAAAAAAAAGCAGTTGGGGGTAACCCCACAAAAAAAAAAACTTTGAAAAAACTTCGACCATTTGACCTGGCAACCTTTTGGTGTCGACCATTTGTCCTGTCGACCATTTAAATTCGACCAGTTGACCTACAACCCCAGCACGCCTCTTCTGAATGCGTTGTGGGTGTCCACTGTGGCTGCTCGGCCTCAGGATGGTGTCCTTTCACCGGGGACAACCCATTTCTTTTAGGGTACTCAGTGCTGAAAATGGAAAACATGTACTCTGGGGTCCCCTACTTCCTTGCTGGGGGAAGTTGCTGTAATGTGAGTTGAGCTAGGGTGGAGCCCTAGCTCTAGTCAAGCAGCACCCTATCTCAAGAAACCGAATCCTGTTGAATAAATGCAAAGAGCATTTTTTAAACGAAATAATAACCACGTGTTTACATTTAAAATATATTAATGATAGTATTATAGCATGAAACCCTTCTGATGAAGAAATGCCAATGGAGGTCCTGTGCAATTTTTATTCGTTCTCAATACTCACCCTAACAGAAACATGTCTATAAACCTCATACCCCTTTGGAGAGCTTGGGCATGAGATGTGAGGCTTATCACATCAGGTAAACAGTCAGGTTCACAGGAGTCTTCTGAAGCGTGCTTGTGGGTTAAATGCCCCAGAGTACATGCTCAGGAGCTGAGTTAGGGAACTGTTGGTCTAGTCTATCAACGGTGGTTTGGGCGTTGGGACTGAGCCGCGCGCTGTAAAGACGAACTTTGTAGGCACACAGCTCTGCCTTGTTCCTTCCCATTTCCTACCATGAGGATACCTGCCCTTTCTGCCCACCTGCCTCAAAGCCCCATCCTACACCACCCCATTTCTATATATGAGGCCGTGAAACCAAAAGACGCAGTATCATGGCAGCAGAATCTTGAACCATTTCCATTAAAAACAAGAAGGAGATGAGAATTTGAATTGGCAAAACAAAGCCAATACCAAAAGGTAAACTATATATCCAGTGCTCCGAATGGTAAAATAAAATCACTGCGGGAACCCTCTCCTCCTTGTGGTGAGGAGGGGGTGAGCTAAGTGGTTGAAGGGGGGCAGGGCTTAGGGGCATGGCCCCAGGCCAGGTCATTCAAAACAGTATCTATCCCTTCATGGCCATTTTCAAAAAAGCAAAGAGCATTATGGGAGCATAAGAATGCCTGCAATTTCAAATTTGAAACATGTCTGATAATGATTCATCAAGAAATCCTTTGAGTGAGCATTGAAAATGGCACTCTGCTCTTTTCTTTAGTAACAATGTGCAACCTAACCAAAAAACTCTTTGCAAATTTCAAGAAATATATACCCATGTTGGCAGCTGCTGTACCATATAAGGCTTTGTCTGTTTCTGCATTCAATCTCCTGAGTCAGAGTAGTCTGAAGCATGGGTTAGAGGACATATCTGGGAGTTTCCCGGGCTAGCCTTGCACCCCAGGGCACAGCAAGACAAACTTTGCTGGAGCTCTGCTCCGTCTTATTCTGGCGCATTTCCTAGCCTGGATATGTGACAAAGCAAGGACATGGAAAGAAACTAAGTGCACTGGTCCTAATGGAGTGTAGAGCGTGAATGACATCCCTAGAGGCTTCCCAGTTGTTGAACTGGGAACATCTTCCAATTTCTCGTTAGGTTTACCACCCACAGCCCTTGTTCCAGAGACATGTGGCAAACGTCCTTTGACTGTGAGAAATCCGAGGAAGAGGCTGTAGGGGCTCTGGGCACAGTTATTGAGCCCAGCACCAACACATGGATAAGCTGGGGCCTGCTTTCTGTCCCAGTACACTCGCAACGACGGTTATATAGCAGCTGCAAGCAGGAAAATTTAGAGAGCAATTAAAAAGATTCCCTCACAGGCAATGCTCTCCGAGGTTGAGACCGAAAATATAGGGTGCGAAATGTAAATAGAGTTAACAGTTTTACTACTATTTATACGACGCTCTTGTTTGAGCAAAACAATATTCTTTCAGGCCCACGCACATGCTTGAATTCTTAAAGTGTGTGAAAGTTGGCAAGGTAGGAAAACACACACACGTTCTTCAGAAAAATCAATGTGAGCAGAACAGTAAGCCGGAAGCGAATGCTTATTTCAATCCACAGGACTTTTGCGCACGTGTAAGTGCCACCATAGTTGGCACGTGTTGGCCCACTTTCCTAGAGAAATGAAGTAGTTTAGTGGCGTGCACAATTTGATCACGCGAGGATGCCGGAAATAGAATACAGGTCTCCTGATTGACCTTATTTTTGTATACATTATTACACATGGTGATTTCTATGGCGCTATTAGCAGACTAGTAGAGTCAAGCCGCTCGAATAGTATGCATGAGCGCCTTCTGTGGGTATGAACGTGCTCTTCCGCGCGCACATTTGCGTAAGGAGTCTCTCGAGGCGCCTATTGTCACGTGATCCTGCTGCGGCAAGTGGTCATCCTTTTAAGACAAGTGCTGATGCGCACACCTCGAGGCCTAATTGCTTCAGCAGGGCCAGTTGTGTGAGCGCTTTAATTCCCCCGTGGAAGGGTTACTTATGTGGGAGCCGCGCCTGGATGAGAAACAGTACCTTAAAAGAAAACAGGAGAGTTATCAAAATTAGTTATAGGGGTGTATCAAGCAGAGCGCCTCCAGGGTGAGTTGGAGCTTGTGTTAAAGAAAGGAAGAACACACTGTAAAACCAGGATGCGCTCAATATTTGGCACAGTGCCCACTCGCCCCAACAAGGACTGGGACACGTGTTCATCCATCAGTGGACATGGTGAAGAAACACTGTTTCCTGGACCTTCAACATGTTTCCACAGGTATAGGTGTCAATATATCCAACTGTTTTTACTATAAATTATGGATGTTTTTAGCCACACACTGGTAAGGGTCTCTCGAGGGAGACACATAATTCTTTATTTGGGATTTGGACACTGATCCCCAAAGTCCTGGGGCATTCTAAGAGCCCTGGGGCATTCTAAGAGTGCCAAAAAGGTAAGGGACCCAGACCAAGCATTGAGGAGACCAGCCGGTCCACTGTGAATTGGCAGGATGCCAAACCATGCGGCGCAACACCAGGTATCTAATCTTCCACCAGTTGGCCTCCTTGTAATGCTCACCTTCTCTGTCTCTCAATGGCACCACCATCCCCGTCCACCTGTATTGCAAAGACTATTGCATGCAACACTGGGCGTTACAAAACGCCATTAACTAAATAATTGTAAAAAGATTTAATCAGACAGCATGTAGCAGCTAAATTGCAGGGAGCAAACTGAGAGTTGACATCTGATGGATGTCCCTCTCAGGATTGAGCTGGACCTCCTTATATCCGGAAACTGCTCAAAACTATGCCCTTCTCTACCTCTTTCCCTTCCTTGCTAATCAACCCCCTGCCGCTGTGACCGGTGGCCTGATCCTCATGAACTTCTCAGGCCCTTCCTCATGGTCAATACCAGCACCTCTGCCTCCAGTGCACTACCATGCAGGCCCCTGCCTAGTGGCCCCGCATACCACCCTTGAGAGAGGCCTATACTAGCACTTAGCCTGAGGCTCTCCTCCTTGCTCCAGTTAGCACTTCCATCCCGGGCCTTCCTCCAGCACTTATCCACTCCTCTACTCCCGCTTCCATAGCCCTTTCATGCACTTCTCTTCGATGCATTTGCATGGCCGAATGCCACAAAGCCTAGAAGGACAACAACTGTATATATATATATATATCACTGTTGGTTTTTTGCCACTGTTATTCTTTCCCCTGTTCCTTTCCCAATTAGCCATGTGGGTCTTTGAAACACAATTCTGTTGTATAAAGCACCATACAAATGCTCAATAAAATAAATAAAAATAAAATGGATTGGCACCTTACTGGTGAGACCTTTCACATGTTAAGGAAAAGCAGGCTCACACGCCAAGCGTTTTGAGACCATGGCACTGTGAACATGTACGGTTCTGCTCCATACATCTTGCAAACTTAGTATGGAGGAGGTTTAGAATGTTCTGAGTTGCTTATGAGGCACCGGCTGGTAAGGTTGAAATATCCTCGGTAGGTAGCCCATGATGTCTCTAATAGCGACTAGTGAACCTGTCCTTAAGTTTTGAAGTCAGCAATTTTTTTGAGAGCCAGTGCTATGCCTTCAGTGCCAGCCCAATATTGCCTTGTTAGCACAGTCCAATAATGAGACGCAAGGCATTACTTTGGACACTTTGATGTTTACAAAGTGACTTTCCAGCCATCTCAGTTCATATACTCTTGCAGATATTTAGTTTAGAACTGAAGAAAACTAAAGAAAAGTCAAGAAAAGCAGCCGAACTCTTCTTCATGAAGTCCCCACTCCCCCTACGACCTGTGTGCAGGCAGACTGAAATTGTGCCATGCTTGACACCAGCACTTGTGACTACTCCGCGTCAAATCTTCGAGAAAAGGTATCTGTTAAGTAGACTCACAGACACAGGAATGTCCTCAAAAGCTTTTATTTAGCTTATGTCTAGAAATAAGACCCCCAGCAGTGCCGGCACAACACTACCAGGTCAAACTTGACAGCAACTGACATCAATAGAACATTAGAGAAAAATAAACAAGTACATCACAAGCCTGCACATCACATTTAGAACCATATAAGCAGCTGATGACCTAACAACATCCCAGACATCAGCAACATTCTAGACAGGCCTGTAAGATACTAATGAACCCTAGCTTTCTGAAAAGAGGTACGGACTCCGGTACTGGAGGTAAGTAAGCTTTAATGAAGCGGACCAACCATCTCTCAGCTCCGCCAACTGTCTACAATTGAACCCCGCATTCCAGTTTCACGAGCCGCTCAGAACGAGTCACGTAGCTTGTGAAACTGGAACGCAGCCACATACAACAAACACAGATCATTACATATCTTCCTCCTTAGAACAGAAAGTAAACTACACAATGTAAAACACAACAATACTAAGAGTACCTAATAATTACAATGCAGAAAGAAAAGAAAGAGAAGAAAAGAAACTAAAAAAAAAAATATAACATATTTACCTTGTGATTACAATACAGATTAAAAAGGAGACAATGTATTGTACAAAAGCAAAAAATAATGTCACTGAACAAAGTCCTTCATCCAACTGGGTTTGCGTGTGAGTCTCTTATTACCATTGTTGACTACTTTGACACGCATGCTTGAGGGATCATCACTTTCTCCTTCCTCTCCAGTCAATCGCCCCTTACTCTCATTCTGCATTTTCTCACACTCTCCACTTCCAAGATTTTCAGCTCTTGCCAACATGCCCTGCTACCACACTTCTCCTTCCAAGATGACGACACTACCACGTACTGCGGCAATTCTTTTAGGCCCCATGAATTTACTTTTAACACAATTTTGTTTAGACCTGGGATTTTTTACCCACACCCAATCTCCAACCTTCCACTCTCTACTCTTGACACACTCCCTCCTGTCAAATGACTCTTTATTCCTTGTTTGACCTTTTGCAATCAACCTCATAATGGCGTCCCTATCCACAGCAACTGTCCCTGCCAAACCTAACCACCCAGGGCACAACTTGGTTCCAGGCTCCCTTCCCTTAAGTGAAATAAAAGGGGATACATTAATAGTGGAGTGAGGAGTCGTTAGATAACTCCACATAATGTGATTCATTACCTCCCTCCAAGGCTGGCCATTACACATTGCAAGCTGAATCCCCCCTTTGATATATCTATTGACCCTTTCGACCAATCCATTCACTCTTGGGTGATAAAGTGCTGTTCTGATATGTTTGATGCCGTAGTCCTCCAATAATTTCCTCATGAAATGAGAGGCAAATTGTACACTGTTGTCCAAAACTAACTCAGCAGGACAACCTTCCCTAAGAAAAACTCTTTCTAAGAAGGAAACTAATTCTGTAGCCGTCACTTCTCTGACCGCTTCCCACTCCACCCATTTAGAATGGAAATCCACCAGAACAAAAATGTATTTAAACTCATCTCCTAGACCTGCTACAGGTCCTAAAATATCCACTGATAGCTTCTTCCATGGTTGACTTGGTACCGAATTAGGTATTAAAGGTGCTTCCCGCACTACCTTGTTTTTGTCACCCAGTTGACAAGCATTACACTGTTTCACCAGATACTCAGCCATTCTGTCTATCCTGGGCCGCCAGTAGTTTAGTCTCAAACTTCCTTTTGGTAGTTCCCTCACCCAGATGACCTTGGTGTGCTAACTCCTGCAAACTTCTTCTCACTCCTTCTGGAGGCACTATGCAACTCCCCCTCCTCAACCTATCACCCACTAGACTCAACTCCTCTCGTATTTCCCACCATATCTCAAACCTCTTTTCAAGCATCTCCTTTTCAGGCCACCCTTCAACAGTCCACTGCATTATAAGTCTGAAATCTTGATCTGCAAGCTCTGCTTGTTCCCACTCCTCTCGGTCCACACTCACTAATTCAGAAACAACATACTCTTCACATTCATGAACATGAACAGGTTGAGTTTGTTCCACTGGCAATCCCGATAGACAATCTGTTACCAGATTCTTTTTTCCTGGCAAATTACTAACTTCAAAATTGTATAACTGAATACTGAGACCCCATCTGCTTATCCTTTGTGATCCTACAGCCCATCTGCCACTATTAAACAACTGCACTAAAGGTTTGTGATCTGACCGCACTGTAAACCTTCTTCCCCAAAGAAAATATCTAAAGTGATTGACTTCCCAGAACGTGGCCAACGCTTCACACTCTATTACCGAATAATTCTCCTCAGCTCCTCTGAGCGGTCTGGAGGCAAATGATATAACCCTTTCAACTTTGTTGACATCATACTGTAGGAGCGTAGCTCCCAAACCTAATGTACTGGCATCAACCGCTAGTACAGTACGGTCATTGGCATCAAATTTCCCTATGGCGGGAGCCTGTACAATCCCATGTTTGATCAATCTGAAAGCTTCCTCACATTGTGTGGACCATTGAAACTTTACCCCTTTTTTTAATAAGGCCCTTAATGGAGTGGAAATACTGGCAAACTCTTTCACAAACTTGTGCTAATATTCTGCTAACCCCAGGAAGGACCTGACTTGATCCTTATCACAGGGACATGGAGCTTTCTCAATAGCATCTACCAGACTCAACTTGGGTTTCATACCTTGTCTCGACACCACATGACCTAAGTACTCAACGCTATCTACCGATAGTCTACATTTACTCCTTTTCACTGTGAGTCCAGCTTCACCGAACTTCGTCAAAACAACTCTCAACAGCTTGTCATGCTCCTCACAAGACTCTGCATATACTAATATGTCACCCTGGAAAATTATCACATTCTGGACACCCTCCATCACCATCTCCATCACCCTCTGAAAAACAGCGGCTGCTGAAGCCAAAGCGAACAGCATCCTGCAATATTTGAATGTGCCTTCAGTGGTGATGAAAGTAGTTAGGTGTTGACAGTCCTCTGAGAGTGGAATTTGATTATATACTTTTGATAAGTCAATTACTGAAAAGTTATTTGCCTTGCTGAACGTGGCCAACTTCTCGCTGATGATGGGTAGAGGGTGACGATCCACCACAATGTTCTTATTAAGGTCCCTCAGGTCTACACAAAGTCTTATGTCCCCAATGGATTTTGTAGCTACCACGATTGGCGACAACCACTCAGATCCTTCTACTCTCTCTATAATGCCCCTTTGAAGTAATGCTTCAATCTCCTCTTTCACTTTGTGTTTGAGATTCGGTGGAGCCAATCTGACTTTGTGTATTTTTGGAACAGCTCCCTTCTTTAGCCTTATTCGATATTCATAACCTTCTAATCTTCCTAGGTCCTCCGTGAACACATTCGGGAACTCCTTTTCGCACTGATCTCTCACTTCTGCAATCATGACTGGAAAATCAGCATTGGCTTGAATCCTTATCCCAAGCTTCTTCTGCTCACTCCAACCTAACAATGACGATCCTTCTCTGGTGACAAATACATCAGCTTCACAGCTCCTTCCCTTAAATTTGATGGTAGTTGATTACTTTCCTAGCAACTCTATTTTGACATTGCCGTACGCGTAGGGTTCTGTGCCCGGATGCTTTAATTGTTCAATGTTACCATTTACGCAATTCTCGAAGATTTGCTTAAAAATTATTGTCCATGGGGAACAACTATCTACATTCATGGTGACTACTCTGCCATTGACCATAAAGACATCAATTGGCCCCTTTTCACCATTAGACACATCTCCGATTTCCAAAACATGCTTAACTTGTTGATACTCCCCAACATTTTCCTCCTGTTCCGGACATCTAGCATTGGCCTCTATGTTCTCCACCGAAGAATTCTCCCGGCAGACTCTGGTAAAAAGCCCTTTCTTTTTACACTATAGACAATTTGCATTCTGTGCAGGACAGAATGGATTTGACGAAACATGTCTATTACTGCCACACTTAAAACACTTTAAATTTATTCTATTGCTTCTTGCTATTTCTAACCGCTGCCACCTCATTGATTTGTTTGTCCGTCCTCATGCTGGCCATGCATTTGGACGTCTCCTCCACAGCCCTTGCTACTGCCACTGCTTGTACGAGAGGTAAGTCCTTTGACAGTAGCTTTTCTTGCATCCTGCTATTGTTAGTGCAGCGCACCAACTGGTCACGGATGAGCGATTTTGCCAAAGATCCAAATTCACACGAATGGCTGAGGATTCAAAGTGCAGCAATAAAGGTTTCCACAGGTTCATGGAGTTCTTGGCTCCTTGAAAATAACTTGTGTCTCTCGAAGGTAACGTTCTTCCTTGGCCCAAAATGTAGTTGTAGTTTTCTGATTGTCACAGAGAACTGATCCTCATCTCCCTGACCTCTCTCTGTGGGTTCTGACAAACCATCAAAGACACTGCGTCCTTCAGTTCCCAAATTGTAAAGCAATACGGCCTCCTTCCTGGCTGGAACAAATTTATCCCCCCCCAATAGCAATTAAGTAAGTGTCAAACACCAACTTCTTCCATCTGTCCCATCTAATGGGTGGTGTGCCTGGTTCTGACAGGAAAGGTGGGGGAGGAGACATGCTGGCAGCCGCCATGTTTGTTTTCAGGACACAATTGTGGGTTGCAGACCTTTATCCTCTTGCGGCAAATTAAGTTGATGCTGTGCAAATGCTCTCTGCCTGCCCTGACGGTAGGCGCAGTGCAGGTAGACGCTCCAAGTGAGAAGAGACAATTAAACAACTTAAGGGTATGCATGGTAGCAGAACAACAATGTGTCCCAACACTGCTCAGTGGCTTCTTTGCTCAAATGTGCCCAGAAAAAGTTTGCTGCCTCCCAGTCAGCTAGTAAGCTGATTCATCAAAGTGTGCTTGCTGCTCTACAACTGTCTTTACGGTAATTGGGGAATCGACACACTTTCTGTTCCTCTCCACCAGGCTTTGCGGTCCTTGAATCAAAACAAGTGGGCGGGGCAAGACAGGGAGATACTGTAACGCTCACCTGACTCCCACGGAGGCGCATGCCTGGTTAGCGCTGCTGTGACCTCTTCTAAGGTGATGCGCAGGGTTCGGAAGACGGACTGGACCGGGCCCCCAAATCTGGCTTGCCTGGCTCGCAGAAGTATCCTTCTGTAGGTGAAAATAGGGGATTAACTGTCTGCGGGGTAATGCAAACGGCCTCCCACTTTCCCCTCTCACCCTCCTCGAAACCCTTCTGTGATTCCTCGTAGCGTCTCACCTTAGGGTCTGGAAAGACGAGCTCTCCATCCTGCTTCTGATGCAGGGGCGCGTTGGTATCCAGTTACTTCACTGGATTTTCGGATTGGTGAGAACCAAACTTGCTTGGCTTCCAGGTAGTTTTTTTGATAAGAGGTTCCCCTTGTGTCGATGCATTAATGTACTAATGCTAGTCTCTTTTTCCCCATAGGGGCCGGGGTACGGAATGCCGGGGAACAGGCACCGACCCGAGATGAGAGGTGAAATCCTTGTAGAAATCAGGTAAGTCTTTAATGAGCGTTTTTTTGGTAATGTCTTTTCATTCGCTCATTAACGCTGATGTCTCTTTTTCCCCTTAGGGGCCGGGGTCCGGAAATGCCAGGATGCGGCGCGGACCCGAAATGAAGAGGGAATGAATCAACAGGTAAGTCTTAACATGGAGATTTAACTTTCCTTATTCCCTTCTCTCTCTCACCTTTTGTTCTTGTCTTTTTCTCCCTAGGCGCTGGGGCGTGACTGCGAATCCAGATGATCGCTGCTGAACATGGAGGCGCCCTGTAAAGGTGAGTGGAATGCGGCGCTGCAGTGATCGACGCGATGAGCTTTTAAATAAAAGTCTTCCTTTTCAGGATTGTCGGCGAGATGTCTCCGGGATGCGGCTTTAGCAGGTAAGGACTTTTCCGTCTTCTGTTCTCTTCTTCTCTTCCTTTGCAGGTGATCCAGGATGCTGGCAGGCGTGGCAGAAGTCAGGATGCAGGAGCAGACACGGTGAGCGTCCAGCTGCTAGATGCAGAACAACGCGAAGCACGTGTGGCTGTTCGGGTGGGGTTTAAATAGCCTTGGAAGAAGTTCCAGGTATGTATCCTTTCTCCAATCAGGTATGTATCCTTCCCCGACCACGCCCGGATGGTAAATTAGTCCCACAGGTAAAGTAGTTCCTTTCAGGCCTCAAGGAGGCCGGGATCCTGCAGCATGGTCTGCATCAGGTAAGTGCACCCAAGCACTCCCATAATGAGACTGGCGCCTATGGCGCCAGGACTGATGTCTTTTATGAGCCTGGTGCCATAGGCGCCAGGACACTGTCCAAAGGGCCCCTATATGGGGTTGCTGGGTCCTTCCTTGGGCACTGGATGTCCGCTTTCGGGGACGCAGGGCTTGAACCGGCTCCCCGGGAGCGGGCATCATGACAGCACTCCGCCCGAAGGCCCCTCCCAAGGTTGTTCCCTCCGCGGGTTTTGGTTTGTCTGGGAAGAGTCGGTGGAATTTCCTGACTAATCGAGGTGCATGCACATGGTCGCTGGGTTCCCACGACCTCTCCTGAGGTCCGTACCCCTTCCAATCAATTAGGTAGAACAGTTTTGACCTAAACATTTTTGAGTCTAAAATGTGCTTCACTTCGAATTCGGGCTCCCCATCTATTAGAATAGGTTCTGGAGGTTTGAGTAGTCGGGTTCCGGGTACCACTGGTTTCAGAAGTGACACATGAAAAACAGGGTGAATTCGCATACTAGCTGGTAAATCAAGTTTAGCAGCCACTGGGTTAATTATTGCCGTAATAGAATAAGGTCCCAGATATTTTGGGTTAAAAGTCTGAGGCCCTTTGAGTGGTAAATGTCTGGTAGCTAACCACACTTGATCCCCAATCTGATACGGAGGTGCTTCACTCCGATATAGATCAGCATTCTCCTTGTATTTTCTCTTGGCTTGTTGTAAATGCGTAGTTGCCTCTTTGAAGGCTTAGGTAATTGTAGAATGCAGATGTTCTACTGCAGGCATTCCGAGGTTCTGAGGTGAGTCAAGGTTTGAAGTTCGAGGGTGATGCCCAAACAAAGTATAAAAAGGACTGTGGCCAGTTCCAGAGTGTACCGAATTATTATATGCGTATTCGGCTATCCAAAGAATGTCTTTCCAGTTGCTTTCAGATTGCTGTAACATACACCGTAAGTACTGCTCAAGGGTCTGATTTGTCCTCTCGGTCTGACCATCGGTCTGAGGGTGGTGACTGGTCGATAATCTTACATCGATCTGCGCCATTTGACAACATTTGCGCCAGAAGTGGGAAATGAATTGGCTTCCCCGGTCAGAGATTAGTATAGATGGGAATCCATGTAGACGAACAATAGTTTCGAGGAATTCTTTGGCTAGGACAGAAGCAGAAGGTAAACCGTTCTAAGGCATAAAGTGGGCCATTTTGGAAAACAGATCCACAATTACCAGAATAGTATTGTACCCCGAACAAGGATACCCCGAACAAGGAGGCAGGTCCGTAATAAAATCCATTGATAGGGTGTGCCAGGGTGCTGGCGGTATGTCTAGAGGTTGAAGGAGACCGGCTGGTCTTTTCTTTTGACTTTTATTTTGGGCGCAAACACCACAGGACATCACAAAAGATTTAACATCTTTTCGCCAAGAGGGCCACCAAAATTGTCGTTTCACCTTTTCCTCTGTCTTGGCAAAACCGGGGTGTCCCTCTATTAATGTATCATGATAACCGGAAATAACTAGTTTGTGTAATTCCTTATGTGGCAGGAATAAGCGTCCTTGGAAATAAGGTAAACCATTATCTATGGTAAAGTCTGATCCCTTTTGTATCCAATCCTGTAAGGTTGTAGGGTCCAGGAGTTGTTTCACTCTGGCTTGAATGTCTTCAAGCGTCTGTAATGAAGTCATGCCTAGAATCCTCTGTTCGGGAATTATTGGTACTGGTTCTGAGTTTGTATCAGATTCTCCCATTCCAATTCGGGATAAGGCGTCTGCTTTGCCATTCTTGTAGCCAGGTCGATAGGTAATCACAAAATCAAATTCAGCGAAAAACAAAGCCCATTTGGAGCTGCCGTGATGACTGAGCCTTGGCGGTTTTCAAATACTGTAAATTCCGGTGATCAGTGATCACTGTGATGGTATGTCGAGCGTCAAGCAGATAATGCCGCCAGGCTTTAAAAGCGGACTTAATGGCTAACAGTTCTTTGTCAGTGATTGCATAATTAACCTCGGGTGTCGAGAATTTTCTGGACCAAAATGCTACGGGATGCAGTTGGTTGGTTTCGGGATCTCTTTGGGACAGGACAGCTCCCATGGCTAGGCTGGATGCGTCAGTCTCAACGACATAAGGGAGATCTGGACGCGGGTGTTTCAATATAGGTGCGGAGGTAAAGTTAGCCTTTAAATCCTGAAAGGCCTGCTCGGCTTCTTCAGACCATTCAAAACATTTATTTTTCCTCAAGAGTGCAGTAATGGGTTGTACCACGCGTGAAAATTCCGGGATAAACCTGCGATAGAAATTGGCAAAGCCGAGCATGCTTTGAACCCCTTTTACAGAGCTAGGTGATGGCCATTTGAGGATGGCATCCACTTTTCTTGAGTCCATTCGGTCTCCTTTGGGTGTCAGGATGAAACCTAGAAACTCGACTTCTATGGTATGGAAAACACATTTCTCCAATTTAGCAAATAGTTTGTGTTGGCGCAGTTTTTCAAGTACTGCCCTGACGTGTTTTCTGTTATCAGATCCCGAAGAGGAGTACACCAGAATGTCATCGATGTATACGACAACACAAACATCGATGAGTTCCCAAAGGACATCATTCATGAAGTATTGGAAGGCAGCCGGCGCGTTACACAATCCGAAAGGCATCACCTGGTACTCGAATAATCCGTATTTAGTACGGAAGGCAGCTTTCCATTCGTCACCTTCTTTAACTCGTACCAGATGATAAGCCCCCACGGAGATCTAACTTGGTGTATATGCAAGCGTCCTTCACCTGGTCAAGGAGTTCAGGGATCAGAGGCAGAGGATAACAGTTTTTAACCGTTATCTGGTTCAATGCACGGTAATCGATACAAGTTCTAAGGTCGCCTTCTTTTTTGGGCACAAAGAACAAAGCCGAGGATGCCGGGGACTTTGACGGGCGAATAAAACCATTAGCTAGGTATTGATCCAAATATTGTCTCAAATGCAGGTTCTCAGGTTCGGTAAGGGCATAAATCCTGCTACAAGGGGGTTGGGCACTGGGCACCAGATCGATTTGGCAATCGTACGATCTGTGAGGAGGTAACGTATTGGCCTGTTCCTTTTGGAAGACGTCCTGAAAGTCTTGGTATTCCGGAGGTAGTTGCATGGAGACAGAGGTTACAGGTGCTAGATTAATCTTCAGGTTTTCTGGGTAGCAGATTTGTGTACAATCCGGGAAGGTTATTCTCTTAGCTCGCCAATCAATTCGAGGATTATGTGTCTCTAACCAAGGGATTCCAAGAATAACCTGAAACTGTGGAGCCTTGATTACATCAAACACAGCACCCTCCCGATGGCCGTCGGGACCAATAAGAGTCACCTCAGTAGTGGAATGTGTTACTGGTCCAGAGGCAATTTCAGTTCCATCGACTGTGGTGATGACATCTTTGCTGGTTTTAGCACGGAGAGGGAGGTTAATCCTAAAGACCAATTCATGATCCACATAGTTTCCAATAGCCCCACTATCGATGTATGCCTTTATTGCATGCAACCGCTTAGGCTGTTCTGGATCTACGAGAACCATTGGCACAATGAAATGCAAGGTATGAGAGTTAGTTTTCAAGCTCGGCAAGCGGACCCCTACGCTTGTCGGGTGGAGTCATTTCCCGAAACAGAGTCTTCATGGTTTTTATCAGCTGCTCCTACCGCCTTTCGGGGTGGTTTTGCCGGGCAATCTCGTAGAAAGTGTCCAGAATTCCCACAATAAAGACATAATTTTAACTGCCGCCTCCTTTCACGTTCCTTTTGAGTTAAGGGTCCTTTAACCCCTCCAATTTGCATAGGCTCAGAGACATCAACTCCCTTGGGATTAGCATGGGTCTTGACCAACACCCGGGTCTCAAACCTGGACCGATCTGCTTTTCTGTTTTGAAGTCTGTGATCCAATTGGACCACTAAGTCTATATACTCTGTGCATTCTTGGGGCGGATTTACAACTTGGGCCAAGACATCTTTAAGTTCTCCGCGTAGGCCTCGATAAAACAACGTGACTCTTTTATCCTCTGGCCATCCCGTTTCCACAATTAGTCTATTAAAGGTTGAAATATAGGATAGGAGGTCCTGATTGCCCTGTCGCAAGGATAGAAGTTCGTCATCCAGAGCCTGCCCCTGAGAGTGTCGAGAAAATAACCTTTCCATGCTTGCTTGAGACCCTTGAAAATCACAGAGAATCGGGTCATCTTGAGTAACCAGTGGAACTGACCAATCGGCAGCGCAGCCGCTGAGATATGACAATACAAAGGCTACCTTGGTCTGATAATTAGGGAAGGCCCCAGGTCTGCATAGGAAGTGCAAACGACACTGATTCATGAATACGGCAAATCGTTTGGGGTCCCCAGCAAAGCGTTCGGGTGGGGCCAGCGGCATGTTTCCAGGTAGATTAATCTGCACAGGGTTACTGGAAACCACAGGAGCGGGGTTCCCTCCGGAACCGGGTAGAGTAGTTTGCCCAGCTTGACCTTACAAAAGCTGTCTGGCCAGGTCATCAGTTCTTTCCTTTGATATTATGAATTCCCTCCTGAGGGCATTAGTCTCTTGACGAGCGGCATGTACTTCGGCCCGTAATTCCCCCATTCCCCCATTAATCAGTCTCAGAACTTTCCATAGCGCCTGGGTGGGAATTTGTAGGAAGGCTTCGCGTTCTGTAATGCTCACCTGACTCCCACGGAGGCGCTGGCCTGGTTCGCGCTGCTGTGACCTCTTCTAAGGTGATGCGCAGGGTTCGGAAGACGGACTGGACCGGGCCCCCAAATCTGGCTTGTCTGACTCGCAGAAGTATCCTTCTGTAGGCGAAAATAGGGGATTAACTGTCTGCGGGGTAATGCAATCGGCCTCCCACTTTCCCCTCTCACCCTCCTCGAAACCCTTCTGTGATTCCTTGTAGCGTCTCACCTTAGGGTCTGGAAGGACGAGCTCTCCATCCTGCTTCTGATGCAGGGGCGCGTTGGTATCCAGTTACTTCACTGGATTTTTGGATTGGTGAGAACCAAACTTGCTTGGCTTCCAAGGAGGCCGGGATCCTGCAGCATGGTCTGCATCAGGTAAGTGCACCCAAGCACTCCCTTAATGAGCCTGGCGCCTATGGCGCCAGGACTGATGTCTTTTATGAGCCTGGCGCCATAGGCACCAGGACACTGTCCAAAGGGCCCCTATATGGGGTTGCTGGGTCCTTCCTTGGGGACTGGATGTCCGCTTTCGGGGACGCAGGGCTTGAACCGGCTCCCCGGGAGCGGGCATCATGACAGATACGGAGTGTAACCATAATTCGTTGGCTGCTTCAACGCCCAGGAGAAGGGTGGAGCAACTTGTGTGGGAACGGCAATCCACCAGCTGTTCCACGCCTGGACCTCCAGGCGAGCCCCAGGCTCAATGTGTGGGAGCACCTGTCTGCATCACTGTCAGCCCCTCGCAGACACGGGGCAGCTGTCAATATAGTGGCAGGAAGCGTATGGTGGGCCCGCTGAATGACCGGTAACCTTGTCACCAATGAAAAGAGGTACGGACTCCGGTACTGGAGGTAAGTAAGCTTTAATGAAGGTGGCCCGCCATCTCTCAGCTCCGCCAACCATTTACAATTGAACACCGCATTCCAGTTTCACGAGCCACGCAGAACGAGTCAAGTAGCTCCTGAAACTGGAACACGGCCACATGCAACAAACACAGATCATTACACTTTCCAATAACAATGGCTGGAAAGCCACATTATAACAGTATCCACTAAGAAAACCCTATCAGATGTATTCCTGAATAGATCATAATCTCTTGGAGGAGGTCCCCAAAGAAATATGAGAAAGAGAGAAAGAGAGAAAGAGAAGTTGGTGACGTCTTAAAAAACGAGCATGACTGTTAATACTGTGACAATACATATACCAATTGTTGTGGTGTCTGTTGGAAAGAACAAGCCTTCAAAGGCAAATTGTACTGTGCAAGAGTCCAGAAACTCCTTTAATTTATGTGGGTTTCCATCAAACTTTCCCCCCGGTAAGGGCCCGGAAGGAAAATTCAGAGCTCTGAAGGGCTCTAACCATTTGTTGGCGCAGGACAGCATTATCCTGCTTTGGTTCCTGTACCTCAAAGATAAGGTTCTGTACAGCAGCAACCAACTGTTGCATTTGTTGATCCATGGCTAGACACACCCGTTAACAACTCTGTAATCTTTTTTTTTAGGCATCACTTTCTGTTAATACTGTGACAATACAGATACCAATTGTAACCGAATATTAACCAAAATGTGACTAACCTGGATCACTCTTGTATAACCAAAGTATTGTAAGAACCCCCCTGCGAGAACTGGGTCCTCCCCACTGATATACAGCCTAGCAATGCTCAGGTCCTACAAGGAAACCCTCTGGGGAAGAAAACCCTGTCGTGGTCATTGGTAATTCAAGCTGCTCAATGATTCATCTGTATTTCACATTCCTGACTGCTACCTGGAGAGTAGAATACAGGCTTAATGTGTGGGTTTATAAAAGGAGGAATTCAAGAAGGAAAGGAAATATGTAAGTACCCTGGTTGGCTTCAGATGAGTCTACCGTCCAATCTATATGAAACAAAGAGAGAATTTGTATCTATTAAAAAAGGAAACAGACTATCAGAACCCACATTCTAATCGGGATTATGTGATGGAGCATGAAGCTTCCTACCTTTGTGTTTGTGTTGCGGGGACAGCAGGGCTTCCAAGGTTGATAACAGAACGCTTACGTTGCTGTGGGCAGAGTTACACCCGGAAGGCAGTATGAGACAGTACGTTAATGGCAATACAGGACGCCATCTTGGAGGAATGGCAAGAAGACATACCAGTCCGACCCCAGCGCTGCCAGCACTGCCAAATGGACAAAGACATCCTAAGATTCCTAACAGTGACGCACTGAGAAGACTGGCTGAAGAAGAGAATGTATGGACCTTATAGAAACTGATGACAAAGTAAAGAACCGAGTAAACGTTCATGCGTGAAACGAAGATTGCACGTGTCAAGAGCAATGTAGAAAATGCAAATCGTTCAATAATTGTACAGATGCAGCAACACAAGCAGATCAAGTAATCATAGAAGCTGGCAATACGTAGTGAATAGACTGCAGGCAAAGCTGCTATTATATAGAAGCTAGACATCAGCGTCACAATTTTAGTAAGTTCAACCCATGAAGAGAAGGACTGAAATCTAAGTCGCAGTAAATAATTAATCTGGGAGCATGGAAGAATTGAAAAGGGCTGCCTGGCCTGTTGTCAAGACTGTAGGCAGCCAAGACTGGTTATCTATTCGCTAAGGCAAAGAATGTGAAAAGCTGAATCCTCCCTTATTAAGGTGCAAAGAAAGAACACCATGAGTGCCAAGTTTTATTAATTCATGAAAATTAAATGCTGTAAAATGGGCCTCCTATCACGTGAGCCAAGGATGAAAATAGAGATGCAGTCCCAGAACTAAGATAAGTGCATGCCCATACTCCTTGTATCCCCAGCAAATAGAATACATTGCAAGGCCAAGTTCAAAGACAATCGTCATGACAGAAGGCATGGGTGATGAGAGATGTTGGGCTAATTGAGAGAAGATACAAAGCTCAGTTCACCCCTGACACCTGGGGTATGAGCTTACATGCTGCTAAGTGAACCGAATGTTCCAGACATGGCACAAGCATGCCAACCAATTGTAGAGGGCCATATAACAAAGAGCCTTATAGTTTGAGAGCCAATGATAAGTTGTATTTCCAATAACGGTCGAAGATGACTTGCACAAGGGGTGGGCATGAGTTGTCCACCTGACTGCAGAAACGCAACCACAACCCGATCCCTTATAGAAAGTATACTTAGATGTTCCCCTTAGTCCTATCAGAATCCCTTGTAGGTTTTTCTTATTTGCCATGTAGTATGACATCACGTATGATGGGATTTTACTATAATAGTTTAGTTTTTTTAAATGCTTCGAGAGAACGCTGTGCAACATCCGTTGAAGTCTGTTGTAACTCTCTGTTTTAGACAACTGATAATAAAACAGTAAACAGACTTTGCCATCTTCCTGAGTTGGTTCAATTATTTGCTGTAAAGAGTTACTCTGTTTCCCATCCAACTGCATGACATTCTACCCGCCAAGGGCCCTTAGTTCAAATGTTTTGAGGAGGCTGCAGAGAGGGCGGGTTCTCTTTGTGTCTTCCTGGATGGGAAAAACATTCTCTTGAGTACCGAAATAGAGGGTGCTATCAAATATTCCTCTCAAGTTGCCAACATTCTGAATGGTCAGTCAAGGTGTGAACTGGGATTTGGGCAATCGAATGTTATTGGAGAAAGGTCTGCTCACCCCATGAGTAATACCACAGTTTCTGGACCACTGAGGCAAAGCCAGTTAATTTGCGCTCCCTGCTGCACTGTGTGATCCGATATCTGATCCAGTGTCATATGCTTCTAGGTATGATCTGCAGACATGTGGAAGCCTACATTGTTGTCTTTGATGATGTAGACCAAGGGAGCCTTGTATCTACACAGCAGGATAGATGAGTGGGATAATACAGGCAGAAACCCATTTGAACAGGTCTGGCGAAATATGATTCCAGCTTGTATGGATTGGTGCAATGTTGGAGAAAGTATGAAAATTGTGTTAAGTCTGCAACTTAAATTTCCACCCATGTTGCAAGATGTTTCAGTAAAAATTAGTGTCAAAGGAAGCAGAGAGGTTAAGTAGGTTTAGCCTTCCTGCATTCCATTGTTCAGCAGCTGTAAAAAGTGATTTTCTAATGTTCGTTCGCAAGGTTTGTGTGATGTGGCATGGCTGGAAACTGGACCTAAAGTCAAATAGCAGGCAGTTTGCTGGAGATAAGACAGTAGCAAGTGAGGATATCCAATTCTGAAATCATTCATTTCAGAAGCATTGTCATTATGGCCTGGTGTGAGGGAGGGGAAAGCATTGATAAGGGTTGTTATGATGGTGGAGTGAGAGCAAGAAGTCCAACGTTGCTGTCAATTGTATTGCCTCTATCAGTAGGAGGTGATTACTATTTTGAGGAGGTCAGGATCCTTGTGATAGGCAATGCGCTTGGAATTGATTTTTCAGCCTGCATCCAGTTTTGGCTCTACATTACTAATTGATGAGATTAATTGCAATTGACATTTGATAATCCATATATCTCTGTATAAATTATAATAACACAACCTGATATAGCTGTGAGGTGGTACTAACAAGAAAAGCTCAGTGTGGATCTTACTACATGGATCATCCACGTTTTGATGACTACAGTAAGTATGTATCTATCAACGTATGAAAGCTGACTGACCCATGATTGTATATCATTTACAGCAGCTCTCTTAATTACTTGACAGTAGCTGACCCAGTAGTCATGATTCCTGTTTGGCCTACTACTCCAAATGTCGCGCATGATTAAAGTAAGTGATGTATCTCTGCTTAGTGACTACACCGTAGCTTTATTGCAATAGAGTTAATTAGCTATAATATCTAAGTATCCAGCTATTTGTGCAGGCTCCAATTTCCTGTTTTATGCTTTTGAGGACTTTGCACATTCAAAATATATTAGTCTAATCATAGAATAATAGAAGTGGAGATCTCCAAGGCCTCTAAAATCTCCAGACAAGGCATCATCTCTGCTAAGTCCACCACATTCAATGCCAGAATAGACAATGCTAAATAAGACACAAAGGAAATCTTCATCATTCTCAGAGAACTCAAAACCCCCTCTTCCCCACCCTCCTCCGTTACAAAGGACTAAACCTGGTGCAAAAATATACAAAATGCCATGCTCAACAAACTAGGCAAAATACAAAATGGAATCCATGCTAAATTAGCCACCCTAGAACCCCAAGCAGGCCCCACTGCTTCCGTCCCCACCATCCCACAGTTTCGCTTCCAGACAGTCACAGAGCCAGAAGTCCTATCCATTCTAAAAAGCCTAAAACCATCCAGGTGCAAAGGCGATGTATGCCCAGCCACCATTATCAAGGATTGCTACAAAGCCCTAGCACCCCTCATCACCACCTTCATCAATGCTTCCTTTGCCATAGGTTTAAGGCACACCAGTCTCAAAGAAGCCTGGGTTCTCCCGCTTCTAAAAAAATCATCCCTTTACCCAACAATTCCTTATATATACTGGACTATCACAACCGTCCCATTCCTTCTTAAAATTGTAGACAGAGCAGCATACGTACATATCCAACACCACCTGGAAACCAACCACATTTTAGGAATGCACCAATCCGGTTTCCAACCAGGCCATGGTGCAGAATCAGCTTTGCTCGACCTAAAAAATAAGAGTGATGAGTTTAGAAACATGGGGAAGCCAGCCCTCCTACTCCTCCTTGATTTGTCGGCAGCCTTTTCACAAAATACTCTGCCATCATCTTACCACCTCAGCCAACTTCCCCACCTAAGCCACAGCGTGGGTCACCTCCTTTCTAGAGGGAAGAGTCATGAAAGTTTTGCTGATAATGTCAGCGCCACCCCAGCCCCTATCCTTTGCGGGGTACCACAAGGATCTTGCATATTACCTACACTCTACAACATTTTCTCCAGACTCGTCCTTGACATTCTTGACTCCCTCAGCATAGCATACACCAACTATGCAGATGACACACAAATTCTCCTGCCCCTCTGTGGCAACTACGTAGTTGACTCAAATACCCTTGATTCCACCTACACAACCATCAAGGACTGGAGGCCAGCCAACCACGCGTGCCTTAATGACAATAAGACTGAGATTTTGTTGACTGGACCTCCCTCAGTGCTCAATAAACTCAATTCCCAATACGCTGCCTTCAAAACTGATGGCATCATGATCCCTATCACCACATCAGTAAAGACACTAGGTGTCCATCTAGATGCCATCCTCTCAATGACCTGGCAAGTGAATGCAATAACCTCTTCTGCTGCCTACACATCTAAACTGATAAATGCATCTAGACACTTTCTATCCCCTGACAGCTGACTTACTGTAGCGCAGGCCATCATTGGCACCGGCCATGATTATTGCAATGTCCCATTCGGTTGGACCTCATCCCAAAACATACGAAAGCTTCAAATCATTCAAAATAACACACTCAACATTCCCAAACAGGCTCACATCTCCACTGCCAGGAAAGCAGCCCATTGTCTGCCAATCCGCAAATGGATCATCTTCAAGACGGGAGTCATTCCGAGTTTGGAGGTAAGTAACGTCCCTTACCGGCATGGTGCAAATAGCGTGTCCGTGCTGGCACCAGTCTGCTAATAGAGGACTATTACGACTTTGCAGGCACGAGCTTTGCGCTATGCCGGTAAGCTATCTAGCGCCATGTCGCAAACGGCTCCCAAAAAGCCCTTACCGGCATCAAGCATAGCGCAGATAACACTACCGACATAGTCCCATGCGTCATTAGCAGTGACCGTAAATAGCGGTGACTGCAATTAGCGGACACCGCTATTTACAGTCACCGCTAATAAGCGGAACCGGAAGTAGCGTCATCGCACAGGAAAGGGAAGGAGCACGGCAGCCATCTTTAAAAACACAATCCATTGCCATCCTCAGCACACAGAACCCCTGCTACACTGCTGATCGTCAGAAAACCTCCTCCAACAAGACAAGAATGCTGAAGGCCCTGAAGAAGGGAGCTGTCCACCTGAGAAAGGAACGATTTAATGAGGACGAGCTCCAGATGCTTGTGGACACATTGCACGAGCATGCAGCCACAGTCTTCTCCAGCAACATGAGGCGAGAGGCAGTGATACGTAAAAAAGAGAACTGGACACTTGTTGCCCAGAAGGTTGGTGCAGTGGGCAACACACCTCACACAGTGAAAGACTACTGTAAGTGATGGGACGACCTGCGCCTAAGGGTGCGCAATATATTATCCGCCAATCGCAGCCAGGCCATGGGAACTGGAGGAGGTGCCAGTTCCCCCATAAACCTAACCCCGTGGGAGGACATATGCGCAACCATGATTGGGACAGAATCCATTGAAGGCGTAGGCGAGATGGAGTGTGGTGCCACAACATCTGGCGATGGAGGTGAGTGTCCAAAGTAAACACTGCTATGCCAAGTTTGATAATAGTCAACCCCAATGTCAGTCCAAAGAGCCACACCATGGTCGCTCACACACACACTCCCCGTAAAGTAGGCCGAAGCATCAGAGACACATGCCGATGCCTGGTGCAAAGCAATATCGTACATGACACATACCACACAAAGTAGGAAATTCCACGAGGCACACAGCGTGCATGAACAAAATAGTATGCATGTCAGACCGCACTGTTCCTGGCCAACATGAGTGACGGCGACATATGCCTGCATTTACCAACCATGTATGAAATGTGGTGCCCTTCCAGACACAAATTGCAATTACCCCCAATTGTGTGGAGGAGCAATTGTCCCAATGTATGTATGATGCCTATCAAAACATCACTCATGCCGTCCCTCTCTTCCACCCCCACGGGGAGTGACCATGACAGTGATGGGCAGGACGCTACCCCTGCACAGGCCACAGCCAGGAAGAGGTCCTAGGAGGACAGCAGGCGGCTGTCAACCTCCAGGGGACAAGCCAGGGGGCGCCGTATCCCAGCAACCAAGCCACCACAGGTACACATTGCACCTGTACCACCAAGGCCTGTGGAGTGCACTGCACCACCTCCACCCACTCATCAGCCAGAAGACACATGTGAGACTCCACATTCGGAGGAGTCTAGTTTGGCGGGGGAGGTGGCAGCCACGGTACCCCTGACTGTAGATGACACCCAGGAGGACATCTGGGGCACCATGGAGGACTATTAAATGGATGTGGTCCATACCCCATCCCAACTTGAATCCCCCCAAGTATCTTTGTTTGATACCGGGAACGCCATCACCCCAGAGCAGTCCACCCATGACCACACAGAGGGACATCTCGGTCCAGTGTTCAGTGTTGGGGAGGCTGAGCAGGCTGGGCATGACAGCCAGGTGCCCAACACATCCACAGGTGCACCCGCAGGGCCACAGCGGGCAGACATGCTCACTGCACTCGTTTGTGAGATGGTACAGGACAAACGTCAGGCCAGAGAGGAGTGGCATACAGATTTAGCTGCACTAGGCCGGTACATTTCGGACAACACAGCCTCCATGGTGAGATCCTTCTCGGACAACACCAGCCACCTCTGCGAGGAGGTCTTGTCCCTCCTCCAGGTGCTAGGGTGCATCGCGGATGCAATGGAGGCAGGGCATCCGGCCACACAACATCATGAGGGGGCCACACCGTTGACCTGCAGTTCAACACAAACAAGCCCGCTCCGCAGGTCGGCCCACACACAGCGCCGACAGGACATGCCACCCCCTGGGTCAGGAAGTGTGGACTAATTGTTATGGCAGCCTCATGTAGGTTTCGGGCACCCAATGGGACTTGTGTGGGGAAGTTGTGGGGGAAGAGAGAGGGGGATGATGGTGTGTGAGGGAGTCGTGGTGGGAGGGGAAGGGGGAGAGTGTGTGGGGGAGTTGTGGAGGAGGGGCAGTGAGGAGGGTGTGTGGGGGAGTTGTGGGGGGAGGGTGTGTGGGGGAGTTGTGGGGAGAGGGGGTGAGGTTGGATGAGGGTTTAGTCACTTAAGTTTACTTTCTTACATTTAATACACCGGTTGTTTAAAAAAAATACCTGAGTGGACATTCATCAATGCGCATGTGTCAATTATTCTATTACAGTGCATGGTGTAGATGTACCCCCACACCCAGTGCCCTCTGTCCAACCATCATGTCACCCTCTGCTACCATGTGTGTCACAAATATTGTGCAATCACGGACTTGCACACAGTACGGGCCTCCTGTGCATCGCCATCTCGATGATGTCCAGCCACGTCTTCTTCCTCCCCCTCATCATCAACAGGTGGTAGCAGTTCAATGTCAGGGGGCAGGGGCACGTTCCGGCAGATGCACATATTGTGCAGTTCGACACATGCCATGTTGATCTTGGCCATCTTCTCATGCCTGTAGCGAAGGGCCCCACCCGACCGGCTATGGCAGTGAAATCGTGCCTTCAACAGGCCAAAGGTATGCCCGATGTCCAGACGGTTACGGGAATGGGAACAAGTGTAGTCCTCGTCGTGCCTGTTCTGTGGGTTACGGACAGGGGTGAGGAGCCACGGCTTCAAGGGATAGCCACTATCAGCTGCATGCAAGGCAATTGTAGGTAATTGTCATGTGAATAATGTTGGACAGCTTTACTAGTCACACTTGCGAGCAGTATATCGTTGGTCAAATGCACATGTGCCTTGTTGTATGCAAGCAATTCTTTGGCCCTCAATGTGTCTTGTGCCATGGAATAATGATGCAGGTAGCATCTTCAATATGATACAAGGTGTGCTCTGTCGTATTGTACTGCATGCATTGTGTACGCATATTGCTGTGTTTGTGTGACTTGGCTGATTAGTTGTGTTGTGTATGATTTTCTGATGGTGTGCGTTGGCAGTTGCCTCTGCAATTTTTGGCATTATGCGCTGCTTTTTCCCATGGTAACATGCAGCATTTGTGTGGTTGATGCGGGATGATGTGCACCACAATGTGTGATGCTCTTGCTTGCGTCACCTTCCATCTCCACCTGTTTGTGTTGGTATAGTTTGTGATTGCGTTGAAGCCCCTCCATGGCATGGAGGCCACCTTTTGTTTCTGGTATCTCCTGGGGAGTCCATGGTGGAGATATGTATTCCGTTGTGTGCTTGGGGTGGAGCACCGACAATACCTTCAGTTGAGGAGGGGTGGCGGTGCATATTTCAATAATACTGGCAGTCGTATATCATGTCCACAATGGTGTTGATGGTGTCACAGTCCAGACGGTACGGGGTGTGGTTGTGCTGCAGGGTTGGGTTGGAGGGACTGTCTATGATGTTCGGGATTGGGGCTGCATGCGTGGTTATGCTGGCTGCACTAGTGGGGCATGGAGGGCCTGTCTCACCCTCCTTCTCCTGCTGCATCTCCTCTGTGGTGCCTGCTGCTGTTGCTGGTGTTGGAATGCATGCATGTCCTCCAGCTGAAGTGTTGATGATGCTGTTGTATTTATCGTGGTGTGGTAAGGGGTGTGGTGTGTGGGTGTGCTCATTTTGTAATGGGGCAAACTCCATTGCCTCCACCTCTGCTGATTGTGTGCTCCTGTGGCATTATGGATCAATGCACATGGCATTTTACGGTAGGTCTGCGATACTGGTATTTACGGCATGCCGGTAGGCACTTTTTACGCCTTCATGATGCTGTGATTTGCATGTCCGCTTACCTTGTGATCTACTCCACTTTACGGGATGCCGCAATTGCCGGCATGGTGGGTCGCGTGCCCAGACCGCTATTTAGGCATTGTACTTTATGATGCCGTTAATAGCAGTCAGAAAGGTCAGAATGGGCCGTAACGGTAATCGATGCCGGTATTCCGTTACCGGCATTGTTGTTCCCTTTGCACCAATCTCGGAATGACCCCCTATTTCTATTACTCACAGATACCTGCCCAACACTCCCCCCCTACCTCTCTCAAAAAATCACAAAAGTTCAGTCTTCAAGGCCAACAAGGACCCTCCATGCAAATCGCCTCCACCACCTAAAGTCAGGCGCGTAAAAGCAGGAGGCTTAAGCTTCCCATCCATTACAGCCAAACAATGGAACTCTCTTCCTCCCACCCTGAGAGCTGAACCCTCATAGTGCGTATTCCGCAAAACTTGGTTGTTCGCCTAATCCACTCATCACCCCCATTATATTCTACGCATTGCTTTGCTTTGAACTGCTCACTATGTCACCTGTATGTTTGTCACCTACGTGCAAGTAACTGGTTCACTGTAGCAGCGCCTTGATGCCTACGGGTTGCTGTGCACTTATAAATGAAATAAATAAATTAAATAAATAAATAGTAATCAAGCTTTTGACTATGGTAGAAAATCATTAAAACCAATCGTGAATACACTGTCTCTCCAAATGTCTGCTAGATTTAAGGAATAGCAAGCCACTCTCCCTGGAAGTAATTATGGTTCCAGACTCCCTATTTTTCATATGGTTGTATTATTTGCTTGACGTCATATCCTTATATACACAACAAATGTATGTTGATACAGTAAATAGATAAATGAGTGGTCCCTGGTTGATTCCACACATAACAGGACTCTGATAGTAACTCAGTAGATCCATATTAGAGAATTAGAGGATGCTAAATTCTGCATGGATCCCCAACTTCTTTGTAATCTGAGATGATGTGGATTTCATGAAATTGACTCAATATATACGGGTGATACATAACGGATTAATATTCAGTCCTGAGAAAGTCAGTGTTTCTAAAAGAATGTGCCCTCAGACGCTGCTATAGTTGCCTTTTCACTGGTTACATATTTGGATTTCGTTGCGTGTTTATAGAAATGTACAAATGCCTCATGTTTATGTCCTTGTTTATGTAAAATGGTGTATCTTCAAAGTATGTGATAGTCAAGATCCTAGCATAATATTTTCAGTGTTTTTACATGTAGAAATGTTTCTGTATGTAACAACTTACATTTAACGTGTGGCATTGCAGCTTAGTCACATTCATTGAATTATATGATTTGGTGATGCCATATTTCCTCTATTCTATTGATAAATTTTGTAGTCCATCTGCATGAGTGATTTGTTGATGGGCACAAGTCCTTGCGCAATGTCTAGAATAATTTGTATTTTGTGTTTGTATTTATTTATTGAGGGTACAAGGTGTCTTTTTCAGAAACAGATACAGATATGCGCCCAGATACCTGCGGGGTAGGTGCGCTATATAAATAAATAAACTAAACAGAAGAAGCCAACAGACATCGAGGCAATACTGAATCAGGTGCCGTTTATTAATAGGGGTGGAGATGAACAACTTATGGGTAGATAGACAGGAATACACGGTACAGAGATATGGGAATAAGACAAGACACACATCAGAGTAGTTTGAGGAGATTGATTATATAAAAGTAGAATTACATGTTTTTTTATTTAAATTCTTTTTATTTGTGACATGCTGGGACAAAGGTCCTAGGGCATGGAAGCGCGGACATAGCATACAACAGATAGCACATTTCAAAAAAAGACTGATCAAGCATGAGGTCATCAACATAAAGGTCAGGAGTAAATGGTTAATTCCAACAAGTCTGTGTTTGAAGGACACCAGTGATGAGCAGGACCTTAGATCTGAGTGCATTCTATAGGCAAGGAGTTGTCATCGGGAAGGATCCTTCCAAGACCAGTGAAAGTTTAGCTTTAGGAAGTAGCAGAAGACCAGAATTGTTGGACCTTAAGGCACTTATAACTGGGAGCCAGTGTAGCCGGGAGGAGAGATAAATTGGGCTCTTCCCACAGAGACAGGCATGCGCTATGCAGAGAGTACAAAATCTGATACGTCTTCCTATGGGCAGCCAATCCAGAGAGTTCCTGGCAAATGTCAATTGAGACATGGACAAATGTATGCATTCCACAAACCAAGCGGACTGCATTATTCGGACCACCAGAAGATGATTCAGTTCTTCCTGACCCAGGCCCTGCAGTAGGCTTGAACAATAATCCAATCAGGATCCAATGATGGCTCAAGCCACTGTGGCACAACTGCTTGGGTTAAGAATTAGAGGAATTAAAGCTAGAAGCTACAAGGAGCATGAGACTAGATGACTAACATGAGCTTTCATACTCAGTTCTTGTTCTAGGATGACGCCCAGGGTCTTAACTTTAGGAAGAGTTTTTACTATGCAATCAGCCACTTTAAAAGAATGGAATGACGGGTCTAAATTGTGAAGCCTGTGTGGTGTTCCCATAACCATGATTTCGGTTATTAAGTGGTTCAGTGCTAGCCCATTTAAGAGCATCTATCTGCGAATATGGTTGTGTATGGTGTTGATTGTTACAGAATCATTCGCATGATTACCCGTGAGGGGGATAAGACACTGGGTGTCATCTGCATAGTTTGCGTCCATTATTCCCTTTGAGTCCAGCAGCTTGAACAGAGGCAAAGTCAAGTCAAACAGGGTGGGCAACATACAGGATCCCTGTGGAACACCACAGTGAAGCACAAAGCCTTCTGCAGTCGCCTCCTCACTGTACACCTTGGCCGTTCGATCAGACAGGAATGACAAACCCCAATTAGCAGCTTGCTTGGAGAATGTGGCAGATTCTTGTAGCCTGGTTACTAGTATGGCATGATCAGCCAGATCAAATGCCGCTGTCAGATCCAGAAGCATTATGAGAGTGATCTGACCTTTATCAATGTGTTGCAAGATGTTAGTTTTCAGGTCCCACAACGTGGACTCAGTACTAAGATAACTTCTGTACCCTGACTGTTTGGGGCCTAGGGTGTCACACTGGCCCAAAAACGCTTGAATTTGTTGGTGTGCAGTTCTTTCAAAAATGTTCAAAAGGAAATGTCTGTTAGTTATGGGGTGATAGTTACCAGCCACTGTGGGATCCAAGGATAGGTTTTCAGCAGGGTAACTATCCAGGCCTGTTTAATAGATGTAGGGACATAACTTTCCATGAAGGAGCAATTGACAAACTTTGTGATCAGGGGCGCAAAATATCTAGCGCATGATTTGACAATATCTGCTGGCAAGGTGTCGCCCTTACAATTAGTAAGCTTCAGTTTTCCTAATGTTTCTAGTACAACAGCCTCCGTCACTTCAGAAAAAGAAAAAGAAAATGGATGCACCGTTTTCCTTTCAGAGTTGCATGTGGGTTCATTTTCTGACGGGGAGATTGAAATTAGCTGCGATATAGGTCTTGATATCCTCAACCTTGAGACGCATGGTGTTTTGGATGCTCAAACCCCACTTGGCGTCTTTCTTGAGCGAAGAGGGAGTTGACATGGGTCCTGTAATTCTCTTAGTATTTTAGGCAGCTCCCTAGAGTTGTAAGAAGCCCCATTGATCCTTTTCTCATGGAACAGCTTCTTTGCCTCAAAAATAGCCTTTTTATGAATTTTGACTGCTGCTGTATAGTTATCCTTATTTTCTGAGATGGGAGATTTTTTCAGTTTCTGGATGTCTGCAAAATACCAAGGTTTTGATGGCTGAGTTTTAACCATCCTTTGTTTCATTGGTGCCAAGTTTATAACTGGCAATTACATAATGTTTTCATAGGCTGTCACCAGTTTCGATGCAGAATCCAAAACAGAGATATTCTCCACTATTGGAGAGAGGAAAGGGCGCAATGCGCCATGGGTCAATTTACACAAATTGCGACAGAGCATCTTCCCTGGTGTACTTGTCATTTTTTCAGGGAGCATTATATACTATAATGTTGTCCACCATTAATCCGTGGGAAGCCAACCAATCTAGTCCTACTATCAACGTGGGAACTTTGCTGAATGTGTTGCACAAAGGTCAGCCCTTCTAGGGTTGCCAATACAGATCGTGCTCGGGGGTCGTCATGGTCATTAAACCCTATATTTAGGTCTCCAAGCAAAATTTCCTTAAAATTAGGTTTCAGCACTGTTGACATCCAATCATTAAATTTGATTATAAAATGTGGCATGCTGTGGGGTGGGCGGTAAATTAAGAAGATGTTAACCATAGTGTTCGGGTCAGTCAGCATTCTCGCAGGCACGGTTTCACAATCTGCAATACCCAGTGTGTTAATATGTTAAGGGACCTGCAAAAGATGAGGGCCACGCTTCCTACCTTCCCACAGGGTCTATCTGCTCTTAGAATAGCATAGTCCTGAGGAATGGCAAGCACCAAGGCTGGCCCTGTCGCATCATGTAACCATGGTTCTGTTAATGCACAGATGTTGATGTCATACTGAGTACAGAAGTCAGTGACTTCATCGAGTGTTTTAGTAATGATCTTGTGTTTAATAATAGAAATGTTAGACTTTTATCCTGTATTCTTAGTTCCTGATTTTTCACACTCCCCAGCATGATTGTATCCAATTGACCAGTAATTGAATGTGGCAAAAATGGCTTTTGAACATTCTCCGTAGAATCAGTCCAGCTGGAGCCACTGACAATGGTACTCATAATTAGCTGCTCTGAAAAAACCTTAGAGGGTGAGCTAAGAGATTTTTGTTGGTAAGAGGGGTGGGAGAGAAGGTGGAAGAAATCATGGAGGTTGGACAAATGCCATCTTTACACTTAGTGGAATTACCAGAAGAGCCATTATTATTACCATTGACCTGATACTCAGTGGTTGCACTTAGATAGAGAGTAGTTGTGATGGTGCAAATTTGACAGTAAGAACAAAGTGCCAGTTAATGTTTGAGGGCGTAGAGCTTAAGTGCAGATTTAAAGTTGTGGATGGTAGTGGAGCATTTAACTTAATCGGAAACGGCATTCCAGTGGAGAGTGTTGAGGAGGGATAAGATTAGAACTGAGAAGAGGTGCAGGGTGAGCAAGGAACAGAGATTCAGGAGAGAACTAGATTGGAGCTTGATTGGACGAGTCGAGCAGGTGCTAATGTCAGCTGAGTAGAGGGTTGCCAGATCATACAAGGATTTCAAAACAAGTAGAAGCAATTTATAGAGGGAGAGAGGGAGCCCTTTCTTATGGAGGCTGTGTATGGAGGTGGGCCAAGAGTGGGGAAGATTGTAGAAGGCCTGGGTAGTAAAGGTGAGTACTTTACCCAGCAGGAGAAAGGAGTAGAAGCGCAGCCTAAGAAAGAGGCCAGCACAGACGTCAAGGCAGCTGGGTACCAGGGTCAGTATGAGGGTTGGGGTAGCCTCATTATGTGTGGAGAGCACAGATTCTCCTGATATTAGGCTTCTTAATCCTGATCCTCAAAGGAGAAGTAATGAAATAACTGTCAAAAAGGACCCCAAGACTTTGTGCCTTAGTGAAGGGAGTAAGTCAGGTGGAAATTAAATGGGGGAAAGAAGGAGAGGGAGACATTAGAAGGATTAAGGTAAACTACTTTGGTGTTGGAGGACATGTGCATAAGTCAGCAAAGCGCCACCTAGTTTTGTATTGCTGAGAGTTATTCAGAAATCCGAAAAGCAAGATCAGGAGTAACAATATGGAAAAAGAAAGAAATATATGTGTCGTCCACAAAAAACTTGACAGGAGAATCCAAAGAAGGCAATTATTTGACAGAGTGAGATGGGGTGAAGAGTGAATAGTAAAGGGCCAAGTAAAGAGCCTTGGGGGATGCCAACAAGGGGGAAGGGTGGTTGGATCAAATCTGACAGTGTCCCACCAGATGGACAAGGACTGATGAGAAAGGTAGTCCCCAATCCAGAGTGGCATCTGAAAAAATAAAAAGTGATCCACTGTATAAAAGGGTGGCCGAGAGGTTTAGATGGATAAGGATAGAGGATAGATTACAATGATGAGCAGGTGTTTGAAAGTTTGAAATGTGAGTGGAGGCTGGCTCAGCAGAATGATAGCTGTGGATCTACATTGGAGAGCACCCCAGAGGTCATTTATGCCTTGGCAGGAGGGGTGATACTGACAATTAAGAATTGTTTAAATAGTGAGGAAGTAGAGACACAGGCCAATATTTGTCAGGATTGTTGGGGTCAGCCAAGGACATTTTCTAAGATTGATAGAACAATTTCCACCTTAAAGCCAAGATCATAAGGGAAAATGAGTGGTTGGAGAGGAAGAAGAGATAGGAGCAGCTGAGAGATCCGAGTTATTTGACCATTTCCATGGCAAACCAGTCAACTGAGGTGCCTGAGGGGTTGGTAGTCCTAAGGATATGTTCCAATTCACAGGGAGAGGTTGGGAGGAAGGAGCATTGCAAGGAGTTTGATGAGATAAGTGGGAAGAAGAAAGCAGCATGGCGAGGGAGAGACAGAAGGGGTGAGGTGTTTTAAACTTAGATGAGACATAGAGGGCAAAGTAGTGGACCTCCAAGTCACACTGCATTGCCTTGATAAAGACCCTTTAGGTCGAAACGTGTGTTGGCTGTTCTGTTCCTTCACCATTGTGCTATTGGTTCTATGATTATAATAACAACCCGTCAAAAGAACAGGCCGGAACCAGACCCATTGCCACATGTATAGACTATATGAGCAATTACTTTGCTGACAAATAAAACACAGGAGAGAACTCCCTGACAAACACTGCAAGTGCAAAGTTGCCTTTGGTCCTTCCTTATCCAAGTGAACCCCTTGGGGCACTTCAGGTGTAGCCCCAGACTAAGGCACATGAAGCACGCGTTCTTGAACGCATCATCGCTATACTTGACACACGCCCAGCGCAGGTGATTATACAGTTCATCACCGGCCCTCCTTGCTCCATTGAAAACACGCCAAACCACTAAAGTTGCAATTAAAAAGTCAGTGTTTGGAGCTCATCCATGTGCAGTATTTAATGAGCTTTGAGGCACCTGCAGCTTTTGTGCTGGCCAAGCAACATCAATGATTTGGCAGCGGAAAGAATGACAACCTCCGCTGAAACATGCAACTAGAAAGATGTATTCCCTATGGCAATCTGTACGCCAGTCAGACATAGGGCCTCATTACGAGGTAGGAGGTAGCCATAGTGCTATTAGCACCATGGCTACCCCCTTACCGCATACCGGGTCCGGGTTCTCGGAATGGGTACTTACCGGGTCATTCCAACCTTGGAGGATCCGGTAAGTCCTAACACCTGGTCAGACCAGGTGTTAAGGAAAGGGACACGCTAAGGGACCTCGGAATATGGAGGTAAGGGATTACCGGCACCGGCACCCTTACCGGTTCCAGTAATCCCTTACCTCGTAATCAGGCCCATACACTGATGGACTTAAGGACAAAAGCAGAGGCTTTAGGTAAACACATTTGAAAGAAGCAATACCGCCTTTAAACCTGCTAGGACTTCATGAAAACGTTCAAAGCAGTTTCATTCTGAATGCAGTGACCCTGTAAGCATGGCTGTCACTCAAAGTTAAGATGTTTTCAGAGTTAGAGCCACTCAGGTTAGGAGTGTGCCGGAGCCAGAGCCCATATGTCAATAACGCTTTAGAGTCAAAGCCCCTGAGATTAGGAGTGTGACAAAGGTCAGAATCAGCCAACCGAGGAGTTACGGATTGGAGCAAATTTTACTTCGAAAGATTCAGAGGTGGAGCTCATCAAGTTGGGGGTATTTAGAATGTTAATTCTGCTTGAGTGACCCCTTTTTGTACAGGACTGTGGCTTAAGCCCTTGCAATGATTATCCGTAAACACTCACCAATTAACAAACATAAAAAATGTGAATGTCCCACCCCAGATGGTCCTGAAGACCCCGGGCTACATGCATAGTCCCCTTAAACCTGAGCCTGCACTTCAGGGATGCAGGTCTGGCCCAAGCCTGCAAAGTTAAATTCTACCCGAGATGCCAAACCTCTTTGCCCGACAAGGATTTTGATTGCCATGTTGGCACACGGAGTGAGGGAGTCTGTCTTTAACATGTGAATGCTGCCCCTGTGTGGGTTGCACCTCCCCCACCACACATACATGTAGGGTGAGGGTATGTGGATACTGCGGTACATCCTCACCCTGCCTCATTCTACTAACATGCCCCCACTCGCTGGGTGTCATCTGTTCTGTGACTTAGCTCCACATGGGCGTATGTCTGGGAACAATGGTGTGGATTGGGAATCATAATTGGCTCTGGAAAGGTTTTTCAAAGTGGCCCCATACTGCACCGTGCAAGCAGGCCCAACTCTTCTAAGTCTGATTGGAGCTTTGGGGTTGTTGGATCCACTAAAAAGCAGAACCCAGCTGGCTTACCTTAACAAAAGTAGTTCATTTGGTGTTCTAGATCAGTCCCTCAGCTGTGGACAATTTCAACTGGAAGCAACAAAAGCGCATTTTCAAAACACTTGTTTAGATTTTTCTCAACCCAAAGTGTTGACCTGTTTTTCTTTCTCCGCCACTTACTGCTGACCGACCCAAAAAAGGAGTTTATTAGGTATTATTGCATGGAAGCCACAAAGCCACACAAATCTCTCTTTAGGGGGGACAACTCTTTCTATTCCAAAATATACCTCTTTTGAACTTTGGTAGAGGAGGCGAATCAAAGAGAGCAATGGGCACGCCCCCAACAGATGCCCTGGCAAGAGGCAGGAGTGTAACTATATATTGAGAGGCCACGCTTAACATGGGGAGTTCCCCCCAATTAAGTTTCCACACAATAGATCATTTAATCTGTTCAAGTTAGCTCTGTCTATGACTCATATAGAGGCACCTAGATCCCTCCCCCTGTGCCATCAATGAGCCATGAAATAGGACGGGTACAGAAAGAAGTTAGTAAAAACATCAAATCCTGGAATTACTTTTAGAGAGAACATGATAACTGCTGAAAACTTCCATCCCATATAAATATAGCAGCCAAATCAGCTCCTTCAAATGTCTTCAAAGACCCCAGTGACAGCTTAGCGACTGATGTGGTTTGCCAGCTTGTATTTTGTCGCAGGAAGTAGTCATCAGAAGAGTTAGACTTAGTAAGTGGCATTCAAAATAACAACAAGCTGTGCCATCAGCATCTGCGAATGATGAAGTAGATGCTTCATTCATCCCAGATGCTGCTTCCATATACCCGCATTACGAAGCAGAGGGCATGTCAGTAGTGGAAGCAGGTCTCCCTTTATGCACAGGCATAAAAGACACACCCCGGCGGCACGTTGAAAACAGTCAAAGACCGCCACGGAGCACGCAAGCCACCATCAACCATCTGAGCCAACGATGCATAACGTGCAATCCCACCTTCAACCCTCTTAGCAGTGGCTGTTAAAACATGATATCCCTGCATACTTTTGAATACACTCTCAATGTAGCTTATACCTCTTAACATAGCATGGGGAAACACATTTATCAACACCCCTAATCTCCAAAATGTCCACAGTATTCGGGAATCACTGCACCTGTATGAGGAATTTGCTTCAGGTATTCCTCAGCGGTCACAAGAAACGTTCAGACATAGAGGAGGCTGATGCCTGTTGCTCACTTTAGGCAGGTCTTTTAGACATTGGGGCTCATTAGGAGTTTGCCGGTATACAGTAAAAGTGGCAGCAATTCAGGTTACCTGCACTTTTACTGTTCTGGTAAAGTATGAGTCGGCTGCAATATCATTGCCGGTATTACCAGCGCTGGTATTTCCAGCACTGACCTACCGGCGCTGGCAAAACCAGCAACGGAATATCCTACGGCAGTGAAACCAGCACCTGTTTTACAGGCACAACGGTATTACCAGTCAATTACGAGACGGGAAATGGTGTTAACACTGCTGTTTTTCGGCGGTTATACCAGCAAAATCAAGGAGGAGATGCCGACACCAGGAGGCAGGCGGTAAATGCATACATGTGATGGAAAGTAGGCCACATGTGCACCTAATGCACCCAGGTTCACCCAATGCACCCAGGAAGAGTACCACAAGGCCACAGCTACCCAAAACACACTTCCCTGCACCACCATGCTGCCACTAATCACAGTCAACATTGACATGCAGCTGCTCGTGGCCAAAATGGAGCTGCAGGGGAAGAGTACCACCAGAGGGAAGGAAAGTCAGTGGAGGGGAGGAGGATTGTGAGAAAACACAATGCAAGGTGTTTGCCCATACCCTGTGAAAGGGCTACACCATGGACCCTCATGACACGCATATCGTCACCCTCCACTGCCTCAACACAGAGACCATTGCAGACCTCCTCAACCAGATCCAGGATGACACAGGGAGCAGGATCAGCATCAGGATTGCCATATCACCACTGGTAAAGCTGGGTCAGTCCTGCACTTCCTTGGCATGGGCACGTTCCAGCACAACAGGGCATTTCGCACCCTGCATTCTCCAAAATGCTGGATCAGGTGCTGGGCACACTCCTGTGCCATGTGGGACACCACATTGAACTCTCCACCACCCCTGCACAGGTGAACACCACAAAGGCAAGATTGTATGCCATTGCACGGATGCCCTATGTGGTGGCAGCCCTGGATTTCACACATGTAGAGCTGGTGGAACCCTCATGTCTCAGAGGAAATCTACAGGAACTGGAAGCAGTTCCTTTCTCTTAATATCCGGGTCACCTATTATGCTGACCTCACGATCACCCACTTCTGTGCCCGGTTCCCAGGATCAACCCATGATGTCATGATCTTGTGGAAAAGAATGCTGCCAACATACATGGAGGGGCATAGAGGTCAACGGACCCGGGCATTGGGTGAGTACATGTTCCTTCACGCTAACCTCGCTTAAAAGTGGCATGCAATGGGGAAGGGGAGGTGGGTTACCCATACATAGAGATTGAATGCCTTGACAATGTCCCATACATGCAGGACCCACCCGCACACCCAACACATGACATGCTGCCACCCACCGGAGTAGGATATGACTCACAATGAAGCAGTGAATGGCCAAGATGTACTTCCCCAACAAGCCAGCCACACACACTGGACTACAGGTACCAGGATGAAACATCACACATCTCATTACATGTATGGTCTACAAGGGTAATGGGGTGGGCTGGCCCATCTAGGTTTGTCCAAAGTATGTCCAGGGTGTGCCTCCAAGAGCCATGGAAGAAGTGCAAAGATGACAGATGGCAACATACCCAGTGACCAAGGTTACAATACATGCAAAGTCAAACCACGCATTACAACATATACACAAGGAGAGTAGTTACTACTAAAGCACCCTATAAGTCTGAACAACCTGCCCAGCCTCAGACACCCTTGGTGCAAAATGTTGGGGGTGGGGAACGACCATGAGTATGAAGCACGAAAACCAATTGAGCCCATGGGGTGTCCGTCATGTCAAGGACTGAAGAACATTGCCACACATGTAGTGGCATCCTGATAAACTGCAACTGAGGGACATGGCACTGGCATTTGACATGGAATGTAACCAGGGCACCATGTATCCACATAGATGAGCTGCACATGTAACTCCGACACCCATCAGGAACCATGCATGGGAGCAGTGCACAGCCTCAAACCATGCTTCCCTGTCAATCACTGACCATGGAAGCTACAACTGTCAGCTGTGAGCTGTGTGCAAGATGTGCCATGACAGACTCAACACCCCCCCTGAGTAGTTGACTCCACATGTAAGGGCCAGAATGTGAAATAGTGTAGTGCGATGACACCTGGCACATGCATGCACAGACCGTCTATTGAGATGCTGCTGTTACAGACAAAGCATCCACAGATGCTCACGATTGACACCTATGTCTCTTCACCTTGTTGGTGACTCTGGATACCCACAGCTTCTGTGGCTGATGACTCCTCTGAGGAATCCACTGACACCACAAGAGGTGGCATACAGCTGGGCCCAAGTGCGTACCAGGGTGTCAATTGAGCGCACCTTTGGCCTATGGAAGACCCGCTTCTGATATTTATACCGGATGGGGGTGTGCTCAGTACAGGCCGGTGAAGGAGGGCCAGATTGTGCTGTCATGTGCAATGTTGCATAACATCTGGATCCGGTGCAACATACCCCTGTCCCCAGATGTGGACATGCCACCCCTGAGGACGATGACGTGGTGGCTATGGGTGCCATGCATGCACACACTGAGCATGTGGAGTCCAGGGTTGGGAGAGTGGCTCACCAGAAACTTGTTGAGAACTTCTTCTGATGAAGCCACCCAATTGCACTCGCCTTGCACCTTTGTATATATCTATTTTCTTGCGCACATTAAACACTTGCACACATAAGGAATGTCTGATCATTGCTTCAAATGAATATACTTTTATCTTGCAATGTGCAACTTGTAACGACCTTCACCATAACACCCTCAAGACACCCTCCTGAATGACCCACCCTCAAAACACCTTCCCCAATGGCCCACCCTCAAAACACACTCCCCAAAGACCAACCCTCAAACCACCGCCCAATGACCCAGCCACAAAACACCCTGGCAGTATCCAACTGTCATTTCCTGCCCCTCTTGGGCTTGGGGCCCTACTCCTGCTCCTTGGCAGAGAGGTGGTGCAGTGAAAGGTGTGTTGGGTATGGAGCCCTCTGTGGAGGCCAAATAGGTGATGGCTCAGTCCCCTGCAGCCAGATAAACTGCAGGGTTTGCTGGATAGCTTGGTTTAGCGACCCAGCAGAGGCTGAAGATGCAATTGTGTGCTCATTCAGTCTCTGTCCCAGTGGGACCATGGCTGTGGTGGCATGGCTGAGCGAACGGGCATTCCTGCAGGTACACCTCTACGGACAGTCCCGCAAGGCCTGCATTTCATGCAGCTGCTGGACCGCAAAGGTATGTTTGTCTGCCTGTGCGTCTCAATAGCATCCAGCCTCACACGTATTGCGGAAATTTTGGTTCGCAGGCAGTGCTGGTGCGCTTTGTAGGCTTTGTGGTGGCTCCAGGCTGAAGCATGGTGTCGTATCAGCCATATCAGGATCATACTCATCCTCCCCCACTTCCTCATCCATGATAGGGACATGGGCCCTGCTATGATGTGCCAGTGGCTGCTCTCCATGAGATGGGTATGATGGTGTGCTGAACCCCTGAGGTCTGTGTCCCACTACTGGGAATTCATTGGGGTGTGCAACTACAGGTGTTGGCTGTGGCATGGTACTGGAAGCTGCAGTCACAGCTGTGTCCCCTGCATGGCTGGTGGAGGGGCCATTGAGCACTGCTATGGTGATTGTGTCCCCCTGAGGTCCTGCTGGTGTGTCCACGGTGGTGGTGGAGGTTATCGTGATGGTGCTGGTGTTGCTGCAGCCCTGCCCTGCTGTATGCTCCTGCTGGTGAGTGGCTTGACCTGTGCAGGGGTGGGGCAGATGACTCGCTTGCAGTTGAGGGTGTAGCTTCTTCACTGTCCGTGGACTGTGTACCTGTTGGGAATTAAATGACATGCAGTTAGCCATCTAGCAGACAGGTCTGTTGGCTTCCAGTACACTCATGCAACATTGTTAGTGTCCCAGAGATGCACATTTCATGTTGATGGCTTGGGTGGTTGTGAGGGATTTGAGCATCTGGACAGTGGGTGTGGTTCACCTGGGCTTTTTTGAAATTTGAAATGAAATTGAATGATGGCAGATCAACCTCTGGAAAATGTGTGGGGCTAATCCGCACACATTTTCCTATGCTTGCCGCACAACATGCGGATAGACCTGTGTACTATGGGTGGACACAGTCTACAGGCGCAGTCCTCCCTGTCATATTTAGTTGGGATCTGACAGTACATGATGCATCTCAATAAGGGGGTTGGCCAAACCTTCCCCCTGCCATGGCCAACCTAATTAACTAGCAAAGGCTCAGTGAATGCACCATGTGCTTTTATTGAGCCATGTAGCTGATGGCAGCATTTGCACACTAATCAGAGTTTAATTAAAACAAGCCCATGTGGGGCCTAGCTGTAGAAGCTAACAAAGGAGACATGAAACACCAACGCCCTTTCATATGCACTGTGTCAAGCTGATGCCACCTCCCGCCCCCTTGCGGAGCCAGAAAGTCTGTTCTCACCGTAGCTTCAAGAATGACCTGCTGCTTTAATTAGGAGCCACAGAGTGTGCCACCAACCAGAGGGACCATTTGATCCACAACACAAAGGAAGATGGGTGGGACTTAGTATTACATGTTTTTACCCCTTTAGCTTTCCTCTTGCAAAGCACTCTGGTTATAACCTCACGCATACAGAATATTGTTGGTGGAGACCCTTGATTGTTTCATTTAGGTAGGCTTAGCCTACACCAATCCCTGTGGTCCAATTAAATTTACAAGAGAGCCAAGCCCCTCTTTTGCCTGATCACCTGAAGACTTTAAAAGGAGTAACAAGAAGAACTCAACATTGAACACTGGCTGAAGGTAGAGTCTGCCTTACATCTTCTGCCAGTGAAGGAAGGCCTGGACCTCCAAGAGGGAAGCAAGATCCCTCCCCTAAACATCTCCCAAGGGAACAGAGGGAGATACTGAATCCAGAACTGGTACCCAGCCAGCACACAGCATGCCCTGCTAAACTCTGCAGCAAACTTCCTAGTTGAAACAAACCAAGGACAAGGCAGCTGCCTGCAACATTCTCATAAGCTTTGGGCCATCTATCTTAAAATGCAACACAATCCCAGTGAAGAAGCTAGTAGAAGTGCATCAACTAGCACCTACTGGCATCTGTCTTAAAGGACATTTTTGAGCCAGTCCAGCCCGTCGAGCTGCAACTGATTGCACTGCTGACTGTTGGTATGCCACAGTCGCTAAAACCGTCTGAGATGCCTCAACCAGTGTTCAGAACCACTGACCAGCACTGAGACAATGATTCCTGAACCCGAGCCAATGTGTATGGCAGCCTGCATTCAACCACCCAGCTTTGATGCCTAACAGCCTGACGCCCGATACCCACAGCTATCTCCAGTCTTGAACTCTGTCGCAGAAGCTGCAAAGCACCATGAAACCGACTTGAACCCTGTCGAGCACCAAGAACTCCTACAGCACAGGTACATTGTGGCTCTGTCCCCCTGATCGTTCTCCAAAGGCACCTAGTGACATTTTATGTCCCATTGCTCCCTTTGTGTTTAACCAAGGATCCTTGAACTATTGTGATTACTTACTATACGACTATCCTCCTGTCAGTATTCAGAGTGCATCTCTTTGATATCTTTAAAACTGTCTGTCCTCCAAATCCCTTTTTAAAAGGCGGGTTGGATTTTGCAGTGTGCTAGAACTGTCTGTTGTGATAATAATAAAATAGATATTTTTATACAAGCTTGACTGGACAGTACAGTTTATCATTGTGTTTTGGCTTTGCTGCACCTAAACAACAATCCAGAACCTTTCGCAGATAAGACTGCTGTTCCATTCACATTACCAACATTTAACAAGGATGTTTATAAGTAGGGTTTCCTGTTTTAGGGGGTTATTTTTATTTGTTTTACTTCCGGGGGTCTTTTTCCAGTGTTTTCAAAAATAATTAATGATCTGTGTTTATCAGTGTTTTGCTGTGTGCCCCCTACATAAAATCGTGGATAACTGTTTTTTACAGTGTAAACACAAAAATATTTGTTTATTGTTTCACTGCGTGCGTAAGTAGGGTAATAGCTCTCATGCCCGGCTGCAAGAATAACATATGCCCAGGTATGAGAGGTTAACCTCGCAATCCACCCTAATGCAACCATCGCTGAAAGATGATCATCAATCACAGACTGATGCTGACCTATTTTGACACTGGTAATATTATGTTTAAAAGATGGTAGGCTTTGAGAACTTGCAATTTCTGTAGGTAATGGGAGTGAGATTACATTATTTGCTAAGGATCACACACTTTGATTAAGCAGCATGCTAGAAGCCCCTTGTTTTATGGCTGGTCTTTTGTTGACTGTTTTGATGCATCGCAGGACCCTAACTGACCGCATTTAAGCAGCACTGAAAAGAGAAAAAAAGGCTGGTTGCAAGAATAACCTATGCCCAGGTACTTTTACCCCATAGCGAAAATCAAAAGCTGCCACCCTGTGTATACGCACAGTAAGTGAATATATCTTTAAGTGAAATATACAAATGTAGTTCAATTGACCTTGAGCATTGGACTTTAAAAAAAAGAAAAGTAATGAACACTAGAAAAATAACTTAAGAGAGCAAATGTTCCAATAAATATGCTGGCAAAGTATCCAAGGTGCTCACCTTTTAAAACCAGCAATCTGTAGTGAAATATTCCCTGGAAAACAAAATCCCATTGCGAGACAAGTGCGAGTGGTCTTATGGCTAAGCATCTGCACTGTGAATATGAAAAACTGGGTAAAATCCTGGTAGTCAAATACTTGAGCAAGCTTGCCAACCTCAAAATAACCCAAGGTGTAGCTTCCGCACTCTGAAAAAATGTTACACTGTCCACCCACATGTATCCTTTAATTGTGCCCTGAAAAGCAGCCGCAATCAGGGAAAAATAACTGCACCAGTCTCCAGGATTGCAACCTTTCTTGCCACATGCTGGGCCAAAATGCATGACTCACTTGCCCTCTCATCAGTTCCCGCCTCACCCCCATGTCTGGCTTTCAATAATACTCTGCTTTATAAAGATAACTTGAAAAGTAGACATACCATATAAATTGTTACAGAACTATGTTAGGCAAAAAGTGTACAATTGTGGCATTATTCCCACCATCTTGACTGGGAGACTACAAATACCAGAATGCAATTCAGCAAAAGGCTGAATAAAATGCCTTTGGGGTTTGAAAGGCTAATAAAAAATGTAATGTGTGAAAGGGTTACCTGTTTGTGTTTCAGTGTTTGACAAATGCAGGGTTCATCTATGATGTGATGAAATATTACATTCTACGAAAAATAAACACATTTTGTTGTTAAATATGAACATCTGAAAATAATGCAGTTAGTTTAAAACTGTTCTGTGTGATATTGGCCCGGAGGAGGGTGTAGATTTAGGCAACTAACTTGTGCTTTCTGTGTGCTTTCAGAATGAAATGTCCATTTCTTCACGCAGAAATGTTACGAGCGTCTTGTCCAAAACATTGGTCCCTTAAATGAGCCATCATTTATAAATTACTCCTAATTTAAAAACTCTCCTTGAAGAAAGACAGTACTAAGCAGCAATTAAGTGGCCTACAACTTCTGATGGGCTGCTGGGTGTGGGAGCGCTAGAAAGCCACAGGAGTGTACTCCAGAGACCCCCGCCGGCCCATAGAGCCGAGGTTCGCTCAGGTACTTTAAGATGAGATAGCTGCACCATTGAGATGGATGGGGTTGCAGATTTATTACTCGAACACCAATCAATAAGGACAAGTCAATGGTTTGGCAAAGGGAGTCTGTTTTATGAAAAGTACAAAAAACAGGGAGTTATGGATTTCAGCAGTGATGCGATCGTCCTTCTCGCTTCAACTCCAACAAACTTCATACAAGTTGTAACATTTATACTCAAAACTCGTCATAATTGACGTGTTACACTCAAAAGTTTACATGCAATTCTATTGGTTAGGAAAATGTAACTTTACTATAGGTACTATATCTGTTTATGGTAACGGAGTGAGGAGATTGAGTAAACACTGTCAGGTGGGCATCTAAGCCCTTCCATCAAACAAGACTACTGTAGACATCACTAAATGGACGACTCATTGGTCCTACTAACTATAGGACCCTAGATTATTTGGTCCATTGTGTTTGGGTTGGCACCACCCCATGCATAATTTTCTAATTTGCTTAGCAGCACGCAGAATGAACAGCCAGGTGCGAGGTGCCCCTTAGTTACACGGCCTTCCTCCAGCCCTTGTTACAATCAATCGTAACGTTAATAGCCATGTGTCAATTAGTACATTGTGGTTGGCCTCGAAACTGCCTCTTCTGTCTGGAAAGGTTCTGATACCTCTGCTTGGTTTGGTGCCAAGTTTAAGGGTGAACCTGTGCTTCTCCTTGCTCAGCTGGTCACGTGATTCCCACACCGTGAATTTGTCTTGTTTCTCTCAATTTGTGTATTTGATTTTCGTTTCAGCCGCCACCTGCCTTCACCTTCTTATCTCGATCCATCAGAGGCAGGATATTCTGTTCTTAATTTCAATTAAAAGTAGCTACTGTTCATAGCTCTATTAGTATGACCTTGGCTTTCCTGGCACGAGTTGCATCTGCCGAGTTTGAATTCAGCCATCTCTCCTCGTGTTACTAGAATATGAATCTTCTTGCATTTGGCCTTTAGTAACGTGGGTTGGTTCTGCTTTTGTGCAAAGTAAAAATAATCTTTAAATGAAGTGCTTAGTTTGAGGTAGATTATGCATAATGGCGCTGGCTGCACTATTTTTCTACTAAGCATAGCAAGCCGTACTGTTTTCTTAGCTTTCTTGCGGTTCCAAGCATATTTACAGGTGTAAACTAGTTGAATGTCTTCATCTTGCTTACAGCTTGAACTTCTTTGTATTTCAACATTGTTCTCCCCCTTGGGGTTCAAGATATCTTTATCCATGGCGTTTCTTCTCTATGTGTCATTCTTTGGTTGACATTTATTCTAACTATGAGTCTGTCCGGATCCTCGTGATGTCACCATTCGTCTTCCATGAAGACGTTTTTGGTTTCTTCCGGGATAGACCTCAGGCAATCTTCATTTCGTTTCATTTGCTGGTCGGGTTTCCTTAATGGATACCTTACTGTCCATGGTTTTCTGGGTACCGGTACCTCAATGGGCCTTGCTCTTCTAATAGGCCGTGGGCAGAGCCCTACTACGGCTCTCTGCTGGTTTGTTTGCTCATCATCCGTCACATATTTTGGTGTGAACGTACCTGGAACTTCAAAATGGGTGACTGGAGTGCAGGCTTTATTTGGGACCTGCTCTACACGCCCCCATCCCTTCTTCCTTTTCTGGATTTGTACATGATGGTTTGAAGAAGTGTCTCTTTGGAGTCCAGATTTGTATTACTCCTTTCAGGCTTCCTGCTGTCCTCACATGTTCGTCTTTATTCCAAGTCATCAATTGAAATTGTCCATTTGGGCTGCAATAAACCCATCTTCCCACATAGTTTCTGTGCTTCCTGGGGCAGAGAAACGTTGTTCCCTCTGGTGCGTGAATGCTGGCCTTCACAAAGTCTCTTATTTCTTCATCAGTCAGGTATTTGGGCTTCCATCCTGGCTTGACATCAATCGTGATCTTCATCCCTATGTCTTTTTTTCACAGTCTTCTGGCACTGAGAGATTATTATCTTGATAATGCAAAATCCTAGCAATATCATCACTAGGAGGGCTCCCAGGAACTTGAATGCATCTGCCATCCATTGCGGGACCGATGAGAATAGTGATCCAAACCAGCTGTCATCATCAACTTCGCCAGTTTCATCGATCATCTGGTTCTGCAGTTTTGTCAACATACCTATGGCTTCTGTTAAAGTTCCATTTTCCTTGTCGTGAGAAGGTATAAATGTGCAACATGATTCTCCTATTTTTGCACAAACTCCTCCATCTATAGCTGTGTTCATGTCAAGCACATATCTGTTCTGGAGAGCCATCAGTCGGATAGCTCTTAACTCTTCCTTAATGGCATTGAATCCTTTTATTGTCGTGTTGATGGTCTGCAATAACTCCCATCTGATTATGTGCAACCATTTAGTATTTACTCCAACTTGGATTCTTGGCATGAAAATCGTTGTGAACACTGATGAAACAGGCTAAACACCTTGGGCCTCATTAGGACCCTGGCGGAGTGGGTTTCCGCCAGCGCTAATCGCGGCGGACCCGTCCGCCGTACTACGAGTTCCCTTAGCGCCATGGAGGTTTTCTCCGCCTGGTTTTACCGGGCGGAGAAAACCATGGCGCTAAGGGACCTCGTTGTTGATTACGCCGCCGTACTTTACGGCGGCGTAATTAACTCCTTCCCCACTCCCATTATACCCTATGGGGCAAGAATGGGAATGGGGAAGGGTAAAATGGGGATTGGGGATTTACCGCTCCGCCAAGGTCGGCATGGGGTGGTAAATCCGCCAACCCCCATGGCGCTATCGGCGGCTTTCCGCCATGCTCCGCGGTGCATTTAGCACCGCGGATTCCGCCAGGGTCGTAATGAGGGCCCTTGTGTTCATGTGGAATTGCATGACAGGCTTCTTCCGATTTGGCAGAGAAATCATTTTCTCTCTTCATTCGAGTTAGCAGTTCCACAGATCTCTTCTTCCTCAAGTGAGCATCTGCTTTCGGGAAACTGTCAATATTCAGGTCACTTTTCAGGATCACTAGTGCTGGAACGTGGACATTCACTATTGTGCATATCCCTCCCCAGTTTCTTGGAAGTCTGATGTATGCTTTAGATCAATATGCCCAATAATGATCCATTATTACGGCCGTTCCGTGCTCCATACCTGGAGCGTCAAAGATTCGTCCACAATTCTGATTCTCTCCCATCTTTCTTGTGCCATTATTCCTGAAGCACAATGTTGAGCTTTCTAGTGGCACTATATGCAAAGGTCCTCCTCTATCTTCGACACATGTCAGTAGTTTTGAGAGCTTTGGCCAAAGTGGCTTACATAGCCTTTGTGAATTTTCAATTGCTTCTATGCAGGCTCTGAGGACCATTCATCCTCTGCAAATTACTACTCCATTTTCCCATCCATCTGGTGAAAGCACTGTTCCCCAAATCTGCATTTGGCCTCTGTTCTTCCAACTTTGAGCCTCTTCTGGAGTTTTTGCTTGGACATTTAGCTTCTGATTTACTTCCCATCTGATTCCTGCTCCTTTCACTCCAGGTTTCTCATATCGGATTACATGGTTGCTAGTATGAGCTCTGTTTCTTGTCTTTATGTCTTGAACATAATCATCTTCATCGGGATAGGCTCTTTCAATTGCCCATATCAGTAAGGCATCACTGCCTATGAAATGGCCTCTGGTCTTGAACATTGCTGGGTGTGACAGACAGTGTGCTGTCTGGACATAGATTTCTACAGCTACGAAGATCTTGGACTTCCCCATGCTGTATGGTAGGAGTGCGCAAACAAAGCATTCCCCTTCTGAACTTCGTCTTACAACTTCTTTCATGTGCTGGTACCAAATGTTATTTCCCAAATGTGCTGTGCTGTCCAGGTAGTCGTCTAGTTCGTTGTCATCTCCATGCATGCTTCTCTTGATTCTTAAGCTTCTCATGTAGTTTGCAATCACTACATCCCTGAATGCATCTGTATGGCTTTTTCTTGCCGGAGGATTATCAGGTATCCTGGTCCATGGTGCAGGCTTCCTCATCTGCGCCATTTGAGTAGACAAGAGTCTGGCACCTCTTTCTTGGTCCTCATACGTCTTTTTGTTTCGGGCTAGAAATGTCAGTATCGATTCTGGCATTGGTCTGGTATATGGTTGTACTGTGGAAATTGTGCTTGTCCCTTTCACTGGAACATATATGTTTGTCACTGTTGTCTCTTTGGGTTTCTTCTTCAGCTTCTCTAGTCTTTCCACTATGTCTGCCTCCTTCATGTGTCTCTTTACTTGTGGTGATGTTTTCCATAGTAAGCAGTCTTTTCTTCTCTGAGGCTTTCAATTGTGGTTCTGCAGTCATTGACACTAGGCCTTTTGCGTGCCCATTCAGTGTTTGCATGCGTGTGGTTGTCAGTACTCTTTCTTCATTCACTCTTTGCCGACCCTGTCTCTGGCCTTTCCTTTTGTTTGTTACCACAAGTGTGAGTGTGTCATTGCTAATCACATCCATTTCAAGCTCATTCATTCCACCATCAGATCTTCTAGGGACTGGAATGACTATGTAAGGTCTGAGTGCTTTTGTGGGTTTCATGTGTGCATCATTAGGTGGGTGCACTGGAATTGGAACGCTTTGTGCACCATTAATGACATTAAAACAATGATGAATATGATACAAAAATACATTATGCCCCTGTAAATCAGGCGGCAGCATTTACTTCCAGAGAAACGTGGGCATCTCTCCTCATGTGGGAGGACCAGATTGCTGCTCTGGATCCTCATCTCGTACATTTGCAAATGTCTACCCTTTACTATACTTCTATAACCAAAACTGTCTGTCAGATTCTATGTTTAAAAGGTTCAGGTGTCCGACAAGTGTTCCTCCTCTTGCGGGCGTGAATTGTCTCTTATTTCAGGATACAGTTCCTTTGCTAAACTATGGGAAAAATCACATCAAATAACAATTCGGCAAGTCCTTTTGCTGTGCATGTTCAAAGTGGGTCAGCTCCCAGTCCACTCCTCGGATTAGCTTCAGTCCTGAAGACATTTTGTATCCTGGTCGATTTGAAGAATAGAGAAAAATAACAACAAATGGAAGAATGGGAAACCCTTGACACTGCTTGCTCGATCTGTCCCTCGGCGGAAAGCTTTTAGAATCTCTTCAGATAGTTCTGTTGATGGTTCGAGAGTTCTATTTGCAGTACAATTCCTTGCAAGGACATGCCCATCTGTGCAACATTAGCTGAATCTCTGATGAATGCGAGGACGTCAACATCGATCGGTCTCCCCACTAGCTCTGGAAAGTCAGTACCTAGACGAAAGAGGACATTGTGAGCCAACCTGCTGTCTTCTAGTGACAGGGAAATCCGTCCTGTTTTGCTGGGTTTTTCAGGATTGTATGCTCTCTCTTCAATGTAAACAATGTCTGCACTGTCCGTTCGCATGGAGTGCAGCTAAGATCACAATTCGGTTTAGGAGTTGGCTTAGATGTTCTGTATTTGCTGGATCTAGAAGAAACGTGAGTGTAACTGTTGTTCTTCTGACAAGATTTGGACAGTCTTCGATTATACGAAAGAACAATGTGTTGACAAGCTCATTTATTTCCTTCTCAGTTTGAGACATTTGGTTTCTCCTCACTGTATTCAGGAAGTAAGAGGAATTGTTCGGCCATTGCAGTAAGCAGTCTTCTTATTGTCTTTTCGTTTTCAGGATCTTGAAGAAAGTCAGTGACACTGGTGAGCCTTCTCACCAATGAAGGGTATGATCTTAGCACTAGATTAAAGTATGTTACCACATCTTTGGTGATGTCACTACTGTGGGACACCATAAGTAATTCCGAATAGGGTCTCGGTGTGGAATGAGTCTGGATACTCTATTTTCTTCCAATTTATGTGTCCTCGATCAAAATGTGCCATATTCCTTTTTATCAAGGCCTTAGGTGTGCCTCAGTCAAGTGTTTAAAGTTAACAGACTATGTTGTGGCTTATGTGTGCAATTTTCTTCTTCACTCTGCAAATAGGATGCGCAGAGTGTCCATTTTTATGTCCTTATCCCCTTTTTACTTAGAGGAAGTATCCAATTTAAGCCACAATTTTACAAAAGTTCTTTATCTTTGTCTGGCTGGTCATGCATTCTTTTTCTTGGTCATGGATCTCGTTGCACATGCTGCGGTTCTTCCCCGTCACTTGTAGACTCCTCTCGTTGGGGTGCAGGCAGGGGGCCTTCTCTGATGTAGGCTTTGATACCGACCAGGAAAATCCAAGTTCTCCTGCCTTGTAGTTTCACTGCGGAAGGAGTGCAGTCCTCCATTGTGAAGGGACCGTTGAATCTTGGCTCATCCCACTTTTTCCTCATATGGTTCCTTACAAGGATGGTGTCTCCAGGGAAAACGGATTGTACACAAAGTCCTTGTGTGGTGTCTGTAGTAGTATCTCCTTCTGTGTTCGATGCTGCCCTGCACTCCTTTGTCATCGCTGCAGCTGGTCTGAAATTACAGTAAGGCAAGATGTCATGCAGTTCAGGTAGTTTTGCATTTCAGACCCTAAAATTTCTCCTTTTGGCTGGGTATCACATCTAGCTCTATCTCGGGGTGTCAGAGAAGAACACATTCTTCTTCCTGTGGCTATAGTGTGTGGCGTAAAATGATGGTTGGAACCGGGTTGGTTCCTAAGTGCATACATTGCCAAAGGAAGGCAGTGCAACCATCCCTTTCTTAGAGTTAACTTCAACTTGGCTATCTTTTCCAATAATCCATTGAGCTTCTCACAGATTCCGTTACCTTGCAGATGATATGCCGACGAGAACTTGTGCTTTATACCAAGCATCAAGCTAATCTGTTCAAATATTGCATTAACAAAGTGAGGAACATTTTCTGATCTCATGACCTCGCACACCCCCCACCTGGGGAACACCTCTCTCACAAAAAACGTGGGCGCACAGGTAGAGTCTGGGTGTGTACACGGACCTGCCTCAATCCATCTGGAGAATGGACACACCACAACAATTAAGTATCTGTACCCATTACATACTTGCCATAATCCACGTAGTTTCTAATGTGGTATTTTGCCCAATAGGTTTAGGGTAAAAATGTGTCTGTTGAACTAATTAAGTCGTGAGGCGGTGAGCACAGTTCCGCCCTGACAGACGACCAAATTTGGCACATCGTGCTTTTAAGTACATACCCCTGATGAATTTCCCCTGACTGTGGATGTATGGAATGAGTGAGGAATGAAACATGTTGGGTTGAATGGTAGCGAAAGAGTGTGGAATTTATTAGCTAATCTAGTTGTGCTATTTTTCTTCAAACCTCATTATTGTGGTTGATTTAGAATGAACAAATAGATCTAGTTATTTTTGTTTTTGTTATAACCCTTTACGTTGTGTCTGTGTAGGACTTAGGTTGTACACCTTTTTCTTCCTGGTGTACTTAAGTTGTCACTGGTGTGCGTTGGTCGTAAATCTCTTAACAAACTTTTTTCAAAAAATGTTTCTAATTTTTTTGTTTTTCCTTTATGTGAAACCATTTTTATGTATAAAATGTTTTTATGGATTGTGTTAAAGATTCGTATTAGATGAATTATGCCATTTTGGCATTTTTATGATGTATTTTTTACCATTGAAGGTTTAATAAAATTGATAATTGAATATTTGGCTAAATGTATACCGTCTCTGTATTAACTGTTCACTGTGATGTGCTCCATAGCAGAGTATAATCGAGTAAAGATATGAGAACTAGTGTGTTTTCCCTCATCTACACCTCCCACTAAGCGGGTTTGGACACGTGAACTAGTGATACGATACTGTGGACCTCTTCTTTAGTTTATGTTATTTAGGTTTTCCTAAAGTGAGGGGGCTCTTTTGGTCCTACAGTCTAATCCCCCAACCTCTTTTGTGTATTAGCTGTGTACACGGACCTGCCTCAATCCATCTGGAGAATGGACACACCACAACAATTAAGTATCTGTACCCATTACATACTTGAATCATGTCAACATAATCGACATGCAAGTGCTGAAAAGGCCCATTTCGCCTGGGGATGACTCCTCTCATTACTTTTAATGTGTGCCCAGCTGTGAATTGTTGGCAAATTATACAGTTTACTATAAAAAATGCAACATGCTCGGTTAAATTCGGTATGAACCAGTCTTCCGCGAATGTTGCTGCCAGATTCTCTTTTGTCTTGTGTGCCGGGTAATGCAACTGCTCTAGCACTATTTTCAATAGGGCTACAGGCATCACGGGTTTTCCAGTGCTGTCTTGTCGCCACAAGCTGTCAGAAGGGTTTAAAGAACACCCTCGACGTTTGCAAAGATTTTTCTGTTCCTGTGGTGCCTCCCTTTGGAGTTCCATCAACTTGGTTTGCCCAAGATTGTTATATCCTTCAGGTGTAGTCCATGCAACCACCATCCTTTTATTGATATGGATGACTTCCACTTCCATGATCGTCTCACTTTTGGATGCCATGCGCTTGGCCTGCGTGTCTGCTGCGTGATTTCTGTGTGAGATAAAATCTGTCCCCTTAGTCTGGGAAGCGCATTTCACGACCGCTATGCCCACTGGGAGATGTAGTGCCTTGATCAGCCTGTCCAATAAGGCTGCGTGCTGCACTGGCGTGCCGTCTGCTCGGGGGTAGCCCTCCTTTTCCAGCGCGCTAAGCCTGCGTGCACTGTTGACGTCACATAGGCGGAGTCACTGTACACCGTCACTTCCTGGTCTGCGTGATTCTCAATCGCGAGTATCAATGCCAATAATTCTGCAGCCTGTGCTGAATGATGAGATGGTATTTGCGAACAAATAAGTACTCGGAATTCTCCATTTGCTGTGTGCTTCATCACAGCAATGCCTGTATATCTTTGTCCGTCACTTTGATCGATCCTCAAAGAACCGTCAATAAAGGCGATCTCTCCTTCTGTCAAGGCATTTTCTTTTTCACTGGGAATTTTGTCATAGAATTTTTCATAGTTTGCACAGTCATGTATTGGCTCTCCTTCAGTGACTGGCTCTGCTATAAACACAGCTGTGTTCACTATTTTACAACAGACTACCTTAATCGTTGGATTTGATATGATCACTTCATAAGCATAAGCTCTCTGAGATGTCAATATTCCCTTTGGTTTCTCTAGAATGGCAAATAGTGAGTGCTCGACGCACAACGTCATGGAGCATCCCATCACAATGGTTGTAGCCTTTTCTATGGTGAACGCTGTGGCAGCTAAACATTGTTTGCATGGGAAATGGCCACTCGTTACTGGGTCCAAATTTTGACTATATTATGGCAGGGGCTTGTACCCCAATGTGGTTCTCTGTCTGAGTACTGCTGTCATAATGCTGCCATTCGTGTATGAAAACAGGTCAAATTCATCTGCATGATTGGGAATCCCTAGAACTGGTGCTGTGCAAATGACTTCTTTGAGTTCAGCAAATCCTTCATCCATGGTCTCAGACCATTCAATATTTCCTTTTGTCACTTGAGCCTTCTTTAGGGCCTGAAGTAAAGGCTTAGTGTAAGAGCTATAGTCGAAGACCCATGCTCTGACATAGTTGCATAGGCCTAAAAAGATCTGCATCTGTTTTATCGTGTGTGGCTTAGCCATGTTCAGTATGGCTTCAGCCCTTTCTGGGGTCACTCTCTTTCCCTCATGTGAGATCAGCCGGTCTATGTACAGCACTTCCTGTTGACAATATTGTAGCTTGTCCTTGTCAACCTTATATCTTTTCTCAGCTAGTATAGTCAATAGCTGAACAGAATCGTGCCTACATTGCTCCTCTGTCATGCTGCAGATCATGATGTCATCCACATATTGCAGGACAACACTTTTTAATGCAATATTGCTTAAAGTCCATCTGCAGGACTCTGTTGAAAATAGACAGAGACTCACAGTACCCCTCGGTAGCCTTGTGCTTTTCAGACGCATCTGTCTGAACGTGAATGACATCAGATCTTGTGAGTCACGGTGCAACGGGATTGAGAAACATGCATTTCTCAAGGCAATCACCGTGAAATATTTTGCCTCAACAGGTATATTACATAGGAGTGTAGCCGGGTTAGGTACTAAAGGGATCTCGGCCTCAACAATATCATTTATTGGGCGTAAATCCTGGATTAGCCTCCAAGACCCTCCCTTTGATTTCTTGATCGGATAAACCAAAGTATTGCATGATGACTCTGACATCACTAAGATGCCCTGCTCCATCATCGCTGAAATTGTCTTAAAAATTCCTTCATCTGCCTCTCTGGACATGGGATATTGTCGTGCTCTTGGGAGAATTGCTCCTGGTTTTACCTTAATTCTCACTTCTCCAACCCCTTTCAATAGCCCTATGTCATAGGGGCCTGTGGTCCACACTGAGACAGGCACCTGGGCCATGTCGCCATCAAAATATTCAGGACAGTTTTGTGCCAACATCATTCGTTGAGGCACTTTCCTTTTGATCATTCTCACCCAAAAGGTGAGACTCACTTCAACCATGGTCTCTTCCATATCTGCTTGCTATTCAAACAGATCGTCATTGCTGACATCAGTCAAATGATATCCTTCTTCAATGGCGATTACTGTGTACCATTGTCGGCCTTCGTCATCATAACTGTCAATACAGGCCACTCACCCTCGTACTGCAGCTGTGTGTATCATCAAGGGAAATACTTGTCCCTTCTCCCTGTGCATGGGTATTCTTGGTCTAAATATGAACTCATCTGGGTTTATCATGGTTCTTTCTGCAAGGCCTGGCAGCCCTGCCATTAATATGCGCATACCATACACAAATATGTCTGGCTCTAATAGTATAGCCCTCATAGCTGTGTGTCCTGCGTATGCTCTGATCATTTCGCATACATTTGAATAGTGCATTCCTGGAGTTGAACATACTATGTCCTCCTCTGTGAATGAGATTGTCATGTTTAACTTTGTCATTAAATCTCTACCCAAAATGTTTACTGGGGTCTGGCGACAATATAGTAAAGGCACATTCATTTGACATTCTCCTATAGAGACTGGAAGTGCATTTGTGAAGGGAACACGACTTGTGGCTCCTGTGAAACTCTGAGAATGAATGGCCTCGCCGGACAAGGAAAACATGCCTTCATGTATACACGAGCGTGTTGCACCCATGTCAACTAAGAAGGAATATTCTTTATCCCCTATAATGACATCTAGCCTAGGATCCCAGTGAGGGTCTTTTGTCACTGATAGGATAGAACACCTCAGGGTTACCAGTGAGCTGTCTTAGTCCATATACAAATTTGGCCCACTGTGTGCTGGTGGATTTCCCCCATTACTAGTATTACTCCTTATTCCAGGGCTCGTGGTCTGCCCTGAGCTTGTTGTTTGTGACAATTGTAGTGATGACTGTTGGGACTGCCTTTGTGGAAAACTCACTACATTTTGGGGCTGTGGGTTTTGCTGAGCTCCTGGTGTTTGCTGTTGAACCGTGTGATTCTGTGTAACTCCCTGCTGTAAAACTGCAGGTGGATTCACCATGCCTGCTCCCATACCTTGGCCGTTTTGCTTCATGCCTTGGTTTCTGCACGTGCGTGCTAAATTCCCCGTCATCCCACACAACCAACATACTGGCGGTGGTCGGATCATTTGCCCATTTGACATATCTTGATTGCCGTTTTGCATATTCTGGAAACCTCCTTGGTTATTCTGAAAGCCTCCCTGATTACTCTGCCATCCTCTTCCCCTAAATCCTCTTCCCCATGGGTACAACCCTGTACTGCCCTGGTTATTCTTCTGTGGATTAGTCACCTGCTGCATGCTCGATTCGGCCGCGCTGGTTATCATGGCTCCCTCAAGAGCATACTTTGACAATTTCTTCTGCACCAATTTCGCTTTCTCACCGTTTCATGCAGCTTCCTTTTGCAATTCTTTTCTTGCAGCAGTCTGCAATAATGTGTGATGGTCAGCTGTATTTCTGCCCAAGGTTTAGCCTCAATTCCTACGAATTTCTTGAGCTGTTTCTGTACCGGCTCTGGCAGCCCTTGGCACAATATGTGGTAGAACACAGGTATAGATTTTGTCCAAGATTCATGAGTCTCAAATACGCATGCGTCTTGAAAATTCTGTATGTAAATTAACGGATCATCCGACTCCTTCATTTTTCATGTCATTATAGCTCTCATTTCAGAAGTGTCTGGATACAGCACTCATAGCGCTTTCCAAATTGCGGCTCTGCAATTGTTAAATGGAGTTCCGTCATGCACGGTATTAAGTGTGGTTACACCAGGGTAGCCTGCTCGTGTCCACACATCGTCTGCTCTCTCACCAAGTATGGGCGATTAGGAGACCCTTAATATCTACTATAGCTAACTTGTTTCGTCCTGTAATTTTTTCTAACTCGTGTATTCACTTTCCGGCTCCCAATGTCAGCATTGGAAGCTTGTTTTTCAAGTTTTCTTGATCCATGTGTGGCCATGGAATATATTGTGGTCTTACTCCACCCTTCTCGAGTAGTGGAAATTGGGATGCATAGCCCGCTCTCTCTTCTCTCATTGTTCTCCTGTCTATTGCAGGGGTAATATTCCCGCATCGCCATCTGCCTGGCAATGTCCTGGTCTGTCCACGTAGGGCGGTGATGACATCCCCCTCTGCCCGTGAGATACTTCTTTGTGTCGGTCTGACTGTGTGGCTGACACTGATGCCCTCAGTGCAGACTTGCTAGTGTCTGACCATCTTATTCCTTTTTCCCTTGGGAGTCGTCTCCCGCTCCATCTCTCTATCTCCTTTTCCTCGTGCTCCTCCTTTTCTAGTGCCACTTCTTATGTCTTCTTTGTTCCTACTTATTTCTAGTCTATCCAGGGATAGTCCTCTATTCCCACTACTTTGGGAGATATCCTCAGTGTGGTACAGCTGAGTGGTCTCCAGACGCTCGTCTCCCACTCCGTTTGGGGTATTTGTTATAGCCCATTTCATCATATATTCTATCGATTGTTTCTCCAATTCCTCTGGTGTTGAAGTCATCTTCCATATTCACCCTAGACATGCCTGGTACTGAATCGTATGCAGTAAAGGATTCTTCTATATCTTCCCAATCTACTGCAGGATCAGGTTTTTTTTAACCTCTCTCTCCAGATATTCAAGATCACGTGCTCTCTGCCTTCGCTTACGTTCTACATCGTCATCAAATTCTCTGTGCTTCCTTGCCTCTTCTCTGACCCTATCTTCTTCCTTTTTCTTTTCATTTCTTCATTCATCTGCCCTTCGGATTTCCTCATCTCTTCGTCTCTTTATTCTTTTCTCTCGTATCCTTTGCTCTTCCTCTGACCATTGCTGCTTCTGTCTGTCTAGGTCATTGGCTGCTCTCTGTTTGCGATCAAGCTGTTTTTCTTGCTCTTCGCGATATAGCTGTTCTCGCCTTTGTCTATCCTTTTTGCTTATTCTCTCATCTCTCAATTTCTTCTCGTTCTCCTTTTGCTGTATATTGTCTAATCTCTCTTTTTGTTTCGCATCATCAAGGCCTTTACCATCGAGTTTCAATAAAATTTGTCCTCCCAACAATTCGTTCTTTGCGAATGCTATCTCATCAGTTCTATCTTCGTTTCCCTTCCATCTTTTCCCTTCTCTCTCTTTATTGAGAGCTGTACTTGTCTGTGTCTGGTCCCTTCTTTCATCCTCGTGTCTCTCCTTGTCCCTTGGAACCGTGGAGGCGATATTCTTATCCTTTTCTCTCCCTTGATTGTCGTCACTACTTTGTGTAGGTGACTCATATGCTGAGTTACTATACCCTGTAGCTGCTTTAAGTTCTCTCAGCGGGTATAGCCCCTCATCTTTGTTCTCTTCATCCTTTGTTTTGGATGGGGCAGGTGGCGCAGTAGGCGTCTACATTAAGTATCCAATCTGTTGGTGGCTCCTCTTCCTTTCCCTGTTCATACATTTTAAAAAGGTCTAGAACAGCAAGCCGTTTGTCTAACTTTTTACCCGTGTATGTGGCATGCAAATATGTTGTCATGTGTTACAAGACAGCTTTAGATAAGGACCCCCCCTTATGGCCATGGAATAAACATTTTGTGTGCGGTTCCTTTTACCCACTCTGTATTGTATTTTTTCAGCTTAGGGGCATGATTCGGCAACTGTTTGCATAGGTGTGCTAATGGAATTATGTCTTCCATGCTTAAATCTATTCCCTTTCTTCTTATAAAACACTTGTCAATGCTTCACGTGACTTAAACAACTTCCAACAATATAAGCGAGCACCAGACACTGCAAGCTCCTATCCAGACTTTTTCACAAAATGTTATATCTTCTATTTTATTCAAAAAACATCAATTCGTATGCGATATTACCTCAACTATTCAATCGCGTAAAATTTAAATCAGTTTTCTCAAAGAAATGGTTCGACTTGTTCGACTAAGACAGACGTTTAACAGACTAGACGAACACCAGCTGGTCACAGGTATCTCTGCCTCTAATCATTCACCCTTCATGAGTTTAAACGTACCCCTTTCACAGCGTCTTTAATCGCCATGGTAGTCTATTTGTTCCCCATTATGTGGTACTCTGGATACACGTTTCTTCCAGCCAATTATATTAAAAGAGTAGGAATAAGGCGAATACTCTCACTTCCCGGGTGTCCTCCCCGGTAACCTCTCTCTTCTCGGGTGTCCTCCCCGGTAACCTCCCTTTTGTTTATTTATCCTTGAGTCATTATCCCCTTATATAGATACATTCTTCTCTACTTCTAGCTATGTTTTGTTTTCCCACCTCCCTCCGTTACCTTTTCCCTTTACTTGTTCTAAAGCATGCACTTTTGCTAAAACACTCAGTTTCTTTCACTAATCGTTCGCATTGTTCCTCTCTGGACCCTCAGGATCACTGCCTTTGTTACCGCCTTCTTCAGCTTTTCGCCCACTCAGCTGCCTGTAGGAATGGGAAGGGGTTGCGTGGGGAAACAAGGATTCCTTCAGACCATGGTCTGCTGACTTCTTTTACACTACCACTGTCTATAGGGAGCTTCACGGTCTACTCAGTCGAATGGCAAAGGACTTGTGATATTTTCAAAGACCTAGAGTTACTTTATGTCGACGGTCAATGGGTGTCTTATTCTAATCAATAATCGATAATCGATAACGATCAATCTCTGCTACCAAGTGTATTCCAGAGACCCCCGACTGGCCCATAGAGCCGAGGTTCACTCAGAAGTACTTTAAGACGAGATAGCTGCACCCTTGAGATGGATGGGGTGCAGATTTATTACTCGAACACCAATCAATAAGGACAACTGAATGGTTTGGCAAAGGGAGTCCGTTTAATGACAAGTACAAAAAACGGGGAGTTATGGATTTCAGCAGTGATGCAATCGTCCTTCTTGCTTCAAATCTAATGAACTTCATACAAGTTGTAACATTTATACTCAAAACCCGTCATAATTGACGTGTAACACTCAAAAGTTAACATGCAATTCTATTGGTTAGGAAAAGGTAACTTTACTACAGGTACTATATCTGTATATGGTAACGGAGTGAGGGGATTGGGTAAACACTCTCAGGTGGGCGTCTAATCCCTTCCTTCAAACATGAATACTGTAGACGTCACTAAAAGTATGATGTCTCATTGGTTCTACTAACTATAGGACCCTAGATTATTTGGTCCATTGTGACTGGGTTGGCACCACACCATGCATAATTTTCTAAATTGCTTTAGCAGCACGCAGAATGGTCAGCCAGGTGCAAGGTGCCCCTTAGTTACCCAGCCTTCCTCCAGACCTTGTTACAATCAATCATACCTTTAATACCCATGTGTCAATTAGTACATTGTGGTTGGCCTCGAAGCTGCATCTTCTGTCTGAAAAAGTTCTGATATCTCTGCTTGGTTCGGTGCCAAGTGTAGGTATGAACCCGTGCTTCTTTTTGCTCGGCTGGTCATGTGATTCCCACAGCGTGAATTTGTCTCGTTTCTCTCAATATGTGTATTTGATTTTCGTTTCACCCACCACTTGCCTTCACCTTCTTATCTCAATCCGTCAGAGGCAGGATATTATGTTCTTAGTTTCAATTAAAAGTAGCTACTGTTCATAGCTTCTATTGGTATGACCTTGGCTTCCCTGGCACGAGTTGCATCTGCCGAGTTTTGTTTCAGCCGTCTCTCCTCATGTTACTAGAATATGAATCTTCTTGCGTTTGGCCTTTAGTAACCTGGGTTGGTTCAGCTTTTGTGCAAAGTAGAAATAATCTTATAATAAAGTGCTTAGTTTGAGGTATATTATGTATAATGGCGCTTGCCTCACTATTCTTCTACTAAGCATAGCAAGCCACACTGTTTTCTTAGCTTTCTTGCGATTTCAAGCATATTTACAGGTGTAAACTAGTTGAATGTCTTCATCTTGCTTACAGCTTGAACTTCTTTGTATTTCAACATCGTTCTCCCCCTTGAGGTTCAGGATCTCTTTATCCATGGCGTTTAGTCTCTGTGTGTCATTCTTTGGTTGACATTTCTTCTAACTATGAGTCTGTCCGGGTCCTCGTGACGTCACCATTCGTCTTCCATTAAGACCTTTTTGGTTTCTTCTGTGACAGTACTTAGGCAATCTTCATTTCGATTCATTTGCTGGTAGGGTTTCCTTAATGGATACCTTACTGTCCATGGTTTTCTGGGTACCGGTACCTCAATAGGTGTTGCTCTTCTAATAGGCACTGGGCAGAGCCCTACTGCGGCTCTCTGCTGGTTTATTTGCTCATCATATGTCACATATTTTGGGGTGAACGTTCCTTGAATTTCAAAATTGGCAACTGAAGTGCAGGCTTTATTTGGGACCTCCTCTACAGGAGGTTGGGAGTTGAATGTGAAACTGTGGCCTCATGTGAGCCTCATACATGGAAGCCGCAAATGGCTTTCTTTTTAAAGCCATCAAGCATCTGACACTTTTCAGCACTCCTCCAGACAGATACACATACACAGAGGGTCTGTGGGCACAAACAGAGACACTTAAAAATCCATGTTAAACCATTTCTTGTAAATACAAATATTTGTCAGTGGTCAAGGGCTATTTTGAGGAATGTTAGCCAATTTTAAGATATGAATCAAAAACCTCAAAAATGGCTCAAATTTGTCTACAATTCCTCAAAATAGTTATGACCACTGATGAATACAAATATTTTTTTTTACAAAGAAAATGATGCAATATTGTCTGCAGTGTTTGTGAATAAGGTCAGGGGACAGGAGAGGAAGCAATGGGGGAACGCAAACAGGCCTACATGGGGGGGGAGTAGGGTCCTTTTCCTATCATCTGTCAAGCCCCCTCTCCAGCTACCCCTTCATCCCGCAAACGTACTCTCAATCTTGCTCACACTAAGGCACCACTGGGAATGGGGAAACAGTGTTTTTCAGTTTAAACCTAGGAGGCTCTTTTTCTTCCAGGGAATGTTTTTCCACTGAAAACAGGAACGCCTATTTATAATTTTCTTGTGTTTCCAATCTGTTCAGATCTCTTCCGGTGTACTGTGTGGGGCTGATTGATGGTTTAGAAACTGATATTCATCCTTGGACCACTAATCTCCCGGAAGATGATTCATCACAATGGTATTGCTTAATGTGCCTGCTGAGTGTATACACAGTGCATGCATTTTCTGACATGGACTATCTTGGCACACATGGTTGATTCTCATGTGTCCATGTGTCAGCAAGCATGTTACTTACATGTGCATTGGTACGTTCACATGCCTCCCATGGCACGTGTGTGTGCTCACTGGTCACTTGCTGTGAATGCCATGTGTTGAACCATTTTCCGTGCTCATTCTGTACATCTATGCAGAGGGGTACATTCAGTCGGTAACTATATGCATATGCACATGGTGTCATTTGTATTCACCTGTAAGTGATTTCAATCTGGCACACACCCAAGTCAAAGCCCGGCATGTAGTGCACAACTGAAACCCTTATTTATTTTTGTCTATAAGTTCAATATTCTGAACGATATACCGCTCATATCACACCCTTCTCCTGGAATACCCCCCCCCCCTCCGGTCACACTGAACCAGGAATCAGGCTAGTTTGCAAAGGTAAATATTTATTTATGTATTGAAAAATTAATCGCAGTATATTTCAATAGGTACACAACAATCACCAATGGGGTGACAGAACACTGAAGAATATCTTTAATACACTAGGAATAAGTAAGGAGCAAAACAGATTCAGCACAGCAAAGAATACTTTTGTTTTGGTTTAGATCAGATAGCACTAGGTTTAGAGGTTCCCCTGCAACACTCCTCAACCCCCAAATAGGCAATGTAAAGAGATAGGATTAGAGAGCAGGTAGCAGGGAATAGCACAAATCAAACAGAATATCAGTCCCACCTTCCCCCCATAAAGCACAAGAGGAAAACGGAATTGACTTTTCAGCTGTCAGATGGCTTTTACAGTTGTCTTTAGAATTTACCAAAACGCCAAATATGGTCAAAAATACTTAAATTGTTGTAAATTCCTATGAGAGCCACTTTGAACAGTTGCACACAATCACAAGCAATGATTTAGTCCAGAGAAAACATTTTAAATCTTAAAATCCAAGTTGGAAGCAGTTAAGAGCTATTTCACACGTGTAAACGATTCAGATTCTTAAAATTGCGGCAAACTTTTCATTGTGTGATATTCGTGATAACGGGAGAAACGCACTGCGGTTCTGGATAGCTACAGATGTCAGGTACAAGTAGGAGTTGAAATTTCGTTTCTGTTACAAAAACTGAGGGAATTATAGAAGTTTTAGTAAAGGTCGTTTTTTTGCGAGATAGGCGCGAGAATGGAAAACAGAAATGCACTTTTGAAAATGATGAATGGGTTTGCTTACACTAGAGGATGACTGTGAAAAAACAAATACCACACAGGGATCTTACAGTCACTTGATCAGGGTGACCTGCCTACTAAGGAAACTCAACTTCTTCAGATGGCAAAAGGGTCAGCGCAAAGATGGTTCTGCCAATACTGGTTCTGAAAGAAAGATAAAATGGTTTTGAGATAGGGATAAGACAATGCAAAGATACTCCTAACAATAGGTTCTGAATGAAAGATAGGATGGGTTTGAAATAGGGATAACACAATGCAAATATACTATGGGCCACAGTTCTTCCTATTACTATTCACAGAATAAGTTTTTTAAATGGACCGTCAGCTCTGGTCATAGGATTGGTCTGGTCTAGGAAAGACAGCACCTCAGGCACGGTACTGGATCAGCTATGCCGGTTGCCGGATTTGCACAGGATCTGCCCTTCTAGTCTGTGGGTATTTGAATCAGCTGGATGACGAGTTCCTCAGGCAAGCCTAGTGGTGGCAAGCTAGAGAATTTCTCACACACAGTGCTTTACTGGGTAGAGAGAATACATTTGAGGATTCGGGCCTTGCTGGAAATCAATAGTCTCTATTGCTGGCAAGCGATTTGTCATCTGGATCTGGAAGAATATTAAAGCTGGATGTAGAATGCTGGATCAGAGTGCTTCGCCGGAATCAGGAAAGTGGGTGGATCAGTGAGTCCCTATGTGTTGTCAGCTGTCTCTATGCTATAGGATGACATCACAAAGGGGGTGTGTGGGCCGGTTTAGCTAAACTGGCCCCTGTGAGCTGGGATAGGACCACACTTCATCTCTGCCTTGCAATTTGACTGATTGGATCAAGGCCAGATGATGTCACATTTTATGATTTGCTTTACAACCCTCAGAGACCTCCCTTTAGCAACTGGTTTCAAAATCGGATTTGATACTAAATGTACATTTCTACATTGGTCATCTTTATACAAATAACACATAAAGATGCCATATTTTACATAGCAGCTATTCCTCAAAACCCCGCAGCGGTGGGATCTTGTCTCAACTTTCTACAGAATTTTGCCCTTTTCTCTATGAACCCAATTTCTAAATTGTATGCAAATTTCCACAAATGTGCGTGTTTAACATAGGGATATGCGTGTACATTTTCACAATCCTAATAGTAATACATTTAGCATAAAACCACATATATTGCCATTCCTGTCCAGAACATGTCACACAGTTCTACCGCCTCTTCACACGTGCAGCCAGAAATTAAATTAACAACTCTGTCCTTTTTATATTTTTCACCATTTTCAATATAGCAAGTTATGAGTCTTTTAAACATGTGTTCTTTGTTCATGTTTAGCAAAAGATGGTCCACCCCTTTTTGTCTCCCTGCAGTCCAGGGCATCCCCCTCCTTGCTTGTTCCTTCCAGAGGCCATTTACGACCCCCTACACACTTCGAGTTTCCTGGGCTGCAGCTTTGTCATTGTTCCTTCGCTTTCTGTAGACAAGATTCTGTTCTAACCCGTAATTAACACCTCCCAGTGAGTTTCTGCTGAGAGGAAAACCCTCTTTCTGGGAGGAAACCCTGCTTTTCCAGTTCTTGCAGCTTCAGCCAGGCTAATTAACTTCTTAAACCCAGCAAAAACCAAATGTGTACATCAAACAAAAATACATTTCTTTCTTGGCCTTAAAACCTGTGGGAAAAACACAACTAAAATCTGTATTCCTTTTTGGCAACAATCCTTTTTATGTTTACTAATCCAGCAGACTTTTTAGGTTTAGGTCCTTTTAAAGTTTCCTGAGTACTCCTCTGACAGCTGTCATTCAGGTAGCCACGGGTACTGCACCCAGATTTTGGCCTATGTTGTCAGTTTTCAGACAATCCAGTTTGTCTGAAGAATGTTTTACTCTTCACATTGGGACTTTGTATGTTCACAATGTTTTATTAGATACATTAATTTTAGCACCACGCAAGATTTTGAATGTTGAGAAGTGTTGTGTATAGGCATTTGGAAGTTTTTAGCAACAAAGGAGATGTCATTTGTAGGCACATTTTTGGGTTTCAATTGCAAAGTGCTGCTTCTCTCTCTGCACTCTGTTTGCTGGTCATGGAGCCCACTGGCACATTTTGGCAGGGTGTGCTCTGTTCCACCGCACATGTACCATGGGTGGCAGGTTGTGCATCCCTCTTTTTGTGTGCTGAAGCGCACGGTTTTTGTAGGTTTTTGGCGCGCACAAGGGTTTTGCTGCCATTGTTGCTGTTTCTTTCCCCATACCTGGCAGGGTGATGCCGCACAGCATAGCGGAGTGCGTCAATACACTATACACAATAACAGTCCAGCGATATTACTGTTTACCAGCGGGGTGATGTGCACGCCTGTGCATTTTCATAACAGCACGTCCGCGAGTAGCAGTAACACCGCCAGACTGGTATTACTACCATTTTACTGGCAAACTTGTAATGACAATACAAGACTTGCTAGCGCTATGGGAGCTGTAGAGGGGCAGGTGGATGCCTCTCCTCTAGTCCCCGCACCCTCACCACAGTCTTATTGAAGTAGCAGACAAAGACCCAACCCCTGAACAAGTTTATGCGACATGTCCATACTGTGTTGATTGTATGAAAGACAAAGAGAAACATGTACCTAAAAATTAGGTAATCGTGCAAATAAGAAGATGAAGTAACTTGCTGACCAATAACTGCAAATACGCTGTAACGCAAGGTAGACAAATCATATAGAAGCTTGCTAAAAAGGGTTATACATAACGTTAGGACATAACGTTAGGACTGCCATTGGAAGAAAATGGGCGATGGCCCGTGTTAAAGAATAAGCACAGCAACCTTAAAATGCGAGCCTAGGATTGCAAATTGAAGAATTAATGAAGAAGCTGTTTTCATGTATCCCTCCATCCTCCTGAAGGGCATGAGCCCTCACACCTGCTCTGCTGCTACAGAGCTGCACAGAGAGGACCACATGCTCACTGTGCCTGCCACGTGAGGCTCACCACGTCTGCCACTACCTTACTGCAGCCTGCACAACCTGTAGCCCACATGCTGCCTGCAAGCGCTGTACCACTGACATGTTTTGTTTGTGCCAGAACGTCGATCTATGTGCTACAGTGAAGCGCCAGCCATTTGCCTTCCCAGCTACTCTTAAGATGGCTGCCGTCCGCCCAACCCGTTTTGTTTATTTGGTTGCTAAGCAACTGCTCACCACTTAGCTACAATATCCAATTGTAGCCGCCGGCAGATGGAAGCCGGCCCTACTGCCTAAGGCCCATTGCACCAGGCCCCCTGTACCAAGCCCAGTATCCCTCCATCCTCCTGAAGGGCAGGAGCCTCCACACCTGCTCTGCTGCTACAGAGCTGCATGGAGAGGACCACGCACTCACCGTGCCTGCCACGTGTGTCTCACCTCATCTGCATACTGGTCCCATAAGACCAGCATCTGCCACTACCTTACTGCAGCCTGCACGACCTGATGCCCACATGCTGCCTGCAAGTGCTGTACCGCCAATGTATTTTTTGTGCCAGAACATCGATCTACATGCTACAGTGAAGCACCAGCCATTTGCCTTCCCAGCTGCTCTTAAGATGACCGCCGCCGCCTTCCCCACCTGTTTTTGTTTATTCGGTTGCTAAGCAACCGCTCACCATGTAGCTACAACATCCAATTGTAGCCGCCGGCAGGCAGAAGCCGGCCCTACTGCCTAAGTCCCGTTGTACAAGGTCCCCTCTCTCGAGCCATTATCCCTCCATCCTCCTAAAGTGCAGGAGCCCCCACGCCTGCTCTGCTGCTACGGAGCCGCACGGAGAGGACCACTCGCTCACCGTGCCTGCCACGTGTGTCTCACCTCATCTGCACACCAGTCCTGTAAAACCGGAATCTGCCACTACCTTACTGCAACCTGCACGACCTGATGCCCACATGCTGCCTGCAAGCGCTATACCGGCAATGTGTTTGTTGTGCCAGAACATCGGTCTACGTCCTACAGTGAAGCACCAGCCATTTGCCTTCCAAGCTGCTCTTAAGATGGCCACTGCCTGCCCGACCCATTTTTTGTTTATTCGGTTTCTAAGCAACCACGTAGCTGCAACATCTAATTGTAGCCACCGGTAGGTGGAAGCCGGCCCTACTGCCAAAGGCCCATTGCACAAGGCCCCCTGTCCTGATCCTGCCAGAGCCGGGAGGGCTGCAGGGCTGCCTGAAAATCTCTCCTCCATTGCGTCTGCTATGCCAGGACTTCCTCCTAACATCCTCATGAACATTGCTTAACTCCATGTGCCCATATGTCCTGCACATGGTAAAATCATAACATAATATCTGCTGTGTGACCCCTAACGTGTAGCTCATATCATACGCTAAACCTATATAGCATCCCCCACCCCGCCGATGTAGCCAATTATTCTACGCCTCCTCTTCTCGTGTATACCCTGCGCCCACTACAGCGCCACTGCACCATACCCACCCCGCAGTGCGTCTTCTCCCTGCACCCCTGCACGGTACTTCACCCATCGCAGCGCTCACACCTGCCATCCTCCCTCTCCCCTGCACGCCCGCCGGATGCTTGGCGATCTGTAACACTTTAGTCCGATAAGCACCAATACAGCAAGCACTTCCATTGTCTGCCTTAACTGTCTGTTGCTCCTGACTACATTGCCCTCACAAATGTCTCACCGTACTATTTACCTCCTTAATATTGCATAGGAATACTACTGCCAATTGCATCTAAATATTGAAACTTGCATTGTTAATGATATGCCTGCATTGTTTGTAAGTACTGAAACTTGCCTTGTTAATTATATGCCTGCACTGCTTGTACTGAAACTTGACGTGTGACCTACCATTCACTTACTCTTGACACATGCTGCACACCCAGGCACAGTAACCTGCAACTACCCCATGTTGCATATCACATTGAACAACATAGAAGCTGCACAAGCTTACCCCACTGTCAATCACCCACAATTGAACACATCATGGCAACCCAGGCACCCTCTAAACACACAGACATCCCACCGACCCCCTTCCTACCCTCTTCCTACCTGCTTACCCAAATGCTGCTCTTCACAGTTCCACCATGCACTGCCTTAACGCCTTAGATGCCAGGCTCAACCGACCGGACAACTGCTCCAATACCCCTCAACCACTCAAACACCCTAGATCTGTCGTCACTAGAAACATACTCCTAGGTCTGTGCTCCCGTTATGCCCATGCTACCACAGCTTCTGTCTCCAACGCACTACTTTCACTCCATGCTAAGACAAAGAAATCTGTCTTGCCTGATATTATCAAAGCCTCTATGCCTAAACCTCTACACCTCGAGGCTACTAAAACCAATACAACCACACAGTCTGAATAAGGCAATAACAAAGTCAATCTGGCACCACTGCAATGTGCACTGATTAATGCCAGATCAATCCCAGCACATGCCACAGAGATCCATGACATCATCACCAACCTTGTCCTTGATGCCATAGCTATCACAGAGATATGGCTCCATGAAACCTCAGGCCTGGCCCTTTCTCTAGCCCTCCCACCAGGCTTCACCATATTCCGGCAAGACAGACCTATTGCTAAAGGCGGGGGAGTAGCCCTTATAATCAAAGAGAACCTAGCAGCAAGACAAACCCCCTCTCACCTCGGTGAGAATATAGACTCCCTCACAGTCAAGATCGCCATCTCCCCCAACACCACCATTGCTATTCACATAGCCTACCACCCCCAGGACCTATGGCAGACTTTCAGGATAACCTCATCCATCTCCTTGGTGAAAATTTGAAAACATCTTTGAAATCTATTCTTTTGTGCGATTTCAATCTCGGCCTCATTGACCAGAAAGATAAACCATCCAAAGCACTAGCTACAGGAACTCAGCTTCCACCAAAAAATAATATGTCCCACCCACTGCAAAGGGTGCACCCTAGATTGTAGTAGTAAACCATAACTGCATGTCAACATCAGCTCCAATACCCCTACCTCTTGACTGACCACCAACTCATACACTTTCTCATCCATACCAGCCCCAACACACTGAAAACACTCAGCCCTGTGCCACCTGCCTTAGCTAGAAGTACTCAGAACCTCACTAAAGAAAGGATCCTACCCTACCTAGACATTCCAGCACTCAACCACCCATCTTCATCAGACCCCTCAGTGCTGGCGGACATCTACAACGTAACGCTTAAAACCACAGTGGATACCATCACCCCGCTAGACAAAAAAACAACCAAAAGAATAAAACTCTCCAACTCATGGTTCCCATCAGATCTGAAAGAATTACATACCCTAGAGCGCAAAGCCCTGACCACATGGCAAGGATCCCCACAGGAATCCATGCTTATCGCCTAGAAAACCCTGGCCACGCAATACAAGAAAGCTATCGTCACAGCAAAATCATCATCCTATAACGATAGGATCACCAATGCCACCTCAGAATCCAAAAAGCTTTTTGCCATCTTTAAGGAACTATCCACAACAGTCATCGACTTACAGTAAGTTGTCAAAGACGAAACTTGGTGTACCAGTGTACAAATAGCCTTGATTAATGAAAGTGAACTCCTGCAAAGAAGATCAATGCTCATCACGACAACCTCTCTAAACATATCATAACAGCATCCTACACTGAAAGTAGGGACGCTAAAGACAAAAAACACTTCTCGTTCAGAGAAGCAACTGAGTCTGAAGCAATGGACATTATGAGGAAAATCAGACCCTCCAATTGTAAAAGCAATGCCTACCCAGACAAGTTAGTCAAAGAATGTGCAGAAACCCTAGCACCATTCCTCAAAACCTTCACCAATGCCTCATTCAATTCCAACACAGTCCCAGCCAGCCTAAAAGAGGCTTGGGGCCACCCACTTCTAAAAGAAAATCTTGCTAGACCCTGAGATAGCTAAAAGCTACAGACCCATCACCACCGCCCATTCTTGCTCAAAAGCCTGGATAAGGTTGCCTATACCCAAATCCAGCAATTTCTAGAAGAGAATAGCATCCTAGGCAAAAGGCAATCTGGATTCCGCATAGGCCATGGGACAGAATCTGCCTTACTTGATCTCAAAATACAACTTGGCGACATCATAGACAAAGGCAAACCAGCACTTCTTCTCCTGCTAGATCTATCAGCCGCCTTTGATCTCGTCAACCATGATATCCCCTGCAATTAACTCAAAATTGCTGCCCATTTCTCCCCTCAAACCACAGTCTGGATCAAGTCCTTCCTCAAAGGGAGACTCATGAGGGTATTCTCAGACTCTGTTTGTGCTGCTCCCACCACCATACACTGTGGAGTCCCACAAGGCTCATGCACAGCACCCACCCTACATAATATTTTCACCCTCCTACTCTTTAATGACCTAGACAATTGCGGCATAGCATGTACAAACGATGCCGACGATACACAAGTCCTTCTCCCGCTTACCGGTGCTTATTAACAAGACTCTGAAGCCTTATCCAACATCTACGCAGCCAATCAGACATGGAAGGCAGCAACCGGTCTCTGTCTCAGTGGAGATAAAACAGAGATCCTCTTGGTAGACACCAAAGAGATGCTAAAAAACTCTCCCCTCGATCCACTACCTTCAACATTGACAATAAGCCCATCACAGTATCACCATCAGTCAAAACACTAGGGTATTCCTCGACTCCTCCTTATCCATGACACACCAGGTCAGTACCATTGCCTCCTCGGCTGCACTCACCACTAAAATTACTAATGCGGTCAAACCATTCTTATCAACCAAACACTGCCTCGCCATTGCTAGAGCCACAGTCAGCACCAAACTTGACTACTGTAATTTCCCTCTTCCTAGGAACCTCCCCCAAAAACCTTAATAAGCTACAAGTAACACAAAATAACACCCTTAGGGCAGCACTGAGCATCCCCAAAAGGGAGCACATCTCCCAGGCCAGGAGAGAGGCGCACTGGCTGCCAGTCAAAGAGCGCATCCTTTTTAAAACGTTGGCCATCACCCACAAGTGCCTCTCATGCAATGCCCCCCTATCTTTCTGAAAAGATCATCTCCATCACATCCTCCAGACCCACAAGGTCACACCTCGCCAATCAGATGTATGTACCATCCTTCAAAAGAATCAAAGCAGGGGGCACCATCTTCCAACACCTAGCACCCAAGAACTGGAACGCCCTCCCTACAGCACTCAGAAATGAAACCTCATACACAGCCTTCCGAAAAGCACTGAAAACCAAACTTTTCAATTAGCTGTGCCTGCTTACTATCCTCGACCTATCTGTAAAGTGCAACAATTGACCCGTCTGTCTATCCTGTTCCACTGTAACCAAGGAACCTGTACTTTTCCTTATTCACTATTGTTGTCTCTAGTACTCTTAACTGTCATGAAACTGTACAACCAAGCAAGAATTCTGTAACAGTGCCACAATGCCCCAGGTCCGCTGTGCGCTTTCTAAATTTAAATAAATAAATAAGTGTGCAGCATAAGGGAGTACATTGGCCTGAAGTCAAGGAGGCTATTCCGAGAGATGGGTGCAAGGCACAAAGGGAGTCGAATGAACAGAGCATGTGTATCAGATCTATTTCTGCTATGATTAGGAGGGACAAGGACATTTGCAAGTGCTAAGTGTTGGACAACCACGAAGGCAAAAGCCTATGTTAGGTGGAGTGAGCAAGTCTCTAAACACCAGAAGGGGTAATTACACCCTGTTTAATAAAATCAAATAGCAGTAATTGAGAGGCTAAAATGGACAGAATTGTGGCCTCCTAACACGTGATAAAGAACTCAAAACAATTACTATTTATTTGCGCTTGAGTTAAGATAGTGGTGTACTCATACTTCTCAAATGTCCCAGAACAGTGAGCATACTATGAGGTCAACTACAAACTGTAAACCTGGGCTAAGGATCAGGTCCATGAAATGCAATGGAATAATTGGGAAAACAAATAAATAATAAGTTGACGCAGCTTGGATACCTAGGTTTTGTTCTGTTCACGTGCTGCAAAGGATCGGAAAGTCCAAGGTTGGATAGGGTTGCCAACCAATCAAAAGGCCTGCCACACACTTTCATTCACAATGTTGCAGTTATTAGCCTGCTGCCATATTCTCTGCTATAATCAGTATGTGGTGAATGTAGAAGTAGCTCCCGGCGTGTCCTTCAGTAAAGGGGCAGCCAATGAGATATTAACCCGTATATAATTCTATAAGTAGATATGTTCCCATAATCCAACCCCCCCAGTGATGTTTTATGAAATGCCACTTAGGATGACGTCATAAATGATGTATGTGAAAGTATACATTTATACAAGCAAAATTATGTGTGAACATTGAGCATCTACGTTGAGAGCTGTTGTATCAACCTGCTTTCTTTTATTGAGATGAAAGCAGTATTTTACCATCTTCATTTGGTCTGTCCGGGTATTTGGTCTTTGATATTTACTGGTAATTCCATCTAGCACATAGAAGACACTTCAAGTTGCCAGAGCACATTGCTAGTTTGAAGCAGATTTCACTGTGTCTGCCAGGACTATCACCAACTGGCTTACATATTTTGTGCTGGGGAAAATGTATATAACCCATTCAAGTGAATTTCTTTTAATTTATTAGCACACTTTGAGGGAAGGGAAAGTGGGTTCAGGATGTGTTGGGAAAAGGACTTTGTAGGGACTAGCTGATCATTCAGGCAGTGGCCTTAGTGAGAGGGTGATTGGGTCTATGGGGGACATTCCGAGGTTGGTGCTAAGGGAAAAACGATGCCGGTAAAGGATTACCAGCATCGCTTACCACTACGGGCTATTCTGACCAGCCTGACCACTATTAGCGGCATCGTAAAGTACGGTGCCTCCAATAGTGGCATGGGCGCGGGCACGCGGGCCATCATGCCGGCAGTAGCGGCATGCCGTAAACTGGAGGAAATCACAAGTAAAGCGGACATGCAAATAACGGCATCATGAAGGCTGTAAAAGTGGTTACCGGCATGCCGTAAATACCGGCATCTCCGACCAACCGTAAAATGCCTTGAGAAGTCTTCCCAACTGCCACAGGTGCACACAATCAGCACCGGTGGAGGCAATGGAATCTGGCCCAGTACAAAAGGAGCACACCCACACACCACACCCCCTCCCACACCAAGATGATCCCAATAGTAGTAGCATTACTGGAGCTGGAGGACATGCTTGCATTGCCACAACATCAACAACAGCGGGCCACAGAGGAGACGCAGGAGGAGAAGGAGGGTGAGACAGGCCCAGCATGCCCCACCAATGCAGCCACAGTTACCATGCAGGCAGCCCCCAATCCCTCGCATCAGAGCCAGTCCTTTCAATGTAAACCCTGAGCAGATCCACACTCTGTACCGTATGGACCGGGACACCATCACCACTTGTGGACATGACACATGACGACATTGTCAGCCTCATTGAAATATGCACCGCCATTCCCCCTCTACTGAAGGTAGTGTCTGTGCTCCCCTTCCTTGCCACAGGCACCTACTAGCACACAGTGGGGCACATGCATGGCATATCACAACCCTTATTTTCTTGGATTCTGAACCAAGTGCTGGATGCCCTCCTCAAGCACACAAGGGACTACATATCCCTACCACGGACTCCCCAGGAGATATTTGATACAAAAGTTGGCTTCCATGCACTGGCAGGCATTCCAAATTGTGTAGGTGCCCTCGACTGCACCCGCGTGGAGTTGGTGGTCCCGCATGTCATGTAGGTGGTGTACCGCAACCGCAAGCAATACCACTCCATCAATGTGCAGATGGTATGCGACGCCAGCAAGATCATCACACATTGTTGTGCCCGATATCCCGGATCAACTCATGACTCTATGTTCCTGTGGAACTCCATGCTACCACGCTTCATGGAGCAACATGCTGGACTACGTGCCTGGCTGCTTGGTAAGTTGCATGACTGGCACATGGCATTGAAATGGGGGGAGAGATGCACACACCACCATGCTGCCAATGTTGATGTGACTGCACGATGTGCACATCACTGAACACTGTGCCCCAAACCATCACAAACGGTATATGACACCCATATTCCATGTGAATGAAGTAAGGTCGACACCTAGCATTACATGACTAACAGGAAACCACCCCATGTCCCACAACACGTGCACCACTCATCAGCGGCCCTCACCCTCCGTAACGCCATCCAGCACCATGCAGTGCACATGCACTATGTTGATGACTCCAGCAAATCGCCACACAGTACAAGCATCCCTGGGAGTGCATTGAACTGAACCAACTAGGGAATCCACTGTCTGTCACAGGGCTGCCACACCCACAGGAGTGCTTCATGTCACCATGGGAATGATCAGCGCTGATTGCCCCATATTGCACAGACTACTGCCAATGCTCCCTCTAAGTAAATCTCGCAGAACACAACACATCACAAATTTGACACGAACACAGCTGCATGCGTACACGATGCATCCGCAACAAGACGTCAGTGCACACCATGTATCATCTTGAAGATGCAACCCACACCATTAGTCCTTGGCACAGGCCACATTGAGGGACTGAAGATGGTGTAAATACATCCAGGGACATGTGCATGTGGGCAACGATAATCTGCAGGCATGTGTGACTAGTACAGCTGTCCATCATGAATTGCCTAACATTTACCTTTCATTGCCTCTCATGCAGGTGATAGTGGCTATCCCTTGAAGCCGTGGCTCCTCACCCCTGTCCGAAACCCACAGAACCGGCACGAGGAGGACTACAATCATTCCCATACCCGTACCCTTGTGATCATCGAGCAGTCCTTTGGCCTGTTGAAGGCACGATTTTGCTGCCTCAGCCGGTCGGCCATGTCTCTACAGGCATGAGAAGGTGGCCAAGACCATCATGGTATGTGTCATGCTGCACAATATGTGTATCAGCCGGAAGTGCCCCTGCCCCCTGACATTGAACTGCTACCAACTGGTGATGATGAAGGGGATGAAGACAATGTGGCTGGACATCATCTTGGTGCTGATGCACAGGATGGACGTGCTGTGCACCAGTCAGTGATTGCACAATATTTCTGACACACATGGCAGCAGAGGGTGACATGATAGTTGGACAGAGGGCACTGGATGTGGGGGTACATGTACACTATGCACTGTATAAGAATAAAGACACATACACAATGATGAATGTCCACTCAGGTCTTGCTTTTCACACAACAGGTGCATTAAATATAATAATGATAACGAAAGTGCAAAAACCTTCCACCACCTCACCCCCTCCCCCTCCCCCACAACTCCCCCACACACCCTCCCCCGATCCCCCTCCCCCCACAACTCCCCCACAAACTCTCACCCCCCTCTCTCTCTCCCCACAACTCCCCCACACATGTCCCATCAAGTGCAATGCCTACATGAGGCTGCCCTGACTATCAATTAGCACTCCCTGGTCCAGGTGGCGGCATGTCTAGCCAGCGCAGGGTAATTGCTGACCTGCGGAGCGGGCTCGTCTGTGTCAAACTGGATGATGACGGTGTGGCCGCCTACTGGGATTGGGTTGCCGGATGCCCTGTCTCCATGGCATCCGCTATGTGGCCTAAGACGTGGCGGAGGGCCGAGACCTCCTCACAGAGGCGGCTGGTGTTATCTGCAAAGGTATTGGCCATGGAGGCAGTGTTCTCCGTGATGGACCTGCCTAGAGAGGCGAAGTTCTCATGCCACTCCTGCCTGGCCAGTGTGTTGTCCGCAACAAACTGCCGCACAAGGGCAGTCAGCTGTTCTGACCACGTCGGCCCTGCGGGTGCACCTGTGGAGGTTGATGGCCCCTGGCTGTCCTGCTCAGCCTGCTCAGCCTCTATACCTGCCAAAATGGGACTGAAGTGCCCTTCCATCTGCTCCTGACCACACTGCTCCGGGTGGTGGCATGGTCCCTTTCGAGGGACGATATTTGGGGGGATGCCAGTGGACTGGGTGTACGGACCACTTCCGATGCATCGTCCTCAACAGGCACCCATATTTCATCGTGTGGGTCCTCCAGGAGTGCTGTGGCTGCCACCTCCCCAGCCAAACTGGACTCCTCAGAATGTGGTACCTCGCCTGATTCCTCGGGATGGCCAATGGGTGGTGGTGCTTCAGCCTCTACGGCCCCTGGTGGCACCGGTGTATTTGCAACCTGGGGTGTCTTGCCTGTTTGTGCACGGCGGCCCCTGGGTTTTCCCCTCGAGGTCAAAGAGCGGTTGGCGTCATCCCGGGACCTCTTCTGGGGGTTGCGTCCTGGGTTCCGTCCTGCCCATTGCTGTCATGGTCAGAGCCTGTGGGGGTCGAAGAGAGGGACGGCATGAGTGATGTTTTGATAGGCATCATACATACATTTGGACAATTGATCATCCACTCAATTGGGGATAATAGGTATTTGTGTTTGGATGAGCGCGTTCTTTGATACATGGGTGGGTTATGTTGGCCAAGAGCTATGCTATCTGACATGCACATTTTTTGAGGCCTGCACGCTGTGTGACTCATGGCATTTACATCTTTGTGTGGTATGTGTCAGGTATGGCATTGCCTTGCAGCAGGCATCTTCGTGTGTCTGTGATGCGTCCGCCTACTTTGCTGGGTGTGTGTGTGTATTGGACCATGGCTTGACTCTTTGGACTGACATATTGGATGACTTTCATCAGACTCGGCATTACAATGTTTTCTTAGGACACTCACCTCCATCGCCCAATGTTGTGGCGCCACACTCCATCTCGCCAACACCTTCGATCCCCTCCATTCCAATCATGCTGGCGCAGATGTCCTCCCATGGTGTCAGCTTGATTGGTGAGCTGGGACCTCCTCCTGTTTACTGAGAGTATATTTCTAACTCTGAGTCGCAGGTCGTCTCAGCGCTTACGACAGTCTTTATTGGTGCATGGGGTGGTCCCAACAACACTGACTTTTTGAGCAACAAGTGCCCAGATCTCCTTTTTTTTAAGAATTGCCTCCCTCTTCATGTTGTTGGAAAAGACTATCCCAGCATGCTCCTGCAGTGTCCCGACCAGCATCTCCAGCTCATCCTCATTAAATCTCTCCTTGTGCAGGCGGGCAGCTCCCTTCTTTATGGCCTTGGGCATAGTGGTGTGATAGGAGAATGTTCTCAGTACAACAGCAGAGTCCAACAGGTCCTGTGTGGTGAGGATAGCAATGGATTGTGTTTTTAAAAATGGCCGCATGCTCCTTCCCGTTCCTGTGCGATGACGCTACTTCCGGTTCCGCTTATTAGCAGTGACCATTATTGCTGCATTGTACCTTGTCGGTAGTGCTATCTGCCCTATGCATGATGCCGCTAAGGGCATTTTAGGTGCCTTTAACGGCATGGCGGTAATGACCTTACCGGCATGGCGCAAAGCTTGTGTCCGCGAAATCGTAATAGTCCTCTATTAGCGGACTGATGACTGCCCAGACACGCTATTTACGCCATGCCGGTAAGGACTGTTACTTACTTCCAAACTCGGAATGATGGCCTATGACTCAACACACCACTTGCCTGGATAAAGAATAATCTGCCCAGGAGCGATTGAATGCATGTTCGCACACGGCTTGTTCTATTGCAATAACTGCCACAAGCACTTGAATTTCTTTTAAAGCCTACTTTGAGGAAAGAAGAAAACAGAGGCATGCTCGAAAAACATAGACTTGCTGAGCACTAAGGCAGCGGAACCAGTGGCAGGAAGATTGGGTAGCTGACGCAACACACCATATGCCTGAAAGCAGGAGGAATTTGAGCTTGGGTGGCTTTTTTGAATGTGTACTGACACACGTCTTGGTTTAGCGCAAAATCTGCCACAAAAATTTGAATATCTTTTAAATATATCAGCACACCTTGAGGGATGCGGTAGAGCGGGGCATGGCAAACTGTTTGCAGGGTGTTACTGATCACTTGGGCAATGAAATTAGTATTGGGGTGATTGAGTGTGTGAGGCAAGTATAGGCGTCCAATCTCACTTACCATCTCGGAATTCACCTCAGACCTCAAGTACCCAAATCCAATGTGAAATTCAAAATTTCATCGAAATTCTCACGCAAGCTCCAATTTCACCTTAATCTTTCACTTCAACCCCCAAGGATTTGCGGTCGGGTTTTTCAGGCTTACCTTTAACCCCTAACTGGCCAGTTTCCCCCAAACTACATCCACTTGATCTGAGAGAATGACAGAGGAAGGGGGGGGGAGCTTTTAGGCCTCGCAATCAATTGCATTCATCTAATCTCCATGTGCCTTTAATTATGTATGAAGACCAGTGGTCCAAGTGGGTGGAAGAGGTTGGGAACGGTGCTGCTCTTCTTTAAAAAAAAAAAAAAAAGCTTTTACTGTTCCTATTCTTTTATTTGAATGGTTTCGTTTTAACATAAAAGTGTAGGAAAAAGTTTCAACTTGTGCACTGCACGGAACATTCCCTTAAACAACAGGTGAGTGTGTTTGAGGGTTTGGATTCCGTGTGGGAGGTGGCATGGAATTCTAAAGGTTAACAAAACTTCTCTGACTATTGCGGAGATTAATTTAGCACATAAGATATTGGATGTTGTTTTTTCATAATATTTTTAATTTTTTTAATTTTGCAAATGATTGTGATATCACTGTTTTGTAATGTCAAATGTGAAAGGTTTTACCAAACCAAGCCCAATAAATAAATAATATAATAATAATGCTAGCTAGTAAAATCATGAGTTATGCTTTTTGAAGAGTGGCGATGTTGTCAGGTTAAGGGCTATGAGATTACATTTGTTGCCCAGGATCACACTCAATGGTTAAGAGGTGAAGCTGGGGTTTGAACCCGATCTGCAATTCTTGCACTTGACTAGTTTGTTTCCCAGTATGATAGATCAAGGAGTAATTATTCAGTAGAACTGACTAGCAAAGTGCTCCAGTCTCATAATAATTCAGCATGGTAATTTTCCAAAAAAGATCTTCATACAATCATGTTATGTAAAAGAAGAATGAATGTTTCATTTTCTCCGCCATCTAGGGACGAAAGCTAGTACCAGAAAATTAATTGCTATCAGCATAAAATATTTCATCTGAGTTTTCTATTGTTTTTTTAAGCTTTCACTCCACTGAACACATGGGGCCTCATTACAAGTTTGGAGGCAGCCATGGTGTTATTAGCGCCATGGTTGCCTCCAAACCTGGGTCCAGGTCCTGTCTGGTTGAATGGGGACTTACCGGGTCATTCAGACCTTGGAGGAAACGGTAAGTCCCCATGCAGCCAACCATTCCCCATTCCTATATGAGCCCCCATAGGGCTCAATGGAATGGGGAAGCTCTAATTACGGGCCCGCAAACAGCGGGCCCGTTATTAGCGCCCTGGTCCCTTAGCGAGACCCGCAAAGGACGTGCAGTCAGACCACACGTCCTTTGCGGGTCCCGCTAAGGGAACTCGAAATTGGGCGGTAAGGGTTTACCGGCTCCGGTCTCCTTACCGGTGCCCATTAACCCTTACCGCCCAACTCAGAATGAGGCCCATAGATTTCAAGACTGTTATTTTGATGTGCAAACGTTCCTTTAAAAGTGTACAAAAATGCAAACCTTTTTGTTTCAAACACACAAACCTGAAAATATGCTTGCCAGATGCAGATGACATGTGGTAGGGTGTATTTTAACAAGGACTCCTCTATCTCAAATGGCCTACATAAAAACAATGATCAGGCAATGGCCTAAACAATACCACCCGTATATAAGGAGGCCAACCTTTCCAGGGAAAACAGCACAGTACTTTACAGTGGGATAAGATGGCCTACCCAGATGATCCTCAACACGTCTCGAATTTGACTACATAATCACCTCTCCGGACCAACGTAATGCCCTACCCCAGAGGTGGCTGTCCACTTTTTTTAACAACCGCTTTCTGGAGGAACCTAGCCCAAGATGGTCACTTTACTTTTCCTATTTTACTTATTAAAGCTGGGGCTATCTGTGCAAGTTTGCTAATAGTACTCTTGTTGAGGGGAGATTTCCCTAGCCTTTCGGTGCTGGAAAGTCCTCGAGGGTGGGACCAAGACTGATATGCAAATGGATTTTTCTCCTCTGTGAAGGGTGCAGTGAGCTAAAACGTGGTTGTAGACCCTCCTGAGTGGAGGAAATTAATTAATTCCATAGAACAGGGAATTTGACCTGTGTTCATTCTCAGTAAAGGGACTACCACACTCCTTTGTAACTTTGTAAAACTTGGGGTTTCGCCCTAACTAACCCGGTAATCCAGACGTGGACCCTTTGCTCACTGTGTCTTAAAGAGGCTCAGCTTCACCTCACTCATGAGGCCTGACTATGCTGAAACACATGTCTGGGGTTGCTGAAGTTATTCTTGTTCAGAGGAGATTTGCCGAGCGTTTTGGTGCTGGACTGCCCTTGAGGATGGGAGAAAGACTGATATGCAAATAGATATTTCTCCTTTGTGAAGGGTGCAGTGAGCTAAAACGTGGCTGTAAACCCTCCTGAGGGAAAGAAATTCCATAGAACAGGGTATTTGACCCGTGTTCGTTCTCAGTAGAGGGGCTCCCACACTCCTTTGTAACTTTGTAATACTTTGGCTTTCACCCTAAGTAACCCAGGGTAATCCAGATATGGGCCCCTTGTTCACTATGTTTTAGAGTGGCTCAGCTTCACCTCACTGATGCAGCCCGACTAGGCCGAAACACGTGTCTGCGGTTGCTGCTGGTACGCTTGTTCAGAGGCGATTTGCCTAGCATTTCGGTGATGGACTGTCCTTGAGGGTGGACCAAAGACTGATATGCAAATGGTTATTTCTCCTCTGTGAAGGGTGCAGTGAGCTAACACATAGTTATAGACCCTGCGGAATGGGAGAACTTCCATAAAACAGGATATTTGACCCATGTTCGTTCTCAGTAAAGGGTGACTCCCACACTTTTTTGTTATTTTTATAAAACTTACCGTTACACAATAAGTAACCCAGGGTAATCCAGACATGAAAGACTTGCTCACTGTGTCTTAGAGAGGCTCAGCTTCACCTCACTGATGAGGCCTGACTAGGCCGAAAAACATGTCTGGGTTGCTGATGGTACTCTTGGTTCAGAGGAGATTTGACTAGTATTTCGGTGCTGCACTGCCCTTGAGGGTGGGAAAAAGACGGATGTGCAAATGGATATTTCTCCTCTGCGAAGGGTGCAGTGAGCTAAAACGTGGTTGTAGACCCTCCTGAGTGGGAGAAATTCCATAGAACAGGGTATTTGGCCCATGTTCGTTCTCAGCAGAGGGGCTCCCACACTCCTTTCTATCTGTTGCAGGCATGTTGCTTTGTAGCATAGTAGGTGTTACTATCACAAAGCATTTATCCATTCAAGATTATTAACCTCAGACGCAGGAATGGCTGAGTCAGTCTGGAATTTGGTGCTGGCATATGGACAAACATTTCTGTAACGAGTGCTTATCACACTGAGCTACCTTCTGAACAATCGTGAGCACTCAAATTTATAAATACGCATTTCATCTTCCAGTATTGAACATGATCAATATATTCCACAGAGAAAGGAGAGAATGCTACAGGAGTTGTGTGTTGTGAATGCACAAACTGTGTGTACTAGAGTAAACACATACAGAATTACAGAATTCATTGATCGGATATCAGCCAGGCAGCAGGTTTAGAGCAAACCATTGAACATCCTGACATGTGAAGCCGGACATTCCAGCACAGCGTTTCCGGTGCCAGCCGTTTCGGAGTGGTGCCTTGGGCGCAGGTCCCTTCTAGGTGTGCTTTCTTAAATATATTGTCAACCGAAGCACGGAAATTGCAGTCCTTTGGTTGACAGTATATTTAAACAAAAACCACACGCTCAGTTCATGGAGCTGCCCTATGAGTGCACGCCCAATCCACAAACGGGTTGCTGCGCCCCGCAAACATAACATGCGGAGCACAGCAACCTATTTGTGCATGGACGGTGCACTTACAGGGCACTTCCATGTACTGTGCAGCAAGTTCCTGCTTAAATGTACTCAACCAGAGCACTGCATTTTTCCGTGCTTTCGTTCACAATATATTTAAACAAACCTGAATATCCCAGGGACAGATCTCTGCACCCTGCCGGCCGCAGCCAACAGGGTTCGCCTCAAAGGGACCTGTGCCCAAAAGCACTGTGCAAAACTGCTTACGCCAAAATACGCCGTCCTGACTTGTGTTATTTATGTTTTGGAAAACATGGCACATGCCCCATCTACTCTTCCATAAAGACGTCTCTGCCCACTGCACCTCTTCTTGTCACCTGTTCCTTCTCTTCTTTCAACCCCTTACCCTCCATCCTTTACCATCTACAAATTTCCGGTTTATCATCAGTGGAATTGTACCACATTCTGTCTGTCTTAGTAAGAGTGAGACATGTTTCAATCTGTGATGTGATTTCCACTTGTGAATTTCTCCTCTGGTTCCTGGTTCCTAGGTTGTGGTTTACAATCGTTTCAGGCAGCCTAGTTCACCATCTGTGAGACACATAAATGCCTGAAAAATATGTTTAGCTTGTATATTTTTATTTAATTAATTTCTCTTTTTACTATGGCCCTTCTTTACTCTAATCCTTTCCTTACACCCCCTGCTCGACTCTCCCTCGCCAGACTGTCAAAGCCTTTCTACAATCTTATCTATCGCCTGCTCTTCTTTTCTCTTCCTCCCACTGTCTCAATTGCCCTCTGGAATTTACATTCATGACACGTCTCCTATCCTCGATCTTTTCTTTTGTCGTAGTTTACATTTCCTTTGCCTTACTGAAACCTGGAGTTCTCCCTTTCACACCAACCTCTCAGCCTTGACTTCTTTCTCTACCGCCTTCTCTCTCGTCTCCCCTCCCCACCACATCATTCCTCATGGGCTCTGTTGCCTTTCCGTATCCCTTTTACTACTTTTTCTTCCTTTGAATATCATTAAGCTTCCTTTCCCAAACACGATCACCTGTATCATCCTTCTGCATTGATATCTTGTTATTGTCTTTTCTTCTTCTTTCTGATTTTCTTTTCTTCTCTGTGATTTTAACTTACATCGTTTTACTTCTCACTCTTCTTGCTTCTTTTTCTCTATTATTGACTCCTTTCCCTATTCACAATTATCTACTCCTCCTTCACAAATCTCTCGTCCTTACCTTGATCTAATCTTTGCTACTCTTTCTCGTCATTGTCTCGTTTCTGCATTTCTTTTTCTTTCTGATGAGCATCTTTTTCTCTCTTTTATTTATATCTTCCCTCTCTGAGTCCTCTGTCTTATTTAACTGTCTGATTCTTGCTTTGTGATCTTTGTTGTTTTGAGGCATCTTGTTTCTCTTCACACATCCATTCTTCTCACCCCTCACCTGCTGGTTTCTCCTCACTTGACACAGATTATTTGTATTCTATTGTGCTATCCACTTTTTTCTCCACCCTGGATTCTCTTTATCCTTCTTTCACCTTCTGAAAAACATCAACTTTTGTTTGTTACATCCACTTTGTAATCTACTCTGAGGTTTTTATTGATGTTAGCATTAGCTCGAGGTGGAAGTTCGAGATGCAAAGGGGTCTGAAACCTAGAACTGCAGGTTGTTTGAAAATAGTCTTTGTGTGAAGAGGGAGGGTGGAGAGAGTTGCAGATGCATATTGATTTTTATTAATAAAAGAGAGTTGAAATTACCTTGAGTCCATGAGTCCACATGCCCTAGAGGATACAACATAATTTGGCAATGAGGAGCACCTGCAACTGAAAACACATGTACAAGCGAGACCAACCGAAGCGGCGAGCGGGAACTGGGACAGGGAGCACAACTCTGGTCGGTCTGGTGGCCCAGAAAAAAATAAAGAAAAATAAGGAGAACATAGGAGAGCAGGGCGAAGACAACGTCTCGAGCAAAGCAGAGCATGACAACAGTAATGAAACTGCTGTGCGTGAGGCATCTCGCATGTTAGAAGAAAGGACCTTCAACTGTGACACGCATATCATGGAGTAGTCCTTGAAAATTAACCCAGCAGTGGCCTAATACAACAGGTGCCAGAGTGAGGCGCTGCAGCTCTCCATGCATCAAATCCAATTAACAGAAAGCAAAATTGAAAAAGAGATTTATAACCTAAAAGGGGAAAGCTGGGAAAGGAGAGAATAACTTTAAGTATCGGCAGTCATGCCAAGTATTACAGTTCACCCCTTGGAAAGAAATGTGCCCTTGCTTGGCCAGCCTTCCATACCATGGATTTAATAGAAGGAGGTTTGGAGATATATGTGAAAACAGTTGAATAGGAAGGTTTATCTGCAGAAAACAAGATCATTATTATTAAAAGCACTGGGCCCTGAAGGCCTACATAAATGCAGAGAATGACCACCATTAGGCACCAATGACGCAGGAAAATTAGATGATCATGAAAAAACAATTAGACAAGTAGACCTGTAATATACTCCAGAAATAAATATTGCAATTAATAGGTTTAACTTTTATTCAAGTGTCCAAAAACCTGAACAAAAAATTGAAGAATATGTGCCACCTTTAAAATCGTTATTGCTCTCATGCAGATTTGGAGAAGGAACTACTGCTGAAAACTAATTAGGGAACATATAAAAATACATACAAATGATTCCATGATACAGGTGAGATAATGGATTTGTGGGGATCTTACATTGGCTGGGACAATTGAAATTACCAAAAAGAGTGAAACACCCAAAAGATGTTCAAAGGAAAGTAAGATAAAAAGAAAGAGTCCATACAAAAAAAGTGGACCGCATAAAGAGTGCTGAGGATGTAGGATAAGTGAACATAGTAAAGAAGAAGATGAACACCATGGCAACAAAAAAGGAGGAAGAAAAAAGGGTGAAACACAGATAAGGTGAAAGATCACAAAAAAAGCTATAGAAAGGAAAGAGTAGCTCTGAGACTGGCATGTATAGAAACATATGTTACAGATGTGAGATAATTGGTTACTTTGCCAGTTTGACGTACTGTCCAGCATTAAATCAACTGTGTATGGCGTGCAATATGGGAGGTCGTTTTGCAGTGGTTTGCACAAATAAGAACAGAGTCACTGTAGTGAAAGAAGATGACGGCAGTTTAGAGGATTAACTAATAATGGTTATCCTGAACTACAACAAATTGTAGTGCCCATTGTGTGAACTGGTGGTAGAGAACTGGAAGTTAAAGATGATGGTAAACAGCTGCTCTCCTTATATCATTATAACAGCATAGAAATGGAAAGAATTGCAAAATAGGGGCCTACAAGCAACATTGAATAAGTCGGACATAAGGAATCCTGGTGGATTCGAAGGAACAAGAATAGGAAAAATGGGATGATTCAAGGCATTCATCGAAGTCAAAAACATGACTGTGGAGGTGAAGATTTATGTACCAAAAACAGGAGTAGAAGTCCTTGTATGAAGAGATGAGGTGGTGTTGAACATTAAATTAGATCTATGTCAAGAAGAACCAATGTTAAGCTTGCAAATGGGGACGAAGGTAGAGCAAGAAATATTCCCTTCGATTTTTAGTTCAGGCATTGGGTATGTGAAAAGTTACACTCACAAAAGGATCTCGAATCCTGGAGCAGATCTACCAGTGCACAAATCAAGACCAGTACTGTTTGGATTTAGGGAGAAGGTGGGGGAAGAATTAGACAAATTGGAGAATGAAGGAATAACAGAAAAGAATGAATATGATTGAATGGGTTGAATGGGTCAGTCCCATAGTAGTTGCTCTGAAAGAGAATAGAAAGCTGAGAATGTGTGTAGACTGGATGGACGTGAGCAGGACCATATTAGTGGAAAGGCACCCATTGTGTACTATTTCAGATTTACCGAAATGCTTACAGAGAGCTGATTTGTTTTTAACATTGGGCTTATCAGTGGTTTATCACCAGATTATGCTGACCGAGGACTGCAAGGGTACCACAGCATTCATCACCCCTATCAGGGTGAATCGCTACCGTAGGGTGCCATTTGGCCTGGCGTCTGCAGCTGCCATCTTCCACGGGAATACAACAAATGTGTTGGGGCATCCAGGAGCTGTGATTTATCAACAATGGTGTATTGGTGTATAGAAAGGGGAAATGTAAGCACAAAGGCGGGTTTCACACAGCATTGGGGAGGCTGAAAGAAAAAGGATTGGAACTTGATGCAAGCATGTGTAAGTTAAGAGAAAGTGGAATACTTGGGGCATGTGATAAGTGGAGAGGGTTACAGAGCTAAATATGATGCAGTAGAAGCAATACGAAATTCTCCAATGCCCATGAGTAAAGATGAACATAGGACATTTCTTGGGTTTGTTGAATATTATAACAAGTTCATAAAAATCTTTTTGAGCATCATGCAACCTATAAGAATGTTGCTAAAGATGGAGATTAAGTTCGAATCGTACGATGAGTGTGAGGCAGCCTTGAAGGAGATAAAGGAAGGAATCTGCTAGGTACCACATTTGCGAAGGATTGTGGTGGGGGAGGTGGTGAAGTTGGCTGCGGTTGCCAGTGGTAAAGTACTGGGAGCAGTTATTTCACAAACAGTAGGAGCAGTGAGGATTATATGTCAATGATCTGGGGTGATTTGAAGGTTGTAGAGCAAATATCCAGTGATTGAGATGGAGCCATTAGCTTGTGTATGGGGTAAATTACATTTGAAAATATTTGTGGGGGCTTCATTTACTGTTTGCATAGATCATAAACCTCTAGTTGAGTTGATAACGATCAACATTTTGAAAAGAGCATCTCCGGAGTTGGCGAGATTGAGTTTCAAATTGCAAGAATATGATTTCAAAATGGAGTACATCCTGGGGATAAGAAAGAAAGTAGAATATTTTCTTTGAAGATTGCCCGTTGAAGGAAACACACATGAGAATCATGAGGAGGAGTAAGAAGTGGTGGCATTATTACAAGGGGCAATGCATTAATAGGAGTGAATCAAAGAATTGAAGTGTGATAAGACATTACAACAGTTGATGCAGTGTATCATAGAAGGTTGGCCTATGAAGAGGGATATCTGCCAAGAACAGCTGCCGTATTGGGAAATAAGAGATTAATTTTCGTCAAAGGAGTAAATTGTGGTACATAGACAGGGTTTGGCACTGCCAAATTCTTTAAGTAGAAATTAATAAGTTTGGCATATGGAGTGCATCTTAGTATTTCGGGAACAATGCAGAGAGTTAAGGAAAAATATTTGTGGCCAGGGATAGACGTAGCAGTTGAGAGGTGTCTCAGAAACTGTTGATCATGCATAAATTCAGATAAAAGTTGCAAAGTAGGGAAGCAAGAAATCATGCCTTTAGCAGTTCCTTTAGGTGTATCGAGACAAGTGCAGATAGATATTTTGGGCCCTTCGAGAAACATAGGGTCAGGCTTAGAATACTTTGTGGTGATGATTTATTATTACTCTAAGCAGCCTGAAGTGAAGTTGGTAAACAACATAAGCACCCAAGAGATAGTGAAGTTTGGAGATCAAGTATTTAAGAAAGAAAGTTATCCAAAGATCGTGATAAGTGGCAATGGCTTTCACTTTAAGAGTGAGAAGTTGAAGACGTAAGGGAAGCTGAGGTAAGTGGACGTTCTCTGCAAATTATCATCTGGAAATTAATGGTTTGGTAGAGATATTTAACTGGGTATTGGTGGAAACTATCGAACAGGCTGTGCGGAATGTTTGGGAAGTAACAGAGGCAATAGCAGAAAGATTATGGAGGATTATGGTGTCTCCAAACAAATTAACAGGAGTACCGCCATTTCGCCTCATGAGAGGCAGGGAACCGTACACTAAGCTTAAACCAACTGGGGTGAACAAGTGGGCAGGAGGAGGTGAGGTTGATCATGTGGATGTTGGAAGACAAATTGTGAGAGGTCAGAGTAAATACACTTGTAAGGTAAGTTTTAAGTGCAGAAGTATACATGATTTTAGACCTGGAGAATGGGTAAGAATAAAGAAACAACAGTTAGTGCGTAAAGGGTTCTCTCTAAGTTCTAAGATCCCTTCCAAGTGACCGAATTGTTTACCAGTGCCATAAGATTTTAGGATTGGTCAATTTGAAATTTAAATTGAGTGGTTAGATGAAAATGCACAGAGCCTAGACAGGAGTGGTGGATGAAGAATGGAAGGATGAACTGAAAAAATAGGGGATGGGGCGAGGAAAGTGAAGGAAGTAGATGAGAAAGTCTAGAAAAGTATGCAAGGGCACTCAAAGAAAATATGGCAGGAGCCAATATGGGGAGAGGAAGTGGTGTGTCAGCAGATTTCACAAATGGCAGGAAGGATCCCTGTGGCATAAGGAGTTTGAGTAGACCTCCAGTGTGGTCCAAAGACTATGTGATGTAGGGGTAAATAATATAATTTAATAAGTAGGTTTCACATTCTAATCCTTTAGCGGATTTCAGATAACATTTTAAATGTTTTAAACTATGTATAGGAACAATCAAATGTTTGTTGTTGATATGCTTGGTTGTGATATATAAATATCTTGGTTCTGTTATATTAGTTAATAAAGGAGGAGTATATTTTGTGAGTGTTAGCTCAAGGTGGAAGTTCAGGATTCCAAGGACTTTGGAAACTAGAACTGTGGGTTGTTTGAAAGATGCTTTGTCTGATAACAGAGAGTGGAGAGATTAGCAGATACGACTTATATTAATAAAACAGAGTTAAACTTACTTGGAGTCTGGGAGTCTACATGCACTAGAGGATACAACAATTGTTATCAATCTTTTATTTCTACTCTTTCTTGTAATGTATTTTCTCTTCTTAATACTCTCTTGTCAATTTGTCCTTCTGGCCCTTTGTTGAACTCTGCAGCTCCTGCTTAAGGCATTGATTCTTATTTTTTTTTCTTAAAAGTCCAATGTTTGTTCTTCCTTCTTCCTATTTGCTCCTTCTACGTCTTTCACATTCCCTCCTGTTTCATCTCCATTTCCCTATGTTACCCCCTCACTGATAAGTAAATATGTCTGTTGTTCCAAAGGGCCAAAGGCTACTCTTACTCCCTTGGATCCTCTTCTATTGGTTCCTATTCCTCTCCTATAGCCCTTTTTTTGTACTTACTTGACTGCTGGCTTCAGTTTTTCTCTTTTTACTGTCATCTTTCCTCATTCATGTATGCTACTATTCTGCCAATTCTTAAATTCCTTCTCTTGATTCTTCTCTTCCCACTGCCACCCCTTTTCTTTTTTCCTTCTCTTGATTCTTCTCTTCCCTCTGCCACCCCTTTTCTTTTTTCCTTTTCCCTCTAAACGCCTTGAACTTTCTGCCCACTCTCTCAGCTTTGTTGATATATGGAGTCTGATATACATTTTCCTCTGCTACCATTAGGGTTCCACCCTGTGCATTGTACTGAAACTGCTTTTCTGCATGTCGCCAAATTTCTCGCCTCTTCTCGTCACCAAAACAATATTTTCTCCTAATTCCTTTTGATTTGTCCACTCATTGCAGCCTGGGCCCGTCTTCTTCTTCTTCTTCTCTCAGTATATCTGGTCTTTCCTTGCCCTGGTTTTCTACTGACCTTTCTAAATTGCACATATTTTGTCTTGTGAGCTGGGAAATCTTCTTATTCTCTACCTTTGCACTTTGGGGTTGTGCAAGGCTCGGTCCTTGGCCCTTTCCTCTTTCCTCTCAGTGCTATTGGTTATCAGATATTCTTTCCATTCTCTTCCTTTTCTGATTGCACTTGTCTGTTTCTCTCTGTCAGCTATCAAGCTTTGGATGCTCTCTCACTCTCTAGTCGCCACTCCCTCCAAAATAGAGATTCTCTTTTTCCCTGCCAAGTCGTCACAAAATTGAACCCCTCCGCCCCCCCCCATTCATTACTTTCCGCCCTAATTGAGTCTCCCTTTCCTCAACTTTTCACAATTTAGGTGGCATTTTTGACTATTTCTTTTTCCCTCCATATTTCAACCCTTTCTCATTCCTGTCACTGGCATTTTTTTTAAATTCATAGAATGTGTCAATTTCTTACCTTTTCTGTGGCAAATAACCCCTCTTCCTGCCATGGCTTTTTTCAATATCGATTATTGTCCTCTTCCTGTTGCTGGTCTTGCTTCTTTTCAGTCTATTTTTAATTCTGATGGCCACCTGCTTTGCATGCTCTCACCACATTCCCATATCTCTCAATGTTTGGCTGGTCTTAGTTGGCTTCCTTTTCCTTCCCACACTTGTTTTTCTTTTTCCTGTGCATTACTTTTAAATGCATCTGTGGACTTGGCAGAACTCGTTCCTATTTGCTATCAGTCTCTTTGTAATTTTTTGTATTTGTTTTATTTGTAACGCGCACCATCAGGTCCGGAGGCAACAGGGCGCAACTTATGCAAGGTTACATACAGAGCATATATACATAATTTACACAGAGCATGTATATGGTTACATATAGTTTTTAGCAAAGGATAATCAACAAATATATCAATATACATAATTTACAGAGCAGCAAGTGTTTGACATGTGACATAAGGACAAAAGTGTACAACAGGCAGGATCCGTGGGCCAATGCTAGTGAGGCTGTGGTGTACAGATCATGCCTCAGTGCTGATTGAACAGCCATGATTTCGTTTTGGACTTGAATGAATTAAGGGAATCGTCAGATCTAATGGTGATAGGGAGGGCATTCCATAGCTTGGAGGCAAGGACAGGGAAGCTTGTGCCACCCGCTTTTTGGAGTTTAAACCTGGGGATCGAAAGACGGTAGGTCTGGGCGGTTCTCTGAGGTCGGGTGGGTGCATGGCGGGATAGATGACTGCAGAGGTACGGGAGGCTTGTTAGCCAGGCATTTGTGCGTGAGGGCAAGTGTTTTCAGTGAGATTCTCTGCTTGACAAGTAACCACTGTAGATTGGTTCTGGGATCAGAGATGTGGTGTTTTAGAGGGATATTTAAGGCAGCTCTGATAGCGTTGTTCTGGGTGATTTGTAATTTATTCAGGTTCTGTTGACTAGTTCCTAAGTATAGGGCACTACCATAGTCAATTTTAGACATAATGAGGGTTCTGGCAAGTGTGACACTATTCAGAGTAGTCAGAAACGGCCTGCAGGCTGCAATGAGTTTACAGGTGTATGCAGATGCTGATCTGACTGCATTCATTTGACGAGATAAGAATAGAGTGGCGTCAAGGTAAAAGTCTAAGGTTTTTGTGTCTTTCGAGACTTGAATGGTATTGCCATCAATGATAAACGACTGGTAGGACGGGTCTAGTTTGCTAAGGCGTTGCGAAGCGCCCAGGATGAGGAGCTCTGTCTTGTCGTCATTGAGGCATAACTGGTGTTGGACCATCCAGGCTTGGATGACCAGGTAGACGTCATTGAGGGCCTTGGTGTCAGCTAAGTAGTCTCCAGTGATGGGAATGAGTATCTGGGTGTCGTCAGCGTAGTTTGTGTAGGAGGCACCCAGATAGTCGAGTACATCAAAGAGCGGTTTAGTAAAGACATTATAGAGTGTGGGTGACATGCAGGAACCCTGAGGAACGCCACAGTGAACTGGGGAGGGATCTGCAGCTGCGGACAGAGAGAAGACCCTCATAGATCTATTACTCAGAAAGGATTTGATCCAAGCCGTGGCTGAAGGAGAGAAGTGGGCAGCAGAGTCGAGGTTCCTGCATAAGATTTGGTGATTGACCAGGTCAAATGCTGCAGAAAGGTCTAGGAGAAGTAACATGGCTAGTTTGCCTTTGTCCTTCAGGACTTCTATTTGTGTTTTGAGGTCTATCAAAGCTGTTTCAGTCCCATGTCTAGGGCGGAATCCAGATTGTCTAAAACCTAGAAGTTTATTGGATTCCAGGTGATCTTGGATCTGGAGGTATGCTGCACGGTCTAAGATTTTGAGCAGGAACGGGACGGTGGTTATGGGTCTGAAGTTAGTGGGTATGCTTGGGTCTAAGGATGGTTTTTTAAGCAACGGGATCACCCATGCGTCCTTGAGGTTGTCAGGGACAATACTAGTTTTAAAGGAGGAGTTAATAAAGGACGTGATAAATGGGGCCAAGTCGTGGGCAGATTCCTTGACAATGGGAGCAGGGCACGGATCACCTTGGCAATTAGATGGTTTGATCCTCAAAATAATGTTTTCTACCTCAGCAATAGTGAGCGGTGAGAAGACAAAAGGTTTGGTGTTAGACAAGTCTAGAGGGGGTGCCCATCCCGGGGTGGGAGGATGGTTGTCCAGTTCCAAACTGTCTTGTTTGTCTTTAATTTTGGATTTTAGCGTAGAGATCTTATTCAGTAAGGCTGACTAAATGTTGAAACATCATTTTCTAGCTTTAATGCAGGTGTCAGGTGGGGTGGTTGGAGTTTCAAGCTCTTTTAGGATCTTAAAAAGTTCCTTAGTGTTCGAGTCAGCTTGCAGGATACGGTTATTAAGGGAGTCTTTTTTCGCAGTGATAATGGCTTCTTTGTAGGTGAGTGATGCAAGGAAGAAGCTGTCTTTGTGCTCATCAGAAGGGTGACTTTTACAATGATTTTCGGCACAGCGTTTAGCTTTGCGGAGCACTCTTAACTGTGGTGTGAACCAGGAGTTAAGATGTGCACTTGGTTTAACCTTCCTGAGTTTGATAGGAGCGATAGAGTCTATAGCCGTGAGTATACTATGGTTGTAGATGTCTGCTGGGGAGGTGGGATCATTGCAGGAGTCAGAGGCAGCATTAAGGGAAGGGAGTAGCAGGGGGAGGAGTTTCTCCTTGGTTAAGTCCCTTTTATTTCTGGTGGGGAGTGCTGGAGCTATCAGAGTCGGGATAGGGGGGTGGCTTCTATATTGAAGGTGATGATGTGGTCAGACCATAAGCAAGGGGTATTGGGAAGGACATTAATATTGCAGTTGGAGCCGGCTAACCATTCAAGAGTCCTGCCTTTAGTATGAGTAGGCTCTTGGATGTGCAAGGTGAAACCAAAATTGGTTAGAACGTTCTCCAGGTCCAATGCAATGGGATCTTTAGGGTCACCAAGTCCCAGATTAAGGTCGCCTAGGATGATAATTTGAGAGTTGGTTTTTGTTTTGTCGAGGAGGAAGGTGGATATTTCGCTGACAAAGGTGGGTGCAGGGCCAAGGGGCCTGTAGATAAGGTGGAGGGTGGCCGTTTGACTGAGCATTAGTGATAGTTTAACTGATAATAATTCAGCTGACTCAAGTTTGGAGTTAGTCAACACTCTTAGATCAAGATTGTTTTTGTGGATGAAAGCCACACTACCACCTCTGGCTCAGGGACAGTGAGGGGCCGGATGTGGCATGTAGCCAAGTTTCAGATATGGCAATAAAGTCAAGATCTGAGGATGTGATGAGGTCAGCAATGTCTAGTGCGTGTGCTGGGAGAGATCTGGCGTTGATATGGGCACCCTTCATGAGAGGCGGTTTAGCTTCTGTAGTAGAGGATTTACTGTTGGTGGTGGGAGTGGGTGAGCGCGGTAGTGTGTGTGATGTTTGCTTGGAGATGTCACTGCGGGTATGTCGTATGCGGAATCTAGAACCTAATCTCTTATTCCTGAGTGATAAGGAGCAAGGTTGATTTGGAGTAGGTTTCCTAGCGTAACGTTCCAACCATAGGGCCGGGTCATTGAAATATGGGTTGGTGATGTTGGTGGTGTAGTGTAGACCTGTGGTGGTGGTTGCGGGGCCCATAGTAGGGATCACACTGGACAGAGTCAGGTGGTGGGGGCTTAGGTGAGTCAAGCTATCAAATGGCTGACTGAGTTTCGCCCGTAGGGGAGGTGTTAGTAACTGAGTAACAATGGCTGCCTGAAAGGGCAGCACGTGGTACAGTATGAGGAACGCCTTAAAGAGCACTGTGGTAGTACACGACACCAAAGTGCAAGATGGGACACACCAGGCGGCAAAGGAGGAAGTGGGATCACACTGATGCTTCAGTTGGAGTGAAGCTCAGGCAGGTCAGACTAAAGTGGTGCACCATGGCACAGCACGGCCTGTGGCAGTTTGAGGTCTTGAAGTAGGGCTGAGACTAAGCAAACGTTACAGTGCACCTAGTTATTAGTGGTGAGGCAAGTTAATGTGTACATATGCACGGACAACTGAGGAGCAGTACAGCAGGGTCTAGATGCGAGAGTCACAGTTGAGGCCAAAACATACTATGCAAGCACGTAAGTAAACCCTTTGCAAGCAGGAAAGTACCAATATGGCAGCAAGGTTTGTCACCATTCAACATTTGCAATTCAGACTAGAGACACTATGCAGGCAAGAATCAATATGGCAGCAAGGGTCCATCTAGATGCCAGAGTCACAATGTAGGCCAAAATACTATGCAAGCAGGTAAGTAACAGTATGGCAGCAAAGTTTATCAGGATGTGACAATCACCATTCAACATTTGCAATTCAGGCTAGAGACACTGGGCAGGCAAGAATCAATATGGCAGCAAGGGTCTATCTAGATGCGAGAGTCACAATTTGATTGATTGATTGATATTTTATTTCTATCGCGCTCGTACACAAGTGTTTCAGAGCGCGACAAGGCAAGGGAGGGGATCAGGGGATAACAAAACAGCGATCTTACTAGACCCAGTGACATTGAGAACGCGCAAGTGCATGGGAGAGGGGGAGGTGAAAAGTGCATGGAAGGGGGGAGAGGTGGAAAGTGCGAAGCAGAGGAGAAACAGATAAATAACAATAAATAAATAATAAAGGCAACAAACAGTGGTAATGCAGTCAGCAATTTGCAAGTGCTAGGTTTAAGGCAGCAGACAGGGTAGGTCTGATAAGTGCAGGAAGAAAAAGGGAGGGCTGTATGGGTACAGATACAGACCCCAGTGCAAGGGGTGGCCCGGAGGCAGTGCGGGAGGGTGGCAGGATGAGCAGGTACCTGGGCCCAAAAGACATAGGGTGGCCAGGTGCACGGTGCCAAGAGAGAACAGATCAGCAGGGGAGAGGGGGAGCAAATGCAGAAGAAAAGAGGAAGGTCTTGAGGTGCTTCCGGAACCGGAGATGGTTCTCTTCAAGTTTTAGAGTGACAGGGAGGCTGTTCCAGAGGGAGGCCCCAGCCGAAGACAGAGATCTACCCCCAGCTCATTTCTTAGAAAAACGACTGACCCTGAGTGAGTTGGAGGTAGAGGAGCAAAGAGTTCGAGAGGGGAGGTATTTGCGGAGGGATAGCTGAACGTATTTTGGACCCAGGCCCCAGAAAGCCTTGTGCACAATGCAGAGGGTTTTGATTTTTAATCCTTGCATCCACTGGGAGCCAGTGGAGAGATTTCAGAGCTGGAGAGATACGATCCCAGGGCTTGAGGCCAAGGACATGTCTTGCAGTCCTGTTCTGGATTAGTTGCAGAGGGCGGAGAGTAGAGGCAGATAGATTTAGAAAGAGGCTGTTACAATAGTCTAAGCTAGAGAGAACCGGAGCTTGAGATACCATGAGCTTCTGGGGGAAGGAGAGGAAAGGCAGAGTACCTCTGAGGAGGTGCAGTCGGAAATTTGACTTTTTAGAGACCTCAGAGATGTGGGCGAGAAGGAAAGGGTGGAGTCAAACATGACCCCGAGGTTCTTAGCCTCGCAGGTGGGGTAGAAGGAGGGCCAAGGGAGGCCAGCCAGAGAGTGAGCGGAAAGGATGGTGAAGGTGTGCAGATGAGGAGGATCTCTGTCTCCGTATATTTAGGCCAAAATACTATGCAAGCAGGTAAGTAACAGTATGGCAGCAAGGTTTATCAGGATGCAACATTCACCATTCAACATTTGCAATTCAGGCTAGAGACACTGTGCAGGCAAGAATCAATATGGCAGCAAGGGTCTATCTAGGTGCGAGAGTCACAATTTAGGCCAAAATACTATGCAAGCAGGTAAGTAACAGTATGGCAGCAAAGTTTATCAGGATGCGACAATCACCATTCAACATTTGCAATTCAGGCTAGAGACACTGTGCAGGCAAGAATCAATATGGCAGCAAGGGTCTATCTAGATGCGAGAGTCACAATTTAGGCCAAAATACTATGCAAGCAGGTAAGTAACACTATGACAACAAAGGTTGTCAGGATTTGATGTTCACAGTCTGGCCTGAAGTATAGTAGTTTCATAGGGTGGGCTGGCAGGTGCAGCAGCAGATCAAAGTAAACCGATTTCAGTTAAATAATAACACAGGAGGCTTACTAGCATTTGGAGGCACGGGGTGTTAATAAAGGTCAACCAGGTTGGCAAGGAGGAAAGTGTTAGCTCTAGAGAAGTCTGGTGCGGGAGCCACGGGGTCTGGCAGACGACAGACACGGCAAAACAGGCACAAACAGGTGATAGCCTTGCCTCCCATGGGCCTTGGAGGGAGTGGGCTGGCTTCGCCTGCTGGCGGCTAATGGAGCAAGAGATAGGCCCGGTAGCCAATCGGCTGGCTGCTGGTAGCCTAGTTAGGCAAATGGGGCTGCAGGCCACAATGGACGGCCATCTTGGAATGGCTGGGTGCTCTCTGTAGCCTTACCAATGCAGGCTGAGTGGAAATGGCCCTGACTTCAGGCACACTCGAGGTGTGCTCGCAAACAGCAAAACACGGGCAGAAAAAGCGATTTTTGTTGGAAGTAGCATGGGTGCATCAGCGCTTACCGTAATTCGGTATACATGTTGCTGGATCAGTGGATGCCTCCGTAGGTCCTCTGCTCCTGCAGGGACGTGTCCTGGAGCTCCTGCTCCTCAGGTGGGTGGTGGGGACTGCTATTCTTTTGACCCTTCCCTATCCCTCTTGTGCTCAATATAATTTCCGCTCTTTGGAATACCCTTCCTTTCTCTGTACGTTCTTTTCCTACTCTTTCAATGTTATGTTCCTCTCTTAAAGGTCCTCTTATGCTTTTTGAATGGACTGTTCACTTCATGCTGGTCATTTTGTAACTCCATTTTCGTAGCTGTTGATCTAAGTTTCAGTATCACTTAGGCGATACCACTAAAGAAATACAGATAAACAAATACATAACATAAGTAAACTATTACAAGAGGAGATCTAAGATCTGGCCCGCTTCCTCTACGGAGGCAAATGGTGGTGGTATACAGCCTCCTTTTGGCTCATTTCTTTGGCCACTCCTGGTGCCTGCGAGTCTGATGGGTCACCTATCCAGATGTTAAAGTGACATAGGAGGAGAGGTTGCGTAGATATGGTCCGCGTGTGTGGTAGGGTCTTGCCTGGGGAACACAAAGGAGGTTCAATATCGCTTGAGCATGTGATGGATATGTGGACTGGGAAGAGAGCAAGTCGGTCCTATGATACATTTGAGGTACGTGCATTCATATGGCATAAATGGTGGCTGGAGGGTTCTCTTTAGCGCTTCATGGATGATCCCTCCGAACCATTGCACATCGTTTTCCGGATCTTGTGGAGGTTCTTGCAACGTAAAGGGAGGAGGTCAGTGAATGTAGAGGTGAAGGGGGCAGGACATTAAATGTCAATGAAAGGGAGGACATGAGGTGTGTATTTCTCTATGAAGGGCACACGTGGTTGCCTTTTTGTTGAAAAGTACCCTGTGACGTTCTTTTGGTCCAAAGGAATAGGCTGTTGGGAGGCTGCCATTCTCATGGAAGGAGATAAATGATGCTTCGTAGTCTTCTCATCTGAAGCACTTGTTCCCATAGTTCTCAGATAACAATAATAATAACTTGTCATTATGTATATAGCACTGTTATCCAAAGTGCTTTGCATAGAACATTTATATATACAATTATTATTACTCAACCGAAATTGCTGCACTCAGTGGCTCAGATGGCATGGGGCTTCCACATGTTGTAGATAGCGAGGTGATGGCCCTTCTGTAGGGGAGCTCTAGCCATGCACCAGTTGCCACCCGAGAAAGGGTTTAGACGGACACCAGGATGAGCCTCATGTCAATGTATTTGGCGTGTGTCCATACGATGTTTGCACCGTCATTTGATGGCGTCCATGCGTTGGTGCTTCCAGATACCGCCTCCATGTCGCTGTCTCGAGAGTGCTCGCAAAAGATGAACGTGTGAACAAAGAATCGCAAGACAAATCTCTCGTATGCTTCCGAATGCTGGTGGCAGCAGCGTATTCTATCTGTACCCTTTCTAGTGGGCGACATCATGTTAGGCAGCTTATCAAGTACTACAATAGGGTATACACCTTTAATCAGAGGGTATTATGCTGAGGTAGGGCGAGTGTAGGATGGAGCTGTGAAGGGGCAGAGACTCTGTTTCCACTCATTAGAGCTTTCCGAGACAGTTACATTAAGGTTAGCTTTCAGCGGGACACTAGAGAGAATGCTGCGCCAAACGGCGTCTCTATCTTGCTCTCCAGGTTTCCCGCGCAGGATGAATAATTCAACTAGTCCTTTGTGGCTCGTTTGGATTCCTCTTCCACTCCGTAGTATGACCTTCTTTCTTGCAGCTAGCATCCCCCTAGGCACCCAAATGTTTTTAAATAGGTCTGAGAAATATCATCAGTTAGGATGCCCCTACTGCTTGAGATATCAGAATTTAGTCTCAATTCAAGGCACTGGAGGTTTCCTCTAAAGCAGGAGCTCGGCAGTTCACGGATACCTGTACTTATTTTGTATTTTAAAGTGCTTCCCCAGGGGTGTAGCTAGGTCTGGAAATGATCTGGGGCTACTCTAATGTCGGGACTGTGGGGACTCAGGGCTAGCTAGCCTTTTGGTTGTAGCCCCTGAGCTTCTATCAGGAGCTACAACCAAAAGACCTGGGGCTATAACCCCCCACCCCTCAGAACCCCCCAGCATCCTCCTAGCAACGCCTCTGTTCCCCAAGAAGTGCCATACAAGTGCATAATAAGGACAGGAGCAGGCCCATTGCTGCGTGTTTTACAGTCATGATATAGTGGTTAATACATTAAACCGGATGCGGTGGAGAAGGGGCTAGAAACTATCATGACTCATTTTAAATAGTATTTTGATTGGTACACGTCCCTCTCTGGCAGATTGTGTTCCTCTTCTGATTGGATGGCTAAAAAGACACAACTCTCTATAATGAGAGATGGTTAATAAGACAACTCTCTATAATGTTTTTACAAAACCGCTCTTTGATGTACTTGACTATCTGGGTGTCTCTTATACGAATTACGCAGACGACACCCAGATACTCATTCCCATCTCTGGAGACTACGTGGCTGACACCAAGGCCTTGAATGATGTCTACCTGGTCATCCAAGCATGGATGGCCCAACACCAACTATGCCTTAACGATGACAAGACTGAGCTCCTCATTTTGGGCACTACACAACGCCTCAGTAAACATGAACCGTCTTACCATTCGTTTATTATTGATGGCAACACCATCCAAGTCTCGAAAGACACGAAAACTTTAGGCGTCTACCTCGACGCCACCTTAACCCTATCCCGACAAACAAATGCAGTCAGATCTGCCTCAGCTTACACCTGCAAACTCATTGCAGCCTGCAGGCCTTTTCTGACCACTCCTAACTCGGGCACACTGGCCAGAACCCTCATCATGGCCAAAATCGACTATGGTAGCGCCCTTTGCCTCGGTACTAACCAAGAAAATCTGAACAAACTACAAATTGTCCAGAACAACGCTATCAGAGCTGCTCTAAACATCCCGCAAAACCACCACATCTCGGAATCTAGATCCAATCTACACTGGCTACCTGTCAAACAAAGAATATCACTGAAAGCCTTAGGCCTAACCCACAAATGCCTAGCCAAACAAGCCCCCCTGTATCTCTGTAGCCGGCTATCCCGCCACGCGCCCACCCTCCCTCAAAGAACCGCCCAGACCCACTGCCTTAGCATCCCTAGATTCAGACTACAAAAAGCAGGTGGATCAAGCTTCCCCGTCCTAGCCTCCAAGCTTTGGAATGCACTCCCCCTCACCATTAGATCAGAAGAATGTTTTAGTGCCTTCAAGGCCAAAACGAAAGCTTGGCTACTTACCCAGCCTTGAAACTCGGACCTCAGGGAGCCTTGCCCTAGTAAAGCGTCAGATCTAATCTCCACTTGTAAATGATGTATATTGATGTATGTTCTGAATATTTTGCATTGTATCTATAGTTTGAATTTATGTATGCCTTTTATGTAACCATGTATAAGTTGCGCCCTGATGCATCCGGGCCTGACGGTGCGCATTACAAATAAAACAAATACAAATACACGACTTCAGGCAGTGCCAGGTTCCAGTGCCTTTTTTTACAACCCCAACTAGAAAGATAACAGTGATTCCGGCCGCGCAGTACATGCATGGCTGCTGAGATTGGAATGAATGGGTTTGCGCCTGAGTTCGACAGCTGTATAAAGCAGGCTGAATCCCGGGCAATGCAAGCTTCTGGGCCCACATCATAATTAGGTAAGGCATAGAAAACACTGAGAAGCACGGAGCAGATTTCAAACTCTGTGCCCCTTCTTGCTTCCGCCTCAATTACGACTGTGGGGCTCCCTCCTGGGACAGAAGGCGATTCTTTGAATCCAGTCTCCAATCACTGTTGCACTGTCTTTAAATCTGAGGCAGGGAGTTTCGGTGATGGGGAGCCAGGAGGCTAAAGGGGCAAAAGCAGGAGGTAGCGGACGATGGAGGCAGGCACCATTAAGTTGAGGTGAACTTGAGGGTGTAATAAGAGTGTGATTGGGTGCTTACAAGGAGATGCATTTGTGCTCAAAGTAATTTTGTGCCGGTGCCTCCTGCACATGTCCTTTTCATTTAAAATTGGCTAGCTTCACTTCGGCACAATAAAGTGCCATGAATATTGTTTGTTTATTAGGTGGATCTATGTGATCACTATGTCCCCCAGAATTTTGATGGCCGAAATGCAGACTTTTTTTAAAACCCCCTTTACACCACATAAATATGTGGGGTGAGACCCCTGCAGCCCCCGATTCTACTATTATATCCCATACCCCCCACACAAATATATGTGGTTTAAGGGGGGTTGGAATTTCGGGAGTCAGAATTCTGAGGGCACCATTTTGGGCCATTATGATCTATGTGATCACTACGCCCCCAGTGATTTCCAAATGTTTTTGCACTGAGAACTAGCTTGAGCTAGAATTTGGTGGGCCTCTCCAAGTGTCAAAACTAAATGAGTTTTTTATTACAATCAGTTACCCCCTTCATTTTAAAGAGAATTGCACTCCTGCGGCATCACCCCGGGCCCCCAAAGAGGGCAGCCTCCCATTTTGAAGACCATTGGGTTAGAAAGAGTAGAAGGTCTGCTGGAGCTATGATTGGATTGCTTGCCTCTAAACATTCCTGCCACGGATGTCATTCTCATGGTCTAGCTCCCAGTTCTGGCACCTTTGCAATGGGTTGAATTGCGTGTTGCTTCAATCACTGGTGGGTGAGTGTCTCAAAGAGTGCCCATTTCTTGTTGATCTATCTCTATGCAGTCGTCTTTCCAGAATAGTAAAGGGTCTCCTCACATGATTTGAAATGTGTCAGCCTCCATTTCAGAGGTGCATCAGACAGTGCTGAAGCCATGAAGGCCGGCAGTGCAGAGGTGGGTTGGGGGTGCCATGTGCCTTGCACTATATTTCACAGATCACCCCCATGTTATGCTACATCAAAGCTTCATCTGTGTGGGTCAGAATAAGTGTTTCCTACACATTTGTAAGGACTTTTGCAAAATCTTCCATATTTCTACACCTTGAGGTTTGACGTTTCTCTTTACTGCTTGCCTTACAATGGCCGTAGTGCCCTTTGGGGGTTCTAAGCGTCACAATGGCTTGTGGGACAGTGGACATTTCTAACCTGGGTCTTTGTAGGTTCAAACAGCTTGGCGCCATGGGGGGCTTGTCTTCGTTTGGGGCCTCCGGTGTTGCAGGGTGCACAGTTACGCGCGGAAAGTCTAACTAAGCCTGCCTGTAGTTGCCTCTGGACCCCGCATGTTTCCCTACATGAAGAATCACAAATGTACATTATATCATGATAATGCATATTCGTACATAATATCCACTGTATTCTCCAAAATCCGAGGGAATAGGGGCCATGTTGGGGAGGGGCGGGTTAAATAAATGGTCAAACGGGGCAAATGTGGGGCTCAATACATGCAAAACAACTGATTAGTTCTAGATTTGGACGCAGCTCCTCTTGTCCCCTCTTTGACTGTCAACGGGGCTCCTTTTGTGGTCCCCATTAGGGCCATGTGAAGGCACACTGTATGTTCGGACAGTTTCTGAATGGATGCCAACCTCGTAGATGGCAGAACCTTGGACACTGGACTGGGTAGCAGCTCAAGCTCTGGCCATTTCCGGATTTCGATTGAAAAGAAATGTTTCTTTACCTCCAGTGGCTTATTTGGCTTATGTCTCGATATCAAAACTCCATATTACCGTTATCATATGTAAACACGTGTCATCCATGTTTAAAAAAGGAAACAGCAAACAGAGAAGCTTCACTGGGAGTTCGAGGTTCAGCGAACAACAGCTACAGCCCGTAGGATTGATGCACGCTGCCATCTGGTCTTCCTAGATTTAGACAGAATATCGTTCTTCCCCAGTTTGCAGTCCATTGTCAGCATTGTACACCCCACTGTCTAAGACTTAAAAAGTGTGGAGAGCACAACAGATTTGGTACTCATTGTATGCATCTCTGAAGGAACCCAGGCTGTGTTTGCCTGGCCAGGAGTAATAACCAATTGTACAGCGATCTCTGCAGCAGGTGCATCAACTCACTGAGGTGTCCTAGCTACTGCAAGGACACCTATCCTTGTCCTCTGCACCATCGCTTAGTATATTGATGATAGTGTCTGTGAAAGTTAAAGCCTGTCCCGGATTTAAGATTCTAACCCAGTTGGCCAACAGTCCAGCCTCGCTCATTGGCATCACCACACAGTCTGAAAGTGCTCTTTTCTTGATACTACTAATTGGTCCAGGTGTGTTCTTCATTCATGCCCATACGTAATTTCTTGCTTGTGGTTGCCCAAATGGTTTCTTGGACAAGCAGCCACCTATTCCCAAATGTGGGGGTGGAGATAAAAACCAATGGCTTTATAACTTAATGACCTCAGACTTGAGCATGCCTATCCATACTGACGTGCCCTGGTCGGTACACATCATATATGGGGGGTCTCTGGAGAGCCAAGAGCAGACTAGAGGATTTGTTTCAGAACATTCTTCTGATGTTCCCACTCTACACCCATAGTGGGCTGGCCTGAAAAATCAAATGAGGTCAACACAGCTCCATGATATCTCTGTAACGTTAGAAGGGTTTGGGCCAAAGTTGTGCCTAACATGCGACTGATTTTGCCCCAGCCTACCAGACTCTCAGAACTACCAGCCTTTAAAGAATAATCTCCATTTCCAAAAGGGTTCACTTCTGTGTCCCACTGCCAGTCTCTCAACGTTTCAATTATTGCAACACACTGGTTGCCATAAAAGGAAGCAATTATGAAGCAAAGCTATGCCGGTCAGAGACGTCATTGCCCAGATCCAGATTTTTTTGTAAATCATTACCTTAAATAAGCACTAACTTCCATTATTTAGTTTTGAGTTGCATGCCTAGTATCATACTTCCACACGTATCAATCTTGAAGATGGGTGTGGATGAAACCCAGATGAGGTATAATGCAATTAAATATTTCGACTCCTGAGGAAGCACACGGTTCCTGAAACACGTGTTAATAGGATATCGATGTGCCACAACCACACCAAATTCCCCCATCAATAACTCTCAAGAGGACCAAACTACATGTGTGAAAAGAAAGGCTGTATTTATTACAGATACATAGGACATTACAATCTTTTAAGGCAGAACAATGCACAATACAAATTCCTAAATAACGAATGACCATGATAACAATTCATTAACCCAAAGAAGAAAATCATTACACCAAAATGAATGGGTGACTTGATCCTGCTGCCACAAGACACACTGTGAAGGACTGGCATCACCAACTATTCAATAACAACGTGCTAACCCTCTCTGCCCCTTCCCCTGCACCCTTAGGAGGATGATCTCAAGCTCTCACGCCCTGAGTCCTTCTAGCCTGCGCCAAGTCCCCCACACCATCAGTGGCAGAGCCCAGATGCCATGGAGGGGGGTGAAGTGCTCCTCAGAGGGCACTTGCACCACACCGGTCGGGTCACTACCGTTACCTTACTTTTTGCGGTTATATCTAGGAACTCTTGATAGGAGCCATACTTTTCGTGCATTATGTCTGTATGTTGCAGAATTTATTTGGTGTTCAATTATAAATTAAAAAAAATACTCTAATTTATATTTCAGCATTATTGTTTCATTTATAAAACGTACGCTTCCACAAGCCACAACCATTATTAGTTACATAGCACACATTTGTTAAGGAGGGAACGTCAATTCATAAAAGATGACAAGATGGTGGGGAGATCCCTGCTTTCCTGGATGGTGTCAAAGACAAACTGCATGGAGCAGTAGCTGCAATGCTGTGTGCGCTTGGGGCACTCGGCCAGCAAGTGCTGGGACAGCAGGTGTCTCATCAAGCGGATCCTGCACTTGTTCTCACAGTACACTCGCCTGAGGGCAGATGCCTTGGTGGTTCTGAGGTAGAGATTGCACCTGGGATCAGCACCGGAACCTCCTGAGATGAAGCAGCCCTCAATGCTGCCTGCCCACACTTTCACCCATCGAAGTACAGCTTCTCAACATCCCTTCTCCCCTCTACACCACCCACTGCAGAACCAGTTTACCTCGTGCGCCTTACCACTGAAGTCGCTGCCGCAGAATTCGCACTTGACACAGCGCTTGGAGCAGTCATGCTGCAGTTTATCAGGAAGGTCCCGGCGATTCAGCTTCACAAGAGATGCACAAAGTGTTCAGATTTAAGGGGTCAGAATGGTAGATAGCCTCGGCTGTTCACTTGCATGCACAGGTAGGTGTGTGTGTGCAGGATGTATTTGCTTGGGGATAGGTGTATGCAGTTGTACCACATGCCGTTCCTGCTGATGTGCAGGTGCTAGAAAACCACTCGCTTTGCTCCGTCTGCTGCACTTACCAGAAGCTGCACTTACCGGCACAGCGCCTCACTGTGGATGCAGAAAATGGTCAAACTCAACGCCTGGGCCTCCAAATCCGGGCCCAGGTAAATCTGAAGAAGAAGCAAAAGAAGGCATCCATGGTCAGACATCGGCAAACTTAATAAGAAGACAGTGAACCGGCACCTGCCATCAGCCACAGAAAGGGAGACACATAACAGAGTGGACAAAGAAAAAAAAGCAGACATCTGGCATATATGGAAAGCGTGAGACTGCACCAGTAATGAACGTCAGCAGTCACACATTGGATACATAAAGACATCGGGGTCAGACAGGGAACAAATAAGTGGTCAGAAGTAAGGCCACGTGGCAGCAGCTTAGAGCATTACAGAACAACAAGCAAAGAAAGGAGAGGCAAAAGACAAAATGGGGTGTAGGAAAAGTCCAAATATTTAATATTTTATAAGATATTATTGCTCAAACATGGGAGCAACATTGGAGCAGACGTCAGGAATTGACAAGTGAGGTAAAAGCATGCATGGAAAATAGGAGAAGACATCAAAGGTGAACTATAGGCAACAGAAGATACCACGGTAAAACGTGGGAAATAATATAGGCAGTGATCTGAAAACGGTGGCTCTCCAGATGTTTTGAACTACGACGCCCATGATCCCCAACCGTCCAATCGGCTGGCTAGGGATCATGGGAGTTGTAACCCATATCAAGAGAGCCAAAGGTTGCAGGCGCTTGCACACAAACAATATGGTATATTGATAATGAACGTGTGTTCTGCTCATTGTAGTTAAAAACAAGTGGGTGGAAATAATAGGTTTCACCGCCACATTTGGGTTCAAACTAATTACAATTGTAATTAACATTACAGATGATTACATGCAAACGATGCCAACAATCTTTATAAGATTCCCTTCATGCACCTAAATGCCACAGCTGCCAGAAAGTACTGTTCATGTTTGAATAAGTGGAACACCACCGGTTGCGTGGTGTGCACAGTGTTACTTTTAGGCTGTGAGAGACAGTGGTGTATTCGGAGGAGCCTGGGGGTGAGGTGGGGAGGGAGGGGCTAGCGTTGTTGAGACAGGGGCTGGGATGGGTCAATTTGTAGGACAGGTGAGGAGTTTTGCCTCCATTCTGCTAATGGCAGCCTATTGCTCTTGAATTCAATTCTTTATGGCCCGGTCTGAAGGCGTGGGCCACACACCATGCGCTCAATGAGCATGACAATGTTCCATTTAAACAGGTCTTGCTTTTTTGTCCCAATGATCGTGGCCCTCTCCAGTCGCGAGCACACTGCACATAGCGAACAGGGCAGGCAGCTGAGTAAAAGGGCGAACTAAGGTTCAATAACTTTGTAGTTTGGACATGTTTTTAAACAGTAATTCTCCCCATATGCAGATTCTTTTACGCAATGCTCGGGTTATACTTGAGTAAGCAAATAACAGGACATTTGTTATGTTTTGTTACTCGGTCTTTCTATAGTGCTGGATTTTCATTTTCCATAGCCTCTTGGGCCTTAAGGTACTGCATGTTTAAGGGTGGAGTTACAGATGGCTAGGTGGGAACAGAAGAAGCACAGATTGCCTCACGTGGCCCCATTGACATTAATGGAAGCCCAGCATGAGCCAAGGGGGTGAGGTGGTGCACTGGGCACCATGGTGGATCCCATCTTGGGGCAAACATCTTCAAAGCATCTGAAGAAAGCAACATTCCTCAATCCACTGACTTCAAGCCCAAGTTAAATCCTGCTGATGACATGCCCATACTTCCAATAAGGTCAGGAGAGTGAATAGGTCAAAAACCTCTGCCTCTTTAACTCTCTTCCTGGTCCCGAGTGTCATGTTCAATTGTAACGCAGTCAACATCGTTGTGTGGAAGGCGGCGTTAGGGTGGGGGTCGGACCTGGGGTAATCAAAAGTGACGGAAACGAAGGGGGAAATTAGTTGAATAAAGGAAGGAGTTGAGACCGGTTGAAATCTTTGTGGGCCTCCTCATTGAGAAGCGGGTGTCTGGTGTCACGGCATACGGCCACGCCTGAATGAGAGCGCGGCTGCCAGTATAACATTGGTGACGAGGGAAACTCAGACCTGACGTGGCCCTGCCAGATGTGGTACTTCACCCTAGGACGAGCAGGAGGCGTGGTTCAGCCACTCTTTTCTGTCTTCCGGTCCAGGCAGCCCAGTGCATTTACACCCAGGGGAGCGGCGGTAGATCCCCCCCCAACGTGACCGCAGCAATAAGCAATTCCTGAGGGGTAGCATCCCAATCCGGGCTCTGCGGTGGTAAATCGTGAGGGGTAGCATCCCAATCCGAGCTCTGCGGTGGTGAACGTCAAAGGTACAATCCAGCACACAAGGTCCCCTAGTGGCCGCACACCTCCGTGCAGGAGAAGGTCAAGGCCTAGCACGAGCTCGAGGATAAGAACCTCGACCCTCCAGGAGGAGGTAGTGCTGGCCCTGCCACACACGGGTCACAGATGAGAAACAAGGCCCAAGGGGATAAAGTAAAGTTTGGAAGCACATACAGGCCAGCTTAAAGAAAAAGAAGGTTGGAAATGCATAAAGGCCCACAATATCAGAAGTGGACATTCCAGCCACCGTCCCTGCCAGGCTTTCAGAGTCCTTTCTCCACAGCCAGGAGGAAATCACACAATGGTATCTGCCCCAAGCTTTTGACCTCCGAGACAAAGGTAACCTCAGGCCCGGTGGGTCCGATGGATGAAGAACTTCAGAGTATACGTGGGGGTGACGGGCCCCATTGATAAGGAGAAAAGGAAAAACATACTTTCTTTAGCAGTGGGTGCCACCAAGAGTGACATCCTCTTCAAACTAGTTGATGAGGAAAAGGCAACATAACAGCAAATTCGTGAATCACTTGACAACTACTTCATACCACACACCAACATAGACTAGGAGAGACTACGAGAGAGATATATTTCATACTACTGTGCAGGAGCGAGGGGAGACCATGGACAACTATGTCATGTGGTTTCGCATCCGAATGAAGCACTGCTCTTTCCATCACTACTCAAATGACGAAGCACTTTGCTCCCAAGTCATTGTGGGGTGCGAGTCTGCAGATTTCAAAAGGAAACTGCTCCAGAAACAGCGGACCCTCGATCAAATCCTAGCGATGGCCTGCGCCGACTCAGCAGTCACGCAGCATGTGGTTAGCCTGGGACGAGTGAAGATTTCATAGGATCCCAGAGATCGGGAGGTCATCAAGAAATGGAAGCTGACGATACCTGACAAGGCCGACCAGTCGACAAAATTGTGCTACAGGTGTGGCTATGAGTTCCCCCATGAAGGCACGTGCCAGCAATAAGCCAGAAGTGCGCAGCATGCAGAGGTGGCAACCTCTTCCTGGCGGTCTGCAGGAACGCCCCGGCGCCTCCCCAAGAAACATCAGACACCATCCCGATCGAAAGGGCAGGCGACAGGAGGTTGAACCGCGAACATAGAAGGTACCAACCCGCAGAAGGCGAGTACAACCTGCAACGCTCCAGACGCTCACTACGGTCCTCTGACAGGAGGATCTCTCATAGACCCTGACGAAGCTTCCGCTACGTGGAAGTACGCACACCCTGGGGGAGTGAGTCCTCATCCTCACATGACAGCCAAAGGACAAAAGGATATGT